>NW_023416352.1:343173-943173 GCF_014108235.1 Myotis myotis | reverse complement strand
ATTTTTCTAAAAACTTGTAGTGCCCTGACCGGTTTGACTCAGTGGATAGAGCGTCGGCCTGCGGACCGAAAGGTCCCAGGTTCGATTCCAGTCAAAGGCATGTACCTTGGTTGCGGGCACATCCCCAGTGGGGGGTGTGCAGGAGACAGCTGATCGATGTTTCTAACTGTCTATCCCTCTCCCTTCCTCTCTGTAAAAAAAATCAATAAAATATATTAAAAAATAAAATAAAATAAAAACTTGTAGCAATTTTCACTCCCATCGAGAATATATGAGAATGTCCTTTTCCATTTAGTCTCAACCAGCTCTAGACACTCTTGCTTCAATTATTTTATTTTTTTCCAATTTCATGGGTAAAAAGTAACATCTCACTTTTAATTTGATTTTTTTAATTCATCTAATAATATTAAGAGATGTAAACATATTTTGTTGGCCAATCAGATTTCCTCCGTTATGAATTGCCTGTTCATATTCTGTCTACATCTTGTTGTTGTTGCCAAATCTCACCCAAGAATGTTTTTCCCTTTAATTTTTTAGAGAGAGTTGCAAGGGAGGGAGAGGGAGGAGAGGGAGAGAGAAAGAGAGAGAGAGAGAGACATCAATGTGAGAGACACATCTATTGGTTGCCTCCTGCATGCGCTCCTACCTGATTGAACCTGCAACCCAGGTACGTGCCCTTAACCAGGAATGGAACCTGTGACCCTTCGGTGCACAGGCTGATGCTCTAACCAATGAGCAACACCAGCCAGCATATTTTAAAATTGGATTCTTTCTTTCTTGTCTTTTTATAGGCATTTTTGTATCCTGTCAATAGTAACCCTTTGAATATTAGATGTATTGTAAGCTTTAAAAAATATTTGTTTTTTATTGACTTCAGAGAGGAAAGGAGAGGGAGAGAGAAAAACGTCAATGTTGAGAGAGAATCATTGGTTGGCTGCCTCCTGCACGCCCCCTACCGGGGATCCAGCCTGCGACTCAGTGTGTGCCGTGACCAGGAATTGAACCGTGACCTCCTTGTTCATAGGGCTCCAAAATTTCTTAACTCTGACATTTACTCTTCCATGTGAATTTTAAAATGATCCTGTTCCATTAAAAAAAAACAAAAAACAAAAAGGGGCCTGGCTGGTGTGGCTCAGCGGTTGAGCATCGACCCAGGAACCAAGAGGTCACTGGTTCGATTCCCAGTCAGGGCACATGCCCGGGTTGTGGGCTTGATCCCCAGTGGGGGCTGTGCCGGGGGCTGCCAATGGATAGCTTCCTCTCTCATTGATGTTTCGGTCTCTCTATCCCTCTCACTTCCTATCTCTCTAAAAATCACTAAAAAATACATTAACGAATAAAATAAGCCGAAACACGTCCAAATTCCTCCTACCCTCCTTCTTCCCCCAAACTGCATTTAATTCCTTTGTTACTTTGTGACAGGTTAACATGGCACTAGTTTTTCCATTTATTCAGGCCTTGCCCTTACGTAATTTTTTTTGGTCAATTTCTTCATAAAGGTCTAGTATTTTTCTGGATGAATTAATTCCCAGGTATTCTATACCTTTTAAAAAATCAAAACGTGAATAAGAGACACGTTTTGAGAAAAGTTCTTGATTTTTGTTTCTTTTTCTTTTTCTTTTCTTTTTAAAAAAATGTATTTTATTGATTTTTTACAGAGAGGAAGGGAGAGGTATGAGAGAGAAACATCGATCAGCTGCCTCCTGGACACCCCCCACTGGGGATGTGCCCGCAACCAAGGTACATGTCCTTGACCGGAATCGAACCTGGGACCCTTGAGTCCGCAGGCCGACGCTCTATCCACCGAGCCAAACCGGTCAGGGCTGTTTATTTTTCTTATATCAATTCTCTTACCAAATTCTCTTATTAATATTTACTCATATTGAGGGGAGTCTCTACAACTGTCTGAGACTATAAATCATATTTTCCTCCAAATAAATTCCTTGGCTCTTCCAGCTTAAAAAAAATACCATTTTCATTATTTTATTCTTTGACACCATTATGCCCGGATGAGTGTGAATAATAATAATGCGGTCTCATTTCTTCCTGTAATGGGAACAGATCTTGTGTGACTTTAATATGTGGCTTTGGTAGATATTTTTATTGCGTTTGGATCGTCCTTTCTTTTCCTTATTTCCTTCATTTCCTGTTTGAACCTTCATCTTCTCCTGGCTCCTGATCTTCAGCAACCACAGAACTGCCGCTAACAAAAACCGGCCTCGCTTGGGAAGCCAGGAGTCGGGGCCCCGGCCCCTCCTTCCTCAGGGAGCTGAGCATTACTGTCTTCAAAACCAGGCCCCTCCCCAGGTGCTCAAAGACAGGACAAGTCCCATGAGCCTCAGGGCAGAGGACTGGGCAGAAGCCAACCTTTGCCGCAGGGACTCCTGGCAAATGTCCACCGTCCCTGGCAAAGGCGGACGGAGGTGACCACACCCTGGCCCTCTGCTCTCCCCAGGGACTGGCATTGACATCCCCGTCCTGCTCCTTCTGATTGATGGAAATGAGAAGATGCTGAAGGTACAGTCAAGAGCCCAGACCCTTGGGTGTCAGGGGCTGGGGGCGCGGGCCCTGGGTTTCAGGGGAGGAGGGAGCGGGGGACCTGTACTTCAGGTGGGGTGGATCCCTTCATCCCTTCCTTCCCTGACCTAACTCCCCCCTTTATCTTGTAGCGGATAGAGAACGCCACCCAGGCCCAGCTCCCCTGCCTCCTGGTGGCCGGGTCTGGGGGCGCTGCGGACTGCCTGGCGGAGATCCTGGAAGACACTCTGGCTCCAGGGAGAGGAGGGGGCAGGCAAGGGGGTGCCCGAGATCGGATTAGGCGTTTCTTCCCCAAAGGGGACCCCGAAGTCCTGCAGGCTCAGGTATGACATGGAGGGCCCGACTCTGGATCCTGAGATGGAAGGGAGCTGGGGGCCTGAGCTCCTGGGACTGGAGAGAGGAGGGTGCTTGATGAGGGCTGGGAGTCCTGGGTCCAAGGGAAGCGGGTAGTAGGGACCCCGACTCGTGGGTTTGAGGGAGGAGAGGCCTGGGGGCCTGGACTCCCGGGTTCTGGGAGCAGAGGGAGCTGGGCGCCTGGAAGACCAGGTCCCGAGGCCCCCTGTGTCCCTGTGGCCAGGGCCCCGGTGGAGCGGGCTGGCGATGCGGAATTTGGTGTTCTGCAGGTGGAGCGGATCATGACCCGGAAGGAGCTGCTGACAGTCTATTCCTCTGACGACGGCCCTGAGGAATTCGAGACCATTGTTTTGAGGGCTCTTGTCAAGGGTAAGACTTGGTCCCCCCAATTCCTCCGCTCTCTCTGCTCAACTTTGGACAGTTTTCCTGGCCTGGGGGCTTACTCATCCCCTCTCCTCTAAGGCCGTGCCCCTCCGCACCTCTTTCTTTGTATCCTTCCTCTTTGCACTGTTTCTTGAGGCTTTGCATGGTGCTTTTGAACAGTTTCCCAAGAGACTTTCTTTATATTTCAGCACTGCTTTCCTTCTGTCAGATCCATTTATCCATCCTTTCATCCGTTATCCATCCATCCATCCATCCATCCATCCATCCATCCATCCATCCATCCATCCACTCATTCATCCATCCATTCATCCATCCATCCATCCATCCATCCCTCCATCCATCCATCCACTCATCCATCCATCCATCCACTCATCCATCCATCCATCCATCCATGCACCCACACATCCATCCATCTATCCACTCATCCATCCATCCATCCATCCATCCATCCATCCATCCATCCATCCACTCACCCATCCATCCATCCATCCATCCATGCACCCACACATCCATCCATCTATCCACTCATCCATCCATCCATCCATCCATCCATCCATCCATCCATCCATCCACTCATCCATCCATCCATGCACCCACACATCCATCCATCTATCCACTCATCCATCCATCCATCCATCCATCCATCCATCCACTCATCCATCCACTCATCCATCCATCCATCCATCCATGCACCCACACATCCATCCATCTATCCACTCATCCATCCATCCATCCATCCATCCATCCATCCATCCATCCATCCATCCACTCATCCATCCATCCATCCACTCACCCATCCATCCATCCATCCATCCATCCATCCATGCACCCACACATCCATCCATCTATCCACTCATCCATCCATCCATCCATCCATCCATCCATCCATCCATCCATCCATCCATCCACTCATCCATCCATCCATCCATCCACTCATCCATCCATCCATGCACCCACACATCCATCCATCTATCCACTCATCCATCCATCCATCCATCCATCCACTCATCCATCCATCCACTCACCCATCCATCCACTCATCCATCCATCCATCCATCCATCCATCCATCCATCCACTCATCCATCCATCCATCCATCCACTCATCCATCCATCCATCCATCCACTCATCCATCCATCCATCCATCCACTCATCCATCCATCATCCACTCATCCATCCATCCATCCATCCATCCACTCACCCATCCATCCATCCATGCACCCACACATCCATCCATCTATCCACACATCCATCCATCCATTCATCCACTCATCCATCCATCCATCCATTCACCCACACATCCATCCATCCATTCATCCACTCATCCATCCATCCATCCATTCATCCACTCATCCATCCATCCATCCATCCACTCATCCATCCATCCATCCATCCATTCATCCACTCATCCATCCATCCATCCACTCATCCATCCATCCATCCATCCATCCACTCATCCATCCATCCATCCACTCATCCATCCATCCATCCATCCATCCACTCATCCATCCATCCATCCACTCATCCATCCATCCACCCATCCATCCACTCACCCATCCATCCATCCATGCACCCACACATCCATCCATCTATCCACACATCCATCCATCCATTCATCCACTCATCCATCCATCCATCCATTCACCCACACATCCATCCATCCATCCATCCATTCACCCACACATCCATCCATCCATCCATCCATCCATCCATCCATCCATCCATTCATCCACTCATCCATCCATCCATCCACTCATCCATCCATCCATCCACTCACCCTTTCTTCCCCTTCTACGTGCCTCCAGTATGTTATGTTCCAAGCACTGCAGGGTGGGGAGTCAGAGATGAGCCAGAGCACTACCTCCCAGTGAGGAACGCCTGATGTTTCACTGGAGGAATGAATGATGAAAACCAAGGTGGGGGGCATAATGGCACCTGGTGGACGCTGAGGGCAGGGCTAGTTTATTCACTCAACAGGCACCATCCTAGGCTCCAGAGGTTATAGCAGATCCGTATCCTGCTCGCAAGAGCCCCTGATCCTACCAGGGCTGTTTGGATGCAGCCTTAAATAAAATTTAAGACAAAAGCTTGGGGGAGGAACCGCCGTCAATGAGGGGAGGAAATTCTAAGAGGAATGGTGTTTAAATTGGGCCTTGGAGACCCAGTACTTTGGACTTAGTAAGATGAGGACATGGGAGACATAAGTGGTCACGGGGATTTCCCAGGGCTCTGTGGGGATGTGGGCGGGGAGGTTATTTTTGGTGTTAGACGAGTTTCACAGGGAAAACACCCCAGCTAAAATCTCCTAAGAGGCATAGTATCAATTTACAAGGTGTTCTCAGCCCCAGGCCGCCCCCCCCCCCCCCAATCGTATCCACCATGTTCTGTGGCAGCAGAAAGAACAGTTGCTTCTGATTTGGGAGTCAGATAAAGCTGTGTGCACAGTGGCCTTGAGAAAGAGGCTTTCCTCGCCGAGTCTGAATTTCTCTCTCTCTGAAAAATTGGAGATAATACCTTGCAGGGTGTTGTGAGCTGAGAGGCAGCTTCTGAGCAGTGCCTGGTGCCTGGTGGGGGTGGGGGGACCCAGTAAATGAGAGGTCTTCTCAGTGTGACCCTCTTTCTCACTGGGACGCCTCCTCACACAGAGGATGACAGTGGGCCGATCGGCTTCGCTTTACGGAAGTTCAGGCACGAGCTCCTTGGGAGAAAACAGCAGCGCAGCGAGACGTGGTTTGGGGGTGGCGGCGGCGGCAAGCCCGTTCCCTGCAGAAGTGGAAGCGATCCGATCACACTCTGCGGGGGAAATTGGAGCCGGCGGGCGGGCTGTGGGCTGGGTGATGGCCGAGTGGAGTGGATGGGGTTTCAGCAGGTGAGGAAGGAGGGAAGGGGGAAGGGACGAAGGCCAGGCACCGTGCTGAGCAGCTGGCGTGCGTTTCTGTCCCTGACCCTCCTCCCCGCCTGCAAGGATTTCCTCCCCACTTTGCAGATGAAGAAACTGAGACACAGAGAGGGGGGAAGTGGCTTGCCCAGGGTCACACGAGGTAACAGAGGCCAGGCTTCCATTCGGGCCTGTCTGACTCTCCATCCAGCCCACTGCACGGGCTGTGTTGGGGGTGGAGGGTTGGGGGGGGAGAGCCACGTGGATGGCATGCAGCACGTGGCCTGAGACAGCCAGTGAGGGGAGCAGGGCCAGACCACCCTGGGCCTCAGCTGAGGCTTTGTCCTGAGGGGCATGGGAGGGACAGGGTCAGTCCTGTGTGTAGAAGGACCCTGGGGGCCAGGTGGGGCAGACTAGAGAGGAGAGGAGAGATTGAGGAAAGGAAGAGACTGCAGCGGAGGTGATGGGACAGGATGGAGCTGGGGCCTCGGGGACAGTCGGGGGCGGGGAGAGAGTCAGGGGCTGGAGAGAGAGGGCTTAGGCCAGTGATGGCGAACCTATGACGCACGTGTCAGAGGTGACACGCGAACTCAGTTTTTTGGTTGATTTTTCTTTGTTAAATGGCATTTATTTTTTATTTTATTTTATTCGTTTATTTTTAAAATATATTTTATTGATTTTTTACAGAGAGGAAGGGAGAGGGACAGAGAGCTAGAAACATTGATGAGAGAGAAACATCGATCAGCCGCCTCCTGCACACCTCCCCACTGGGCATGTGCCCGCAACCCAGGCACATGCCCCTGACCGGAATCGAACCCAGGACCCTTGAGTCCGCAGGCCGACGCCCTACCCACTGAGCCAAACCAGTTACGGCTTCCTTGCTCTTCTTAAGGACCCCCAGGGTCTCCCAGAGTCCCTAGAACAGTAGTAGGCAAACTCATGAGTCAACAGAGCCAAATATCAACAGTACAACGATTGGAATTTCTTTGAGAGTCAAATTTTTTAAACTTAAACTATATAGGTAGGTACACTGTTATTAACTTAATTAGGGTCCTCCTAAGCTGGCCTTTGCAAAAAACATCCTCAATCTGATTGAGGTACGTTCGCTGAGGTGGACCCCTTCCAACTCTCCCATCCACACTCGTCTTGTGTACTTGTTTCGTCTATATTCGCATTTTTTCCTATCCTCATTTTCTGCTCCTGCCCCCTCTTCCCTCTTACACGTACTCTATGTTTCAGGACGTGAGGGCGACTTAGGTTTGCGATCGGATCCTGCGTTTTCCTGCACCCGCCTTTGCTCCAGCTGCTCCTGCTGCTGAAGGCGCTTTCCGCCTGAGATGCACACCTTCAGCTCCACCGGCCTCCCCCAAGCCCCGCTCAGACCCACCTGTCGCACTCAGACCCCGGTGACCGCAGCCTCCCCGGCCCTGATCACATGCTATGCCCGCCTCCGGCGGTGCCCATCACCCTGAGGGTAGTTGTGTGGTTCCGGGACCTATTTCCCTGGAATGAGCTCCTTCCGGGCAGGGACTGGATCCAATTTCTCCATCCCTCCCCGTGCCTGGTCCATAACCTACCTCAATAATGTTCAGGGAGCGAATGATTCCCTTCCTTCTTCCTGGGGCCTCTACACACTGGCTGCTCTCTGCCCCTGAGTTGAATGACTTTCTGCTTGACTTCCCCGTCTCCCCAGAACCTGCCAACACCACCACTTATATGGGATTTAAAAAAATTTTTTTATTGACTTTTTTGTTTTGTTTTGTTTTGTTTTGTTTTTTAGAGAGAGAGAGGAAGGGAGAGGGATACAGAGATAGAAACATCAATGTGAGAGAAACACCAATTGGCTGCCTCCCGCACGCTCCCTCCTGGGGATCGAGCCGGACACCCGGGCATGTGCCCTGACCGGGAATTGAACCAGTGACCTCTTGGAGCCACACCAGCTGGGCTTAATATGCAACCCCAACAGCAAAACAGACACGCATCCGATGTCCCCGCCCTCCCCCTGACTTTTCCCTCCGCCTCTCTCCCTTGCAGCCTGCGGGAGCTCCGAGGCGTCCGCTTACCTGGACGAGCTGCGTTTGGCTGTGGCTTGGAACCGCGTGGACATTGCCCAGAGCGAACTCTTCCGGGGTGACATCCAGTGGCGGGTGAGGGGGCGGAACCGGGGCTGGGGGTCCCGACAAGGGGAGGCACTTGACATGTGGCCTGTCCATCCGCTTCTTATTGTCCAGTGTCCGCATCCTGTTCCCTCTCCATCCGTCACTCAAGTCTCTACCCCCATCCCTGGCCCTTCACCTCTGACCACACCTGGCTTCCTGCCTGCCCCTGCTCATCTCCCCCCCCCCCCCCCCCCCCCCGTTCATCCCGCCCCTGTCAGTCCGTCCACCTGGAGGCCTCGCTCATGGACGCCCTCCTGAATGACCGGCCGGAGTTCGTGCGCCTGCTCATCTCGCGTGGCCTCAGCCTGGGCCACTTCCTGACCCCGACGCGCCTGGCCCAGCTCTACAGCGCGGCGCCCCCCAGCTCGCTCATCCGCAGCCTCCTGGACCAGGCGTCCCACGGCGCGGGCGCCAAAACCCCAGCCCAGAAGCCCTCCGCCGAGCCCCGGCTCCCCGACGTGGGGCGGGTGCTGCGGATGCTGCTGGGTGAGATGTGCGCGCCGAGGTACCGCGCGTGGGCCGCGGGGGATCCCCACCGCGACCACGGCTGCAGGGACAGCGACCATGGCTGCCCCGAGAGCGTAAGGACCCGGGGATGCTGGTGGGGGAGACCCAGAAGGGCTGGGGGTGGGGCTACGCTGTGAGGGGGTGTGGCTACGCTGTGAGGGGGTGTGGCCACGCTGTGAGGGGGTGTGGTTACGCTGTGAGGGGGTGTGGCCACGCCAGGAGGGGGTGTGGCCACGCCAGGAGGGGGTGTGGCTACGGGGGGAGGGGTGTGGCTACACGGGAGGGGGTGTGGCCAGCTGACGGTGTGTGAAAAGACTGGGGCAGGGGCCGATGGGGGCCGGTTAAGGGCGGTGTCGGGGGCGGGGCCAGTACTCACCACGCCCCCTTGCCTGCAGTCCCAGCTGCTCTGCCGCAGGGCCCCCTCGGAGCTCATGCTGGACGCGGTGCTGGGCCAGACCCCCTGGAGCGACCTGTTTCTCTGGGCGCTGCTCCTGAACAGGGCGCAGATGGCCTTGTACTTCTGGGAGATAGTGAGTGCTGCCCTGGCCGCTGATTCTGCTCTCCGCGTCCCTGTCCTTCGGTTCTCCCAGACCCCGGTGTCCCCCGTGACCTCTGATGTCACCCTGACCCCCACCACCCAGTCCTCTGTTCCTGGTGTATGACTCCAGCTGCTGCTGCTGCTGCCTCCCCTCCCTCCCCACCCCCCGCCCCAATATGTCATCCCCCCCCCTCCAATGTCATGCATTTCTTGTAACTGGACTTTTCTGTTAACAATATATATTGGGCCTTTCTCTTGTGCATACATGGGAATTAACCTCTTTCTTTCAAACTGTCTGTACAAAGAAGTTAGACGTTATTTGGTAGCCAACGGGCATCATTTAAACATTGGTACACTTGCAATTTATTTTATTTTATTTTTAAATATATTTTATTGATTTTTTACAGAGAGGAAGGGAGAGGGATAGAGAGTTAGAAACATCGATGAGAGAGAAACATCGATCAGCCGCCTCCTGCACACCTCCTACTGGGGATGTGCCCGTATCAAGGTACATGCCCTTGACAGGAATCGAACCTGGGACCTTTCAGTCTGCAGGCCGACGCTCTATCCACTGAGCCAAACCGGTTAGGGCTATTTTTATTTTTTTAAAAATATATTTTTTTATTGATTTCAGAGATGAAGGGAGAGGGAGAGGGAGAGAAACATCAGTGATGAGAGAGAATCATGGATCGGCTGCCTCCTGCACACCCCACACTGGGGATAGAGCCCGCAACCCGGGCACGTGCCCTGACTGGGAATCGAACTGTGACCTCCTGGCTCATAGGTTGACACTCAACCACTGAGCCATGCCAGCCGGGCAGTGCACTGCATTTAGATACCTTGTTGTAGCTGCAATGTAGACGGGGAAGACTAGATAGAGACAAAGAAGCCAGGTAAGAAGCCACGCTGGGCTCTCCAGGCAGCCGAGGTGAGGGCCTGACTACAGCAGGTGGGATAGAGGTGTCGGGACACATTTGAGAAGTTGCAAGGTTAAAAAAATAAATAAAAAAACTTGTGGGAGTTAAGTCGGATCTAAGATAGAGCTTATTTTTATGCCTATATGCGATAGAAATATCTTGACAGGACTCTTCAGCTGATCAGGTCAGGGGTTGAATACAGACTTTATTATTATTTTTTTAATCCTCACCCAAGGACATTTTTCCATTGATTTTTAGGGAGAGTGAAAGAGAAAGGGAAAGACAGAGAGAAACACATCGATTGGTTGCCTCCTGCACGAGCCTCTCCCCGGCCCCGAATGTGCACCGGTTGGGTCTGGGATTGTGAGAGGGCGCAGGCCAGGCTGAGGGACCCCAACGGTGCACGAATCCGTGCACTGGGCCTCTAGTTGTTGCATATAAGTGTTTAATCCTACATGTTAATTCTACTGAGGTTCCTTGTGCGAGTCACTTCTCTCTCTCTTGCGGTTTTCAAGATCCTTTGTTTTTGACTTTCAACAATTTGATTTCTTTCTCAGTGTGGATTTCTTTGAATTTTCCTCTTTGGAATGCCTTGGTCTTCTTGGATGCATAAATTCATGTATTTCATCAAACTTGGAAAGTGTTAGGCCATCTTATCTTCAAATGTTCTTTTGTTTCTTTCTGCCTGTCCTCCCCTTTTGGGAATCCCACTATACATATATCGGTATGTCTTATGGTGTCCTACAGGCCTCTCGGGGCTTGTTAATTTTTGGTTCATTTTTCCTTATGTGCCTCCAACTGTATAATCTTCATTGATTTTTCTTCAAGTTCACAAATTCTCTTCTGCCTCCTCAGAGCTGCCGCTGAGCCTTTCTGGTAAATTTTTCATGTCAGTCATTGCACTTTTCTGCTCCAGAATTTCTTATTTGCTTACTTTATTATTATTATTATTATTATTATTATTATTATTTTAAAATATATTTTATTAATTTTTAACAGAGAGGAAGGGAGAGAGATAGAGAGCTAGAAACATCGATGAGAGAGAAACATCGATCAGCTGCCTCCCGCACATCTCCCACTGGGGATACGCCCGCAACCCAGGCACATGCCCTTCACCGGAATCGAACCTGGGACCCTTCAGTCCGCAGGCCGATGCTCTATCCACTGAGCCAAACCGGTTTTGGCTGCTTACTTTATTATTATTATTATTTCTCTCTCTTTATTCATATTCTCTACTTGATACGACATCATTTACCTGGGTTCTTTTAGTTCCTTTTTCATAATTTCCTTTAGCTCTTTTTTTTATTTTCCTTTAGCTCTTTAAGCATGTTTAAGACAGTTGCTTTAAAGTGTCTGTCTAAGTCTGAGTTTCCTTAGGGACAGTTTTTATTAATTTCTCTTTTCTTGTGAATAGGCCATACTTTCTTGTTTCTTTGCACGCCCCCAAATTTTTTTTTGTTGGAAACTGGAATTTTTAATATTATTCTAAAGTGGCCATTCTGGATATCAGCTCACCTCCTCCCTCCAGGGTTCCTCGTTGCTTCTTCTTCTGGCGTGTTGGCTGAGTGGCCTTTCTAAGCTATTTTTGTGAAGTCTGTATTCTTTGTCATGTGCGGCCACTGAAGTCCCTGTTCTGTTAGCTCAGGGGTCAACTGGTGACTTGATAGAGATTTCCCTAAATGCTTGGGGGCGGGGAGAGAGAAACCCACACCCTCCCAGCCTGCAGATTCACTCCTTGTCGGAGCTGTCTTTCAACGCGCAGGCAGGCTGTTTACACTTCTGCTTTATCTGTTGCTTCCTGGTTTGGTTGCCTAAAGGTCAGCCTGAAGTGAAAGCTCGGGGCTTTCTCCAGTCATTTCTGGGCAGGCATCCAGGCTTGTCAATGCACGTAGCCTTCTAAGTCCCTTGGTACACACAGGGGCTTTATAAACCCCGAGTCCCCCCAGGTTCTCCCTCCCGCGCTGTTCAGTATGTCTATTACTACCCGGGCTGCTATTCTTTTGTCTTTTTTTTGTTCTTGAGTTCTAAGGGGGCCGCTCTTTATTTTTAAATGCTTTCAAACACCACCTGGGAAGCCACTTCTGTCCTGGGGAAGTTCCAAGGACAGTGGAACAAAGGCAAGCTCTTGAGCTGTTTTCTTCAGGGAGCCGCACACAACCACACACACAACCACAGTTACTTAAGAGTAAGATCTGAATTGCTGCCCTAACCGGTTTGGCTCAGTGGATAGAGCGCGGGCCTGCGGACTCAAGGGTCCCAGGTTCGATTCCAGTCAAGGGCATGTACTTGGTTCTGGGCACATCCCCAGTAGGGGGTGTGCAGGAGGCAGCTGATCGATGTTTCTAACTCTCTACCCCTCTCCCTTCCTCTCTGTAAAAAAATCAATAAAATATATTTAAAAAATAAAAATAATCATTCTCCCCTTTTAAAAAAAAAAAGATCTCAATTGCCCTTCTGGTACCCCAAACCCACCCCTTCAGGCGCCACTGAGCTGGGGAGTTGGCCATGGTAAGCAGGTTAGTTAAAATGTCACAGTGCTCTTTAAAAATATATATATAGATTTCAGAGAGGAAGGGAGAGGGACAGAGATAGAAGCATCCATGATGAGAGAGAATCATTGATCGCCTGCCTGCCCCACACCGGGGATCGAGCATCGAGCCTGCAACCCAGGCATGTGCCCTTGACCTGGAATCGAACCGTGACCTCCCGGTTCACAGGTCGAAGCTCAGTCACTGAGCCACGGCTTACTGAAATTTAACAGTTTCGTTCTTCATTGAGCATTTTCCTATTTGTTGTACGCTTTATATGAGGTTCCAGAATTTTTTAAAAAGTGGATTCTGACAGTTTGGGCCAGCTTGTTTGTTGCTTTTGTGGAGGGATGGCGTTTGAAGCTCTCTACCCGGCATTTTGGGTGACATCTCCAGCTGCTCCCCGGCCTGTCCTTAATCTCTGAGGCCATTCTAACCAGCCCAGCCCCTGCTCTCTGAACTCTCTGACGCAGCGGTTCTCAACCTTCCTGATGCCGCGACCCTTTAATACAGCTCCTCATGTTGTGGTGACCCCCAACCATAAAATTATCTTCGTTGCTACTTCATCACTGTAATGTTGCTACTGTTATGAATTGTCATGTAAATATCTGATATGCAGGATGTCTTTTCATGGTTACAAATTGAACATAATGAAAGCACAGTGATTCATCACAAAAACAATATGTCATTATATCTGTGTTTTCCGATGGTCTTAGGAGACCCCTGTGAAAGGGTTGTCCGACCCCCAAAGGGGCCGCGACCCACAGGTTGAGAACCGCTGCTCTGACGTCTGACCTTTTCACCTGGTGTCCAGTGTCTTCCAGATGCATCCACCAACATCCCTTTGTCCGTGGCCTCTGTTGACGCCGGTTGATTCCTGAACGCTGGCTTTGTCCCTTCCCTTGATCTCAGGCTTGCTGCCCCGCGCCTCTCCCTCGGACCCTATCCACCACCTCTCTGTCTCTCCAGGGCTCCAACGCCGTGGCCTCGGCTCTAGGGGCCTGTTTGCTGCTCCGGGTGCTGGCGCGCCTGGAGTCCGAGGCGGAGGAGGCAGCGCGCAGGAAGGAGCTGGCAGCCAAGTTTGAGGGGCTGGGTGTTGGTGCGTGGGGCAAGGGTGCCTGGGGGCAGGGGCCCGGGGCTGCGGTGACGGGGTCCGTGCGTCTCCCCGCTCCTCTCATAACCCCGCCCGCTCCCCGCGCGCTCACACGGCCTCCTTGCCCCTCGTTCTGCCTCTCGCTGACCCTCCCGCGCCCAGACCTCTTTGGCGAATGCCACCGCAGCAGCGAGGACCGCGCTGCCCACCTGCTCCTCCGGCGCTGCCCGTTCTGGGGGGATGCCACCTGCCTGCAGCTCGCCATGCAGGCCGATGCCCGCGCCTTCTTCGCCCAGGACGGGGTACAGGTGAGCGCGGAGGCCAAATTTTTTAAACTTAAACTATATAGGTAGGTACGTTGTTATTAACTTCATTAGGGTCCTCCTAAGGCTTAGGAAGAGCCACACTCAAGGGGCCAAAGAGCCGCATGTGGCTCGCGAGCCGCAGTGTGCCGACCACGGTGACCCAAACAGACCCCGGCGACACAGGATCCCCGATGAACCCAGAGCAAGCCCCTCCCGGTTCTGGTCTCAGCCATGAGAATGGCCTCACCCCTTACCTGGTGTTTTGGACAGAAACTCTGGGTTAGGAAAGGCCGCCCTTCCTGCAGGAATTCCCCTCTTTCCGGCGGCGTTCTGCCTGCAGACAGCAAGTCCAGCTTATCCCAACAGGAAGTCCCGCCCCCTCTCCCCCCAGCCTGGGAATGATTTGATTGGCATTTCAAATAATTACCCAGAGTTCTTTGCTCCAAACAATGGTTAAACTCCTGGGGTCTATTTTTTTTTTTAATATGTTTTTATTGGTTTTTAGAGAGAGAGGAAGGGAGAGGGAGAGGGAGACAGAAGCATCAATGATGAGAGCAAAACATCTATTGGCGGCTGCCTGCACACCACAACCCCCGCATGTGCCCTGACCCAGAATTGAACCGTGACCTCCTGGTTCATAGGTCCACGCTCAACCCCTGAGCCACCCCGGCCTGGCTCATGGGGTCTATTTTATGCCCTTATCTTAACCCCCTGTGCTCTCTCTGTGACCAGGGAGAAAATACTAGTGCCTGTCTTCCTGGGGTGTGGTGAGGGCTATGTGAGCTAATCTATGCAGAGTGCTTAGCCCAGTACCTGGCATATCCTTTATAATAAAACCCTAATATGCAAATCGACCGAATGGCCGAACGACCAGTTGCTATGATGTGCATTGACCATCGCTACGATGTGAGCTGCCCCCTGGTGGTCAGTGTGCTCCCACTGGGGGAGTGCCACTCAGCCAGAAGCCTGGTTCAGAGCTGGTGAGCATAGCAGTGGTGGTGGGAGCCTCTTCCGCCCCCACTGCAGGCGGGTGGTAAGGACCGAGGGATCCCAGACTGTGAGCCCCAGACTGTGAGAGGGATGTCTGATTGCCGGCTTAGGCCCAATCCCCGGGGGAGGGGAGGGAGTGGGCCTAAGCCAGCAGGTGGACATCCCCTGAGGGGTCCTGGACTGTGAGAGGGCACAGGCCAGGCTGAGGGACCCTTTCCAGTGCACGATTTTCGTGCACCGGGCCTCTAGTTGTGTTAATAACTGTCGGCTCGAACCTGAGGGAAGATGGTCAAAGGCCAGGACCCCAATAGTTGCGGTCCTCACATTGAGCACTTGCTCTGGGCCCTGGAGCCGTGGGCCAGTTCTTGCCTGGGGTCTTCGGGAAGGGCTGGGGGAGATTCAGGCTCTAACCTTCCCCACCCCCACAGTCTCTGCTGACACAGAAGTGGTGGGGGGAGATGGACAGCTCCACGCCCATCTGGGCCCTGGTTCTCGCCTTCTTTTGCCCCCCACTCATCTACACCAACCTCATCACCTTCAGGTCAGTCCCGGGGTGAGGTTGGTAGGAGGGCGCTGCTCATCATTCTTCCTGCTCAGCTCTGCCCACCTCTCAGTCCTCCCAGTGCTTCCGCCTTATTTCTCTCTTTCCCTCCCCAAGACTGGGGCACGTTCTGGGAGGTGAGCTTTTGGGGGGCTCTCTATCTCTACAGGCAGTTCTTCTGCCCGCAGGCATGGCTCTGGGATGGTTCCCTTTAGGGTGACTCTTGTGGGGCACCTCCCCGTCTCCCTGCCATATCTCTGGGTAAAGAAGCTGGGTATCTCTGGAGAATTCCTCTCCCACTCTTCCCTCCCCAATTCTCACTCTGTGCCTCTCTCCATGCCAGGAGGTCAGCGGAGGAGTCCACACAGAAGGACCTGGGGTTTGACATGGACGGGAGCCTCAATGGGGAAGGGCCTGTCAGGTGAGCGCAGCACCAGCCCACACGCGATGGGGCGGCCTGGGCAGCCGCAGGAGCTCTGGGTACGGGGAGCAAGGCCAGAGCGGAGAAGGGGGGCTTCCGGAGGTGCTGGTTTCACGCAGCCACTGAAGATACGGAGGCAGTTTCCCAATGCTAATAAATGGTGTGTGTGTGTGTGGGGGGCGATATAAGAGACTAAATCTATGGTCACAGGGAAACAGAGGCCCACATTTATACCCATCTTTGCAGCCTCTATTTGTACTTTAGCCACATAAATGGGGAAAGGGAGGGCCTTGGCCCCCAGTCTCCCAGAAGTAGAAATGTTTTTGGGGCTGTTAGGAACATAATCAGACTGCCAGAAGTCTACGAAACCCACTACATCCCTTAGAAAACAAGTCAAATGTAAATATATGTGTGTGTGGGTTTTTCCGGGATGATGCACAAAAAATACAAAATATTCGCCAAGATAGAAAACTAAGAGAAAATGTTTGACTACTCCAAAAGCAGGAGAGAAGGCCCCAGGGTCAGGGTCAGGGTCAGAAGTGATGCCCCAACTTCTGTACCTTCTGATGGTGATGATGCCAATGACAGGAGCTGATGTGACAGAACACTTACGATGGGCAGCCACTGAGCCACGTCCTTTGGAAATCAGCTCATTTAATTTCCTCAACAGCCCTATGCAGTCAGGTCTGTTATTGATCTCAGTTACCCATGGAGTCACTGAGGCCTTAATTTCTGTGCCCCAGATCACCTGGCTGGTAAGTGGTAGAGCTGGGATTTGAACCCAGATCTCCTTGTGCCAGAATCTGTGCTCTTAGCCACTGTGGGGCGCCACCTTCCTGGAGAGCTCTGTAAAAGGACGGTCCCTGGCTCCTCTCCCAGGGGCCTTGCGATGTGCCCGGGAAGCCGCGTGGCCCTGGTTGTGGGTGGTCAGAGATGACAGTCTTTGGGAAGCACGCTGAAGCACCATGCGTCCTCCGTACCAGGACCCTGCAGAGGGCGAAATGGAAACACCGGGCCGTTTTCCTGGTCATCAGGAAACCTGTGCTCCTGTCTGCCTCTCACTGTCTTTAGCGTGGACTGTTCTTTCCGCTTAATCTCTTTGGAACAGCTTTATTGAGACATAATTCACATACCATTCCGTTCATCCATGGAATACAATTGCAATGTTATACAATTCAACGGATAGAGCACATTTATTTATCCATTCGCCAGCTGGTGAACATTTGGGATTATCATTTTCTGCTTGGTTTATAAAGAGAAAGTGCTTCTCCAAACCCGTTCGTTTTTCCTGCAAGCTTTTTGACGATATTATTTTTATACTAGAGGCCCGATGCAGGAAAGAGGCTCCCCAGCCTCCCCAACCCCCTCCCGCTGCCACTGCAGCTGCCTCAGCCCCGGCCATCGCAGCTTCGCCTGGAAGGTCATCTGGAAGGATGTCCAGAAGGATGTCCGGTCAAATTAGCATAGTATTATGCTTTTATTATTATAGATGTTTTTATTGATTTCAGAGAGAGGAAAGGAGAGGGAGAGAGAGGGATAGAAACATCTATGATGAGAGAGAATCATTGATCAGCTGCCTCCTGCACACCCCCTACTGGGGATGAAGCCCACAGCCAGGGCATGTGCCCTGACCAGGAATCGAACCGTGACCTCTTGGTTCATAGGTCGATGCTCAACCACTAAGCCACACTGGCCAGGCTGAATATATTATTATTATTAGTATTACTCATTTTGGCGTTTCCCTTTGGGTCAGAATTAAGAGTCAGGATGAAATTGAGACAGAAGATCAGAACTCAGGAGAGAAGGGTCAGAGATATGAGTGGACCGAGAAAGCTGGAATTCAGGAGCCAAATAGGGCTGTATGGTCAGATATCAGATATGGGGGAGGAAGACTTATGTGAGAAAACCCGACTGCATAGTCTAATCTCAGAATCTGTGGGTCAGAGGTTAATAGCCAGGGACTGAGTTTTCAAACTTGGGGAGCCGAGGTCATAAACATGAGGGGGTCAGAGGTCATATTTGAGGGCCCAAGGTCAGACAGAGAAAGTCAGAGATCGTGATGGTGAACGAAGGGGGATTTGGACTTCAGACAAGAGTCAGGAGTCACCCCAGGGGCCAGAGGCCAGAAGGGTGGCAGTAAGAGGTGAAAGGTCAGCAGTCTTGATGGTAGGGGCTTTCAGAGGTCAGAGGTCACAGGTCAAGGAGATGGCAGGCGGACTGCAGACTTAGTTTCAGTTCGGCAGGGTCAGAAGTCGTGAAGGTGCAGGAGGTCACGTGACAGGTTAGTGGTCTTGCCAGTGGTGAAGGTCGGGTTCAGAGGTCAGGCTGAGCTCTCCCTTCTCTCTCCCCGACCCCCCCAGGCCAGCAGATCCCCCTGAGAAGATGCCCTTGGGGGTGTTGAGTCAGCCCAGCCGGAGGAGGTGCTCCCCACGCCTGCGGCGCTGGTCCCAGTTCTGGGGGGCGCCGGTGACGGCCTTCCTGGGCAACGTGGTCAGCTACCTGCTCTTCCTCTTGCTCTTCGCCCGCGTGCTGCTCATCGACTTCCAGCCCTCGGCGCCCAGCGCCCTGGAGCTGCTGCTGTACTTCTGGGTCTTCACCCTGCTCTGCGAGGAGTTCCGCCAGAGCCTGGGGGGCGGCTGGGGCAGCCTGGCCACCGGAGGGCCCGGGCCCGGCCACTGCCAGGCCCCGCTGCGCCGCCGGCTGCACCTCTACCTCATGGACACGTGGAACCAGTGTGACCTGGTGGCCCTCGCCTGCTTCCTCCTGGGCGTGGGCTGCCGGTGAGTGCCGGTGGCTTCAAACCCCGGTCCCTGGGAGGGAGGGAGGGAGGGAGGGAGGGAGGGAGGGAGGGAGGGAGAGAGGGAGGGAGAAACATCGATTTGTTGTTCCAATTATTTTATTATTATTATTTTTAAATATATTTTTATTGATTTCAGAGATGAAGGGAGAGGGGAGAGAGAGAGAAACATCAATGATGAGAGAGAATCACTGATCGGCTGCCTCCTGCACGCCCCCTACTGGGGATCGAGCCCACTACCCGGGCATGTGCCGTTGACCGGAATTGAACCCGGGACCCTTCAGTCTGCAGGCGGATGCTCTATCCACTGAGCCAGACCAGCTAGGGCTGTTGTTCCAATCATTTATGCATTCATTGGTTGCTTCTTCTAATGCCCTGACAGGGCATAGAACCCGAAACGTTGGTGTATCTAACCAAATGAGCTACCCGGCCAGGACCTATCTCCGATTATTCTTGAAAAACAAACAGAAACCCATACTTGATGGAACATACTGCGTAAAGATGGTCTAGAAACAATTTGATCCCGTGGGGAGAGATGACTAAAGGGAGAACCTGCTATTTATGCTCCATCTGGAGCTCACTGGAGGTTTCTCTGAGCCCCCAGACCTGGCCCGGCATTGGCACCACCCTCACCTCTTTCCTCTTCCTCCACAGCCCAGGCCCTGGCCTCCTGGCCCCTGCCTCTCTCTGTCCCCCCTCTCCATCTCCATGGCTGCCTATCTTGCCTGGACCCTCACCCCAGCCTCCTGGACTCCAGGCTCTTCCCTCCAGCCCATCCCACAAGGGTCCTTCCACGCCCAGCGCTCCCTCCCCCACCCCCTGCCCTGGACTGGCATTGGGGCCCCACCCATCTAGGCCGCCCCCTCTCTGCAGCACTGTCTCCCGATTTCTCTGTTTCTCTTCATCTGCACCCTGGCCTCTCTGAAACCTTCCAGGTCCAGGGGCTGTGACCTTGACCTTGATATTTTGAGTCTGCGTAATTATAAATTTGTAATCAGGATTTCACCAGAGCCGACGGATTCTTACCAAGGAAGTACGTTGAAACTGCCTTGATCAGTTTTATGTGCAGGGCAATGAAACTAGCTTCAGTTATTCTCAGTTTCTGACATGATTTCAGCATGGTTACCTAGCATTTGGGCTGAGTTTTACACAAACATTGGTTCATCATTGGCGTTTTTTGTCTGGATTGGGTTTTGCCAAGTTTCGGGTCTGTGTTTGCGAATTGTACTTTCTCCCGGGTGAAATGTCATCGGTTCGGATTTCATCAGGGAGGCCTGAATGTTGTGTCAGTGATTTAGTCCACAGAAATGCTGACCGTTTCTACCGTGTCTTAGCTGATTTATAAAAAACAGATTTTGAGGAATTTCCCCCTCAATTACTTTCTGTTGCCAAGAATGGGCGACATAACGTCGGTTCCTTTCTGCCGTAGTTCCCAGATCAGACTGTGTGGTGGCCAGAGAGCGGCACAAAGGGCACATCTCAACTCCTGGGAACACATTGTCTTGTCTTTGGGTCTTGGCGCCCGCGGGTCCCCCCTTCCTGAAACACTGTCCCCTCCTCTCCTTGGCCACGCCAACTCCTGCACTTCCTGTGGGCCTCAGGCTTGCGGCCTCTGTCTTTAAAGCCTTCCTTTATCCCACTCAGACTCTGGGTCCCTCCTTTGTGCTCCCCTAATGTCCTGAGATCACCCCAAATGGTACTTAGAGGATGGCCTGTGCTCTCTCTCTCTCTCCTTGAGTCCTCACTCTATCTCAATTGAAAAGATCTTTGAAATGTAGTCTATTGCCAAAGAAATGCAAAAATCTGTCCTCACTGAACAAGATGAAACAAGTGAAGGAATAGAATAGGAACCAACGATTTTCTTAGCCTTTTCAAGTGTCTCACTTTCTCAGCAGTGACTTCCCTCGACAGCTGGGTGCACACCCTGCCTGTTCTTTCTCTACACATTTACATAGCGGTTCTCAACCTTCTGGCCCGTTAAATACAGTTCCTCATGCTGTGACCCAACCATAAAATTATTTCCGTTGCTACTTCATAACTGTCATGTTGCTACTGTGATGAATCGTCATGTCAATATCCGATAGGCAGGATGGTCTTAGGTGACCCCTGTGAAAGGGTTGTTCGACCGCCAAAGGGGTCGCGACCCACAGGTTGAGAAACCGCTGATTTACGTGGAGAGACGCCATACTTCTTTGCTACACAAACGACACTGTGTTTATGTATCCTTCTGCGACTTTTCCTTTTCACCTACAACATGTCCTGACTTTTCCCCCACGTCCGTGTTTGCAAATATACGGTCTTCTTTGAAAATATGCTGCACCGGGTTCCAGAAGAAGGGAGCCGATGGCTAAAGATCAGACGAGACAGGCTTCTCCTGGCCAGAATGTAACGAGTGAACAGGTTCTTTCCCTAAGGCGCAGGGACAAAAATTCCGCACTCGAAGAGATAGGAATCAGGCCCAAAGCGTCTCCACAAAGTCTCTTTCATTTTCTGCTCCAGATCGTCATCACGTATTAGCTGGTCTGGGGCCAGTCCTCTGCTGATCATGTTTCTTTTTCTGCAAAGTCCTCGCTGTGAGGACACCCCTCCTTTTGAGAACAAAGAGCTTTGTGGACAGAGTCCGGTGACTATTTACAGGGGATACACCCTCGTCTCTTCTCAGCGGATTCACTGGGAGGAATGCCTCTTCCATGCTGTGTTAGAAATGCTACCCATGAAGACGACATGATCACTTTATTCCAACAGCAATGCCAGAGAGTTTGGCAGGACCCTGAGCTTGCGTTTATCTCTTGTATTTTTGTATAAAATATCTCCTGAGATGAAAGGGGGAAGGCCTCGTTCGCCCATGCTCTAGAGCAGCGGTTCTCAACCTTCCTGATGCCGCGACCCCCAACCATAAAATTATTTTCGTTGCTACTTCATCACTGTAATGTTGCTACTGTTATGAATCGTTATGTAAATATCTGATCTGCAGGATGTCTTTTCATTGTTACAATTTGAACATAATGAAAGCATAGTGATTCATCACAAAAACAATATGTAATTATATCTGTGTTTTCCGATGGTCTTAGGCGACCCCTGTGAAAGGGTCGTTCGACCCCCAGGTTGAGAACCACTGCTCTAGAGGTACCAGCGTATTTTATTTATTTATTTTTTTTCCGCGTATTTTAGACATTTTGTCAAGCTTAGCGTTTTGTAGGGGAGAGGAGAAGTATTACGTGGAGAAGAAAAACAAAAAAATCCCAAGATCTTGGCTTACCGTGGAGAAATTTCCCGTGAATTCCAGAACTGCATGGATGAATTGCTTTGTTTTACCAATCCCTTCCAGATGGACATTTTGGTTGTTTCTAATTTTTTATTATTATTCCAAAGTAATGCAAGTTTACATGGGAGATTTAAATTTTGTAGGTTGAAGTGAACCTATTCTCGAAGTGAACCCACCATCAGAGTAAGAAAGTGCCCTCTTGCCGAACCGGTTTGGCTCAGTGGATAGAGCGTCGGTCTGCGGACTCAAGGGTCCCAGGTTCGATTCTGGTCAAGGGCATGTACCTTGGTTGCCGGCAAATCCCCAATACGGGATGTGCAGGAGGCGGCTGATCTCTCTCATTGATGTTTCTAACTCTCTATCTCTCTCCCTTCTTCTCTGTAAAAAATCAATAAAATATATTTTAAAAAAAAAAAAAGAAAGAAAGAAAGAAAAAAGAAAGTGCCCTCTTAAGGACATGCTTGGCAAAATCTAGTATATTCAATCTTTAAAATTTTGTAGCTCTCAATTTAGCTTAAGTTTCTACTTTTTTTTTTTTTTTGCCAAAAATGACCTCTTTTTTATATTTATGCATCCTTGACTACTAGTTAAGTTGGGCATCTTTTCATAACCAATGGTCACATGGACTTCTGTCAATTATCTTTTTCTTTTTTTTTTAATCCTCACCCGAGGATATTTTTTCCAATGATTTATAGAGAGATGAAAGGGAGGGAGAAGGGGGGAGAGAGAGAGAGAGAGAAACATGGACGTGAGAGACACATTGACACATTGATTGGTTGCTACCGGGACTGGAGAACTTGAAACCAAGGTATGTGCCCTTGACCAGGAATCAAACTTGCGGCTCTTCGGTCCATTGAGCAAACGGGCCAGGGCTCAATTGTCTTTTCATATCCTTTGCCTCCACTTAAAAATTTTCATGTTCATTGATCTCTTGCATATATATATATATCATATATATATATCTTGTATATATATATATATATCTCCTAATCCTTGGTGGTTTTGTTCTGTATATCTTCTCAAACTCTGAAGCTTGTCTTTTTACGTTGCTGCCTTAAGCATTCTTTTAGTCTGTAACTTTTCCTTTGAAATAACCCAAGACTAACAAAAAAAACATTGCAAACACAGTGCAGAGAATGGCCATACACCTTTCACCCGGATCCTCCAAATGTTAACATCTTACCTTATCGAGACCCGAAATCTTATTCAAACTGCCCAGCTGTCCCGCTGATGCCCTTTTCTGGTCCGGGAGCCAAACCCGCGACCCCATACTGCCGTTGGTTGTCATGTCTGGAACTTGATGTTACAGGGACCTCCTAGGTTTTTGTTAGGGCTGTGCTTGTGCGGCTGGAATTGAGTGGATGCCAGGCTGGCCCGGCCCAGCTGGCACTGAGGTCTGCGTGCACCCCGGGTGAATGGACTGGACGGTCGGGATCCCCCCACCCCCACCACACCCCGGGTGCATGGGGGAGGCCACGGCCTCATCTGCAGCCTGGTGCGGGGAAGACGCAGGTCTCCTATGCAGCCTGTGACCCTTGAGGGACCCCTGTCTCGTCTCCCACGCCCCAGGCTGACCCCCGGCCTGTATGACCTGGGCCGCACAGTCCTCTGCCTGGACTTCATGGTCTTCACGCTGCGGCTGCTGCACATCTTCACGGTCAATAAACAGCTGGGGCCCAAGATCGTCATCGTGAACAAGATGGTGAGGGGTGGGGCCTGGGTGGGGCCCGGTGGGCGGGGCCAGGTCCCGGGAGGGCGGGGCCAGAACCCTGGGGGCGGGGCCATAGCCCTGGTGCGGGGCCAGGTCCCGGGAGGGCGGGACCAGAACCTGGGAGGGCGGGGCCAGAACCTGGGGGCGGGGCCAGGCCCCGGAGGGCGGGGCCAGGCTTGGTCTCATCTCCCTCTCCTGCAGATGAAGGATGTGTTCTTCTTCCTCTTCTTCCTCGGAGTGTGGCTGGTGGCCTACGGGGTGGCCACGGAGGGTCTCCTCAGGCCCCGGGACCAGGACCTCCCGCAGATCCTGCGCCGCGTCTTCTACCGGCCCTACCTGCAGATCTTCGGGCAGGTCCCGCAGGAGGAGATGGACGGTAAGGAGGGAGGGGGCCTGGCCCCTCTGAGTCCCTTCTCCCTCTTCCCCGTCTCTGGGTGGGTCTCTACACCCTTCGCTCTAGGTCCCCCCGTCTCTCTCTGCGTCTCTAAGCAGCCCCCCCACCCCCTTCATCCCTAGGGGGCTCTGGCCTCCTCTCTCTGCATCTCTGTCCTCTTGTCTGTAGGTCTCGGACCCTTGCTGTGTCTCGTTGGGTCTTGTCCCCTTGCTTTCTGGGATTCTGTCTCCCCACGCCCCTCTAGATTTTTTTTAAATTCTTTATTAGTTAAGGTATTACAAATGTGTCCTTATCCCCCCCATTAACCCCCCACACACTCATGTTCTCATCCCCCTGTTGTCCATGTCCATTGGTTCTAGATTTTTTTTTTAAAAAAATTGATTTCAGATCCAAAGACAGAGAAACAGCGATCAGACTATCAATCCCCAGAGGGAAAGTAGGGGAGGGAGGGGGTAAGGGGGAGAGATTAACCAAAGGACTTGTATGCATGCAAATAAGCCAAACCAATGGACACGGACACCAGGGGGATGAGAGCATGAGTTGGGGGGGGGGGGAAGGGGCGGGGAGGTTGGGGGTTAATGGGGGGATGAGGACACGTTTGTAATACCTTAACCAATAAAGAAATTAAAGATAAAAAATAATAAATCAATCAATCAGGAGAGTTCAATACACATAAAAAAAGGCAATAAAAAAATTGATTTCAGAGGGGAAGGGAGAAAAATAAATAAACAAACTTGCAAACAAACAAACAAAGAGGACGGGAGAGGGAGAGAGAGATAGAAACATCCATGATGAGAGAGAATCATTGATTGGCTGCCTCCTGCACGCCCCCCACTGGGGATCAAGCCTGAAACCCGGGCACGTGCCCTGACCGGAATCGAACTGTGACTTCCAGTTGATAGGTTGATGCTCAACCCCTGAGCCACGCCGGCCGGGTGCCCCTCTGGATTTCCGTCTTCGTTCGGTCTCTGTTCCTCTGCCCCCATCTGAGTGTCTCCCTCCACAGTGGCCCTCATGGAGCATGTCAACTGCTCCTCGGAGGAGGGCTTCTGGGCGCGCCCGGTGGGGGCCCAGGCGGGCTCCTGCGTCTCCCTTTATGCCAACTGGCTGGTGGTGCTCCTCCTCGTCATCTTCCTGCTCGTGGCCAACATCCTGCTGGTCAACCTCCTCATCGCCATGTTCAGGTGAGGAGCCCCGCCCGCTCTGATCTGAGGTCACCCACCATGACATTGGCCCTGGCATGACCTTGGACCCCAGCATGATTGATTCTTGATCCCAGCCGAATCAACTCACCTTTAGTCCCTAAAATCTAATGCTACCCTGTCCCCAGACCCAGGCAGACTCTCCTTCTGACCTGGATGGTGGAATCTGATCCTCTCCCTGAGCCCAGGCTGAGGGTTTAAAAAATTTTTTATTGTGGCAAAGTATATACATATAACATAAAAGTCACCATTTTTGCCATTTTTAAAAAAATATATTTTATTGATTTTTTACAGAGAGGAAGGGAGAGGGCTAGAGAGTTAGAAACATCAATGAGAGAGAAACATCAATCAGCTGCCTCCTACACAACCCCACTGGAAATGTGCCCGCGACCAAGGTACATGACCTTGACCGGAATCGAAGCTGGGACTCTTCAGTCCACAGGCCGATGCTCTAGCCACTGAGCCAAACTGGTCAGGGCTCTTTTGCCTGTTTTAATTGGGTTGTTTGTCTTTTTGTTGTTGCACTTCTTTATATATTCTAGATACTAAACTCCTATCAGATATATGACTTGCAAATATTGTTTCCCATTCTGTTGGTTGTCTTTTCCTTTTCTTGATAATCTCCTTTGATAATGCAAAAATTTTAAGTTTTGATGAAGCCCAATTTATCTTTTTTTGTTGTTCTTACTTGTACTTTTGGTGTCATATCTAAGCACTCAACACCAAATTCAAGGTCATAAAGATTTCGTCCTATGTTTTATAGTTTTAGCTCTATTTAGGTTGTTGGTCCATTTTGACTTAATTTTTGTATATGGTGTGAGGTAGGGACCCAGCTTCATTCTTTTTGCTGTAAAAATCCACTTGTTTCAGGCCTATTAGTTGAAGAGAGTATCCACACATGAAATGGACTTGGCACCCTGAATCAATTGCCCATGATGTTAGTTTTCTAGGGCGTCCCTAACAAAATACCAAAAAGCGGGTGGCTTTAAATTACAGAAGCTTATTGTTTGACAATTCTCGGAACTAGAAGTCCACAGTCAAGGTATGGACAGGGCTGGTTCTTCTGAGGACTGTGAAGGGAATCTGTTTCATGCCTCTCGTTTAGTTTCTGGTGGATTGTGGCAACCTTTGGCTGGTAGGTGCACCATTCCAATCTCTCCCTTCACCTTTACAAGGTGTTCTTGCTGTGTACATGTCTGTGTCCAAATGTTCCCTTTTTATAAGGACACCATAATGACCTCCTTTTCACTTGATGATCTTTATAAAGATCCTATTTCCAAGTAAGGTCACATTCTGAGATACGGGGGGTTAGGATTTCAGTACATCTTTGGGGGTGGGCACAGTTTGAGCCACAGCACTCACAGATGTATGGGTTTATTTCTGAACTTCCAATTCTATTCCATTGGTTGATATGTCTCTCCTTAGGCCAGAACCATACTGTTTTTGATTTTGTAGCAAATTTTTGAAACTGAGAAGTGTGAGTCCTTCGACTTTGTGCTTTTTCAAGATTGTTGTGGCTATTCAGGACCTTTGCGACTCCATATAAATTAGAGGGATTGGCTTTTCCATTTCTACATAAAAGGCTGTTGGAATTTAGATAGAGATTGCAATTGATACTGTAGATTGCTTTGCAGATAGCTGACTCTAAACAATATTACAGCTTTGTACTCACGAACACAGGATGTCTTTCCATAATTTAGGAGCTCTTTTACATTTCCTTCATCACTGTTTTGTAATTTTCAGGGTACAAATCTTTCACCTTTTTGGTTAAATTTATTCCTAGGTGCTTAATTTTTTTTTAGATCCTAGTGTAAATGGAATTGCTTTCTTAATTTCCCTTTTGGATTATTCATGGCAGATGTATAGAGACACAATTGATTTTTGTTTGTTGATCTCGTACCCTGCAACTTTGCTGAATTCATTTATTAGCTCTAGCAGCTTTCTTGGGATTCTCTGGGATTTTCTCTAACAGAATCATGTCACCTGTGAATAGAGATAGTTTTGCCTCTTCCTTTTTATTTTGGATGCCTTTTATTTTTCTTGTCTAATTGCTCTGCCTAGAACTTACAGTACAATGATGAACAGCTGTGGTGAAAGTGGGCATCCTCGTCTTGCTCCTGATCTTAAGGAAAACATTCAGTCTTTCTTTTCTTTCTTTCTTTCTTTCTTTCTTTCTTTCTTTCTTTCTTTCTTTCTTTCTTTCTTTCTTTCTTCTCCTTCTTCTTCTTCTTCTTCTTCTTCTTCTTCTTCTTCTTCTTCTTCTTCTTCTTCTTCTTCTTCTTCTTCTTCTTCTTCTTCTTCTTCTTCTTCTTCTTCTTCTTCTTCTTCTTCTTCTTCTTCTTCTTCTTCTTCTCCTTTTTTAATTCTCACCTGGGGATATTTTCCATTGATTTTTAGAGAGAGTGGAAGAGAGAGAGAAAGACAGAGAGAAACATCAATGTGAGAGAAACACATCGATGGGTTGCCTCCTGCATGTGCCCTGACCAGGGCTCAGGCTGGGGAGGAGCCTGCAACCAAGATACAGAATCGAAGAATTGACCAGAATCGAAGCCAGGACTCTTCAGTCCACAGGCTGACGCTCTATCCACTGAGCAAAACCGGCTAGAGCTGTTCAGCCTTTCTTCATTAAGTATGATAGTAGCTGTGGGTTTTTCATAAATACCCTTTACCATGTTGAGGAAGTTTCCTTTTATTCTAACTTTTATGAGGCTTTTTTTTTTTTTTTTTTTTAAATCATGAAAAGGTGTTGAATTTGGTCAAATGCCTTTTCTGTGTCTCTGGGTCAGTTGAGATGATTATGTGATTTGTTTCCCTTTGTTCTTTTAAAGTAGAGTATTACATTGGTTGATTTTTATATGTTGACCCACCTTTGTATTCCTGGGATAAATCCTACTTGGTCATGGTATATAATCCTTTTACTATACTTCTGAATTAGGTTTGCTAATATTTTGCTGAGAAATTTTGCATATATATTGATCTATGCCCTAGCTCAGTGATGGCAAACCTCTGACACGCAAACTCATTTTTTTGGTTGATTTTTCTTTGTTAAATGGCATTTAAATATATAAAATAAATATCAAAAATATAAATCTTTGTTTTACTATGGTTGCAAATATTTAAAAAATTTTCTATATGTGACACGGCACCAGAGTTAAGTTAGGGTTTTTCAAAATGCTGACAAGCCGAGCTCAAAAGGTTCGCCATCACTGCCCTAGCCCAATCATGTCAAACTCTGAGACTCACCAGCCACGAGTTTGACATGCTTGCCCTAGCCAGTTGCTAAGTGATTAGAGCATCAGCCTGAGGACTGAGGGTTGCGTGTGTGATTCCGGTCCAGAACATGTACCTCGGTTGCAGGCTCCATCCCCAACCCGGCCACATGTGGGAAGCAGCCAATCAGTGTGTCTGACATTAATGTTTGTCTGTCTGTCTCTCCCCCTCCCTTCTACTCTCTCTAAAAATCAATGGAAAAAATATCCTTGAGTGAGGATTAACAAAACAAAACAAGAATATTGATCTGTAATTTTCTTTTCTTTTGATATTGATATAATGGGAAATGCTGGCATCATAGAATGATTCAGGAAATGTTCTCTCCTATTCAGCTTTTTGGAAGCATTTGAAAAGGATTGGTGTTGTTTTTTAAATGTTTGATGGAATTCACCAGTGTGTGTGTGCGTGTGTGTGTGTGTGTGTGTGTGTGTGTGTGTGTTTGATGAGTTATCTCTTTACTTGTTTACTTGTTATAGGTCTTTTGAGATTTTCTATTTCTTCTTGTGTCAGTTTAGGTAATTTGTCTGTTTCTAGGAACTTTTCCATTTTATCTAGGTTATCTTTTTTAAAAACTTGATTTTAGAGGAGGGTGGAGAAGAACATTGATTTGTTGTTCTGCTTGTTTCTGCATTCGTTGGTTGATTCTTGTATGTGCCCTGACCGATGATGGAACCCACAACCGTGGCGTGCTGGGATGAGGCTCTAACCAGCTGAGCTACCCGGCCACCATACTACCGTGGGGCCTTGACTTACGAGTTTAATTCGTTCCGTGACGGAGCTCGTAACTCAAATTACTCGTATGTCAAATCAACAGTGAACAAGTGAGACACATGATGCTGGGCTGATGTTGTGGCGTTCACTGTGATGTTCGCTGCGCCAACTAGCGGTGGGGTATCTGAAGCTGGCTCGTAACCCGAATTTTAGCTCGCAACTCAAAGCCAAAAATCGGCGGAGAGACGGCTTGTATCTCGAAAAACTCGTTAGTTGGGACACTCGTACGTCAAGGCCCCACTGTATTCTCCTCTAATCCTTTTTATTTCTGTAAGTTTGGTAGTCATGTCCCCATTTTATTTCTGATTTTAATTGTTTGTGTTCAGACTGACTTTGAAACCTGACTACAACCTCTACCCTAATCCAGGACACCATTCCCAACTTGACCTCTAATGTCGGACCCTTGGGCCTCCTACCCTAACTACTAATTGCATTTCGGAATAACCTCCGACATGATCGATTCTGACATCTATCCGCCTGCTGCCTTGGACTTTGAACGTATTGCCTGACATCTACCCTTGATCCTCCGCCCTTGACTGGGCAGCGACCTCTGGTGACCCTTGACCTCTGGTCCCCACAGCTACACCTTCGGCAAAGTACAGGGCAACAGCGACCTCTATTGGAAGGCGCAGCGCTACAGCCTCATCCGGGAATTTCACTCTCGGCCGGCCCTGGCCCCCCCCTTCATCATCATCTCGCATGTGCGCCTCCTCCTCCGTCGATTGCGCAGGCACCGGGCCAGCATGCCGGCCTCCCCCAACCAACGGCATTTTCGTGAGAAGCGGGTCTTGGCCCAACACAGAGAAACCCCAGGGGCGGGGCCCTGAGAGAAAGAACACGGATAAGCTGGGGAGGATGGCGGAGGCGCCGGTGGGCGTGGCTCAGGCCGTCGGGGGCGTGGTCTGAGCGCTCAGGCAGGGTTTTGGGTGGGGATTGCGGGGCGGGACGGGTTCCGGCCCCAGGAGGGGCGGGCCCTTGACTCTGTCCTGACCTGCCCTCCAGGGGTCCACCTCCCTAAGGAAGCCGAGCGGAAGCTGTTGACGTGGGAATCGGTGCAGAAGGAGAATTTCCTATTGGCGCGGGCGAGGGACAAGCGGGAAAGTGACTCGGAGCGCCTGAAGCGCACGTCGCAGAAGTGAGGGCGGGGCCTGGCCGGGGGCGGGGCTTCTGGCCTCTGGGGTGTGTCCCGTGACGTAGATTGGTTGGGAGGACGGGCTGGGTTTGCAGAGCGCCAGGCTGGAGGCGGGGCCTGAGTGGGCGGGGTCCTGGAAAGCGGGAAGAGGCGGAGCCGCGGTGGGCGGGGCCCCTGGTGGGCGGGGCCTCCCGCGGCGCGGGCCTGAAGTCCTGGGTGCGCAGGGTGGACACGGCGTTGAAGCAGCTGAGACAGATCCGCGAGTACGAGCAGCGTCTGAAGGGGCTGGAACAGGAGGTGAGGAGTGCGGGCCAGGCTGGGGGGTGTGGGCGGGGCGGGAGGCAGTGGGTTTCCGTAGGGCGCCCCGATATCCCATCTGCTCCCCGACATCCCATCTGCTCCCCAGGTCCAGCACTGTAGCCGCGTCCTGGGCTGGGTGGCCGAGGCCCTGAGCCGCTCTGCGTTGCTTCCGCCAGGGGGGCCTTCACCCCCGACCCCGCCTGGACCCAAAGGTCAGTGCGTAGGGCCGCCCTGCATGTACCTCGGCCTCCGTCACTGCCTGCTTTCCCGGCCCCTGGTCCCCTGTTTCTCTTTCTCATTCGCGATCCTTTCTTTGTCCGACCCTCCACCCTCTCGGCTTCCTTTGGAGCTTTCCTGGGTCTTTCTGCTTCTCGCCGGCCTCCCATTGTTTCTGTCTTCCGCTCTGTGCCCACCACCTGTTCTCGCCCCTCTCCCTCCCCCAGACTGAGCCCTGATGGCAGGCTTCAAGGAGTAGCGCCATGGGGAGTTGTTGCCCCCAGAGGAAGGCCTAGCTGGCCCTGGACCCCAGTACGTGGCGGCCCTGTCTGGAGGTGGGCCCCATGCAGTGGACTGGATCGCTGTCGGCACCACTGCAGGAGTCTCACCCGTTGGAACCACAGCAGGCCCGGCCCCTCCCAGAACCAGCCCCACTCTGGGAGGATCAGCCTCAGGAGCCCAGGCAGGGCCCCCCTGAAGGCCCCGCCACAGCCCCCTGGGCGGGAGAAGGCTACAGGGCCCTGGGGGCACAGGGACCACAGAGGGCACTCAGCTCCCCACACGGGGGAAATAAAGCCACTTGAGAGTCTGGATGCTTGATTCTTGGGGAACCGGTGGTGTCCAGATCCTTGGGGCATGGGGGTTAGAGCTGGCGGGGAGGTGGGGGTTGTGATCCTTGGTCAGTTTGCTGTATTTCCGACATCTCAGGGTCTGCTCCCTCCTCTCAGCCCCACTATTCCTATCTGACTCCGGCCCAGCCCCTCTTGTCAGCGCTGTTTTGATGGCTCTCACTTCGGTGGGAAAAGAACCATTCGCACCCCCCAGCTCCCTGCTTTACAGAACTCAGCAGCGGAAGCAAATTCTTTCTTGGAGCGGGGAGGGTGGGTGCTGTGTACATCTGCATTGGCAGCAGGGGAACAGATGATGCAAATTTGAGCAGATAACAGCCTATCTGTCTTTAAAAAGTCTAATTAGTGGGAAATTACAGGCCACGCGCACATGGAATCAAGCAAATATGCATCATTATCCAGGCAGTTTAACCAAACAACCCATAACAAACTAAACTGGTAATGACAAGGCTGAACTGACAGCAATTATTAGTTAAATAGCAGGAAAGCCAGCAACAACCAGCGCCTCCAGAAATCACAACCAAAACACCCTTTCTCTGAGTTGGAGGGGTTCCAGCTAGCTGCCTCTTTGGGTGCAGAGTGGCTTTGAAACATGGCCAAGTGTTGTGCGGCAACCAGATTTCAACGGGAAAAAATATCCTCGGATAAGGATTAACAAACAAAACAAAATTAGGTTAAAAACAAGAAAGAGCGAGGCTTCCTCTTTGCCGCATCTACTGCGAGGATGACGACCATTCTCAGCGATCAGACCGTGGACGTCCCAGAAAATGTGCACATCACGCTGAAGGGGCGCACAGTTATTGTGAAGGGCCCCGGGGGCACCCTGCAGAGGGACTTCAACCACATCCATGTAGAGCTCAGGCTCCTTGGGAAGAAAAAAAAAGAGGCTCCGGGTTGACAAATGGCGGGGAAATAGGAAGGAACTGGCCACGGTTCTCCCTATCTGCGGTCATGTACAGGACAGGATCAAGGGCGTTACACTGGGCTTCCGTTTCAAGATGAGGTCTGCCTGCGCTCACTTCCCCACCAACGTCGTTATTCAGGAGAATGGTTCTCTCGTTGAAATTAGAAATTTCTTGGGCGAAAAATACATCCGCAGAGTTCGGATGAGGCCAGGCGTCGCTTGTTCAGTATCTCAAGCCCAGAACGATGAGTTGATTCTTGAAGGCAATGACATTGAACTTGTGTCAAATTCAGCTGCTTTGGCTCAGCAAGCCACAACAGTTAAAAACAAGGATATCGCCGAACCTGTTTGGCTCAGAGGATAGAGCGTCGGCCTGCGGACTGAAGGGTCCCAGGTTCGATTCCGGTCAAGGGCATGTACCTTGGTTGCGGGCACATCCCCACTGGGGAGTGTGCAGGAGGCAGCTGATTGATCTCTCTCATCGATGTTTCTAACTCTCTGTCCCTCTCCCTTCTTCTCTGTAAAAAATCAATAAAATATATTTTAAAAAAACACACACAAAAAAAACCCCCAAGGATATCAGAAAATTTTGGGATGGTGTCTCTGTTTCTGACAAAGGAACAGTTCAGAAGGCTGATGAATAAGATCTAAGTTGTCCAGCTTTAGAAAACACCAAGATGCTGAGTGATTTGTCACACTTGTTTGTGAAACTATAAAGATGTACAATAAAAAGAAGAAAGAAAGAATGAATGAACTGTTTGGTCCTGCAGCCTCTACCTACCAAGGAGGCCTAACAAGGACCAGCCTTTATGGATCTTGGACACAGTATGTCCCACAGAGGGAACTTCCACTCTGTCTGATGCTGCTGTCCCTGACTCAGGCATCTTAGACTCCTTGGTCCACATTCCCCGCAGGAAAATGCACCTGAATTCACTCGAGAAGGCTCCCGGTGGGGGAAGAAAGCTGTGAGGTAGGGACCTTTGGGCCCATTCAGTGTGCAGTTGTGGCTTCCATTATTTTTTTAAAAAAATATTTTTTTATTGATTTCAGAGGGGAAGGGAGAGATAGAAACATCCATGATGAGAGAGACTCGCTGATTGGCTGCCTCCTGCGCGCCCCACACTGGGGACTGAGCCCGCAACCCAGGCACAGAATAGAACCGTGACCTCCTGGTTCACAGGTTGATGCTCAACCAACCACTGAGCCAAGCCATCCAGGCAGTGGCTTCCACTATTGAAGGGACAGTTGATACTGATGTCCCCCCTGCTCACCCTGTGGATATCCTAGAAGTGTCGGGGTTCTGCCAACCAGCAACGGCAGTATGTGCCGCCCTCTCCCCCTCTCTGTGGGAGTCTATGGGAACAATGCAGAATCCAGGAGAAGGGAAATCTCAACTGTGATGATTTAATGGCTGCGAACTGAGGCCATGTCCCAGCACAACAGCGCCACCTGCCTGAGGTAGCCACCATGTGCACCCCCTTTAAAAAATACATTTTTTTATTGATTTCAGAGAGGGAGAGGGAGAGAGAGAAACATCAATGATGGAGAGAATTATTGATCAGCTGCCTCCTGCATGCCCCACACTGGCGATGGAGCCAGCAACCCGGGCATGTGCCCCAACTGAGAATCGAACCTGGGACCCTTGAGTCCACAGGCGGACGCTCTATCCACTGAGCCACCCCAGCAAGGGCCATGAACACCTCTTTTAAGAAAAGGCAGCTATTAAGCTCTCCTTGAAAGCAGCCAGTGGCCTGACCCTCGGGAGGCCTTGTGACTCCCTAGCCTTACGTTTCCATTTTGGAGAAGGCCAACTCATACTTGACAGCTCGTAAGGTCTGACATGGGTAAGGGTAAACGGTATATTCGGGCATGCAGCCGGCCTGGTCCTCATATATCTGTTTTGCAATGGAAGAGGAGAAGCTACCCCTTTGGAGGGAAGGCTGCTCCCCACTCTACTGCCTGAAGCAAGGCCACTGGCTCAGTGTGCCCCCGCCCCAATCCCCCCATTTCCAGAGGTTCCCACAATCCACTGGGCCTGGTTTGCTACCTGTTGAGCTCAGATAAGAGCTGACAGTTCTGGCCTGTGTGACTTAGTTGGTTGAGTGTTGTTCTGTGCACCGAACGGTCGCCAGTTCGATGCCCAGTCAGGACATATAACCCAACTGCAGACTCGATCACCCATCGGTGTGTGTGAGGGAGGCAACCAATGGATGTTTCTCTCTCACACTGATATCTCTCTCTCTCTCCCTCTCCCTTCCTCTCTCTCTAAAAATCAATTAAAAAAAAATATTTTATTGATTTTTTACAGAGAGGAAGGGAGAGGGATAGAGAGTTAGAAACATCGATGAGAGAGAAACATCGATCAGCTGCCTCCTGCACACTCCCCACTGGGGATGTGCTCGCAACCAAGGTACATGCCCTTGACTGGAATCGAACCCGGGACCCTTCAGTCCACAGGCTGATGCTCTATCCATTGAGCCAAACCGATCAGGGCTAAAAATCAATTTTTAAAAATGCTGATGGGCCCTAACCGGTTTGGCTCAGTGGATAGAGCGTCGGCCTGCGGACTGAAAGGTCCCAGGTTCGATTCCGGTCAAGGGCATGTACCTGGGTTGCGGGCACATCCCCAGTAGGAGGTGTGCAGGAGGCAGCTGATAGATGTTTCTCTCTCATCGATGTTTCTAACTCTCTATCCCTTCTCCCTTTCTCTCTGTAAAAAATCAATAAAATATATTTTAAAAAAAATGCTGATGGCTGCATGGCTGGTGTGGTTCAGTGATTGAATGTCAGCCTATGAACCAGGAGGTCATGGTTCAATTCCCAGTCAGGGCACATGCCTGGGTTGCTGGCTCGATCCCTAGTTGGGGGGCGTGCAGGAGGCAGCCGATCAATGGTTCTCTCTCGTCATTGATGTTACTCTCTCATCCTCTCCCTTCCTCTCTGAATCAAAAAAAAATATTTTAAAAAACAAATAAAAATCTGGTGGCGTCCATTAGGGTGCAGCAGCCAGCCAACCCATCAGACATATTGCAGTTGATAGTTCAGGTATTGGACGGGTCTTCCTACTTTTCCCACCATCCACAGGCATCTGGTATTATTGTTGCAACAGAGTCCTCAAAATCAGTTCCAAAATATGTTTCTGACTCTACCTCCTGGTCCACACACCATAGTCAGGGAGTCTGGTCACTAAATGGGGTGTTTCTAGGGGTGTTCAACTTGGCTGCTTCCTAGATAGTGACTGAGAGCGAAGGGGTGGGAGTTATACGGCCTGTTTTAAAAATGAAAGACTCCGTCTCTGGCTCTTCTTGAGTCACGATTCTTCCTGCTGGACAACTTGGTGGCTACACCCTCTGGGTGGCAGCCTGGCCCAACTAGAGCTGACCAACCAGGGCAGTGGTCGGCAAACTGCGGCTCGCGAGCCACATGCGGCTCTTTGGCCACATCAATCAGCTGCCTCCTGCACACCTCCTACTGGGGATGTGCCCGCAACCCAGGTACATGCCCTTGGCCGGAATCGAACCTGTGACCCTTCAGTCCCCAGGCCGACGCTCTATCCACTGAGCCAAACCGGTTAGGGCCCTTGAGTGTGGCTCTTCCACAAAATACCGACTTCTGCGCATGGGCCACGAAGTTTCAATCGCACTGTACATGCACACCCGCACCTGGTATTTTATGGAAGAGCCACACTCAAGGGGCCAAAGAGCCACATGTGGCTCGCGAGCCGCAGTTTGCCGACCACTGGCCTAGATTTACCATGGGCAGGCTATCGTCTCTGTAGTAGCAGTGAGATGACAGTTTGGGGCCGAATCAGTACGGCCCCCGGTTGCCAACGTAGATTTAGGGGTTAACTCGTGTTCTGGTTTGAGCGATAGGGGTTGCTGCCAAAAAGCTGCCCCACAGTTTGGCTCAACCCCGGGACCAGGAGTGGGTCTGGAAAGTCCATCTCTGTGTCTTGAAGGGAGATTGGAGTCACCAACTGGACACTGCGTTCCCCAGGGGTTGGCGATTTGGAGGGGGTGTGTGGCCGGCGGTGGGGTGGGGGTGGAGGAAGTGGGGGGGTCGCTCACAGAAAGAACACTAGTCCCAGCGGCCGGCTTTATTCACCCACAGCCTGGTCCCCACTGGTCCAGGCGGGTGGTGGAGGTGGGGGGTTGTCTAGCTCCAGAACTGGGGAGTCAGGTCCTGGAGGGTACTGGGATGCCCCTCCCTCTCAGGCCAAATTGGTGGCCCCACTTCACAGGGAGGAAGGGGGCCCTGGGTCCGGTCCCCCCCCCCCCCCCCAGCAGTCCAGCTGACTCCTCCCCCGGGTTATCTCAGAGCCGAGTGTCCCACTGAAGCAGAGTGGGTACCCATCCAGGAGAGGCGGGAGCCTGGGGTCGCCCATTTCCTTCCAAGGCCGAAGCTGAGAGATGTCACCGGTGGCTGGATAAGCTTTTCACACGCCCCTCCCCTCCCTTTCCGGCAGAACCAATGCGTCCTGCCCCCCGGGCGGCTTGGCTCGGTGGAAAAGATGGTGGAGGCCCCGTTACGGAGCAAACTTCGTGTGCAAATTCTCCTCCTTGGTCTTGCGCCTCTCGCTGTTGACGCCCATGGAGGGCGCGCTCCCCTGCTTGGAGGCGGGCAGGCTTATGGAGACGGCTGACGGCAGGGAGGAGACGAAGGGCAGGCTGAACCCCGAGTAGCTCTCCGTGCGCCAGCTCCAGGTCGCGTCTTCCTGCCACTGGGGGTCCGGGTTCGACTCCCGGGCCACGCTGGACCGGACCAGCGAGCTCTCGCTCTTCCTCTCCTGGAAGCTGGGCTTGGCCAAGTGGTACTTGGGCCAGTCGGAGGGCTTGGTGGGCACCACGCTCTTCTTGGACAGGAGCTTTTCGAAGGGGTCGTTGGCGACGTGGTCCTGGAGGTACCACCACCGCTGCAGCGGGTAGATCGGGATGGGCAGGAGGGCCACGACGCTGAGGAAGGTGATCCAGCCCAGGGTGCTTTGCAGGTAGGGCTGTTCTACTTCCTGGCTCTGGAGGCGGAGACGGGGGCCCGGGTGGGAGGAAGAGGTCGTGATGGGGTTTGGGCCCAGGCCATGTGGACGACCAGGTTCCCCAGGGGCTGGGGAGCGGGTGAGGGGGTCCCTGGGGGATGGTAAGGGCACCGATCGGGGGAGGAGATCTGGCCGTGGGCCCCCCGAGAGGGAGTGGGAGGCCAGGGCCGCGGGCTCACAATGCTGCTGTTCCAGGCGATGTAGTGGGGGGGCACCTTCTGGTAGAGGTGGACGAGGCAGACGGAGAGGAGGGCCAGCAGCCCGGGCATGGTCACGTAGCACCACAGGAAGGGGCAGGAGGACCACAGCAAGCGGCCCAGCTCGCTGTACATCTCCTCTCTGAACCTGCGGTGGGGGCAGTGGGCACGGCGTCTGGGATGGAGCCCTCCTCTGGCCGCCGGGGCCTGGAGCCCTTGGGAAGACAGGCCCGCCGGCTCTCTAGTTGTCTCACCAGGTCTCAACGATTTGGGGAGGCTGCGTCCTGCCGGGCCCTCCCCAAGCCCGGGCCCTGCATCTGGTCCTCCCAGAGGCATCCCCCCCATCCAGGGGGCACGCACCCCGCCGGCCCTCTGCCTTCAGACCAGCCCCATGTGGGCCACGGCGGGGGAACCCACGGCCCCTAGGTCCTGGCGGCTGGTCCCCTCAGAACCCACCCGCTGCCTCAGGTCCCTGCCTCCTGCTGCCCCCCCCCCCCCCCCCCGGCTCTCAGATTGGGCCCTCGCTCTCCTCGGAGACCCGGGAGGGGGCCCCGGCTGGGAAGGCCCTGGGGTTGGCACGTTACCTGTAAGCTCCGTACACCCAGGCCAGGGTCCCGTTCTGGAAGGCCACGATGATGAAGAGGGTCAGCGGGACCAGGATCTCATCCAACAGGGACACGATGTAGCTGCCGGACCGGCTGGTGAAGACGATGCTGCCCAGAAAGCCTCCCAGGCAGATGACCACTAAGGCGGAGGCAGGGTTGGCCCCGTTGAGGTCGGGTGGGCAGGGCGGGGTCGGGGGTCAGAGCGAGCCCCCGGATGGGGGTGGCCGGGGGAGGGCAAGGCAGGAGGACAGGGTTGGCGCCGGCGCGAGGGGCCACCGTACCCGGGAGCAGCGTGGGCTGCTGCTTCCTGATGGTGGACATGGCGTTGTGGATGGGATAGACGATGCTCTCCACGATCTTGACCAAGGTGGTCAGCTGTATCAGGAGCAGGACCAGGAAGAAGAGAAAGGCCCAGAAAGAGGCACTGGGCAGCGTGGAGATGGCTTGGGAGAAGGCTGGGAAGGCCAGGCCAGGGCCCTGCATGAACTGAGGGGGAGAAGGGCGCTGAGGCAGGGGCGGGTCTGGGGGGATGGGGTGTGGGTGGGCGGGGGTAGTGCGGTGGTCGATTAGCAATGTCTATCCTGGGCAGAGGCGGGAGACACGCGGTGGGGCGTGAATGGCAGCGTGTTGGCCCTTCTCGGTTTCCTAAGTGGTGTGAGTTTCACCTCTTGGGGCCTCAGTTTCCCCCTCTCACAAACAGGGGGTCCCAGCATCCGTGTGAGAATTCAAGGAGAGTGACAACCTAGCCGAGGCCCTGGGCCACTCAGAATGGTGGTGGAAACGTGACGGCCACCGTTTCCTGCCTCAGAAGATGCTTGTGTGGCCCGCGAGGCCCCTGAGAAATACATTTCCCAGTGTCTCTGGGGCCCTTGGGGTGCACCCTGCCACGCCCCCGCCCCCCCCCTCCCGCCCCTCCCCGGAAACACACCTTTTTGCTCAGCACCTCGATGCTGCAGGTTGAGGAGGCCTGCATGACCTTGTACTTGAGCTGCTCCGGGAGGCTGTCTATCCACTTCAGGTAGTCCAGGGGGGGCAGGAGCAGGACGTCTGGGGGCGGGTTGACATTCTTAGGCAGCACCCCCGTTTTTACCATGTCTTTCACCAATAGGACACTCCTGAAAGGGAAGGAGAGGAGCGGAAAGGTGGTGGAGACCAGCTGGCCACCCTGCTATTGACAGAGGGAAGCTGAGGACTGGACAGGAAACGGGGTTACCCACGATGAGTGCAGCTAAGACACCAGGGCAACTGGATAGGGACCGGACACAAGTCACATAGACTGGGGGCGAGTCACCCCGGGAGGTCCACCTCAGGGGCAGATCATTTGTTCCTCTCAAGAAGTTTGTCCATTTCCTTTAAGTTATTGAATGTATTGGTATAAATTTGATCATATCGGGTGTGTCCCCCCCCCCACAAGAAAATGTATACACACTTTTAACAGCTGTTAACACACTTAATTTTCACTCCTTTTCAGGTTTAACTGATTTGAAATAATGGGTGAAGCCAGACGAAGCTTTGAACAAAGAAAATGTATCCACTAGACTTTTTTATGGGGATACAGAAAAGATAAAGCTTACAGTAGAAAACGGACAACAATGGATGAATTGGGGAATTGGGGGCACACAAATACCAAACAAAACGATTCTTTTCTCTCTCTTTTTTTTTAACATTTAATCACCTTTATTTTTTGTTTGTTTGTTTTTGTTAATCCTCACCCGAGGATATGTTTCCATTGATCTTTTAGAGAGAATGGAAGACGGGGCGGGGGGGGGGGGGGGAAGGGGGGGCGCGGGGGCAGAGAGAAACATCGATGTGAGAGAAACATCAATTGGTTGCCTCCAGCAGGAGCCCTGACCAGGGCCCCGGGCCGGGGAGGAGCCTGCAACCAAGGTACATGCCCTTGACCGGAGTAGAACCCAGGACCTTTCAGTCCTCAGGTCGACGCTCTATCCACTGAGCCAAACCGGCTAGGGCAGGGATGGTGAACCTTCTGAGCTCGGCGTGTCAGCATTTTGAAAAACCCTAACTCTGGTGCCGTGTCACATATAGAAATTTTTTGGTATTTGCAACCAGGGTAAAACAAAGACTTCTATTTTTGATATTTATTTTATATATTTAAGTGCCATTTAACAAAGAAAAATCAGCCCAAAAAATGAGTTCGCGTGTCAGAGGTGTCATAGGTTCGCCATCACTGGGCCGCTAGGGCATTTCCTGATATTTTCAATCTGCATCTCCTTTCTTTTCTATCAGCTCCTGAAAGGGAACTGTTGACATTTCCAAGCATGATCATGATTTATCGCTTTCTTGCTTTAGTTTGGGAATTTTTAAAAATATATATTTTTTATTGATTTTTTACAGAGAGGAAGGGAGAGGGATAGAGAGTCAGAAACATCGATGAGAGAGAAACATCGATCAGCTGTCTCCTGCATACCCGCTACTGGGGATGTGCCCGCAACCAAGGTACATGCCCTTGACCGGAATCGAACCCGGGACCCTTCAGTCTGCAGGCTGACACTCTGTCTACTGAGCCAAACCGGTCAGGGCTGGAAAAATTTTTTTAAAAATATATTTTTATTGATTTCAGAAAGGAAGGGAGAGAGAAGAGAGATAGAAACATCAATGATGAGAGAGAATCATTGATCGGCTGCCTCCTGCACGCCCCCGACTGGGGATCGAGCCCGCAACCCAGGCATGTGCCCTTGACTGGAATTGAACCTGGGACCCTTCAGTCTGCAGGCTGATGCTCTATCCACTGAGCCAAACCGGCTAGATCTAGTTTGGAAAATTTTTTATTTTGAAAGTCTGTTTTGAGGTATATAAACATTTATTATTATTATTACTTTTTGGTACGTAAACATTTAGATAATTCAGTCTTCCTGCAGAATTGACCCTTTTATCATCATGACATGCTTTTCTTAATCTCTGGTATGACTTGTTCTGACTTTGATATTAATATAGCCACACCAGCTTTCTTATGATTATTTGTGCATGGTATATTTTTCCATCCTCTTAACTTTATTTTTTTGGCATTTACTTTTCTTTTATAACCTCATTTTTTTGTTTTGTTTTTGTTAATCCTCACCCGAGGATATTGTCTCCACACTGATTTCTTAGAGTGAGAGGGAGGGAAGGAAGGAAGGAGAGAGAGAGAAACATTATGTAAGAGATACACACGGATTGGTTGCCTCTGGCACGCACCCCAACCAGGGCTGGGTGTTGAATCTGCAACCCAAGTACCTGCCCTTGACTGGGAATCAAACCCAAGACCCTTAGGTGGGTGGGCCAATGCTAGATCTAACCACTGAGCAACCAACCAGGGCCATTCTCTGAACTCGAAACCTCTGTGTCTTTACACAGGACCTCTCTTGTAAACAGGATATGTTTGTTGCCTTAGCCAGTCTGGTGACCACTGCCTTTTACATAAGGTGATCAATTAATGTAATTATTGACATGATTTGATTTATGCCTACCTTCTCACTACTTGTTTCTTTGTCTCTTCTCTCTTTTTCCTTCTTTTTAGCCTCTTTTATTTTTTTTTGGATGGGGGCAGTATTTACCAAATAATTTTGTTTATATTTTACCTTTTCTATTGCCTTCTTGTGGCATTTTTTTTTGTTGTGGTGGTGGGTTTTTTTTTGTTTTTTTTTTGGCTGTTACTCTACAGCTGTGCTAAAACAGTGGCCACAAACAGGATGTGGCTGGGAAAAGAAGATGTGGCTGTGAATACTTGAAATATGACTAATATGACCAAGCAAATACATTTTAAATTAAATTTTAATTTAAAATTTACAAGATCGGTTATTCAGTTATTGAGAAGCTTTTAAGTGTATTCAGAACAACTTGGGTATGTGAAACTGCTTTTTCAACAGCATTCTCTTACGAAATCTAATAGAAACCAAAATCGAGCCCTAGCCGGTTTGGCTCAGTGGATAGAGCGTCGGCCTGCAGACTGCAGGGTCCCGGGTTCGATTCCAGTCAAGGCACATGCCTGAGTTGCAGGCTCCATCCCCAGTAGGGGGCGTGCAGGAGGCAGCCAATCCATGATTCTCTCTCATCATTGATGTTTCTCTCTCTCCCTCTCCCTTCCTCTCTGAAATCAATAAAAATATATTTTTTAAAAAAAGAATTGATTTTGAAATCTTTACACCATTTGTAACTTATGGAAACCTTTAGAAGTCGTGTCTCTGAGACCATTTTCTTATCTATAAAAGTAAAGTGGTGGCTATTAGAATATTGCCTTTTTGGCTGTTTTCTCTGACTTATTAATATACATTTATTATTATTATTATTATTATTATTATTATTATTATTATTATTAACTATTGGTGAGGTTTGAGCTTGACGGCCTATGAGCCGGGGAATTGCTAAGGTAGAGAGAGGGAGGGGGGGACCTCTTCTTGGGCCTGCAAGGCAGTGATTACTCACTTCTCAACACAGGCATGGCCACTGGTGGTGATCCACAAGCCCAGCACCATGAAGATGATGGCCGTGGCCACCAAGGAGGTCACCAGGTTGGCCATGGCCACCAACAGGACCACCAGGACGTAGTTGTTGCTCCCAGCCTTGCAGGAGCAGATGTTGATGGTGGTGCCCAGCCCCAGGCCCAGCGAATAGAGCACGTGGCCTCCCGCCTGATGCCACAGGTCCAGCGAGGTCCAGGAGGATCGCTGCGGAGGGAGGTGGGTTCAGGCAGTTTGGGTGGGGGGCCCCGCGGGGGGGACCCCCAGGGAGCGGGAAGCGGGGCAGGCTGGGGCAGAAGGAAAGAAGGGGGCGGGGGAAGGAGATTCAGAGACGCTCTGAGGGAGGGAGAAGGTGTGGAGCCCCCGGCCTCACCTCTATCGTCACCATATGTTTGAGGCCGGTGGCTGCACCTTCCAGGAAGAAACATCGGACCAGCAGGCCGAGTAAGAGGATGAAGGGGATGAATATCGTGATAATCAGGAGCTGTCCAGGTGGGTCCGGACAGAAACCGGACGTCAGGGGCCGTGGGGAGGAGGGGAAGACGGAGGCAAGCGTCAGCAGGCGACCGCAGATCGGCAGGAGCAGAGGAGTGGAGGTGAGCAGTGTGAGGGAACCCACCCTCTTCCTGGGGGCCCCTGCTGGGGAGGCGGGGTGGCCATAGCTGAGCTGTTGTCTGGGTGAGCAGGAGGGCCATGGAGGCGGGAGGAGAGCGATCACCAGGAAGGGAGTGGGGTCGTGTCTGAACCGAGGCCCTGAGCATCTCAAGATTGGTAAAGGTGACGGGGTGGCGGGCCCAGGGTCGGGGCGGCTTACCGGCATGGAGAGCTTCAGGCCTGTGACTATGATGATGAAAAGGAGTAACCAAGTTCCTAGGGTCCCCCCGGTGAGAGTCAGGACGAGCTGCTCGCTCCCTTCCTCAATGCTGACGGCGGCGTTCAGGGTGGTTTCGTACCAGAAGTACTGGTGGGGCACAGTCCGGACGCAGGAGAGGCCTGGGGAAGGGACCCAGGCGCTGCGGCACCCCCTCACCTGGAGCCTACCTCTGCTCTCCCCCCACTCCTCCTGCTCTTCCTCCCTGTCCCTTGCTTTTCGGTGCCCTTGCCTCCCTCGGCCCTGCCCGCCCTCTCTCTCCCTCTCCTCACCGGTGACGTTGTTCAGCTCTGGGCACTGGGTCCAGGGCAAAGGGTGGTAGAAGGAGTTGGTCAGGTAGTAGAAGCCCCAGCTGATGATGACGCTGTTATACACGCTGACGATGCTGCACACCTGGGGGTGGACACAGTGGGCCTGAGGGGCGGGCAGGGAGGAGACAGGGGGACTTGGGAGACCACAAGGGGTGGGGGGAGCTAGGGTGCCTCTTGGCCAAGGCCCTCATTCACCAGCATGCTAACGTAGCCTAGGCCGCCCAGCAGGGGGACGAGATGCTTCCAGACCCGGATGCTGTCTACACGCAGCCACTGTCCCATGACCATCTCCATGTACAAGAGGGGGATCCCGAACAAGACGAGCAGGAGGCAGTATAACAGGATAAAGTCACCTGAAGAAAGGGGCCAGGAGCCGTGCTTTAGGCAGCCCGGAGGCCTGGCCCCCATCCTCCTCACGATAGCTTTTCTCCTGCATCCGATGAATGTGATGGATAACATGAACTGGTTTGCTCTACGGGGATGAGGGAGGGTGTGCCCTCCCTCCGTTCCGGGTGTCCTCCCTGAGTTCCCTCCTCTCCCAGAACCCAGAAGTCTAGACTTCTATCCTCAAAATGTCTTCCTGAAACTCGAGATCTAGGCCCCCGGCCTTACCGCCTCCGTTCTGATGACAAAGGTAAGGGAAGCGCCACAGGCTGCCCAGCCCAAAGGAGAAGGCGATCTGGAGTAAGATAGTCTCAGTTCTTTTCGTCTGCACAACGAAGCTTTGGGTCTTGGCGGTCAGAATCTTGCCTGAGAGTCTCATGGGTGAGGATGAGAGAGTCTGGGATTGTTTGTGGGACCCTGTCTCTTTGTTTTCAAAGGACGCCATAGCTTTCTTCTGACAGGTCCAATAACGCCTGAGGGAATCCTGGGGGTCACCGAAAATAGCAGACTTTAAGGGTCATGTCTCAGATACCAGACTGTAGAACTCCACAAGAAAGACGAATGTAGAGCAATGAGGGCTAGAGTTTAAATCTTGGCCCTTTTCACTAGTCATTGACTTAGGGCAAATATTTTCATCTCCCTGAGACTCAATTTTCTCATCTTACAAGCACAAAAGAATTGAAAAATATTTAATGACTGTTACAGCATGAGCACTAACCAATCAGATTGTGGAACAAGTTATTTGTTAGAGCTTTGCGGGGGGGGGGGGGGGAGAAAGAAGGAGAAATTATCTGGAATTTAGTGAATCCTAAAATCTGGGTGTGGTGAGGGTAAGAGAAAAAGAGAAGCTTCCTAAAACCACTGTCATCCCAAAGTTATGGTGCATGCCGGAGGCTGTGTCCTTTGAGGATTATATAGTATGATGTCTCCCAGGAATGCAAGGTTGGTTCAACATCTGAAAATCAATAATTGTTATACATCATGTAAATGGAATACAGGACAAAAGCTATCATCATATTTTTTGGAAGAAAATGGCAGGCTAGCCCTAGCCAGTTTGACTCGGTGGATAGAGCATCCGCCTGTGGACGGAGTTCAATTCAAGTCAAGGGCATGTACCTCAGTTGCAGGCTTGATCCCCGGCCCTGGTTGGGGTGCATGCAGGAGGCAACTAATCAATGTGTCTCTCTCACATTGATGTTTCTTTTTTAATATGTATATATTTTTTATTGATTTCAGAGAGGAAGGGAGAGGGGAGAGAGAAATAGAAACATCAGTGATGAGAGAGAATCATTGATCAACTGCCTCCTGCATGCCCCCTACTGGGGATCGAGCCCACAACCCGGGCATGTGCCCTTGACCGGATTCAAACCTGGGACCCTTCAGTCCACAGGCGGACGCTCTGTCCACTGAGTCCAACCAGCTAGGGCTCACATTGATGTTTCTGTCTCTCTGTCTCTCCCTCTCCCTTCCACTCTCTCTAAAAATCAATGTGGAAAAAAATCAATGTAAAAGGATACTCAGGTGAATATTAACAACCACAACAAAAATGACAAGCTGGCGATAAAATTCATACGAAAATCTGAGGAACTTAGTACAGTTAAAATAATCATGAAAAATAATGTTGAATTCTCATACGTACCAATTTGAAAACTTACTACAATGCTATGGTAATCAAAGCAGAATGATACTGTAATAAAGATACACATATAGAACAATAGGATAGAATAAAGAACCCAGAAATAGCCAAAACCGGTTTGACTCGGTGGATAGAGTGTCGGCCTGCGGACTGAAGGGTCCCAGGTTCGATTCCGGTCAAGGGCATGTACCTGGGTTGCGGGCACATCCCCAGTGGGAGATGTGCAGGAGGCAGCTGATCGATGTTTCTCTCTCATCGATGTTTCTAACTCTCTATCTCTCTCCCTTCCTCTCTGTAAAAAATCAATAAAATATATTTAAAGAAACAAAAAAAAAGAACCCAGAAATAAACCTTCACATATATAGTGAAATAATTGTTAACAAGGATACCAAGCGTATTCAGTGGGAGAAAGGATGCCTGTGCAACAATGGTATTGAAAAACTGGGTATACACATGAAAAATAACGAAGTGGGACCCTTTCCTCACACTATGTACAAAAACTAACTAAAAATGGATGAAAAACCTAAATTTAAGGGTGAAACTATAAATCCCTTAGAAAAAAACACACATATGGGTAGATCTTCATTTCCTTAGATTTGGTCATGGTTTTTAAGATATGACACTGAAATATGTCCTTGTGTGCATCAAATGACACTAACAAGCAAGTAAAAAAAAAAATAACCATAGAATGGGAGAAAAATGTTTGCAAGGCATATATCTCCTAAGAGTCTAGAATATATAAAAAACTCTTATAACTGAACCACTGAAAAACCAAGCAACACAATTAAAAATGGGCAAAGGACTTGAGTAGACATTTCTTCCAAAAAGATATACAAATGGCCAACAAACACATGAAAAGTTGCCCAGCATATCAAATCATTAGGGAAATGAGATACCATTTCACACCCACTAGGATGGCAATAATAATAATAATAATAATAGGAAATGATGCCCGGCTGGTGTGGCACAGTGGTTAAGTATCAACCTATGAATCAAGGAGTTCTCAGTTCAAGTCCCAGTCAGGACATATGTCCGGGCTGCAGGCTCAATCCCCAATAGGGGGCGTGCAGGGGCAACTGACGGATGATTCTCATCATTGATGTTTCTGTCTCCCTTTCCCTTCCTCTCTGAAATCAATGAAAACATATTTTTTAAGAAACAAAACTGAGGGTGTGCTGGTGGGAATGTAAAATGATGCAGCCACTGTGGGAAACTGGCAGTTCCTCAGAAAGTGAAACATAGAATTACCATGTGATTGAGCAATCCCGCGCGGGGGTTTATACAGAAAATAATTGAAAGCAGGGGTGCAAACGGATACTCGCACCCCAGTGTTCAGACCAGCACTCTTCACAACAGCCAAAAGGTTGAAATAACCCAACTGTCCACCAACAGATGAAAGAACAAACAAACTGTGGTATATCCACATAATGGGATGTTATTCATCCATAAAAGGAATTAAATTCTGATACTTTCGATAACATGAGTGAATTCTGAAGACATTGCAGTACATGAAATAAGCCAGAGACAAAAGGACAAATATTGTGTGACTTCACTCACATGAGATATCTATAACAGGTAAATTCACAGAGACAAAAAGTAGATGAGGTTGGAATTATTGCTTACAGCGTTTCTGTTTGGGGTGATAAATGTGTTTTGAAGCTACGTAGAGGTGGTGGTGGCAGAACATCATGAATGTACTACATTTCACCAAAATTTTCACTTTGAAATGACTAATTTAATGTTATGTGAATTTCACCTTAATAAAATTATAAAAAGCGAAGGCGAAATGACAGTGCTATCTCATCAGCAGAATATACTAAGGAAAATCTTTTGGCTGAAGGAAAATTATTTCAGATGGAAGTAGAGCTATACAAGAAGGAAAAAAGAACACCTAAAAGGGTGAATATACAAACAAATATGAGAGACTATTGACTACTTAAAGCGACACAAAGAGCAATATATTTGGGGGTTTATAATGTGTAGAAGGAAAATATTTTAATAAAAAATGCCAAAGATGTGGGGAAACTAGGAATAAGAGATACTTCCTTAATCCACAGCTTCCTTAAACCTATAGCGAACACTACACTCAGTGGTGAACTGTGAATACTTCTCTCCTGCGGTTGGAAACCAGACAAGAACATTGAATGAATCTTCTATTCAACATCGTACTGGAGAGCCTGTCCATTCCAATAAAGCAAGAAAAAAAAATCTCTAAAGACCATAAATAAATAAGTCTTTCCTTATTTGAAAGTGATATGAGTAGATGTGTGGAGATTATATGTGTAAAAGGAACCTTAAAACTACATAATCTTAAAAGATACCATGATTTTATTATTTTTAAAAAAATATTTTTATTGATTTTTTAAAATATATTTTATTGATTTTTTACAGAGAGGAAGAGAGGGGAGGGATAGAGAGTTAGAAACATCGATGAGAGAGAAACATCGATCAGCTGCCTCCTGCACACCTTCTACTGGGGATGTGCCCGCAACCCAGGTACATGCCCTTGACCGGAATCGAACCCGGGACCCTTCAGTCCGCAGGCCGACGCTCTATCCACTGAGCCACACCGGTTAGGGCAGAAAAAGTATTCTTTAAAAATATATTTATTATTATTATTATTATTATTTTTAATCCTCATCTGAGGATATTTTCCCGTTGGGTTTTAGAGAGTGGAAGACAAAGGGAAAGAGAGAGAAGCACATTGATTGGCTGCCTCCTGCAGGAGCCGGGACCAGGACCGGGGCTGGGAAGGAGTCTGCCACCGAGGTCCCTGCCCTGGACCAGAATCGAACCCGGGACCATCCGGTCCGCAGGCCGACGCTCTATCCACTGAGCCACACCGGCTGGGATTGGAAAGAGTTTTAATGGCCACTGACTATTCCAGGTCATTACATAAACCTGACCCGCGGGTGGCCGGCCTGGCAGCCGTTTAGCCCCAGGCCCTTCCTGATGGGCCCCCTGCTTCTGGTCCCCCGCCCAGCCCTCGCCCTGCGCCGGCTGCAGCCACCCCTCCCTCCTCGCCCGCTCCCGCCGCGGACCTGCAGCTCCCTCCGCTGCCCCGGGGCGGCGCCTGGGATGGGGGCCGCCGCTGCCCGCGGGGCGCACTCGGGCTCCCGGTCGCCTGCTCCGCTGCGTCTCCGCCGGGCTCGCAAAGAAGCCACAACCTGCGGGGGGCGAGCTGAGAAACGGATTCCGAGGGGCGTCTCGGGGCCCGCCGCGGGGCCGGTCGGGGGGGGCGCGCCTACACCGTCCGCAGCTGGTGGGGAGGCGGGGCCCCCAGGGCGCTCCATCCGCGACCCGACTGGCGAGCGGAGGCGGAACCGGGACCGCAGGCCGCCGGACTTCTGCTGCCGCTGGCGGCACCACCCTCCCCTCCCCTCTCCCCTCCCCTCCCCTCTCCCCTCCCCTCCCCTCTCCCCTCCCCTCCCCTCCCCTCTCCCTCCCCTCCCCTCTCCCCTCCCCTCCCCTCCCCTCCCCTCCCCTCCCCTCCCCTCCCCTCCCCCCTCCCCTCCCTCCTCCTCTCCTCCTCCCTCCCCTCCCCTCCCCTCCCCTCCCCTCCCTCCCCTCCCCTCCCCTCCCCTCCCCTCCCCCCCCCCCCCCCTCCTCTCCCCTCCCCTCCCCTCCCCTCCCCTCCCCTCCCCTCCCCTCCCCACTCAGGCGCCTGGGTCCCTAAATTCGTGGAAAGGGAGCTGGGGGGCGGGGCTCGGAAGTCTAGGTCCAGAGGTGAGGGGTCTGGCGGGGGGAGCAGCCGCCTGGGGCCTGAGAGGTCGGGAGTCGGGGGCCAAGACGACTGCACCCCCTTTACCTGCCGCCGCCGCGCGAGTCTGGAGACCGGTAGCTGCGGCGGGCACCGCGGGGGAGGGGGCGCCGCGCGAGGCCAGGCTCCACGGAAGCCAGGGCTTTGGGGCACAAGAGTTTGGAGCTCCCGCGGGCGGTTCGCCTCCAGACCCAGCCCAGCAACTGCCCCTGCCCCTGCCCCTGCCCCTGCCGCTGCCCCTGCCCCTGCCCCTGCCCCTGCCCCTGCCGCTGCCCCTGCCGCTGCCCCTGCCCTGCCCCTGCCCCTGCCCCTGCCCCTGCCCCTGCCCCTGTCCCTGCCCCTGCCGCTGCCCTGCCCCTGCCCTGCCCCTGCCGCTGCCCCTGCCCCTGCCCCTGCCGCTGCCCCTGCCCCTGCCCCTGCCCCTGCCCCTGCCCCTGCCGCTGCCCCTGTCCCTGCCCCTGCCGCTGCCCCTGCCCCTGCCCCTGCCCCTGTCCCTGCCCCTGCCGCTGCCCCTGCCCCTGCCCCTGCCCCTGCCCTGCCCCTGCCGCTGCCCCTGCCCCTGCCCCTGCCGCTGCCCCTGCCCCTGCCCCTGCCCCTGCCGCTGCCCCTGCCCCTGCCCCTGCCGCTGCCCCTGCCGCTGCCCCTGCCCCTGCCCCTGCCCCTGCCCCTGCCCCTGCCGCTGCCCCTGCCCCTGCCCCTGCCCCTGCCCCTGCCGCTGCCCCTGCCCCTGCCCCTGCCCCTGCCGCTGCCCCTGCCCCTGCCGCTGCCCCTTGCCCCTGCCGCTGGCCTGCCCTGCCGCTGCCCCTGCCGCTGCCCCTGCCCTGCCCCTGCCGCTGCCCCTGCCCCTGCCCTGCCCCTGCCCTTGCCCCTGCCCCTGCCCCTGCCGCTGCCCCTGCCGCTGCCCCTGCCCCTGCCGCTGCCCCTGCCCCTGCCCCTGCCCCTGCCCCTGCCCCTGCCCCTGCCGCTGCCCCTGCCCCTGCCCCTGTCCCTGCCCCTGCCCCTGCCCCTGCCGCTGCCCCTGCCCCTGCCCCTGCCGCTGCCCCTGCCCCTGCCCCTGCCCCTGCCCCTGCCGCTGCCCCTGGCCCCTGCCCTGCCCCTGCCCCTGCCCTGCCCCTGCCGCTGCCGCCCTGCCCCTGCCCCTGCCCTGCCTGCCCCTGCCCTGCCCCTGCCCCGCCCCTGCGCTGCCCCTCCCCTGCCCCTGCCCTGCCCTGCCCCTGCCCCTGCCCCTGCCGCTGCCCTGCCCCTGCCCCTGCCCCTGCCCCTGCCCTGCCCTGCCCTGCCCCTGCCCTGCCCCTGCCGCTGCCCTGCCCCTGCCCCTGCCCTGCCCTGCCGCTGCCCCTGCCCCTGCCCCTGCCGCTGCCCCTGCCCCTGCCCCTGCCCCTGCCCCTGCCCCTGCCCCTGCCCCTGCCCCTGCCGCTGCCCCTGCCCCTGCCCCTGTCCCTGCCCCTGTCCCTGCCCCTGCCCCTGCCGCTGCCGCTGCCCCTGCCCCTGCCGCTGCCCCTGCCCCTGCCCCTGCCCCTGCCCCTGCCCCTGCCCCTGCCCCTGCCGCTGCCCCTGCCCCTGTCCCTGCCCCTGTCCCTGCCCCTGCCCCTGCCGCTGTCCCTGTCCCTGCCGCTGCCCCTGCCCCTGCCCCTGCCCCTGCCCCTGCCGCTGCCCATTCACCCGCCCGGGCTCTTGGCCCGCCTCTCTGACGGCCCCGCCTCCCCAGGGTCTCCGGAGTCGGAAGCCGGTTGAGCTGTGTGCTTGGGTGAGACGCAGGGGTCACCTCTTCCCAACCCTTCCCACCCCGTCATCCCGGCTCCTGGGAGCACCCTCTCTCCAGTTTACCCTTTGGGGAGGGTCCCTGGGGTCGCGGGTTACCGGGCAGGGTGGGGGCAGGGTGGGGGCAGGGTGGGGGCAGGGTGGGCCCTGGGGAGGGGAGAGGGGAACCGCGTCAGGCTTAGTGGCCAACGGGATTGAGGCGAGGCGAGGGCCACGATGGGAACCAGGCGGCCTGTTTCAGAGCTGAGGGTCTAACCACTGTGCTAAAGATTCAACACGGCAGCCCTGAGCGGTGTGGCTCAGCGGATAGAGCATCGGCCTGCGGACTGAAGGGTCCCAGGTTCGATTCTGGCCAAGGGCATGGACCTTGGTTGTGGGCACATCCCCAGTAGGTGTGCTGGAGGCAGCTGATCGATGCTTCTCTCTCATCGATGTTTCTAACTCTCTATCCCTCTCCCTTCCTCTCTGTAAAAAATCAATAAAATATATATTTTTTTTAAAAAGATTCAACACGGAGTAAACCATCCGAAGCCGGGTGGTTCTGGAGTAGATTTGCATAAGGCGCTTGACGGCACAGGGTACGGAGACTCGGAGAGGACGTGGGCACCGGTGGAAATCAGCCTGCGACCGTGTGCATTTCAAATCAGTGGACAAACATGAATTATTCGGTGACTGGGGGGGCACAACGGGCAAGACAGCTGAGACGGGAATCATGCTCCTTCTATCAAAATCCGTTTCGGGTGGGTCAAGGGTCACAGTGTAAAAACTGAAAACATGACTCACTAGAAATCAACATGGTGGGCCAGCCGGCTGCTCAGTGGTTGAGCCTCAACCTATGAACCCGGGAGGTCAGGGCACATGCCCGGGTTGCGGGCTCCATCCCCAGTAGGGGGTGTGCAGGAGGCAGCTGATCAATGGTTCTCTCTCATCATTGATGTTTTTTTCTCTCTCTCCCTCTCCCTTCCTTTCTGAAATCAACAAAGATATATTTAAAAAATAAATATGGGTGAACATTTCTACAATATGGCACCCGGAAGGGCTTCCTAAGAATAACATGAAAGCAAAAATCCATAAAAGTTTGATAAGTTCAACTATATAAGAACAAAATCTCTGGCCCCTGGCCAGGTAGCTCAGTTGGTTAGAGCATCATCCCAATACCCCAAGGTTTCGGGTTCTATCTCCGGTCAGGGCACATACAAAGAGCAACCAATGAATGCATGAATAAGTGGAACAACAAATCTCTCTGTCCCTCTCCCTCTCCCTCTATCTTCCTCTCTCTCCCTTCCTCTTTCTCTAAAATCAATTTTTAAAATGGATAAATAACTACATGAAAACAAAATCTCTATAGGATAAAATACGAAGAAACTTAACCAAGTTAAAAGATATCAAACTTGTAAAAAAATTCAACCTTTATAACAAAAGGCTTGATTTCCCTAATATACCAAGACCTTTAAAAATTACATTAAAGGACCAACCACCCAATAGTCAAATGGGCATACAAAAAAACCAGACAGTTCAAGAATAAATGAAGCACAAACGGCCTTATGGTCTGGCAATCCCACTTCTGGGCATGTACAGTGGGGCCTTGACTTACAAGTGTCCCGACTAACGAGTTTTTCAAGATACGAGCCGTCTCTCGGCCGATTTTTTGCTTTGAGTTGCGAGCTAAAATTCGGGTTATGAGCCAGCTTCAGATACCCCACCGCTAGTTGACGCAGCGAACGTCACAGTGAACGCCACATCAGCCCAGCATCACCTGTCTCACTCATTCACTGTTGATTTGACATAGGAGTAATTTGAGTTATGAGCTCCATCACGGAACGAATTAAACTCGTAAGACAAGGCCCCACTGTATCTGGGAATGAAATCACGGTCTCAAAGAGCTCCCCGCACCCCGTGTTCATTGAAGCATTCTTCACAATAGCCACGTTATGGAAACAAGCTAAGGGCCCATCTATGGGTGAATGAATGAAGAAAACATTGTCCCATATAAAACAATGACATATTATTCAGCCACAAGAAAGAAGAAAATCCCAGCATTCGTGACATCATGGATGAACCTAAGTGAAATATGTCAGAGAAAGATGAACATATGACCTTCACTTACATAGAATTTACAAAATCCAAACTCGCCAAAACCAGTTTGGCTCAGTGGATGGAGCGTCGGCCTGCGGACTGAAGGGTCCCGGGTTCGATTCCGGTCAAGGGCATGTACCTTGGTTGCAGGCATATCCCCGGTGGGGGATGTGCAGGAGGCAGCTGATCGATGTTTCTCTCTCATCGATGTTTCTAGCTCTCTATCTCTCTCCCTTCCTCTCTGTAAAAAATCAATAAAAAAAAAAATATATATATATATATAAAAAAAAAAAGAATACAAAATCCAAACTCTTAGAAACAGAACAGAATGGTAGCTGCCAGGGGCTGGGAGTGGGGGGGGGATGGGGAGATGTTGGTCAAGGGGTACACACTTCCAATTATAAGAGAGATAAGTTCAGGGGATCTAATGTAAGATGGCGACTAGAGTTAACCGTACTGTGTTATATACTCGAAAGTCACTAAGAGAGTAGATTTTAAATATTCTCAGCACACACACACACACACAAAGGCGATGATGTGAGGTGTTAACGTGTGCTCTTGAGGTCATCATTTTGTAATAGATATGTGTTTCAAATTATCACGTATACACCTTAATCCTACATGGTGGTGTATGTTGGTTACGTTCATAAAGCTGGAAAAATAAAAGAACTGACATAAAAATAATGGTGGTCCCAAATGTAAAGGGAATAGATGGAGGAGAAGCAATAACTAAAGTAGTAATAGAAGATACTGTCCCCCATGAACGAACCCCCATTTTTTTTGCACATTTAAAGGCTTCATTGGGTTGGTTCCAGGCAGGTTTTTTAAAAATATGTTTTTGTTGATTTTATTTTTTTAATATATTTTTATTGATTTTAGGGAGAGAAGAAGGGAAGGGAGAGATAGATAGAAACATCAATGATGAGAGAGAATCATCGATCGGCTGCCCCCTGCATGCCCCCCACTGGGGACTGAGCCCGCAACCCTGACATGTGCCCTTGACCGGAATCGAACCCGGAACCCTTCAGTCCGCAGGCTGACGCTCTATCCACCAAGTCAAATCAGCCAGGGCTTATATATTTATTTTTGATAGGTTCTGGAGGCAAGGTGCTATTATTTTTTAAAAAATATATTTTATTGATTTTTTACAGGGAGGAGGGGAGAGGGATAGAGAGGTAGAAACATCGATGAGAGAGAAACATCGATCAGCTGCCTCCTGCACTCCCCCTACTGGGGATGTGCCCGCAACCAAGATACATGCCCTTGATGGGAATCGAACCTGGGACCCTTCAGTCTGCAGGCCGACGCTCCATCCATCAGGGCCAAGGTGTTATTATTAACCAAACACCTCATATATTAATCTCAATCTGTGTTTTTCAGACTACACAGCCCATGCAAATTTAAACCAAAATCCCATGTGAGAGATGGTTTGGGGTTACAAATTCTCTCACACACACACACAAAAAGACAGCACTTCCCTCCTATCAGAGACGGGACCTATTTAACTCAATTTCAGAGGACATAGCCCTTTAACTTTCTATGTATGGGGTTTCCTTTCCTTTCATGGACCCAAGCTCTATCTGTTGTGGTTGTTGTTAATCCTCACTGGAGGATTTTTTTCCGTTGATTTTTAGACAGAGGAGGAGGAGGGGGAGAGACACAGAGAGAGAAACACCAGGGTCAGGGATCAAGCCTGCAAGCCTTCAGTCAAGTCGATGCTCTATCCACTGAGCCCAGTTGGCTAGGGCACCGGCTCTGTCTTTTTTTTTTTTAAATAATATATTTTTTATTGATTTCAGAGAGGAAGGTGAAGGTGAGAGAGAAACATCAATGATGAGAGAGAATCATTGATTGGCTGCCTCCTGCACGCCCCCTACTGGGGGTCGAGCCCGCAACTCAGGCATGTGCCCTTGGCCGAAATCGAACCTGGGATCCTTCAGTCCGCAGGCTGACGGTCTATCCGCTGAGCCAAACCGGCCAGGGCTCTGTCTTCACCGGCCTTTAAAACAGTGGTTCTCAACCTTCCTGATGCCGCGACCCTTTAATACAGTTCCTCATGTGGTGGTGACCCCCAACCATAAAATTATTTTCGTTGCTACTTCATCACTGTAATGTTGCTACGGTTATGAATCGTCATGTAAATATCTGATATGCAGGATGTCTTTTCATTGTTACAAATTGAACATAACTAAAGCATAGTGATGAATCCATCCACCCATCCACTGCTTTAAAACCAAACTCTCTAAGTTACCAGAGAGTGACAACTGCTTCAAAGTAGTTACTAGCTTTAACATTCGCTTATCTATCTGAATCCAAGCTTAGGCTTAATTTTTGGCCTCTTAAAGCTTTCTTTTAATTTCTTTTAAGCTCATCTATGAGCTTAAAGAGGACTGTTCAAATGTATTTTATTTTATTTATTTTTTATTTATTTTTATTGATTTCTTACAGAGAGGAAGGGAGAGAGATAGAGAGTTAGAAACATCAATGAGAGAGAAACATCGATCAGCTGCCTCCTGCACATCCCCTGGGGATGTGCCCACAACCCAGGTACATGCCCTTGACCGGAATCGAACCTTTCAATCCGCAGGCCGACGCTCCATCCACTGAGCCAAACCGGTTTCGGCTCAAATGTGTTTTATTCTGTATTTTAGGTGTCTTATAATATGGTGCGTCTTGATTGCCCTGTTTTATTGTCACTTTGCCCCAGAGGACGTCCTCCTGGGGGCTTTTTCCATCTGTGCAGTCAGCCTCTGCCCAACCCACCATTCCTGCCAGATACCTTCAGGCCCCTGGGCCACCTGGATACAAATATAGGATGGAGTGTAAAGTTTTAAGGCCTTTGGTAGACTTGGTAATCAACTATTCCAAGTATTTAAGAGATATGTGAGGAGGGAGATCACCAATTAGCAGATGTTTAACCGCTTTGCCGTGATCAGCGAATTCTCCATTTTTTGAGCAAATTGTCCCAATCTGATCCAGTTTTCTTACAGGAAACACTGGGCAGAGGGGATCTGGGATTCTAGCATTTGAATTGGACAGAGTCAAGGGAAGGCAAGACTGGGAGTTGGACACTTTTTAATTTTTTTTTTTTATTAAATCTTTATTGTTCAGATTATTACATTTGTTCCTCTTTTTTTCCCCCCCATAACTCCCCTCCTCCCAGTTCCCGCCCCACCCTCCGCCCTCACTCCCCACCCACTGTCCTCATCCATAGGTGCACGATTTTTGTCCAGTCTCTTCCCGCATCTCCCACACCCCTTTCCCCCCCAGGAATAGTCAGTCCATTCCCTTTCTATGTCCCTGATTCTATTATAATCAACAGTTCATTCTGTTCATCAGATTATTTATTCACTTGATTCTTAGATTCACTTGTTGATAGATGCATATTTGTTGTTCATAATTTGTATCTTTACCTTTTTCTCCCTCTTCCTCTTCTTAAAGGATACCTTTCAGCATTTCATATAATCCTGGTTTGGTGGTGATGAACTCCTTTAGCTTTTCCTTATCTGTGAAGCTCTTTACCTGACCTTCAATTCTGAATGATAGCTTTGCTGGATAAAGTAATCTTGGTTGTAGGTTCTTGGTATTCATCACTTTGAATATTTCTTGCCACTCCCTTCTGGCCTGCAAAGTTTCTGTTGAGAAATCAGCTGACAGTCGTATGGGTATTCCCTTGTAGGTAACTGAGTTTCTTTCTCTTGCTGTTTTTAAGATTCTCTCTTTGTCTTTTGCTCTTGGCATTTTAATGATGATGTGTCTTGGTGTGGTCCTCTTTGGATTCCTTTTGTTTGGGGTTCTCTGCGCTTCTTGGACCTGTAAGTCCATTTCTTTCACCAGGTGGGGGAAGTTTTCTGTCATTATTTCTTCAAATAGGTTTTCAATATCTTGCTCTCTCTCATCTTCTGGCACCCCTATAATTCTGATGTTGGTACGCTTGAAGCTGTCCCAGAGGCTCCTTACACTATCCTCGCATTTTTGGATTCTTTTTTCATTTTGCTTTTCCAGTTGGGTGTTTTTTGCTTCCTCGCATTTCAAATCATTGACTTGATTCTTGCGCTCCTCTGGTCTGCTGTCGGGAGTCTGTATAATATTCGTTATTTCAGTCCGTGTATGCTTAATTTCTAGTTGGTTCCCCAATATAACATCGAGGGTCTCATTAGTTTTCTTGTAGATCTCATTAAGTTTATCGGCGGCTTCTAAACAGTTCTTGAGAGACCTTAAAAGTGTGGTTCTGAACTCTATATCTTCCATTGACAATTTTGTCCTGTTTCTTTGTCTCCGCATTTTGTTATGCTTCCTTGGTGCACCCCCTAGTGGTCTTTGTTCGCAGTCTTATAGTTAAATCTTGATTGTTGTAGCTAATTCCAGGGAGGGTTTGACCTCCAGGCCAAGTGGCTATGAGAATCAGCTGTGTCAGCAGTGAGAGAACTTCTGTCCTCTAGGGAGGTGCTAATCTAGCCTTTGCCTGAGGCTATCCGGCAAAAGCCTCTGTGCAGGGCTTGGGCAGGGCGGGTCGCACAGGATCAACAGGGTGGGCCGGAGAGAGAAGTTATGGCTGCTCTCAGTCCTGTCCCCAGGGGCTCTGCCTCTCTGAGTCCCAGCACCCGCTGCACAGCTCAGAGAGAAAGCTGCACTCGCTCTGACCGAAGCCAGACAGTCCCGCTTCTCCCGTTTGAGTCTGGGTCCCTAAAGACTCGCCCGGATCTGGAGCTCAGAGTCTGTGACTCCCTCCCGATTGAAAACGCCAACCGCGCCCTCCGCCGCCAGCCCGCTCGGCGCACTCCGCACCTCAGAATTTGACTTCAGCACTGCGCCTCCTCTGAGTGTCCGTATGCGTTTCTCTTTCCTCCTAGTTGTAGGACTTCCACTCAGCCAGCGTTCCTGTGGTTCTGGGTGATGTCCCTTCCGTTTTTTGGTTTCACTTTTGAAGTAGTTGTTCAAAGCAGCAAACTCTGGCGTTAACCTATGCCGCCATCTTGGTTCTCCTGTTGGTTTTCTTCGAGAAGTTCCTTTTTATCTTTTTTTAAAATTTACTCCAATGTACCGAGCATTTTCAAATGTTTGTGGCCCTTAATCTTTTGAGGGAAACATGGACCTTTTTTGAGAATCTGGTGAAATCCTCTCCTTTCTATGCCATCTGCCTCTGGATTTTCAATGAAAAATCTTCTGGCTTGAAAATCTTCATCTTCGCCAAAAGACAGTTTCTAGAGCTTTGGAAAGTTGTCACACTAATAGAATCATAAAATGAAATGGCACAGGGCAGCTATCCTCCAGATTGGCACCAATCCTAATAAACAAATTCTTTTCTCCACGGTAAACTCCTGCTCTTGCTTTGCTTTGGGTTTGTGTGTGCAGGCGGATGAACTCTTCAGTTTGGTCTTTTTAATTTTTTTTTAATGACAAAGGTACATTTTCACGGAACTGACTTTGCCACCACCACTTTTGCCCTCATTTCATAGGGACCAGGACTTATGCAGACCAACTTCGAGAGGAGGAAGCCGAGGAGAGGCCGTGCCAGCAGTCAGCAGCCAAATACTGGAAGCCAGAGAGCACCAGTCTGATGAGGGAATGTGCAGGAGATTCGAGGAATGACTATGCTCATCTCCATCAGCCAGAAAAGCTTTCCTGCCGGAAGCTAATTCCAGCATGTCATAAATGCAAGAAGGTTCATCAAAAGGTTGATGGAACCTTGAGAATTGCCTTCTGGAAATGGCTAAGGGCATTGCCCCACACCTAAAGATCTGCATAGATGATTGCTTGCTGCCTGACAGCTGAGGGCATTTTAATCTACATGTTATTGTCTCCTACTGGACAAACACCCAAGCAGCCAGCTAGGCAGTCCCCTCGTCTGACAATGGATTCTGTATTCTAAACCTTGCCTTTGATCTGTACATCTCCTTTGCCTCAGGACAGTGGTTCTCAACCTTCCTAATGCCCCAACCCTTTAATACAGTTCCTCATGTTGTGGTGACCCCCAATTTCAGTTACAAATTGAACATAATTAAAGCATAGTGATTCATCACAAAAACAACATGTAATTATATATGTGATTTCCGATGGTCTTAGGCGACCCCTATGAAAGGGTCGGTCGACCCCCAAAGGGGTCGCGACCCACAGGTTGAGAACCGCTGCCATAGGACACTTGGCATTAAGAAAAAGCAAGGGGTGCTGAGACAAGCAGAACTTGGTTCCTATAGCCTAGCTCCTCGGGCTCCCCAAAAGGCCTTCCAAAATTATGTTTCGTCTCTAGACTCTAATACTTCACAGCAGCCCCTTCTCCAGATTCCTGAACCCTCCTAGATGCTGGCCAAGACCCCCAGCATTACTTTCCCAATCCAGGAAAAACAAGAGACTTTGGGTCCAGTTACATTAGCAATTCCTACATTTCCCTCTTTTAATGTCAACTTGGCAGCCAGGGAGTTCCACTTCGAAAAACCTGTGATGTGCCCTGGCGGGTCAGTGGTTAGAGCGTCATCCTGTGGACCAAAGGGTTGGTCTCTCTCAGGTTCAATTTCCGGTCAAGGGCATGTCCCTCGATTGCAGGTTCCCCAGCCCTGGTAGGGGCATGTGTGTCTGTGTGAGGCATCCCATTGAAATGCCTCACATAGCTATTCCTCTCTCTCCCCCTCCCCACTCCCTTCCGCTCTCTCTGGAAATGAATGGGGGAAAAACCCTCAGGTGAGGGTGAAAACAGCAACAACACACAGTGTGAAAGGGCGAGGGCTACGCCCTCCATCTTACCCCAGGGTAAGGGCTATGCCCTCCATCTTACCCTGGATCCTCCATTTTTGGGCAGCCATGTGCTCAGCAAGGAGCTTCTTCCCAGAAGCCCAAGCCTCTGCTAGCCACACCCAGAAACCAATGACAATCAAGGGAAGTGCGCGCCATAGATGTGACCACATCCTGTGTAACAAGACACCGACTTGCGCCTGGCCCATCGGCAGGGCCCACAGTCCTTTCTCCTCCCCTTACTCCAACCCCCCTATCAAACCCCTCTCCCTCTCTCTGCCGCTTGCCGCTGCATCGGTGAGTGTGGTTGGGGAGCCGAGCTAGCCCGAATAAAGACTCTTTGCTTTTGCATCGGACTCGGCTGGCTCCCTGGTGGTCTTTTGGGGATCTTGAAATCTGGGCATAACAAGTGACATGAAGCCAAATGAGCCAAGTCTTTATTTCAGAGAGGAATTACTCCCGTGGCGGAAAGTTTGTTTCTTTGGTTATCTGTTTTTATTCATCTTCTTTAGGCTTTGCCCCACGTGAAGCCGAGGACGGGCCTTCTTCTTCTCCTCTTTACTTTTACGTCTTAAGAAATCGGTGTCCCTGTGGTGCCTCGTGGAGGCTGGGGAGATCCGTTTCAGGAGGGTGTACAAGAAGTAGGCAGGGATGGGCAGGATGGTGAAGACAGTGAGCAGGGCGAGCAAGACTTTCCCCCACGGCGGATAGTTATGGAGCACTTCGTTTGACTGTGGAGGAAAGGGAGGAAGGTTTAGAACACCCAGGTTATCTGAAGTGAGATGCAGAAGGTGGGGGGAGGAGATGAACCAAGGCAAGAGACCAGATCACTTGAATCCCCAGGGAATAAGATGATTGGGTCCCAGAGGCAAGAGTGGATTGAAAAGTCTGTCCCCGTTCCCTCGAGGGGGGGTAGGGTGGGTGTGGGGTCCGGGGTCTGTGGGGGGAACTCACGGTGCTGGAGTTCCAGGCCATGTAAGTGATCGGCCTCACATATAGATGAATCAGGATGCTTACAAACAGGACCAGCAGCACAAATGGAGACACAAAGCACCATAGCCAACGATAAATGGGGGAGATGGGGCGCCCCAATATGATAATCAAGTCAGCAAGGAACCTGGGAGGAAGGGTCATAAGGCTTTAGAAGGGCCCTTCCGGCCTTACCCAGCTTTGGGGGAGGGGTCAGCCCAAACCCAGCCTCCGAAAGACCCCTTCACATTTCTTAGACCTTTCTGTTCATCTCCAAACCAGTCTTCTTACCTCTAAAATCCATCCCTTTTCAGGCTAATTTCTGTCCCAGCCCCAGAATTTAAAAAAATAGATATTTTTTTTCACCTTCAGGATGAAGCCAAGTTCCTAAATGTAGCTTCTTTAAGCCCATGTACCCCGCTATCTTTAGTAATGCGATACCTTCTTAGGCGCATTACAGACACAAGTCAGGTTCCTTCTGCCTAGAATGCTCATCTCTTTCCCTTGATGAACTCCCCTCCATCTGTCCAGATCCTGTTTAGGCATCCCCTCATTGCCTGACTCGATTGCTAACCACCTGTGTTTCTCCAGCACCCTGGGCAGCCCCGACCACCTGCCCCAGGGTCTGCTTCTGTGCCTTCCTCTTTGGACTCTGAGAGAAGAAGCTAAATATAATTTATCCCAGTATCCGGAGGACTCACTACAGACCTGCTTGGAGCGTGGGAGGCCCTAAGTCCTATCTGAGCGGGAGCGAGTGTGTGGGCGAGTGTGCGTGATGCCGAGAGCCACCGTCGCCTGGAAAGGCTGCCACCCTTGGATGGCACGGTGCTTCTCAAAGGTTAGGGCGCATCGGGATCCCTTCGGGCAGCGGTTCTCAACCTGTGGGTCGCGACCCCTTTGGGGGTCGAACGACCCTTTCACAGGGGTCGCCTAAGACCATCGGAAAACACATATATAATGACATATTGTTTTTGTGATGAATCGCTATGCTTTCGTTATATTCAATTTGTAACAATGAAATTGGGGGTCACCACAACATGAGGAGCTGTATTACAGGGTGGCGGCGTTAGGAAGGTTGAGAACCGCTGCCTTAGGGTTTCTGTTAACATGCAGCCACTGGTCTGAAGTGGAGCCTGAGGGCCTGCATTTCTAATGAGCTTCCCAGCGAGGCCAGTGCCGCTGCTCCATAGAGCGCACTTGGAGAAGCAAGGGCGTCCATGTTTCAGATGTCCAGACCTCCCTGGTCAACAGTAGGGCTCAGGGTCCCCTAGGTCCTGCTACAGACTGTTCACCGCTTTGCCATTGTACATTTATTTTTCTCCCCAAACCAGCCCATGTCTTTCTCCTTCCCACCCTCCCGGGAGCTGTCCTTAGCCCTGGGATCAGAGCAGGAGGGGCCCCGTTCTCCCCGAGGGTGTGTGGAGGGAGAGCCTGGGCTTGGGACTTCACCTCCGGGCCCCATAGATCCAGGCCATGGACACATTCTCCAAGATGAGGATGAGGAAGAGGGGCAGAGAGGCCCAGTAGTCATCCAGCAGGTTCACGTAGTAGCTGCCGGAGGGCTGCACGAAGAAGCAGCTGCCCAGGAACATGGCCACGCACACACCCACTGGAGGGGGAAACAACCAGGCTGGGATCAAGGTCAGAATTCACGCTGGGCTGGAGGAGTCCTGGTGGGGTTAAGCTACACCACGGCCCCGCCGGCCGCCGGTGAGAGCGAGGTCATAGGTCAGAGCACCTGTGAGCAGGGTTGTGTGTCTCCGAAGGCAGGAGAAGGTGTCCTGGAGCGGGGTGATGATGCCCTGCAGGATCCCTTGCATGGTGCTCAGCCCCATGGTCACCAGAAACACGAAGGTGATGATGGCCCAGAAGGTGGATCCAGAAAACACAGCGATGATTTCAGTAAATGCCACAAAGGCCACACCCGGCCCCTCCATAACCTGTAAAGTGAAAGGAAGAGGGGGGGGCGGGATCAGAGAGCCCGTAGAGTCCTAACTGGGCTCTTGTCCCCGCCCCCCCGAAGTGATCTGCAGCGCTGTTCCTTAGTGGCATTGTAAGGAGGACTTCCGCCCGCAGCAGCTGCTGGTCTGGCCTCTCTCTGGTGTTGGCGCTCAGCAGGCTTGTACGAACGCTGGCGCTTGCTGCTACAGAGCCTGCCATTGCCTTCTCACTAAAGGAGGCTGGTAACCTTGCTCGGTTGCCCGGGATGCTGCTCAGAATTGCCTCCCTGGATTCTATGGGCCCTAAGGAGAGCTGGAGTTTCCAGTGCTCTGGGGGAGGTGAGGGGAATTCTAGGACTCCCCTCCCCCTCCCCCCAACCCTTACCTACCTCCTTTAATTGCTCAGATAAGTCACAATTGGACAAGTAGGGTAGGGCCATGAGTTTGGCTCCTGCAGGGAGGTTGCCAAACCACCTGGGGTAGGTGTAGCTCATATGCTGATACAGGCTCTCCGGGAGCCGGAGCTCAGGAGGCAGCACGCCCGCAGTGACCAGGTTCGTCATTCTCTCAGCATTCCTGGGGGCGGGAGTGGGATCATGTACAGTCATTTGGGCCTCAAAGACAACTTCTCTCTTATTTTCTGGACGAGAAGGGAAATCGCTAGCTGGGTCTCGGCTCTGTGGTTTTCCTGAGGGCAGGGATGATAGTCTGATTCACCATTGGCTATGTTTCCAGAACTCAACTCAGGGGTTGGTAGATAGGAGATGCTTTATAAAGAAATGTCTGATAAGCAGTTTTTGAAATGAATGGCAGAGGGGATGAAAATAGGGAACAGGCAGGGGACACATGTAATACTTTCAACAGTTAAGAATTACTTTTTAAAAAAAGAAAATAGGAAATAGGCTATAGGGGTTCGTGCTGTGGGCATTTTTTGTGTGTGTTTGTCTACTGGTTCAGTTGAAGAGATCCCCTAATTTTTCCGTGGCGACTGCCATGGAATGGGGCAAACACACCTTTGAAAACATCCAAGTTTGGGGTTTTCTTCGTTTAGAAAGGCAGCTCGTAAAGAGAGAGATTTCAAATGTTTCTAAAGTTTAGGATGCTCACATCTGAGGGACCCATGTTGACTGAGCCCACATCCCTGACGGATGGGGCCCTAGACTAGAGTTCTACGAGCTATTTCTAAGACTTGGGTCTTTGGGACGCAATCCATATGAAATACTGGGCTCACTTCAGGTAACATTTCTCACTGTTCTCTGTGGCCAAGTAGCCCAACGTGGCAAATACAAACAGCGTGGCAGTCACAGAGATAATCAGGTTGAGAAGAGCCACGGCAGAGGCATCCATGATGCAGTTGTTGGACCGAGGGACGTATGAACTGATGGCAGTGAAGCTGCCAAAGCCGGAGCCCATGGACAAAAAGAGATGGTTCCCTGTCCGGCGCCACACGTCCACAGAGTACAGGGCTGGCACCTGAGGAGGAGAAGTGCCAGGTGAATTGGGATATAAGGGGGGGAGGACAGAAGACAAAAGAAGGGAATGAAAGGGGGATCTAGGAGGGCCTCTACCAGACTACACAGTCCCTGCTACCCCCACTGGGATAAGAGGGTTAACGGGTGAGGGACACCTCACCTGGGCAGCAAACAAACTCTTGATACCAAAGTCTGCTCCTTTCAGCATGAGACTCCGGATTAGGATACAGATGAAGATGATGTAGGAAAGGAATACTGAGACATACAGCATCTGGGTAGGAAGTATGATTCTTCAAAGAAAGTTCAGCAAAGGCAAAAGTTGGGATAGTAGGGCCAAACTATTGGGAATCAGAGGTCAGATGAGGAGAAATGAGAAGTTGGAATGGCTGGTTTGGCTCAGTGGCTAGAACATCAGCCCGCAGACAGAAGGGTCATGGGCTAGATTCCCAGTCAAGGGTATATACCTTGGTTACAGGTTCAATGCCGGCCCTGGTTGGGGCAGGAGCGGGAGGCAACTAATCGATGTGTCTCTCTCACATTGATGTTTCTCTCTTTCTGTCTCTCCTCTCTCTCCCTCCCCTTCCACCCTCTCTAAAAATCAGTGGAAAAAATAGCCTATAAAAAAGCTGTGGGACATTTAAACAGTGGAATACTACGCAGCTGTAAAAAGGGGGGTCTCTTACCCTTGGAGACAGCATGGATGGACCTAGAGACTATTATGCTAAGTGAAATAAGCCAATCTGAGAAAGACAAATATCACATGATCTCACTTATTTATGGAATCAAAGAACAAAATGAATTGACCCACAAAATAACAACCAAAGCAGGGAGAATGGGACAGACTGACATACCTCAATGTGGGGGTGGGAGGACGAGAAGAGACAAACCAAATAACTTATATGCATAGCCCATGGACTCAGGCAATAGGGTGGTGAAGACCTGGGGGAGTGGGTAGGGGCTGGGCAAAGGGGGGTAGTGGCAGGGAAATGGGAGACATCTGTAATACTATCAACAATAAAAAACATATATTAAAAAATGATGTTCTTTTATTAACATGCTAGAGGCCCAGTGCACAAAATTCATGCACGGGGCGGGTGGGGGGGGTGGTCCTCAGCCCGGCCTGCAACCTCTCCATTCCAGGACCCTTCGGGGGATATCCGACTGCCTGTTTAGGCCTGATCCCTGCATCGGAAATCCCTCTTGCAATCCAGGACCGCTGGCTCCTAACCGCTCACCTGCCTGCCGGCCTGGTCACCCCTAACTGCCCTCCCATGCCAGCCTGGTCACCCCTAACTGCCTCTGCCTTGGCCCCACCACTGTGGCTTTTACCGAAAGGACATCCGGATGGATGTCTGGAAGACGTCGGTCTAATTAGCATATTACCCTTTTATTAATATAGATATCTCTAAGCAAGAACATCTAACCTAATAAAAGACAAACATGCAAATTGACTGTACCTTCTCTATGCCTTAAGCCATGCCCACCAGCCAATCAGAGCGACTATATGCAAATTAACTCAACCAAGATGGCGGCCAGCAGCCACGGAGCTGGAGTGAGCAGGAGGCTTGGTTGCTCCAGTGATGGAGGAAGCAAGCTTCCTGCCTGCCGCAGCCGGCTCTGAGCTCCACTCAAGGCTACAAAGTTTCAATTATAGAAGGTAAATAAATCCCAGAATAAAAGAAAAAAGAAAAAAAGGAGAGGCTGGGAGCTTCCATCGCTGGGGGGCTTGGCCAGCCTGAAAATGGCCCTCAGCCCCTCACCCAGACTGGCCAGGCACCCCAGTGGGGACCCCCCACCCTAAAGGGGGTGTGACCAGCCTGCAAACAGCCATCAGCCCCTCACCCAGGCTGGCCAAACCTCCATGAGGTGAGGGTCCCCACTAGGAGGAGCTTGACCAGCCTGCAAACAGCCATCAGCCCCTCACCCAGGCTGGCCAAACCTCCATGGGGTGAGGGTCCCCACTGGGAGGAGCTTGACCAGCCTGCAAACAGCCATCAGCCCCTCATCCAGGCTGGCCAGGCACCCCAGTGGGGACCCCCACCATGAAGGGGGGTGTGTGACCAGCCTGCAAACAGCCATCAGCCCCTCACTCAGGTTGGCCAGGCACCACAGTGGGGACCCCCACCCTGATCCAGGACACCCTTCAGGGCAAACCAGCCAGCCCCCACCCATGCACCAGGCCTCTATCCTATATAATAAAAGGGTAATATGCAAACTGACCCTAACAGCAGAACGACTGGGAATGACTGGTCACTATGACACACACTGACCACCAGGGGGCAGACCCTCAATGCAGGAGCTGCCCCCTGGTGGTTGGTGTGCTCCCACAGGGGGAGCGCTGCTCAGCCACAAGCCAGGCTGCCGGCTGCCAGTACAGTGGTGGTGGTGGGAGCCTCTCCCACCTCCTCAGCAGCGCTAAGGATGTCCGACTGTAGCTTAGGCCTGCTCCCCGCTGGCAGGTGTACATTCCCCGAGGGCTCCCGGGCTGCCAGAGGGATGTCTGATTGCCAGCTTAGGCCCAATCCCCCGGGGAGCAGGCCTAAGCCAGCAGGTGGTCATCTCCCGAGGTATCCCAGACTGCAAGAGGGCACAGGCTGGGCTGAGGGACCCCTACCAAGGGCACAAATTTTTGTGTACTGGGCCTCTAGTTTTAAATAAAAATTCAGGTTAAAAAATATATCCTCAGGTGAAAATTTTTTTAAAGCCCAGCTGGTGTGGCTCAGTGGTTGAGCATCGACCTATGAACCAGGAGGTCACAGTTCAATTCCCAGTCAGGGCACATGGCCAGATTGTGGGCTCGATCCCCAGTAGGGGGTGTTTGGGAGGCATCCAATCAATGATTTTCTTTCATCATTGATGTTTCTCTCTCTCTCTCATCCTCTCCCTTCCTCTCTGAAATCAATAAAAATATATTTTTAAAAAAGAAGTTGGGATCTACAGGCATCAAGTTAGGAGAATAATAGGGGTCTCAGGTAGAAAGGAGTCCATCAGATGAGTAAGTTAGAGGGTAACTCACCTTCCCAGTGGACTTGAGCCCTTTGATCATACAGATGCAGATAATTAACCAGGACACAAGTAGAGAGACAGAGAGATGCATGATTGGTAGCCCACCCAACTCAATTTCATCTGTGGTCTTCAGCACATGCCGGTACCAGAAGTATGTGGTGGATGTTGTCCGTGAACATTCAGGATCTGAGGTGAACTGGCCATGGAGGAAACTGCAAACCCAGGTTCCTCCCCTTCTTTTCCTCCACCCGCTCCTTCCCATCCCATTTCATCATCCATCTGCTTGTCCATCTATCTCAATGATCCTCTTCTTCCTTCATCCCCCTTTCCTCTTCTCAGCCCTCCTACTTGCCCTTTTCTTCCCTCCCATCTCACCAAAACTGGAGTTCTTCGTTAAGGGGCACAATGACCACGGCAGGGGAGACTGGAAAGACTGAACCAAATAGTAGAGACTCCAAGCCATGAGCACACTATAGTACAAGCCCACGATGAAGCACACCTAGGGACCATGAAGAATTCTGGAGGCGGGGAAGAAAGGTAGGCCAGCAGAAGGGAGGGAATTGGACAGAGGATCGGGGAATTGAAGGGGCTTGACCCACTGAAATGAAATCATGGGACCCATTCCAGGACAAGGGTTGGGATAAGGGTCAGTGTAAAGGGTAGGCCTGGGCAGCCCAGGGCTCCTCACCATGAAGCTGCTATACCCCACACCACCAAACCAGGGGCTCATGTTCTTCCACACACCAATGCTGCCCTGATGCATCCTCTGACCAACGGCTATCTCCATCACGAGGAGAGGAAATCCGACCAAAATCAGCATAAGGATGTAGACGATGATAAAGCTCCCTGTGCAGGGGATTCAGGAGGGCCTTGAGGAACATCTGGTGTTTTTAGTCCCTGGCCTTTTCTGAAAGTCCAGGAAAACACATTCCCTACCAGTGACCTCCCTCAGGGCCAAGGGCATCAGGCTTCAACTATTTCCACATCCCTCACCGTCCCAGGTGTCCAGTCCCTTATCCCCCAGTTCCTAGAAGACCCAGATACCTAGTTTCTACTCCGACTCTTGACCCAGACCTCCAGCCCCACCTTATGAACCCAAGTATTCAGATATCCTGTGCTCACCCTCCCAAGGTTCTTTGTATTCACATACTTAGCTCTTGCCCCATTCAGGACCCCAAATCCTCATCCCCTACCTATCTCAGAGACCCCAGAGAAGCCAGAACAAGCCTCTGGCTCCTTGACCCTTCATGGGTTCGAGATTCCTCCTCCCCAGGCTTACCACCTCCGTTGTGAAGACACAGATAAGGAAAGCGCCAGATGGTGCTCAGCCCAACGGAGTAGCCCACCTGAGCCATGAGGTACTCAACCTTATTGGCCCAGGATGGTCGGTCAGTGGCCAATTCGTCCTTTGGCTCATCTTTGTCTATGGCTTCCAGTGTTTTCTCGATATCTTCATTAAACCAATCCATACTTGGTTCCTCCCCATTCAATTCCTCAGTAGGCAACACCTTGGCGTTTTCGGTTGGGGGAGCTGAGGTCGTAGCAATCACAGGCTTGGAATCTGAAGGTCTAGCAATCACAGGCTTGGAATCTGAAGGTCTAGCAATCACAGGCTTGGAATCTGAAGGTCCAGCTATCACGGGTTTGGAATCGGGAGAGCTAGACATCTGGGCATTCTCATCCTGGGACTCCATGTTTTCAATAACATTCATCATTCTGAGAAGGCTCTAGTTTCTGCTTCTGCAAGGATGGGGCCTCCTTCCTTCTTGACCTTAAGGACATCAAGAACTTTAAATTTTAGCTGTATGAGTTGAGGAAAGACAAGACTAACCTTACAAAAACCCTGAGGCTTGCCTGGATGGCATGGCTTAGTGATTGAGCATCGACCTATGAACCAAGAGGTCACGGTTTGATTCCCAGTCGGGACACATGCTCTGGTTGCGAGCTCAATCCCCAGTGTGGGGTGTGCAGGAGGCAGCTGATCAATGATTCTCTCCCATCATTGATGTTTCTATTTCTCTCCCGCTCCCTTCCTCTCTGAAATCAATTTAAAAAGACATTTTTTAAAAAAAGGGATTACAAGAGAGTTCTGTGAACAATTAATTGTACACCAAAAAAACGTGGACAATCTACATAAAATGGAAAACTTATAGAAACAGAAAATCTACCAAGACTAAATCACAAAGAAATAGCAAATCTGGCCCTGACCGGTTTGGTTCAGTGGATAGAGCATCGGCCTGCGGACTCAAGGGTCCCAGGTTCGATTCCAGTCAAGGGCATGTACCTGGGTTGCGGGCACATACTCAGTAGGAGATGTGCGGGAGGCAGCTAATCGATGTTTCTCTCTCATGGATGTTTCTAACTCTCTATCCCTTTCCCTTCCTCTCTATAAAAAAAAATCAGCCCTGACCGGTTTGGCTCAGTGGATAGAGCGTCGCCCTGCGGGCTGAGGAGTCCCAGGTTCGATTCCGGCCAAGGGCATGTACCTTGGTTGCGGGCACATCCCCGGTTGGGGGTGTGCAGGGGGCGGCTGATCGATGTTTCTCTCTCATTGATGTTTCTGGCTCTCTATCCCATTCCCTTCCTCTCTCTGAAAAGTCAATAAAATATATATTTTTAAAAATCAATAAAATGTATATATTAAAAAAGTAGACTAGTGGTTGTCTTAGGCTGGTTTAAGGGGCTGGGGCAGTTGGGGTGATGGCTAAGATGTGTGGGGTTTCTTTTGGGGATAATGAAAATGTATTAAAATGGACTGTGGTGATGGGTGCACAACTCTGTGATAGACGAAAAACCATTGAAGTGTACACTTTAAATGGGTGAATTGTATGGGATGTGAATTATATCTCAATAAAGCTGTTAAAAAATAAAGCTACCAGGAAAAATTGAGACTAACAAGAAAATCTGAGTATTGACTGGTATTTGATATTAGGATTACTCTTATTTATTTTAGGTGTGATACATTTTGTCAGGTGTTCTTTTATTTATTTATTTTTTAATATATTTTATTGATTTTTTACAGAGAGGAAGGGAGAGAGATAGAGAGCTAGAAACATCGATGAGAGAGAAACATCGATCAGCCGCCTCATGCACACCTCCTATCGGGGATGTGCCTGCAACCCAGGTACATGCCCTTGACCGGAATCGAGCCTGGGACCTTCCAGTCCGCAGGCCGACGCTCTATCCACTGAGCCAAACCGGTTTCGGCCAGGTGTTCTTTTAAAGTGTTCTTATACTTCAGAGATTTGCTTCCAAGTAATGAGAGGCATGCTGTGGGTGAGGAGAGATGGAACCGGGTTGGTCACCAGTAGGTCAACTGAAGATGGCTGATGAGTACAAAAGTAACTCATCGTTACGCTTTTGTGTGTGTTTGCAGATTTTCCCAAATAAAAGGCCCAGAGGCCACGAGACATGAATCTTTGTCTGGCTCTCCCCGTCACTCATGGTGTGAGCCCCTCTTTCTTCCGGGTCTCCTGATGGAAACTGAAGATGACATCCCTGTACTTCATACCATTCTTGTGAGGCATAAAAGTGAAGCTGTGTGCAAGGCACCCTACCGAGGGGCGGGCCTTCCCTTTGTCTAACGAGGCCAGAAACGCCGGACAGCGGCGCAGAAGACAACCTGCCCGTGCTCAGGGTGCCCCGAAACCGCGCTTGATACAGTGAGGACCCCCAGGCCTCTGCAGAGAAGCACCCATGATAGGAACCAGTCTCCCGCCGTGGGATAGTCCCAATTCAAACAACCCTGCGAAGGACCTTCCACAAGTGGCCTGAGAGAGAGAAATCTGCAGGAGGAGGGCCAAGAGCTTCATTCCCTCCCAGCGGTTTACCCGGTGAGCCCCTACTTCTCAGTGCCTCCCCCACAGGCTCTGCTCCCGCAGCTGGAGCTGGAGGTTGGGGGGCAGGAAGGAGGATGAACACCTGGGTTCCCAAAAGGAAGGCGCTTGGAAGCTCCGGCCATTTGATCATGAGAAGGTGACTGCCCTCTCCCCGGTCCGACCTTACCTGGCTCAGTAGCAGGGTCTCAGGGGACAGGGCGTTTGGCTGGGGGCGGGGCCCCAGGTCCAGGAGGCGACGGGCGGTGCCGGGGAGCAGCCAGCGCCCGCGGCCGCCGTCCTCGCGCGGAGGAACGCGGGGGAACTGCCGAGGCCAGAGACGTTGGGCATCCCTGCTCTCCCCGTTCAGCAGACCCGCCCTAGGGTCCCGCCCGCCAGCGAAGGGTTGGGCACGTCCGCTTTTCCTTCCTTTGCCACAGAAACGTGTGCGGCGACAGTCGCCCTGTGGGAGCTGAGCAATCCGAAGTCCTGGAATCTCTTGGGCGTTGATTTTCCAGGGGGCCTTCGGTCTCGGGGAATCCCAACCGCCTGTACCCACAAGGCCCCGGTCCTCCTCCTCTCGGCGGCCATTACCTCGCTCAGTCGTGGACTCGAGCACTCCTGCAGGTTCCATGCCCGAGGGAATCATTTGCTTTAGCCCCGTGGGGAAAGGTGACTTACACTTGGATAGGGACCCTGGTGGGCTCTGGACACCATGCGGTCGTCCCCAAACGGGTTATGTTAGTTCACAGATCACTTCGTCTGTGTGAAGGACTTAGTGAACAGTCATGAGAATCTATTTTCCCCCCTCATTCAAAGATGCTTTTATTGATTTTAGAGAAAGAGGAAGGGCGAGGGGGAGAGAAATATCCATGTGAGAAACGTATCTGTCGCCTCCCCGATGCACCCTGACCAGGAATCAAACCCTCGGCCTTTCTGTGCATGGGACAACGCTCCAACCGAGCCACGCTGACCAGGGCAGTCTTGGAAACTCTAATTAAAATTTTAGACTATGATAGGAGTACCACGTCCCATGACCAAGCACATTAATGTCCGTTCCATCTTTGCTGAAACCACCACAGCCTGGGTTTTTTCTTGCTAAAGGCCAGTCCCTGGATAAAGGAAGTCAAGTAATCTAGCATCTGAATTTGCCACAGCGAGGAGAGGGCAGGAACTCGGGTCTGAATATTTAGCTCTCAAAAGGGTGGAAGTCTCCTGCAAGTAAGACTGAATGTCTGAGACATTTATAGAAAATAAAAACAAGTCTGCTCACACCCAGTGCTTGGATTGATTTATTGATCCTCCAGCTCCGTATCAGTCCGATTCAGTTAGCATCACTGACAGTGTGTATGTGTACACACTGAAAGGGGATGGGGAAAATGACAGTGGCAACCCGAGGGGTCTAGGAGGGGGGCTGCAAAGCCAGGTCCCAAGGGCCCCCAAAATAATGCTATATTCTCGGGGGGAAAAGGAGTTCTGGGTCCCAGGCCATCACAATTGGTAGCTGATAGTAAGAGTTGCCTGTTAGATCTGTCTTGAAGGATGTGAGATGTCAGGCCACATGGAGGAAGCTGGGATGTCACACAGCCGGTGGACCAGCGGTTTCCTTACCACCTTGTGGGGTTTCCTTCGTTTGGGCCTTGCTACTGAGACTTAGGGATTTGGAGGATGTGAGAGGTCCATCCAAGCTTCTGGGTTTGAAGGGAATACCATGGGCAAAGCTGTATACGAAGTATATGAGGATGGGGAGGGTGACAATGAGGAAGATAAAAATCAATGCAAGCAGCGCCCATGATGGGTATGGTCGAGGCACCTCTTTGGACTGTGGAGAGATGGGAAAGGGGTTCAGAAAATTGAAGCCCCCAGAAGACGAAAGGCTGTGGAAGGGAAGAGTGGGAGGGGAACCCGGGCAGAGGACTGAGTCTTCAGGGAGCAGAGAATGAGATGATAAGGTCCCTTTAGGTCAAGAGTGGATGGAAAGATCTGGCCCCCACTCCCTAGGAAGGTCGGGGGTCTGGAGAGGGAGGCTCACAGTGCTTGAGTCCCAGGCCACATAGGTGAAGGTCTTCAGAGACAGAAAAATCAGAATTATAGTAAACAGGACGAGCAGCACAAATGGACACACACAGCACCATAGGCAGTTAAAGATGGGCTGGATGGGGCGGTTCCACAGAGGCCCCAATTCTGCAAGGAACCTGGAAGAAAGGGCCAGGAGACTGTGGCAGGCCCAGTCAAGCCTTACCCTTCCTTGGGGGCCAAGGCCAGCCTGACCTTGTTTAGCATCTTCTAAATACTCCACGTCACTTCAGCTCAGGCCCCCTCTTCTCTCCTCCTCCCAGCCCAAGAAAAAATGTCCACCATTCCTCCATTGCTCTAAAACCTTTCACGGGTACCCAAGGCCCTCAGGATAAAGGCCAAGTCCCTTTCATTCACCCCATAAACATGAGAGTGTGTATGATGTGCCAGCGACTATTCTAGGTGCTGGATATGCACAGTGAACAAACATAGGCCCCCAAGAAAGTGAACATGCGACTCTCAGGGAACTTTTCTTAGTTCCTTCCAGCCCGTATGTCCAGCCTCCTTCAGTGCATGTTCTCAAACTTAATCAATATACAAATGGGGTCCTTTGGCCTAGCCAGTGGTCGGCAAATGGCGGCTCATGAGCCACATGCGGCGCTTTGGCCCCTTGAGTGTGGCTCTTCCGACTTCTGCGCATGGGCCACGAAGTTTCAATCGCACTGTACATGCGCCCGCACGTGCTATTTTGTGGAAGAGCCACACTCAAGGGGCCAAAGAGCCGCAGGTGGCTCGGGAGCCACAGTTTGCCGACCACTGGCCTAGACTATTCATCTGTCCAGACTCTGCGCAATTGTCCTCTCCTCTAACCTTCCAGGTGCCCCGACAGTGCTGCTAGCACCTCTCCCCTAGACTTACCACCCTGTACCGCCATTGTCTGCTTGTATATGTCTTCCTCTTCGGGCTCTGTGCTCTTTAAGAGGAGGAGCTAATTCTAAGTCATTTTTTTTTTTTAAATATATCCTATTGATTTTTTACAGAGAGGAAGGGAGAGAGACAGAGAGTTAGAAACATCGATGAGAGAGGAACATCGATCAGCTGCCTCCTACACATCTCCCACTGGGGATGTGCCCGCAACCCAGGTACATGCCCTTGACCGGAATCGAACCCGGGACCCCTCAGTCCGCAGGCCGATGCTCTATCCACTGAGCCAAACCGGTTCCGGCCATTCTAAGTCATTTATATCCAAGTACTACAAGGCTTTCTCAAAACAGAGAAAAGTCTCGAGAAATATTTGTGGAGTAAATAAATGTGAGTAAACTGACTGCAAGAGCTCCTGTCTCCTGAAAATACTGCCATCTGAGCCTTCTGTCCTTGAGTTATACCGCTTGGATGTCCACATACCAGCCTGGTAAAAAGCCGGGCTCAGGAGCCCCCTGGGTGTGACTTGGATTCTCCCACTCTCCCCTTCCACAGTTATAGCTACTAATTTCCGTCCCTGATTAGTTTGTTCTCTCTCCCCTGGTCATTCTTCCTTGAAGAATTAGACCACATCTCTCAATCTACCCCTCTAACACCTTAGCCTAAGCCATTGCTAGCTCCCATTGAAAATATTACAATAACTCACTACTGTCCTCCTTGCTTCACTTTTGACTCCTCCTAGTCTATTCTCCACACAGCAATTATAGGTATCTTCTTTTTTTAATACATTTGTATTGATTTCAGAGAGGAAGGGAGAGGGAGAGAAAGGTAGAAATATCAATGATGAGAATCATTGATTAGCTGCCTTCTGTAATGTCCCCCACTGGGGATCAAGCCTGCAACCCAGGCATGTGCCCTGACCAGTGACCTCCTGGTTCACAGGTCAATGCTCAACCACTGAACCACACCAGCCAGGGTATAGGTATCTTTTTTTTTTTTAAATAAATCTGGCCCTGGCCACAGGGTCACAGGTTCCATTCCCAATCAAGGCATGTACTCGGCTGCAGGTTCTCCGGTCCTTGTGGGAGTGCTTATGGGAGAGAGCCCATCAATGTTTCTTTCTCTCTCCCTCTCTCTCCCTTCTACTCTCTCTGGAAATCAATGGAAAAAGTATCCTCCGGTGAGGATTAAAAATTGTTTTAATCTGATTATGTCATTCCCCTACTCAAAACCTTCTACTGCCTCCTCTATCATCCTATACAATAAAAGAGTAACATGCAAATTGAATGAACGGTGGAATGACCGGTCGCTATGATGCACACTGACCACCAGTGGGCAGATGCTCAATGCTGGAGCTGCTCCCTGGTCAGTGCGCTCCCATACGGGGAGCACCGCTCAGCCAGAAGCCGGGCTCATGGCTGGCAAGCCCAGTGGCAGTGGCGGGAGCCTCTCCCACCTCCACTGTAGGTGAGTGGTAAGGAGCAAAGGGTCCCGAACTGTGAGAGCCCTGGACTGTGAGAAGGACTTCTGACTGCCAGGTTAGGCCCGATCCCCCTAAGCCAGCAGGCGGACATCCCCCCAAGAGGTCCCGGACTGCGAGAGGGCGTAGGCCAGGCTGAGGGAACCCCCCACCCAGTGCATGAATCTCATGCACCAGGCCTCTAGTTCTGCATAAAAAGCCAAGTCCCACTATGGCTTTGAAGGCGCTACACAATGTCTCACTAACTCTCTGGCCACATATCCTAACACTAGAGGACTGGTGGGGTCCCTTAGCCTGGCCTACGAGGATGGGGCTGAAACCTCTCTGACATCCCCCAAGGGATCCCGGATTGTGAGAGGGCACAGGCCAGACCAAGGGACCCCATCAGTACACAACCGGGGCCTGGGAGGGACCACAGGAGGGCTCCAGGGTGTGTCCGGCTTGTCTCCTCCAGTCCCAATTGGCCAGATCCCAGCAGCAAGCTAACCTACTGGTCGGAGCATCTGCCCCCTGGTGACTAGTGGACGTCATAGCAACTGGTCAAATGGTCAAACGAACGGTCAGACTCTTAGCATATTAGGCTTTTAGTATATAGGATTCTATTCCGACCTCTCTGGATCTCCTCGATCCTTAAAGCTTCCAGGCATAATGCTTCTCTTACCATGGTACCTACTGCTCCCTCTACTTGGAACACACTCTCTCAGAATTCTATCTGACTCCTTCATTCAGGAGTCTGTTCAAATGTCTCCTTATCAGAGAGGTCTTCCTTGCAATCCTACCTCAATTAACACCCATACAAACTCACACTCTTGATCATTTCCTTACTCTATGATTTTTCTCCTGTCAATTATTACCAACTAACATTTTGTTGTTGTTCATTTGGTAACTATCTCCACCACTAGAATGTAAACTCCCTGAGGACAAGTATGATTGCTTTGATACTGTATCTGGTGACTAAAAAAGTGCCTGGCACATATTACGTACTTAATAAATATGTTCACTAAATGAGTGAATTAAAAGATTTTGCAGAAGGCCCTGAAGTTGAGGGTCCCTAATGTCGCTCTAGTTGAGTGAGAATGGAGGCAAAAAGAAAGGGGTCAGCCCCGCCAGTGTGGCTCAGTGGTTGAGCATCAACCCATGAACCAGGAGGTCACAATTCGATTCCTGGTCAGAGCACATGCCCGGGTTGTGGGCTCGATCCCCAGTCGGGGGCATGCAGGAGTCAGCCAATCAATGATTCTCTCTCCTCATTAATGATTCTCTCCCTCTCCTTCCCTCTTTGAAATCAATAAAAATATAGTTTAAAAAAGAAAGGAAGGGAGGGAGGGAGGGAGGGAGGGAGGGAGGGAGGGAGGGAGGGAGGGAGGAAGAAGTCACCCTTCCCTTAGCCCCAAGTAATCACCTCCTGGACCCATAGGCCCAGCTCACAGCCATGTTTTCAAATATGATGATGACGATGACGGGGAGGATCATCCAGTAACCATTCAGCAGTTTGATGTAATAGATGCCTGCAGGTTGAATGAAGAAGATGCCACACAGGAACATGAGTCCAAAGAGAACCGCTGGAAGAAACATTGAACTTGGATCAAGGTCAGAGGTCTGGCTGGTGGCGGGAGGGTCGGGGGGCGGGTTAAGCAGAAGTTACTTTCAGGGCTGGATTAGAGTCTCAGTGAAACCAGGGTCATTGGTGGGAGTAGGGCCATAGGTCAGAGTACCTGTAAACAGCTTTTCACGTTTCTTGCAAAAAGGAAAGGTGTCCTGGAGTGGAGTCACGACACCTTGCAGGAGCCCAATCATGAAACCCATCTCCAGGAGCAGCAACAGCAGGAAGAAGAGGAAGGACCAGAAGACAGACCCAGAAATGAATGACATGGCTTCAATGAAGGTCAGGAATGCAAAGGTTGGGCCCTCCTTAACCTGTTAAGGGGAGAAGAGTCAGGAGTTAAAGTGTCCTTGAACTTAAGCACAATACAGATAAAGATACGTTCTACCTTCCCTGGAGAAGTTCCCAAAAGTCTCGAGTCACGGTAAAACTCGGATCCCCAAGCTGACCCTCTGACAAGGAAAACCCATCCACCTAGCATTATCCAGGGGAGGGCATTCTGCAAGCTCTATTTCTCTGCATTTTCAGGGCTGCAGGTTATCCTGGTGTCTCTGGGATTTTTTTTTTTCTGGTGCTAATAAAAGATGAGATTTCTATTTTACAGAAGGCATTAAGGAACTCTCAGCCCAGTGCACCTAGTTTAACTGACCTTCAAAAACTGCTTCTCTAAGTTGCACTCAGTAATGTGGGGGAGGACCAGGTCCTTGATGGGCTGGGAAAGATTGTTGAGCCAGGAGGTGAAGATGACGTTTGGATCATCTGGCATGTTTAGAGGGGGCAGGGCCTCCTGAGGCAGTTTCCCCTGGAGTACCAGCTTCAAAAGCAATTCGGCATTCCTGGGGATAAAAAGTTGAATCTCATAGAACCATCTGGCTCCTTAACTTCCAGAGAAGAAAGGACATCTCTAGCCTAGCATTACTGATCTGAATAAGGTACGGCCTGGGAGGAAACTGAAAAGGCACCCACCTTCAGGGTCACGAATTTGTGTGAACCAGAAGTCTTTCCCATAATCTGCTGGGGACTCCGGGGTCCCTGCTCTAGTGATGAAGTCTCCTATTCATCCTCACCTCTGCCCTTCCTCCCGTTTTAGACTAGTAGGCAAAAGTCAACCTTCTATGCTTTGCATACTGAATATCAGGAAGCACCATGTACTTAGACGACAGTGCATAGCTCACGGAGTTGAGCTATGAGAAACTTCTTAGTCTTTTTAATCTGCTGGCCTCTCTCACCTTCTATTTCCCCCACGGCCCTCTGCACATTTTATGCTGTGGTCAGGTTTAACTACTTACAGTTTCAGGGCCTGCCATAGCCTCTCATGCCCAAGACCAGCCCCACCCCTGCCACCATTCTTCACTTGGTTAATTCCTACAAATCCTTAAAAATCAGCTCATTGCTCCATTAAGAACTGCAATGGGAGGCTTGCTGATAAAAGCAAAATGCAAGCTGCAGGAAAATAAGTATAGTTTGATCAAATTTTATCAACTAAAATACTGTATGTTCTTCTGGTGGTTATTTGCACAGGTTAGGCTCCCTAGGGGCAAATTCAGCTTAGGTTCGCCTCCTCTAGAAGTCCTTCCCTAACTAGCCTAGGCATAGTTAGTGGCTTTGTCTTCTGTCTTCCCATCACTCCTGCTACCAGTTATCATGCCTTTGTGACTGTGATTAAGTATCGAAATCCCTTCCCTTCGTCCCTCCAAAACTGAAAACACAACGAAGGCAAGGACTGTGGTCTGATCCGCCTGTCCAACGATGTGCAGCGCCCAGAGTATTCTAAATGCCGGAGGGATAGTTTGTTTGTTTTTTTTTTTAAATATATTTTATTGATTTTTCACAGAGAGGAAGGGAGAGAGATAGAGAGTTAGAAACATCGATGAGAGAGAAACATCGATTAGCTGCCTCTTGCACATCTCCTACTGGGGATATGCCCGCAACCCAGGTACATGCCCTTGACCGGAATCGAACCTGGGACCTTTCAGTCCGCAGGCCGACGCTCTATCCACTGAGCCAAACCGGTTTCGGCCTGAGGGATAGTTTTTATTCATGCCTACAGACTAGAACAGGCTGAGAAGACAATATAGGCTCTAGTCCTGGGCGTCCTGGTGGGGCTTAAGTATGACAGATTGACTGACACCCCTAAGTTCGGGAGTTGCCAGTAAAGAATGACTGGCATTCGGGAGCAGAAGGGTGTTCCGAAGGGTGTGGTCTTAGAGGCTGCCTGAGACTAGAGTAACGTTGACGGTTTGCCACTTTTCGAGTTTCTCTGTTGAGATCCGCTGAGGTGAGCAGTTGGCAATCTCTGACATGGAAGATTTCCGGGGCTAGAAAAGGGCTCTAGAAGGATGACGTGACGGGGATTCTCCTGCCTGTTTTTCATTCTAGGAGAGAGCAGAGGCCTGCAAGTGCACCTGTGTGAAGGTGGGTCTGTGCAGCAGCACCTGTAAGATTAGGGTCTCTGCGTTTTGTCGTTCCCTAAGGCTGACACTCTCAACTAAGGGGCCGGCCTTACTTCTCAATGCAGTTGTGTATGAGGACAGTGGCCCAGAAGCCCAGCACGCTGAAGATAAAAGGCATGGCGAGTATGGAGCAGCCCAGGTTGATGAAAGCCACAACAAACGCGTCACTGAGACAGTTGCTGGGCTGGTCCATGTACGAGGAGTAAACGACAACGGGGCCAAAGCCGAGACCTAAGGCAAACAAGACTTGGATCCCTGCTTGGATCCACGCAGTTATGCTGTACATAGCCGATACCTATAAGGGAAAAGAGAAGAATAAGGAAAGATGTCAAGAGGAGGAGAACCTTAACAAAATGCAGGGGATACAAAGGGAGGCAGTGGGGAAAGGACACTAGAGCGGACAACGGGTGTCCTCTAAGGTCTGAGAGGGGAGTGAAGAAGATATACCTTCATAACCGCCAAACGCTGAAGCCCGTATCGTGCCCCGGACAGCAGTACACTCCGGATGAGTAAAAAGACTGTGATGATACCAGTCAGTGGCACCAAGACACATAATACCTGAATTCAGGGGAGGGCATATCAGCAACCACATCCCGGGGGGGGGGGGGGTAGTCAATCAACAGTCAGCAGGGATAAAACATTCTGAGCCAGAAATGAGGAGGAGTTAGAAGATAGCTTTCAGCAGGGTTCAGGGGCTAAGTGGGAGTGAAAGGCCAGAGGGAGTGGGAAATCAGATCAATGAGTAGTAATGTTAGGTGAGGGCTAAAGTATCTCAGACTGTTAATGGAATCCAAGAATGGAGACTCACCTTCCCAATGGACTTGATCCCATTAATCATGAAAATGCCAACAAGACACCAAGCCATCAAAAGGGGCAGGAGCAGAGAGATGACTGGTGGCCCACTATCCTCAATGCTGTCTGAGGCTTTCAAGGTCAGCCGGTACCAGAAGTACATGGAGGGTGTGGTCCGTGCACATTCAGGATCTGGGGGTATCTGGCTTTGGACTCCCTTGCTAGACAGGGTGACTGTTCCCCTCTTCATTAACCCTTCCCCCACACCCCCTTCCTCTCATTTCTTCTTTCTTCCTACTACCTGCCCCTTCTTTATCCCTCCTCACTCCTTTCCCCTCTTCCAAATTCCCTTCCACCTCTCTGTTTCCCCTTTTTCTCTTTCACTTCCTCCTCACCAAAGCCACTGGAGTTCTTCAGGAGAGGACAACGCTCCCATGGAACGGAAAACTGGAAGGACTGGCCCAAGTAGAAGAGGATCCAGCCATTGACCACATTCAAGTACAAGGCAGTGATGAAGCTCACCTGTGGGGCCAGGAAGGAGGTGGCTGGGGAGGAAAAGTGGGGACTGGAAAAAGGAAGGGATTGGACAGAGGATTGAGGAATCGAAGGGACTTGACCCATGGAAGTGAAATCAGGGGACTCATTCCAGGACAAGGGTAGGGATGGGGGTGGGATGTAAAGGGTAGGCCTGGGCAGCCAGGGCTCCTCACCATGAAGCTGCTATACCCCACACTACCAAACCAGGGGCCAATGACACTCCATGCACAAATGCTGCACTGGCGCATCCTCCGACCAACTGCCATCTCCAGGAAGAGGAGAGGAATCCCCATCAAGAACAGCAAGAAGATGTAGATGATGAAAAAACTCCCTGTGCAGGGGATTTAAGGAAGGGCTCTGAGACTCATCAGGCTTTTCAGCGTTTGGATTTCTTTGCGAGTCCAGAAAAAGACATTCCCTACCAGTGATCTCCCTCAGGGCCACAGGCATCAAGATGTAACTATTTCCACATCCCTTAAAGCCCCAGGTGTCCAGCCCCTTGCCCCCCAATTCCTGGAAGACCCAGACACATAGTTTCCACCCCAACCCTGATACAGGCTTCTAGCCCCACCATGATGTTCAGATATCCTGCACCTCTGCCCCTCTCACCACCCTCGGTGTTCGGACAGCTGGCTCCTATCCTGCTCAGGGTACCAAGTCTCCAGCCTCTACAGATCCCAGAGACCTTGAAGTTTGAGGCCTGGATAAGTCTCTGTCTTGCTAAGCCTTTGTGGTCCCATGATTCCTGGTCCCCAGACTTACAACCGCCATTGTGAAGCCACAGGAGGGGAAAACGCCAAAGATGGACTGGCCTCAAGGAGAAGGCCACCAGGGCGAAGATGTACTCAGCCTTGTTGGCCCAGAGTGGACGGTTGGAGACGACCTCCCTCTTTTCCTTCTCTGATGCCTCCACCTTCTTAAGTGAGGATTTCTGTTTCACCGGGGCATCTTCAAACTCAAATATAGAGCCTTGCCTAAATTGGCTGCTCCTCCTTTTCTCAGCCTCAAAAGCCTGAGTCTCCCAGGCCTCAGCCTCGGCAATTCGGGACGCCAAACTCTGCTTCTCATAGGGCACCGGAAGCCTGTTCTCTGGGCCCTTGCTTTGCTGAGTGTGGGTGCTTGGGGAACCCCGTACAATGGCTGGATCAGGAGATGAGACTTTCGCCTGTAAAGACTGGGCCTCTGTCTTCGCTTCAGGCAGACTCTCCGGGGCAGCGTCCACTTTTCCGAGGGAGGGTCTGCCTTCCTGAGCAGACCTTAAAGACACCGAAAACTAGATTTTAGATTTTGAGTTTCAAAATAACCCTCCACACCTCCTTAAAGCAAACCTTTTATTTCTGTCCCTACCACCATTGAAATTCAAAGCACAAATAATTCTCTTACGTAAGTTTTACTTTTTAGAAACGCTTTGGTGCATGAGTTAAGAGTAGAGATAGGAAAGCTAACAATAGTCAGGAATCCCGTTCAAGAAGTTTCTAAAAACACTGACGTGTACTCCTTACAGAGGGAGGTGCCATTTTTAGTGAGCCTTTGAATCAAAGAAACTAATTTAACACTAAATCTGTCTTGTAACCGTAGGAAACTTGTTTTCCCTCTCTGAGCTTTCTCATCGGTAAAACAGCCAGGTCTCTGTAAAAAATATCATCTCACCAGAGTGCCTTCCCTGCCCACCTATCTAAAAGAGTAGCCTACCTGTCCACCACGCCCTCCATCCCACCCACTTTTATTTTTCTTCATAGCATTTCTCACCTCCTGATGTGATTAACTGTTGATTGTTAGTCTAGTTATGGTCCATCTCCCCTCTCCTCCCCAACTGCTCTACCCCCAGCAAGAGGATGGTGCTCTACCTCATATTTGGAGCCAGTCTCCTCTCTGCTGTCTGTGCTTCTACCACTCTGACCTTTCCTTGGCTCCTCAAATACTCTACAAGAGAATGGGCAGGGCGCGTGCTGAAAAAGAAAAAAGAACAGGAATGCAATGGGTTCACTGATCAAAGTCTAATAAATATTTAAAGAAGAAATTATACAAATGCTATACAATCTCTTTCAGAGGACAGAAGCAGAGAGAGTACTTCCTACTCGTTCAACAAGACCAGCATTACCCCGATAGCAAAAACAGTACAGAAAACTGCTGACCAATATCTCTCATTAACAGAGCTATAAAAATCCTAAACATAGCCAAAACCGGTTTGGCTCGGAGGATAGAGCGTCGGCCTGCGGACTGGAGGGTCCCAGGTTCGATTCCGGTCAGGGGCATGTACCTGGGTTGAGGGCACGTCCCCAGTGGGAGATGTGCAGGAGGCAGCTGATCGATGTTTCTCTCTCATCGATGTTTCTAACTCTCTATCTCTCTCCCTTCCTCTCTGTAAAAAAGCAATAAAATATATTTTAAAAAAAAATCCTAAACATAAAAATCCTAAACAAAATACTAGCAAACCTAATCAACAATGTATATAAAGAATTATATACCATTATCAAGTGGGATTTTCCCAAGTATGCAAGATTGGTTCAACATTCAAAAATCAATTAAGGTAATCCATCACATCAATGAGCTAAAAAAGAAAAATCAGCCCAGCCAGTGTGGCTCAGTAGTTGAGCGTCAACCTATGCACCAGGAGGTTACAGTTCAATTCTTGGTCAGGGCACATGCCCAGATTGCAGGCTCAATTCCCAGTGTGGGGCGTGTGGGAGGCAGCTGATCCATGATATTTCTCATCGATGTTTCTATCTCTCTTTCCCTTTCCCTTCCTCTCTCTAAAAAAATAAAAAAAATAAAAAATCAATAAAAAACACCTCAAAGTTCCACTAAATAGACATTTAAAAAATATATATGTATATATAATCAAATTAATGAACTGTAGAATATCCAAACAAAAGAAGACTGTACATATGTAAAGAAAACAAAGTCACTACAACTACTTTCAACATCATAAATTAATCTCACAAGGTTGAGAAAAAGAAGCATGACTCAGCCCTGCCAGTTTGGCTTAGTTGGTTGGGAGTCGTCCTGTGCACCAAAAGGTTGGTGGTTCAATTCCCAGTCGGGAGGCAGCCAATCAATGTCCGCTCTCACATCAATGTTTCTCTCTCTCTCCCTTCCACTCTCTCTAAAAATCAATTAAAAATCTTTAAAATAGAAAAAGGAGCACCACATAAAATATTCAACAGAATGACTTCATATTTCTAAGTTCAAAATGAAGCAAAATTATATAGTTTAGGGATGCATATATACATGATAAAAGTATAAAGTGAATGATTATCACAAAAGTCAGATTAAAAGGTACCTTTAAAAGGAAAGAAAGGATACTGTAGGGCAGTGATTCTCAACCTTCTGGCCCTTTCAATACAGTTCCTCATGTTGTGACCCAACCATAAGAATATTTCCGTTTCTACTTCATAACTGTAATGTTGCTACTGTCATGAATCGTCATGTCAATATCTGATATGCAGGATGGTCTTAGGCGACCCCTGTGAAAGGGCCGTTCGACCGCCAAAGGGGTTGTGACCCACACACAGGTCGAGAACCGCTGCTGTGGGGGAAGACGGGGTACTGATTGAGGGCTGATAATGGGAAATCTTTTTGAGTCATGGAAATGTACTATTCCTTTATCTGGGTGTCAGTTACACATATATAAACTTTATAATTAATCATTTGAAACTCTGCTTACATGTTCCAGGCACCTTTGTGGATGCATATTCTATTTCATGATTGAGAATGTTTAAAAAAATATACAAAGAAAAATGGCCAGCCCGGCCAGCATGGCTCAGTGGTTGAGCATCAGCCTATGAACCAGGAAGACACGGTTCCATTCCCCGTCAGGGCACATGCCCAGGTTGGGGGATCCATCCCCAGTGTGGATCGTGCAGGAGGCGGCTGATCAGTGATTCTCTCTCATCACTGATATTTCCTTCTCTCTCTCGCCCTCTCCCTTCCTCTCTGAAATCAACAAAACATATATTATTTTTAAAAAATCGTATTCCTGCCCTAACCGGTTTGGCTCAGTGGATAGAGCGACGACCTGCGGACGGAAGGGTCCCGGGTTCGATTCCGGTCAAGGGCATGGACCTTGGTTGTGGGCACGTCCCCACTGGGGGGTGTGCAGGAGGCAGCTGATCGATGTTTCTCTCTCATCGATGTTTCTAACTCTCTATCCCTCTCCCTTCCTCTCTGTAAAACACCAATAAATATATATATATATATTTTAAAAATCGTATTCCTTAAAACAGTTTGGGGGTGGGGGGTGGTAAACTGGTAATCTGGTTTTTCAGGGCAGAACCGCGTTTTAGCAAACGGAGATTCCGCGAGCGGGCCACCGTGACATCTATAAACGCCCTGGTCTCCCGCAGACCCTTCTGGGCGCTGAAGGGGTCGGGCGCGGCCCCCCGCGAGACTCCACGCCATCCGGGTTCCCCAGGCACAGGAAGTGGCTGTTGGTCCCGGACGGGCCTGTGGCGGGGTGGGACCCGCTGTCCGCTGTCCCGGGCCCTGAACCCCTGGGTTTCGCCCACGGGCACGCGGCATGGCCGAGGCCTGTGAAGGCCGGGCCTTGGCGTCGCTCGAAGTCGGATTCGATGAGCACAGGGGCTACAGCCAGCTTTCCGGGCTCCGAGGGAGGAAAACGGGGGCACCTCTGCGGCCTCTCAGGTCCCTCAGTTCCGCAGACCCCGGGGGGTGGCGCCCGGCCCCACACCCCCCATATCTAGGAGCGTTTCCGGGCTCCCGAGGGCGGGCCAAGTCGTCCTCACCCTGGCCTGGCGGCCTGGCCTCTCCGGTCCCGTCAGTTAGGCGACAACGAGGGTCCATCAAGAAGCTTCCACTGAGAAGGCTAGTGACGCTCTCGGGGCCCCTTTCGGCCTCGAGGCCTGCTCGCGCCAAGCACCTGAGCTCCTCTGCGCATGCGCCACGCTCTCCCCGCCCCTCCTCTCCTCCCGAGACTCCCACGTGACTAGCAGCCAATGCCCGCCTCGTCCTTTTCAGCTCCCGCCCTCCGTCCACGCATGCGCATGTGCTTCTCTACACACACACACACACACACACACACACACACACACACACACACACACACTGGAGTATTATTCAGCCATAAAAAAGAAGGAAATCCTACCATTTGCGACATGAATGGAACTGGAGGCATTATACCAGGTGCAATTAGACAGAAAAAGACTAACTAGCCAGTGGTTAGAACGGCAGCCGCGCCCCAAGGGTCACAGGTTCAATTCCCTGTCAGGGGCAGGTGCCTGGGTTGTGGTTTCTGTGAGGTAGGCAACCGTTCTGTGTTGTGTGTGTGTGTGTGTGTGTGTGTGTGTGTGTGTCTCCCTCCCTCCCTTGACTCCCTCTGAAAAACAGTGGAAAAAATATCCTCAGGTGAGGATTAATAAGCAAACAAAAAAAAAGAGGGGAAAAAGTCTTTTATATGTGAACAATTTCTTTAAATTTTTAATAATAATAATAGTAACAGAGAGAGTCGCCGAACCGGTTTGGCTCAGTGGATAGAGCGTCGGCCTGCGAACTGAGGGGTCCCGGGTTCGATTCCAGTCAAGGTCATGTACCTTGGTTGCGGGCACATCCCAGTGGGGGACGTGAAGGAGGGAGCTGATCAATCTCTCTCATCGATGTTTCTATCTCTCTCCCTTCTTCTCTGTAAAAAATCAATAAAATATATTTTTTTTTAAAAATAGTAACAGAGTAGAATGGTGGTTGCCAGGGGCTGGAAATGGGGAGATGTAGGTGAAAGGATATAAACTTTCAGTTAAAAAGAATAAATTCTAAGGATCTGATTTATATCATGGTGCTTATACTTAACTAGAGGCCTGACGCACGAAATCTGTGCAAGGGGCTCGGCCCTCGAATCCCTGGCTTCGTCCGGAAGGACATCCAGAAGGTCATTCAGCTGTCCAGTCTAATTTGCATATCATTCTTTTATTATTTTAGATAGTAAAGTATTATATACTGGAAAGTTGCTAAAAGTAGATCTTCAGTGTTCTCACCAGGCACACAAACTATATGAGATGGTGAACCTGCTATTTTAGGTTTGGTAATCATTCCACGATGCATATGTTTATCAAATCATCACGTTGTACACTTTATATAATTACATTTGTCAGTTATTCCCCTTGAGGAGGGGAAGCCCAGCATTAAAAATCAAAATACTGCCAATATGAATTGATCTTTTTATAAGAAAATAAATTGCATTTCAAGCCTTAAAAAAAAAAAAGATAGCAGGTTAGATCTCTCAGGAGAGAGAAAGGGTGCAGTATTCTAAGAGGGGCTGGTTTCCCAGGGCTTGGGTGGGTGTCATGATGGTAGAAACATCCCTAGTTTACCTTGGAAATCTGTGAGGACTTAGGATTTGACAGGATCGGGGAGCCTGTGGGGTGTCAGGGGAGACTTCAGAGGCTGCTAAGCATGCAGCTCAAGCCGAGAGAGATGCTGCAAACCTGAATCCAAATGCCAAGGCCCCAGGCTCAACCCTGGCTCCTCTGGGGCCTCCTCCTCTAGGGGCCCCACTGCAGAGGCAGGAAGTACTGCCTGAGGTTCAGCTTCCGCTCTGGGTGTTTGGCACTGCCCGGCCACCTCTCTCACTCCCACGGACCTTCCCAGTTGGGGCCTGCAACACTTTCACTTCCCTCAGGTGCCCAGCCTCTGCCCCAGCACAGGGGTGCACCTGGTCTACACTTGTTGCCAAAACAGGATGCAGTCTCTGAGAAAGGGGCCGTCACAGAAGGGGGGAGAGTGCTCAATAGAGAAAGGACAGGCGTGCAGAGAGAAGGTGACAGAAATCCAGAGAGGGAGAGGATAGAGACTCGGATTTGGGAGGAGACAGAAACCCAGAGTGAGGGGAACAGACATTCAGAGGAAGACAAAAGTCTCAGAGAGAACCCCGCCGGGGGCGTGGCTCAGTGATTGAGCATCTACCTATGAACTAGGACAGTGGTCAGCAAACTCATTAGTCAACAGAGCCAAATATCAACAGTACTTCTTCAAAATAGACTCGCCCAGGCCGAAAACCGACTTCTGGGCATGGGCCACGAAGTTTCAATCGCACTGTACGTGCGCACCCGCACGTGGTATTTTGTGGAAGAGCCACACTCAAGGGGCCAAAGAACCACATGTGGCTCGCGAGCCGCAGTTTGCCGACCACGGAACTCAGAGATCACAGTTTGATTCCTGGTCAGGGCTCCATTCCCAGTGGGGGCCGATGGGGCCGATGGGTGATTCTCTCTCATCATTGATATTTCTATCTCTCCCTCTCTGAAATCAATAAAAATATTTTTTAACTCAGAGAGAAAAACACACACACACACCAAAAAAAGGGAGGGGGAGGGGACATACAAAATAAAAAGACTCAGAGAGAAGGAAACAGACCCAGAGAGGGAAGGACAAGGGACCCAAGGCTGGGAAGTGGGGACAGAGATGGATGCAGAAATGGCAGAGCTCAGCAGGCAGTGAGGTCAGAGTGTCTGTGAGGTCGGCTGCTGTCCGGGGCCAGCCTGGGGTTCTGGTGCCCAGAGTAAGTGGGTACAAGTGGATCAGGAGTCCCTGTGGGTCCCCCAGCCTGCGCCATGGACACCTGGGAGGAAGGGCCCAGGGTGTCCTTGGTGTCCACAAATTCCAAGGCCCCTCAGGTACTGGTGTGTGTGGGTCCCAGTGGGGCGAGTGAGGGAGCCAGGGACGGAGACAGAATAAAACCACTTTGTGTGTAGAGGGAGGGGGTGAGGCTCCACCCGGGGCACTTCCTCTTTCTCTGTGTTCTTCCTTTCTGTCTGTCTCAGCCTCTCCTCCTCGTTCAAGGCTTCTGTCTCCCCGTCTCCCCACTGCCAACTCCTCCTCTGACCACTCACCCCTCCAGGCCACGATGTCGGCCCAGGACAGCTGCCTCAGCCTCATCAAGTACCTCCTCTTCGTTTTCAACCTCTTCTTTTTCGTAAGTTGTCTCATGGCCATCCAGCCTGGGCCCCGGGCCCCGCCGTCGCCGCCCCACCCCGCCTCGTATCCCCACTTGCCCACCACCACCACCTTCTCCTCTCCTCTCCGAAGGTCCTAGGCAGCCTGATTTTCTGCTTCGGTATCTGGATCCTCGTGGACAAGACCAGCTTCGTGTCATTTGTGGGTGAGGGGGCCAGGGCGGTCGGGGCGGGCCTTCCTGGAACAGCATGGACCCGACCTCCCAGCGAGTAGCCTCCTGGGGCCTCCCTTGCCCACGGGAGCCCCTCAGGGCTCATTCTGCAGGCAGGTCCCGGGCTCTGCAAAGCTTGCTACTGCCCTGCCTCTCCAAGCCTCGGTGTGTTCCTCTGGCAAACAGTTGTGCGGACGGACCACTCAGAACAATAATAGTCATTTCTTAGGCACTTCCTATGGGTCAGACCTTGTGCAAACGCCCATAGGATCCTCCCCACAAACCTTTCCTGAGGTTCAGAGAGGGGGAGTCACATACTGGATGTCACTCAGCAAGGAAGTAACACGGATATAACACTAATAATAATAATAATAATAATAATAATAATAATAGGAAAATAATAATGGGGTAATAGCGAAACTCCTCATGGTTCCTAGTTCATGTGTTTGCCCTGGGCTGAGGACTGGATTGAACACGTCCCTCCCAGGTCCCTCAAAGCAACCCCAGGAAATAGATAGCATTACCCCTAGGCCTCAGGGAGGTTAAAGTGACTCATCCGATGTTGGCAGAACAAGTGATGGGGCTGAAACCACGGGGAGTGAGGAGGAGCTGGAGGAGGAGGGAGACTGAGAGAGAGAAGGAGAGGCTGAGAGCTGACGGGAGGAAGAGGGACAGAGGCTCAGAGAGAGAACAGAATCCCAGAGGAGAGGGACAGAGGCTCAGGGTGGGGCAGGGCCGGAGGCCCAGAGAAAGGGGTGCCCAGGAGCCCAGAAAGAAGCCCCCAGGACACTGCTCCCTCCGGCGTGGGTGGGGCTGGGGCTGGGGGCTGCCTGGCGCTGTGCACCTCAGACTCAGTGTCGCTGCCTCTCCTCCCCTAGGCTTGTCCTTCATGCCCCTGCAGATCTGGTCCAAGGCGCTGGCCATCTCAGGGGTCCTCACCATGGGCCTGGCCCTGCTGGGCTGCGTGGGGGCCCTAAAGGAGCTGCGCTGCCTCCTGGGCCTGGTGAGTGCGCGGCCCCTCTCCGTCCCTAGGACCACTCCCCCCTCCCCTGGGCAGGGGCTCAGCCTGACCTCTCCACTCTGCCCCCCAGTATTTTGGGATGCTGCTGCTCCTGTTTGTCACCCAGATCACCCTGGGGATCCTCATCTCCACTCAGAAGATCCGGGTAAGCTTGCCTGCTCCCCCCCAACCCCCTCCCCCACACACACACACACACACCCCGCCTTCCGCAGCTAGTGGGTGGACTTGGAGGGGGTGGGGTGGAAAAAGACGTAAACAAAGGCAGACAGGGACCGACAGACAAATAACAGAGAAGCAGAAGAGAGAAACAGCCGCGAGGACAGAACAGAGACAGAGACAGAGAGAGACACAGAGAGAGACACAGAGAGACACAGAGAGGTAGGGACAGGAGAGGCAGAGACCCGCACGGACGGAAGAAGAGAGACCGAGATCCCGAGGGAAGCAGGAGAGAGAGGCACGCAGAGAAACGGGCTCTGAGGAGGAGACAGCGGCCTAATGAGAAATGGTGGGAAATGAGGAGAGAACCAGAAAGACGGTAGAAACGGGCAGAGAAAGCTTTTCAGGAAGAGACACAGGTAACAACCATTCAGGGAGGAACCGGTGCTCAGGGACCCCGGGGGTCGGCGCAGATGGGGGGGGGGAGGCAGGTGGGCGTCCAGCCTCACTCTCGGCCTCTCAGCTGGAGCGGAAGGTGAAGGAGCTCGTGCAGGAGACGATCCAAAACTACCGCTCGGACCCGGAGAAGTCCGCGGCGGAGGAGAGCTGGGACTACGTACAGTTCCAGGTGCGTGAGGCCCCCGCCCGCCCGCCCTCCGGGAGGAGCAGCCGCCCTCTAGCTGCCCCGAATGTACCCCCACCTGCGCACCCCACTCCCGCCACGCCCGCTGGCGCCCCGCCCTCCGATGACCCCATAACTGGCCCCATTATGGCCCAGTTCCCCAGCTCCCTCCAGACCCTGGAAAGGCCCGGCCCTCTGCCTTGACAGGACCCACCCTCACCCCCAAGGCCCTAGCGTGACCCCAATCCCCGCCCCTAGCGACTCTGGGTCCCACGGGACCCGGCCCACCTGCGACTCTGTTCTCTGGTCACTCTTGTGGCCCCGCCTCCCCATCCACCTGCTCCCTAACTAAGGCTGAATGCACTGCCCACCCGATTTCCGGCCCACAGCGTGATGCTGCAGCTTCTCCTCCAGCCCCAGGTCGCCCCGTGATTCGTCTCTCTCAACCCCATGTTCCCCTAGTGTCCCTTGATCCTGTCGGGACCCCAGCCCAGCCCACAGCCCCCACCCTGCACCCATTACTCGGGCCCCCTGCTCCCACCTTGACCTCATACCATGACCCAGTCCCCTGATCCCCCAAACCAGTGGTCGGCAAACTCATTAACCAACAGAGCCAAATACCAACAGTACAACCATTGAAATTTCTTTTGAGAGCCAAATTTTCTTAAACTATATAGGTAGGTACATTGTTATTAACTTCATTAGGGTGCTCCTAAGCTGGCCTTGGCTAAAAACGTCCTCAATCTGATTGCGGTACCTTCGCTGAGGTCGACCCCTTCCAACTCTCCCATCCACCCTCCTCTTGCACACTCGTTTCGTCCATCTCCTTTCGGAAAACCGACTTCTGCGCACGGGCCACGAAGTTTCAATCGCACTGTACGTGCGCGCATCGCACGTGATATTTTGTGGAAGAGCCACACTCAAGGGGCCAAAGAGTCGCATGTGGCTCGCGAGCCACGGTTTGCGGACCAGAGCCCCCAGCCATCTTGCCTCCCCCCCCCCCGCCCGGGCCCCTCTGACCCTGTCCCTCTCCCAGCTGCGCTGCTGCGGCTGGAACTCTCCCCAGGACTGGTTCCGTGTGCCCAGCATGAGAAACAACGCGTCGGTGTTCAACGTGCCCTGCTCCTGCCGTAACTCATCGGGGACCAACGACTCGGCGATCTTCAATACGACCTCCCTCTCCCAGTTCAGCCGCGGCGGAGCCCTGGCGCGGCCCAGACACAGCGCGGACCTGTGCGTCGTCGCTGCAAACAGCGGCACCTACCGCGAGGTGGGAAGCGGCGCGGCCTAAGGCTGGGGTAGGACGTCTGGGGGGGTAGGGTGGGGGGCGGGGGTAAGGGGTACGGTCCCCCGGAGGCGGGACCTCACCCTCCGGGCGGGGTCTGAATGGAGGGTGGGGCTACGAGAAATCGTGGCGGGTTCTTTTTTTAATATATTTTATTGATTATTTACAGAGAGAAAGGGAGAGGGATAGAGAGTTAGAAACATTGATGAGAGAGAAACATCAATTCAGCTGCCTCCTGCACACCCCCCACTGGGGATGTGCCCACAACCAAGGTCCATGCCCTTGACCGGAATCGAACCCGGGACCCTTCAGTCCACAGGCCGACGCTCTATCCCCTGAGCCAAACCAGTTAGGGCAGTGGCCGGTTCTTGGGGAAGGTGGGGCCTAAAGAGAAGGGGGAGGACCTGGAGCGCTGATGCCGGGGGGTGGGTGTGGGGTGGGGGTTTGTTTTGAGCGAAGAGATGAGAGAAGCCTGGTTAACTGGGGTACCAGGGGCGTGAGCGCGAACCCCAGAAAAAGCCCTGCCTTTCGCCTTTCTCTACACCCGCAGGGCTGCGCGCGGAGCCTGCAGAAGTGGTTGCACAACAACCTCATCTCCGTCGTGGGCATCTGCCTGGGCGTCGGTCTACTCGAGGTAATCGGGTCCCAGCCTCACTCGCGATTGGCTGCACAACCCTTAGGTAGCCCCGCCCCAAATTGCACGCAGCCCATTCAAGCTTTCCGGCCGCTCCGCCCGGGAGAGAGACCCAGCCTCTGCGAGCCGACGGCTTGCACACCGGGAGGTATTCCCCCCTCCCCGCTCTCCATCGCGAGCCTCCCACCGGCCTTGCTCGGCAAACCAGCCTCTTGCTATTGGGCAAACCAGCCTCTTGCTATTGGCCGCAATGCCCCCCCCCCCCCCCTTTCCCGGCAGGTGAGTGTGGCGGGGCTGAGCCTGCTCCTGCCACGCCGAGCAACCCGCCGGGAACCCCAGCCGCCGGGGCCGGGCGCCGAGGGTTCGTGCCCAGGGCCGGGCCTGAGCGCGGATGGCGGCAACGGGCGAGGCGGTGTGCTGAGCAGCAGCGGGCGTAGCGGCAGTCTGTGGGGTGGCTGGGGCAGGGCGGATGCTTGCCCCAACTGGGGGGACAAGGCCCCGCAGGGCAAGCTGCCCATGGCCCTGGGGCCCTGGCCGCTTTGGGATCAAGACGAGGAACAGCCTGAGACCGGGAGCGCGGGCGCGCAGGCGGAGGCAGACAGGAAGACAGAGGCGCCTCCAGAATAAAGGGCTTGGTCCAGATCGCACTACTTTTCCAGACTCTAGACCTGCGTTAGACGCAGCTGGTTCCTCCTACCCCGACCTATTCCTACCTCCCGGCCGGTCAGCATCTTTTGGTTGACCTATCCCATGACCTCCTGCCCTTTTACCCTTAACTCCACCCTCCCCCTCTCTTCGTCTCTTCCCCTAAACGCCCTTCCTGGACCCCATCTTTCACAACCAGGCCCAGTTCTCCCTCTAGCCCCGCCCTACCCAACTCTAGGTCTCATTTCCTTTTCTGGACCCACCCCCTGACTTTCCTCCCATAGGACCCCCCACACACCCCATCTTCCTCTCATCGCCACCCCCTCGACCTCTCTGATCGCGTCTCCTTTCTCTATAGCTCAGCTTCATGACGCTCTCCATATTCCTGTGCAGAAACCTGGACAAAGTCTACGACAGGCTCGCCCGGTACCGATAGGCCCCGCCCCCCTCCCCAAAGCCCCGCCCCTGCCCCTTCAAGTACCCTGGGATCTTACCTCCCTGTGGCCTGTAAATATTTGTTTAAACCCCAGTTCTCCCCAGGCACTGAGCCCTCTGCCTCCTCATTCCCCCCGGGGAACCAGGTGTCAGCCTGCCCCCTTATCATCACCTCTCTCTCGTGGGACTTGGGGCTTCCCACCACCAACTTCCTGTCCCCAAAGATACCTCATTTCAGTGACTCATGTCAGTCTACCACCGCCCGCAAGATCATTTCTCACTCAAACTTCAAATAAATCCCCTACGTTTCGGTAAAATAGCTTTATCTCTGTCAAAACACAAACCAACACAATTTGGGGCGGGAGGGATGGTGGTGAACAATTCAGGCTAGCCTTGGCTCAGGTAGAAGAGGGGAGACATTCAAAAGCTACCCCCCCCCACACACACACACACACACTGCTTGCCCAGCTGAGAAAAAAGTCACGACCCTAACACCCACTTATAAATATCTGTTATATTAAAAAAAAAAAAAAATTTCCAGGGCCCACCTGGCCCTGCACAGAAAGGGTTAACCTTCAGTATTTGATGTCGGGGTCACAGGGCGGGGGGGGGGGGGGGGGGTGGTAAGGGGAGGCAGATTGGGGAAAGAAGGGGTGAAAAACAAAGAGAGGACAAGCCAATATGTAAGTAGGGCTCTCCCAAACATCCAGACGGAGCGGGGTGAGGGCCCCTGGTAGAGACAGAGGCCAGGGCTGTGCCCTCAGGGTACCCGGTCCCCAGTCCCTGGTGCTCTGGAGTGACCTGTCCTTCCACACCCATGAGGTCCCAACATCAGGATCCATCCCTTCCCCTCGGTCGCAGCCCGGCTTGCAAGGTCCCCTCCGACAGGAGCAGCCCCCTCTCCAAATAAGAGGCCTCAGGCAAGCCTGGGGGTCCATGCTGGGGGGAGCCACTTTTGGGGCTCCCCCTTCAGTCCCTGACCAGGCGATAGATGTGGTGCTGGGCGCCCCGCTCACTGGTGGAGACTTCGAAGACGTAGGCGGTGCAGAGCAGCAGCTCCTGGGTGTCGCGGTTCGTCACCACCTGCCAAGGGGGCCAGAGAAGGGGTTTGTGCTTAGAAGGGACCCCTGTGCCCTCCCTCAGTCATCATGGGGCCCCCAGGAAAAGGTTCCCACCACGTCACAGGTCCCAGGCAGAGGGGATGCTCAACATGCCCGCGAAGGGCCTGGCATCAGAAGTCCCCACATCACATCCCCAGGTGAAGGGTCCCCAGCTCAGCACATTCCTCAAAGTCAAAGGGATCCCACCCAATCGTGTTTCCTGGGCTAAGGTTAGGTTCCCTGTACAGAAGGTCCCCTCAGCTAAGGACCCACCATGACTCCTCCAGGTCAGTTCCCCAGGGAAGGGGGGTCCCTCATGAGAATGCTGTGGAGTCCCCACCATATCAGTCCCCTGGGTCATGGGAACCCCTTAAGCCAGTGGTCGGCAAACTCATGAGTCAACAGAGCCAAATATCAACAGTACAACGATTGAAATTTCTTTTGAGAGCCAAATTTTTTAAACTTAAACTATATACATTGTTATTAACTTCATTAGGGTACTCCTAAGGCTTAGGAAGAGCCACACTCAAGGGGCCAAAGAGCCGCATGTGGCTCGCGAGCCGCAGTTGGCCGACCACGGCCCTAAGCCACGGGTTAACTGCAGGGTCCCCACTGTGTCAGTCCCCCAGGTGCGAGGGTCTGGGGCTGAGGGGCTGTGGCGGGCCCGCCCTCCACACCTGGGCCCCCCGCGGCCCAGCCTCAGCGCATCGCCTGGAGCAGCGGTTCTCAACCTGTGGGTCGCGACCCCTTTGGCGGTCGAACGACCCTTTCACAGGGGTCGCCTAAGACCATCCTGCATATCAGATATGTACATGACGATTCAGAACAGTAGCAACATGACAGTGATGAAGTAGCAACGGAAATCATGTAATGGTTGGGTCACAACATGAGGAACTGTATTGAAAGGGCCAGAAGGTTGAGAGCCACCGACCTGGAGGATGGTGAAGTTCTCCAGGACGCTGTTCATCATGTACCGCTCGGGCAGCTGCCGCAGCTTGTGCAAGAAATTCACCAGGTACTCGCACATGGGCGAGCGCAGCAGGCGGTACACAAACCTCCCGTCCTCCAGCTGGGCGCGCTCCGTCTGAACCAGGTGGAGAGGAGTGGGGAGGACGGTGACTGAGACACACATGGGTCACCCCAGGAGCCCAGCCACCCCGCCCCCCCACTGCCATCTCCCCTCTCCGCTGCCCCATCTGCAGTGACCAGAGACAGGCCTGAACCCGCAGGTGTCCAACTGAGGATCACTGAGCCTGCAAACCAGAGACACCCCCAGGCCCTCAAAGCCGTGCTCTGAACCCTCCATGACCTCTGAACTCCTCTGATCCCTGGTACCCTCAAGCCCTCCAGGCCCCTCAGTGAGATCCCCAAACTCTATAACCTTTGAAATGGAGACCCAGCAAGTCCTCAGCAACCCAACTGTGACCACTGAACCTCCCGGCCCTGTGAACTCTGCCACATTCCCAGGAATCTTTTGTATCTTAGTGACTGTGCATCTCTGTCCCACGTGTTACCTTTGAACCCTCAAAGCGACCCTTACATGAGACTTTAGAATGCCACATTAGCTCTACGCCTGTGCATTAAACCCCCAAAGAGGCTGGGCCACCCCCACCCCACCATGAAGACAACCCCAATGCCTGAGCTGTCGTGGCTCCCGGTCCATTTATTTACTCTGCACCCCCAGAGTGCCAGGTGCCTGGGTGCTCCCCCGCCCAGAACTCCACCCCTCCGGCCTCACCTCCACTTTCTCCACCACTTGCTTGCCAAAGGAGCAGACTTTGGAGGAGCAGGTGAGAGTCATGTGCTCCAGGCTCTCGTACTGGCTGCTCACACCATAGAAGCCACCACTGCTGCCAGCGGCCCCCACCTCCTCACCACTCGGGCCCCAGTTCAGGTCCGCCTGGGGGATGGGGAGACACAGATTAAGTTGGAGGAGACATTCCTTATAGACATCCCTTATAAATGGTGGAGACTCGGCCTGGCCGGTGTGGCTCAGTGGTTGTGTATTGACTTATGAACCAGGAGGCCACAGTTCGATTCCTGGTCAGGGCACATGTCTGGGTTGTGGGCTCGATCCCCAGTGTGGGGCAGGCAGGAGGCAGCCGATCAATGATTCTCTCTCATCATTGATGTTTCTTTTGTTCTTTTCTCTTTTTCTTTTTATTAATTTCAGAACGGAAGGGAGAGGGAGAGAGAGATAGAAACATTAATGATCATTCATGGGTCACCTCCTGCACGCTCCCCAGTGGGGACCGAGCCTACAACCCGGGCATGTGGCCTTGACTGGAATCGAACCTGGGACCCTTTAGTCCGCAGGCCGACGCTCTAGCCACTGAGCCAAACCAGATAGGGCTCATCACTGATGTTTCTAGCTCCCTCTCCCTTCCTTTCTGAAATCAATAAAAAAAAAATTTTTTTAAATAAATAAACAGTGGAAACTCTTATAACATAGGAACTCTGTTAGAAGGAGCTCATGGCCTGGTTTCTCCCATTTGCCCCCTAGCTGCCCACCTCACTTCCTCCGTGTTCAAAGTCCCCACCTCTCCAAGTGCCGGCTTCACAAGTCTGAGTCCCCAGAATGATCCTGACCCTCTCTGCCCAGTGAGCCCCCCGCCCAAGGAGCCCTGCTATTCAACAGTTTTGCTCCTGAAGCCCCCAACTCAAGAGTTCAGCCTCTTCCAAGGGCCTGGTTACTAAGGAGGGAGTTATTGCCTAGCAACCGGAGGCTCTCCCCCAGAGCCCTTAGCAACCCTGGTTGCTAAGACAAGGGGCTATTTCCTAGCAACGGAGCCTGGCTCCTCTTCAGAACACCCTCTGGGGCCCTTGCAGCTGATTCTCAGAGGTCAGACCCCTCATGTCCCAGTGGCCAAGTGAGCAGACAATCGTTATGCCAGGTGGGGGTCTGAGACCTCATAGCACCTTTGGCCTGAGCCCCTTGGTCACCCTACCTTCCTGGGAGGCAGACCTCTTCCTCTCCCTAACTTGAGTTATCAGCTTGACCAGGTCCTTTGAGGCCTGACTCCATCCATCCCTCCAGCACCAGGGCCTTGTGAAGCCAGACAAATACTGAAGGCCTCTCCAGCCACTCCCTGCGTCCCTTCAGATGCAGGGCTTCTATGGGCCGCTCTCCACTCCTGGCACCTGGTGCAGCCCGTCTTAAGCCCTAGCAATGCCTACAGCCTCAGCAACACATCCCCAGAGCTGTCTGGGGCCTCCACTTCACACGCTAGAACCCTTGGTAACCGCAGTAGCTACGGGTCCAGCAAGGCCAGCAAACTTCAGGCCCTCTGCACGCTTCCTTCTCAGAGATTAGATCCCTCCACTGCCCTGGTTACCACAAGAGGTAACACCCCGCAAACATTCACCTAAATTGAACCCCTATAGCATCAGCCACTGGACTGGACACCAAACCAAATAGGCCTAAGAAAGACTCAAATGGACCCACAATTATTTTATGGAACCTGGCATAGGGCTTTGTATATAGTAAGTGCTCAATAAATGATTGTTCAGTAAATACGGGACCTTACAAAGCCACCCCCCAGCTCCTTCAGTGGTACCCGCAAGGCCAGACATTCTCTAACAACAGGGTCTGGTGGAAAGTAGCATCCCCTCTTAGAGGCCAAAATTCGCCCAAACTTCATTTGCTAAGGGGAGGAGGACATTCCCTAGCAACAAGGCTATAGTGTGGGCACGTGGGATGTAGGGAAGTCTGAAACGACACAACCCAATCCCAAGGGTTGTATCAGTCACACGACTTGGTGTGGCAACGTCTAGTGCAGGGGTGGGCAAACTTTTTGACTCGAGGGCCACAATGGGTTCTTAAACTGGACCGGAGGGCCGGAACAAAAGCATGGATGGAGTGTTTGTGTGAACTAATATAAATTCAAAGTAAACATCATTACATAAAAGGGTACGGTCTTTTTTTTTTTTGTTTGTTTTATTCATTTCAAACGGGCCGGATCCGGCCCGCGGGCCGTAGTTTGCCCACGGCTGGTCTAGTGGGATCTGGGGGGGTCCAAGTCCTATTCCTACACCTGCACGGGTCCCATGCACCCCGCCCTGGGGGCCAAACTCCCTGGAGCTCCTGTTGCAAAGGGGGCTGATACTCAGCCATGAGGAGTGGCAAGGCCCAGGCTGACCTGGGAGAGCCAGAGGCCTGAGCTGGGCGGCCATGGGGTTTATGAGCACTTTTGGTTTTGGTGGCCGGACTCACCCAGAACTTGACCAGGAAGAAGGCGTGAGGGGGCCCACGATCGTACAGCTCCCGCAGACCCCCCTTTTTCTCAGGGAATTTGTCATAGATCTGCCGAACGTCCACGCTCTCGAGCGGGGGAGCGCCAGGGCTCGGGCAGTGCTGGCTGATGTGTACGAACAGGTGCCTCTGGTACTGGGGAGAAAGCCGTCGGTGAGGAGTGGGAGGTGGGCCGGACCCCCGGCCCGCACTGCCGAAGCCAATCTCACACCCCTGTCGCCACCCCCAGAGCTCCTGCTGGCGGTTCCGCCCTGCCCACCGGACCCTGGGCCCAACTCCCGGCATCTCTCCACTCTCTCCTGCCCCTCCATTCCCATAGCACCTCAGTCCCCAAGCCCTGTCCCCTACTCTCCATCCTCATAGGCCTGTCCCCTCCCACTGTCACCCAGCCTCCTGCCTGGCCGCCCAGCCTCCCATCTCTCCTCCCCAGTTCATCAGTCATATGGCTCCAGAGCTGACCCTTGACCTCCCCTGCTCATAATTTTCCCATGGCTCCCCAGCACCCCAGGACAAAGACCATACCCCTCAACCTGGCCATATTTTGAATAGCTGTTCATAAATGTCCCATCAATGGAAGGATGGGTGGATGGGAATCCACATAGCCCACATTAAGATTGTCTCTCTGTTCCCATTCTTATCACTTCTTGTCCATGTCCTGAAATCTTCCCCATTTTTTCTTCTGACACAAATCCTCCTCCATCTTTCCACGTCATCCAAATCTGCCTCTTTCTGGAAGCCTCCACTGATCACAAACAGATGGGTTCTCTCTACCACCTCCAGGTGCCCCATCACCAGAAGAAAGTCTGGGTCCCTGAGCTTGGCAATGCCAGCTCCTCCAGAACCAGCTCCTGCCCAAATAGCCACAGCCTCCCCAGCTTCCCACCATATTCATTATTTTGTTTCTCTGAAAGCCTCAATGTTGTTTCTACCTCTGTACCTGAAGCGCCCAGTTCTGCAAATGGCAAACTCCTATGTAACCCTCAAAGCCCAACTCACATGTTGTCATCTCAGGGAAGCCTTCACTGACTCTCCAGGCAGAATTACTCCTCTGTACACCCACAAAAGCTTGAGCTTCCCCCATCCTAGCACATACTCAGACATCGATTGAGAATCTGTTGTGTAGAGGTACTACCCTGGTCCCAGGGCTACCAGGTAAAGTCCCTGACCTCATGGAGCTCATTCTCCTAGCAGAGACAGAATTTCAAATCATCTTATGGATAATATCAATTTTGGAGAGTCATGCACACTATGAGAAAAGTCCTAATAAAGCATAGTAAGGGCCAAAACCGGTTTGGCTCAGTGGATAGAGCGTCGGCCTGCGGACTGAAAGGTCCCAGGTTCGATTCCGGTCAAGGGCATGTACCTGGGTTGCGGGCACATCCCCGGTAGGAGATGTGCAGGAGGCAGCTGATGGATGTTTCTCTCTCATCGATGTTTCTAACTATCTCTCTCCCTTCCTCTCTGTAAAAAAATAAAATATATTTTTTAAAAAAAGCATAGTAAGGGAGTGGAGAGTGATGGAAGCCAGTATTTTCCATAGGGTGGTTTGGGAAAACCAACCTGAGAAGATAATCAAGCCGGAACCTGAATGAACGGAGGGACGGAATGGGGTATCTGGGGAAAGCACACTCCAGGCCGCAGGAACAGCAGATGCAAAGGCCCTGAAGCAGGAGTGGGCTGGCGTGTGTGAGAAAGGGCATGGAGCCCAGTGTGGCCAGAGCTGAGCAAACAAGGGTGAGAGGGCAGGAGGTAAGGGCAGAGCAGGACTGAGGGTCAGATGGCTCGTAACTTTGTGGGCAACTGAAAGGACTTCAGCTTTTGCTCCAAGTGAGATGGGAGGGTTTTAACCCGATTTGACTTGGGTTTTAGCAAAACCACTATATACAGGAATTGGTGTTTATGTGGCTGTGACAGAGACAATGTGTTCACACAAACACTAGTGACTTTTCACACAGCTAAACTACATTTCCCAGACGCCTCTGCAGTTACATGTGATCACATGACTAAGTTCCGGCCAATGGGATGTGAGCAGACCTGCTAGTTGCCACTTCCAAGCCAGACCCATACAGCCCCCTCACCCTTTCCCTTCCACCATCTGCCAGCCAGATGCAGAGAATCCAGCAGCAAATTCTGAAGCCCTAGAAAATGGCAGAGCCACAAAATGCAAAAAGCCTGGATTCCCCGAATCACTGGGTGGGAGGCTGCTGTTGAACGCCCACGCCGAAATGTTACATGAGTGAGAAACTTCTATGATGTTTCTGGGTGTTGCCCAGGCTAATGTGGCATCTGTCTCCATCCTCGCCCGGAAAAGCTCAAGCCTAGAAACAAGATCTGCTTCCCCAAGTTCCCAGGATCCACCACAAAGCCTGGTGCACACTAGACACTCAGAAGCATTTGATGAATGAATAAATGATGTCTTAGAGTTTCTCTGACCTTCCCAACCCACAACCTCATGGCCTTCCTATTCCTTTATGCTAAGAGTCGTCAAAATGTGGTCCCAGCAGCATCAACAGCACCTGGGAGCTTATGAAACTCAAATTCTCGCCCAGCTGGCGTGGCTCAGTGGTTGAGAGTCGACCTATGAACCAGGAAATCACAGTTCGATTCCCGGTCAGGGCACATGCCTGGGTTGCGGGCTGGATCCCCAACGTGAGGTTTGCAGGAGGCAGCCAATCAATGATTCTCTCTCATCATTGACATTTCCATCTCTCTCTCCTTCTCCCTTCCTCTCAATAAAATAATATTTTTTAAAAAAATTCAAATTCTCAGGCCCCACACTAAACCTACTGAATCAGATATTCTGAGGGTGAGACTCAGCAATCTGTGTGTGTGTTGTTGTTTTTGTCTTATTTTAAATATATATTTAAATATTTCTTTATTGATTTCAGAGAGGAAGGGAGAGGGAGAGAGAGAAACATCAATGATGAGAATCATTGATTGGCTGCCTCCTGTACGCCTCCTACTGGGGATTGATCCCACAACCCAGGCAAGTGCCCTTGGCCAGAATCGAACCTGGGACCCTTCAGTCTACAGGCCAACGCTCTATCCACTGAGCAAACCGGCTAGGGCAGCAATCTGTTTTAACAAGCCCTCCATGTCATTCTGATAGATGCTAGTTTGAGAACCACTACTTTATGCTTTCCCTTCCTATAACCCTCTGCATTCCAAAACACCCACAGCAACTATCCCAAAATTGGACTTACAGAGTCAACTGCATCCGGGGGTTCCACAAAGGCCGAGAATTCCACCAGCTGTAACCGGGCAGTGCCCAGGGCCCGAGCCTGCCAGGCTGGGGGTGACGGGGCAGGTGGGGGCAGGGCAGGGGGTGAGAGGGCTTGGGGGGGCTCGTACCCTAGAGAGAGAAGAACAAATAATAAAAATTGCTAACATTTATGGAACATATCAAGCACTGTTCTCTCTTGCCTGCCTCCACTTAGAAGCTGAAAAAGCTAAATACTCACTTTCCCAGCCTCCCTTGCAGCTAGAGGTGGCCATGTGACACAGTCCTGGCCAATGAGGCGTTAGGGGAAATCTGCTCGGGGGCTTCTGGGAAGGAGTTTCTTCCTGAATGAAAAAGACAGAACTTTGGGAGGAGAAAGCTTTTGGTTCTGGTCAAGTCCTGCTTGGGACATGGTGCCTGGAGTCACAACAGTCATCTTGGGACAGGAAGAGAGAGGCCAAGGGACCTAGAGAGATGCTAGTCCTGATATCGCTGAGGTGCTGAGCCAGCACATTAGCAGCCCACCTTCAGACTTTTTGTTATGTGGAATCATTAAAGCCTTTTCATTTCTGGCACTATTAATTTGGGTCTTGTTACTTGCAGCCAAGAGCATTCCCAATTGATGAATCTGTGGAACCTAAGTGTAATTTTTCATCAGTGTGAGGACCATATCAGCCTGGACTCTGGAAGCCATCTTTGCTTCCATCAGATGGATGGGACAGAGCCTGCCTGGAAATGAAGCCACCAGAGGAAGGTAGAACCAAGCAAGTCCTGATGCTACTATTGGAGCCCCTAGATCAGTGATGGCGAACCTATGACACGCGTGTCAGAGGTGACACGCGGACTCATTTTTTTGGTTGATTTTTCTTTGTTAAATGGCATTTAAATATATAAAATAAATATCAAAAATATAAGTCTTTGTTTTACTATGGTTGCAAATATAAAAAAATTTCTCTATGTGACATGGCACCAGAGTTAAGTTAGGGTTTTTCAAAATGCTGACACGCCGAGCTCAAAAGGTTCGCCATCACTGCCCTAGTTCCAGCCATACCTGAAGCCATAATCCCTGAAATATCAGTTACCTAACTCAGTAAACTCCATTTTGTTGTTGTCCTTGTTGTTTTTGTCATCTAGCTTCACTTGGGTTCCTGTCACTTGCAGCTGAAAGAACCTTGAGTAATACATCTCCCCATGTCCTTTAGGCTAGCAAGTGGCAGAACACAAACCCGGCGTGTGTGGCTACAGAGGCCACGCTCTTAACCACGACAAATTCTGTCAGGTCCTTCCATACCTCCACACACCCTGCCTCAGAGCTGGACCTCAGTAGGAATGGGACCCTGATTCATGGGAGGTTGAAGGAAAGGCAGTAAGCGTTGACAAGAGAGATGGGAGAAGAGGGAGGGTGGAAAGCGGACTCTTACCTGGGAGGTCAGTAGATGGGGGAGTCAGTGACAAGGAGAACGGCGTCTGCGAGAATGGCTTCACGCTGAGGGAGAAAGGAAGCAGAGGGTGAGCAGGTGGAAGGATTCTAATCGTACCAGCTACCTTTACTGAGGCACCGGGACAAGCTGGACCCCGTGCTAGCACATGATGTGCATTTTTTAAAAATATGTTTTACTTTATAGAGTGGGGAAAGGTTAGGGTTTGGGTTAGGGATCGGCTGCCTCTTGCACACCCCCTATTGGGGATCAAGCCTGCATCGAACCGGTGACTCAACCAATGACCCACACCAGCTCAGCACATTATGTGCACATTTTATTTTATGTTTTTAATGTATTTTTCTTGATTTCAGAGAGGAAGGGAGAGATAGAAACATCAATGATGAGAGAGAATCATTCATCGGCTGCCTCCTGGAGGCCCCACACTGGGGATCCAGCCCACAACCCAGGAATGTGCCTGGACCAGGAATCGAACCATGACCTCCTGGTTCATAGGTTGATGCTCAACCACTGAGCCACACTGGCTGGGCTATGTGCACATTTTATTTTATTTTAAAAAATATATATTTTATTGATTTTTTACAGAGAGGAAGGGAGAGAGATAGAGAGTTAGAAACATCGATCAGCCGCCTCCTGCACACTCCCCACTGTGGATGTGCCCGCAACCAAGGTACATGCCCTTGACCGGAATCAAACCTGGGACCCTCCAGTCTGCAGGCCAACACTCTATCCACTGAGCCAAACCGGTCAGGGCTATGTGCACATTTTAATCGAAGCCTCACAGCCTATGAGGTAGGTGTGATTACTGCTCTTCTCAGTTGCACAGGGGTCAGCTGACCCACCCAGTCACACAGCTGTGGAGCCTGGGCTCAAACCAGGTCAGTCCCAACCATGAAGCCTGGGGTCTTGGTGATAGTTTAGTACCTCTCACAAAATGGCAGAAAGAGAACAGAAATGGGGTCTCTTGGGTGAGGAGACTAGGAAATCTGGAGAAAGAGGAGGAAAGGGTCAAGGGTGGGGTAGAAAATGATCGGCAGCCCAGAAATGGGACTGGTGAGCCCAGAAATCAGACCAAACTTTGGGGTGAGGCGGCAGCACAAAATCCAAAGCAGTGTGTCCAATAGAACTTTCTGCGATAATGAAAGTGTCCCCTATCTGTGCCGCCCAGCACTGTGCCTCCTGACCACGCGACATGTGACTACTGAGCAGGAATGTGGCTCAGGTGTCTGAGGGATTGAAGTTTTAATTTTATTGCATTTGCGTTAACTTCAATTTCAATAATCACCCGTGGCCAGTGATGGTAGTTATCTGATCGCATAGAGACCAATAACATATGGGCATCCCAGATGGCGGTGAGACTGAGAGGTCAGAGGTCAAGGAGACATGATGAAGTCAGAGGTCAGTAGGAGGTCAAGAGTCCAAAGATCAAGATCAGAAAGACACAGCCTGGCTCGTGTGGCTCAGTGGTTGAGCATCAACCTATGAAGTAGGAGGTTGTGGTTTGATTCCCAGTCAAGGCACATGCCCAGGTTATGGGTTCAATCCCAAGTAGGGGGCGTGCAGGAGGCAGCCCATGAATGATTCTCTCTCATCATTGATGTTTCTATCTCTCTCTCCTTCCTTCCTCTCTGAAATCAATAAAAATATATATTTTTAAAAATCCCTAGCCGGTTTGGCTCAGTGGATAGAGCGTCGGCCTGTGAACCAAAGGGTCCCGGGTTCGATTCCAGTCAAGAGCAAGTACCTTGGTTACAGGCTCCTCCCCGACCCGGGACCTGGTCAGGGCTGGTGCAGGAGGCAACCCATCGACATGTTTCTCTCACGTCTTTCCCTCTCTCTTCCACTCTCTCTAGAAATCAATGGAAAAATATTCTCGGGTGAGGATTAACAAACAACAACAAAAAATCAGAAAGACACAAACTCCAGGGACTTTTTGACTTTGGCTCCCTACGGTCTTTACTTGCCATCCCAATTCTGAAATCTGAACTCCAGTACCCAACCCAACAACTTAATTCCTTGTCATCAGCCCACTGCCCAAATATTACCTCCTCCGAGGCCTTCCTGACTTCTGTCTAAATAGAGCACATTAAAAATAAATAAATAGAGCACGGATACCCTGCTTTATTTCCCACATTTATTCTTTTCTTATTAATGCTTATTTGGTTGTTACATGCTTATTGTCTGTTTCCTCCCCTCTCCAACTATATAAGCCCCATGAAGGCAGGAATTATCTAATTTGTTCAATGCTGTGTCCCCAATTGAACCAGAGTAACAGGCACTGAATAGCTGCTCAGTAAACATTTGACTGACTGGCCCGTGGCCTTCTCTCAGTTCCTGACACATACTGTTTTCTCTGCCTAAAATATTCCCACCTTCATTCTTCACCTGACAAAGTCCTTCCCAGCCTTCCACATTACCTCCTCAGAGAAACTCCCTGGAACTCTCTCCCTCACCCCAGAGCCTGCTGCACTTCTATTTTTTTCTTAGTATTATTATTGATTTCAGAGAGGAAAAGAGAGGGAGAGATAAAAACATCAATGATGGCCGAAACCGGTTTGGCTCAGTGGATAGAGCGTCGGCCTGCGGACTGAAAGGTCCCAGGTTCGATTCCGGTCAAGGGCATGTGCCTGGGTTGCGGGCACATCCCCGGTGGGGGATGTGCAGGAGGCGGCTGGTCGATGTTTCTCTCTCATCAATGTTTCTGACTCTCTATCTCTCTCCCTTCCTCTCTGTAAAAAATAAATAAAATATATTTAAAAAAAACAACAACAAGCCGAAACCGGTTTGGCTCAGTGGATAGAGCGTCGGCCTGCGGACTGAAGGGTCCCGGGTTCGATTCCGGTCGGGGGCATGTGCCTGGGTTGCGGGCATATCCCCAGTGGGAGATGTGCAGGAGGCAGCTGATCGATGTTTCTCTCTCATCGATGTTTCTAACTCTCTATCTCTCTCCCTTCCTCTCTGTAAAAAATCAATAAAATATATTTAAAAAAAACAAACAAAAAAAAAACAACAACAAAAAACAACAAAACATCAATGATGAAAGAGAATCACTGATCACTGCCTCCTGCACGCCCCCCACTGGGGACTAAGCCTACAACCTAGGCATGTGCCCTGCCCGGGAATCGAACCGTGACCCTCTTGGTTCATAGATCTACGCTCAACCACTGAGCCACACCGGCCGGGCCCTGTTGCAGTTCTTCACACCACATCGCATATACTCTTCCGTTGTGTGTTTATGCACATGATTTAATTAACATTCGTCTCCTCAAGTCGACTATCAGCTCCATAAAAAGAGGAACCCTCGCGACCAGTGCAGAACACCCCCTTTCCAGATCAGCCTCCTCCCCTTCGGCTCTGGGGACTGGTCCTGACCCTTCCTATGTCCCCATCCAGCAGCACCTCCCGGCGAACTCTTCTGTCCCAGCCTGGATCCCACAGCCTGTCACTTGACTCTCTTTGGCAACACTCTCAACACTCCCGCCTCACCGTCCTGAGGCCACATTGCCCCACCACCACCCAGCCTAGAACCATCGGCTCCTTTCTGGGCTGAAAACTACACTTCCCATGAGCCTCTGCGCCCATTTCTGTCTTTCTAGCTAGAAACATATCCTGTCACCCGTGGCTCTCTCATAGCTAACACGGACACTCCAATTTACCTCTGAAGCCATTTTCTTTCTTCTGATTCTGAGATGGACCCCTGTTCAGGCCCAAGAACCATCTCTGTGGGATGAGAACCAGCCTTCCCATGAGCCTCTGGGGCTTCTTCACTCAACCCTCCCTGGAATTTCTAGAACTACAACTGCCTTTCCCATGAGCCTCTGGGGCCCAGCCAATCTGAGCAGAAGGCCATTATTCCCATGAATATTTTTTTAAACTGTTTTAAAAACAACTTTTATTGATTTCAGAGAGGAAGTGAAAAAGATAGAAACATCAATGATGAGAGAGAATCAATGATTGGCTGCCTTCTGCATGCCCCCCCCACTGGGGATCCAGCACGGGCAGGCATATGCCCTGACCCAGAATCAAACCGTGACCTCCTGGTTCATAGGTTGATGCTCAACCACTGAGCCACGCCACCCGGGCCCCATGAACATCTTACAGGCCTCTCACACTCATCAAGTCTCATGCTAAGCTTATTTTCCCCCAAACCCATTCCTCCCACAGGTTGCACATCTGTGGACACTCCCACCAACCCCAGTCACCAGCTGGAGCCCAGGCGCTGTCCCTGCCTCCTCCCTCCTTCTCAGCCAGTCGGGCCCCAGCGCCACCCCTCCTCCTCCTGACTCTCCTGCCCCACCCCCTCCTCACTATCCCATCTCAGACCATCACCTCACCCTCCTGCCTGGGACTCAAATCCAGACAGCCTGGCTCCAGAATGGATGTGCACAAGGGAGCTGGGAGCCGGGTCGGGGGGTGAGGAAGGCCTGTGGGAGAGAGTGGAGGAGGGGGACAGGTGCTGATGCAGGACAAAAAGTACTCACTCTGGAACATTCCAGGGGGTCCCAGAGCCCCCTGACCAAAACTGGAAAAGCTCAGAGGCCTGGAGACGAGACAAAGGGGGACAGCCAGTTAGTACCCGGTTGAAACCACCCCCCCCCAACCCTCCAGCCTTGAACCCCACAGTCCCCAACCCAGGCCACCTGAGGACCAGCGGGACCCAGTTTGGCCTGCAGGGAAGGTGCTGAGATGAGCTGGGCCGAGGACATGGTGGCCATTGTCTGGAAAGCCTTATCCTTGGAAACCTGGTCCTGGAGGAAGCGTTGAGGGTCCATGTTAATGGGGGTTCCAGTGGACACAGCAAGGGTGGGGACAGTGACAGGGTGGGCAGGGTAAGCATGGGGAGGCTCGGAGATGGGAGGTCATGGTAACGGGCTTGGGAGGGTCCAAATCCCTCTCACTACAGCCCCTTAGCCCTCCTGCCCTCCCTCAAGAATGTCTGGGGTAAGGGAGTGGGTGGGAGGATGCACAGAGGGACTTACCACATTCAGGGCCTGCCCATGGGGGAGGGAGCCAAAGAAGGAAAGAAAACAGGATTTAGGAAGTGAGGCCTGGGCACCCCACCTTGCCTCCCTGCCAACCCCTGTAGCCCACCACCCTGAGCAGAGCAATGAGAGGAAAGCAAAATGAAGGGTGACTATGGAACGGGGGAGGGGGGAGCGGGGGGCAGGCCTGGAAGGGGAAAGAAGTTCCCAATGTCCAGAATAAAAGACAGTCATGAGGATTTCTACGTCAATAAAGAGCCGGAAGTGAAGGTTTCCGGATATGCAGGCAGCAGGAAATGAGAATTTTGAACCCAGAGGGAATAGGCACTGAGCATTTCCTTGCTGAGACAGGACAGAGGGGAGCAGTGAACTCCAGAAAAGACCAGAGAGCCCTGGCCAGTGTGGCTCAGTTGGTTGAGTATCGTCCCGTGCACCAGAAGGTCGCCGGTTCAATTCTCAGTCAGGGCACATACCCTGGGAGGCTATTGATGGATGTTTCTCTCTCTGCCCCCCTCCCCCGCCCCCTCAAATCAGTAAAAAAAAAAAAAAAAGTGTTTAAGAAAGAAAGAAAAGCCCTGGCTGGTTTGGCTCAGTGGATAGAGGGTCGGCCTGCGGACTGAAAGGTCCCAGGTTCGATTCCGGTCAAGGGCATGTACCTGGGTTGCGGGCACATCCCCAGTGGGAGATGTGCAGGAGGCAGCTGATTGATATTTCTCTCTCATCGATGTTTCTGGCTCTCTGTCTCTCTCCCTTCCTCTCTGTAAAAAATCAATAAAATATATTATAAAAAAAAAAAGGAATAGGAAGTGATGGTCCCCAAAACCAAAGAAAGAGGCAGAAGAGACGCCCTTCTCGGAGGAGTAGAAAATGAGGGTCTGTGGCCAAGAGGGAACCAACCGGAAATCCAGAGGATGGAGAAAAGAAAAGGGATGTGAAAAGCTCCAAAAGGACATGACGATATCTGGGCACAGGAAGAACAGGCAGGCCGCACAGGGGCCGGAAGTGGGAAGACGGATCAGGAGGAGACCAAGAGGAGACCTTCGCAGCACAAGAGGGGAGAGCGACAAGGGTGCCAGGAAGAGCACAGGAAGGACAGGAGGGGAGAGGAGGGAGGCGGGAGGCAGCAGTAGCCGGAGGAGAGGCCGGACACCCGAGTCTTCTTGCCTGCCCCAAGCGAGATCTCTGTGCCCCTCTCTCTATGGATCTTTCCCATGGTCTCCATCCGCCCGCTCCCTGCTGCGCCATTAACCCCCACCTTGGGTTTCTGCCCCTCCCATTCTGTTCACCTTTCTGTGTGAATCTATTCCCATGCCTTGGTCTCTGTCCCCCACCCCGCATTACTGTCCCTCCTTCTCTGGATCTGTTACCCTCTCTGAGTTCTTGTCCCCTCTTTCTGGGTCCCTGTCCCCCTCTCTCTGCCCCCGCCCCCGCCCCCCCCAGGATGTCTGCTTTGGTCTCTACCTTGAGCTTGGACTGGATTTCCCTCGATTTCCTTCGGGCCAAGACCTGGATGTGACTAGAGACCTGGAGGGAGTGACAAAGAAGTAGACTCAGGCGAGAATCACTTGCCCCTTGTGCCCCCTACCCCTTGCCTCCCTCCAGGTGCCCCACGAGCTGCTGGGACCTAGGAGATGACACGCAGAATATGCCGGCTGTCTCAGGAGCAGGCACACAGATGCGACCATAAAGGCCACTCTTCTCTCTAAGACTTCTTCCCCAGACCCTGCAAACCCAGCCCTCCCTCTCCCTCCCCTTCCCTGCCCTTCTCTTTGGCTCCTTTAGTCTCTCTTACTCTGGTTCCAACACAACTGCTAAGAGAACTATACCAAACAGGCACAGAGTGTACTGAGCTGAGAAGACAGACAAATGCACCTGAACCACACCGTCCTCGAACCTGAACCTGCCCATACCAGTACGGCCCTGAGAAGACCAGCCCGTCCCACACACAAGCCCCTGAGTCCGTCCTGAGACCTGTTTGCGAGTTCGCGTCTTCCCTGTTCTCAGCTTGATGTAACGGGCAATCAGTTCATTCCGACCTGCGGGGCCAAAGATGGAACAGAGTTAGCCCCTCAGCGGAACTTCCCAACAGAGAGGACACCAGGGAAGGAGAGAGACGCCATAGTTCCCAGAGGCCCCAGCAAGCTGGTTGCTACATGGAAGATGAGTTACAACTGCAGGTTTTGGAGCCACACTGCCTGGGTTCAAATCCCAGCTCCGCCACACACTAGCTTTGTGGCCTCAGGCAAATCATGTAGCCTTTCTGGGACTCAGTTTCCTCATCTGTGCAAAGGGGATGCTAGCTCCTACCTGAGCCATCGGGAGGCTACGACGTACTTTTATGTGAACAATGTTTAAAGTGCCATAAGTGTTGCTTGTTGTCTTTTATTAATCAACTAGAGGCCTGGTGCACGAATTTGTGCACAAGTCAGGTACAACGGGCCCAGTCTGATCAGCCAATCAGGCCAGGCCAGCCAGAGGGAGGGGATGCGGGAGCCATAAATGTTGCTTGTTGTCTTTTATTAATCAATGAGGGCCAGGGCAAAGGAGGGGGTGACTCACCATACATCTTGCCTTCATCGGACAGGATGATTTTCCGCCGGCCACAGGGTGGGTAGATGGCCAGGGCCTCCTGGAAGCTCTGCTCGATGTCTGGACTCCAGACACCCTCAGCATCCGGACCCCCGTCTCCCCCAGCCCCCTCGCTGCCTCCGGTGCCTTCCTCACTTCCTTCCTCACTTCCTGTCCAGGCGCTGCCATCGTCCAGGGGGGCCCCAGCCCGGGGTTCCCCCATCTGGGCCTGGAAGAACACAGAGCTCAGCAAGGCTCCCCCGACCCACCCTCTCTCAGGGCTTGGAGAGCTGGGAGTCCAGACCCCGGGGGTCTGGGGGAGGAGGCTGAGGCTGGGAGTCCTAGGTTCTGGAGAAGGGGGCTGGATTTCTGGGGAAGCTTAGGGCAAGAAGTGTTCTCCTCTGGATTTCCAGGGGAGCCTGGGTTGGGATGAAGTCGTGAAGACCCCATAGTCATGCACAGGGCCCATGAGGGCCAGTCATGTGGGCATGGATTACTAGTTGAAAGAAGACAGGAGTCAGGGCCTAGCTGCGGGAGGAGGGTTGTGAGTGAGATCTTACTCCCACCCCAAGAACAGGTGCTAGGACGTGAGCAGCAGCTGCTGGAAAAGACGGGGCACAGGCCCTAGTAAGGCTAAAGGGAGATCCAGAGAGAGGGGGACAGAGACCCAGAGGGAGGGGCGCAGAGAGCCAGAAAGAGGGGGCCAGAGACACAGAGGGTGGTGCACAGGGGCTCAGAGAGAGAGGGGGACAGAGAACCAGGGGAAAAGGGACAGAGATTCAGCGCAGAAACTCAAGTGGAGACCAGGAAAGACCCGCAGAACCACAGAGTTGGGGGGGGTCAGGGGCGCCCTGCCATCAGGAGAGCCAGAACAAAGGGCCCAGGCATCCCCTCCCCCAGTTTCCCACAACCCCCATAAGGGGCGGGGCTGGCCAGCCAGGGCCCCTCCCCTCCAGCCCCCGGCCCCGCCCCTGCCCTCCCCAGCCCCTGCGCTGTGGGCTCGGGTCCAACTCTGCTACTTCCCAGTGACTTTCCGGAGGCCGGGAACAGGGGGAAACTTTTTCCAATACAGTCAGATCCCGCCTCCCTGGCGGCCCCACGTCTCCCACAGCTTTCCCAGGACCCCAGCGTCCAGGCTCCCATCCCCCTCCTGCCCAGGACCCCGAGTCCCGGCCCCGGCAGACAAAGACCCCAGGCCGAGCCCAATGGCGCTGCGGCGGTCAGGACCCCCATAGGCCAGAATCCCAGCCCAGCTCTCCCCCATGCGGCCAGACAAAGGGACGGAGGAGCCGGCTAAGAAAGGTCCCCCCGAATTTCCCGCCCCAGGCCCCAAACTTCCCAAGAGACAAGACTGGAGCTCTAGAAGGCTCCGTAGCCGGCCCTCCGCCACCCGGGAGGCCCCTTTCTCCACGAGGAGGGCCAGGCGCCCACAGATGACACACACGGACCAGTTCGGTCCAGAAACACGCACAGGGTCCTTTCTGGCTTCCAACCCACACCGCGCAGACACGCACGCCCCGCGGACACCCCGCCGAAGTTCCCTGCCCTCGCCCACGCCCAGGCCCACACTCCCGCACTTAGGCGCCCAGCAGACACCCCAACTCGGGCAAAAGTTCCAACCCCGCACACAGACTCGGTCCGAAGCGAAATCTCGAGCTCCCACCCTCCCACCCGCCCCCCATAACAAGAAGGCGGCATGCAATTCAGAGGGGGTCCCCCCCACACACCCCTAAAACTCCTAGCACGTAACTTTCCACCCCAACTCACACACCCCAAAGCAGGATCCCCGACTCCCGCCGGCGCCTTCCTACCTCCCGGCCTGGGGCTGGGGAGCCGCGGCGGGCGGGGCGCTGCGCAGGAGAAAGTTGCCCGGGAGCTTTGTTTGGGAAAAGTGGGAGGGACCGGAGGGGGGGCGGGCCCGGACACCGGACAGCGGGAAGGGGGATCCGATGGTGACAGTTGGAGGGAGGATTTTTTTTTTTTTTTTTTTTTTTTGCTTTGGCAAAGGAAAGGTGAAGTCTAGCTGGAGTCTGGTAGCACCTTCGGGATTCGTATGCCTAGATTCCTGAGACAGGAGGGGTGTGGAGGGTCGGGGCTCCTGGGTCTGCGGGAGGCGGGGGCTGGGGCCTGGACTCTGTCCCGCCAGTGTGTTTGTGTATTGGGGATGTGGCAGTGATACCAGCACAAAAGGCTCTTTCCTGTTCAGCCTCAAGCATATCTTTTTTGAGGATTGACGTGTAGGGGTGTGTGTGTGACATATAGGGTTTTTAATATATTTTATTGATTTTTTACAGAGAGGAAGGGAGAGGGATAGAGAGCCAGAAACATCGATGAGAGAGAAACATCGATCAGCTGCCTCCTGCACACTCCCCACTGGGGATGTGCCCGCAACCAAGGTACATGCCCTTGACCGGAATCGAACCTGGGACCCTTGAGTCCGCAGGCCGATGCTCTATCCGCTGAGCCAAACCGGTGAAGGCTAGGGGTGTGTTTTGATTGATTTCTATAATAACACGGTTTCCTTGGGACCGCACCAGAGTTAAGAGTCCTGGGCAAGGCGAGATCCATGGAGGTGAAGACTCCCGCACCCACACGCACTCATGGACTAGAGGCGGCGCTGTCCCAGGACCGGAGAGAAACTCGGCACCTGAGTGTTCACACTCATGGGACCAGAAAAGGCTGGTGTCCGGACTCTGGGGACCTGAGGGAGAAGGGAGCCCGGATTCCGAGTCCTTTTTTTTTTTTTCCTTTTCTTTTCTTTAAACTGACGATTATAGTAAATTTCACAATCTGAGCAGCAACGTAAATGTGTTTCTTGAAAAAAGTCCGAGTTTCTTGGAAACTGGAACAGAAGGCTGGATTTCGGGTTTCCGGAGAGGGTTTAGTGGGACCGAAGAGGGGTTGGAGTGCATTCATCGTTTCAAATGCTGGAGAAGACAAGAAGCGACACGGAGAAACGCTCAGGGAGGTGCAAAAACGGGAGGTGGCTAACCAGGAGGACGGCTCGTGGCGGAGGGAGCCCCTAGGAAAGAAATTGAGGGCGCTGGGAGCAAGAGCTGGATCCAACACAGAGGCGGGGCCCAGGGCGGGGGCGGGGCCTAGGCGCGGGGGCGGGGCTCTAGGGAGAGGGGCGTGGCCACCTGCGGTTGGAGCGGGACTGGCCAGACTCGGTCGCCAACGGCGAGGTCAACCGAAAGGGGCGTGGTCTGACGGAGCGTGACCGTGAAACGAACGGCCGACTGGCTCGAGGGGCGTGGTTAACAACGAATAGAGGCGTGGTTAACCAATAGGGGGCCCGGCTAGTGGGTGAGGTCACATGTGGGGGCGTGGCCAGGCCGTAGGGGCGCGGCTAGGGCTCGCGGAGCTCATTCAACGCTCCAGGTGTCCCGATTGGCTCGAGACCAGAACTGTTTGGATTTAACAGTCCGTGGACGGCCCGAGTCTGAGAGTCCAGTGACCGGACCGTGATCTAGTGTAAAGGCGAGGCCCAGAGGGTGAGAAGGAGAAGGTGAGACCTGAGATCTGGGTATGAATGTGGGGGAAGGAGAGGGATGCGATCCGGGTATGAAGCCAAGCCCAGAAGAGCCGGGCCTGGGAGGATGCGCGGGATCTAACACGATGGAGGGGGTGGGAGCAGAAGAAAAAGGGAGAGGGGAAGTGGGTTTGGGGGTGTGGGGGAGTTGCTTGGACAAGGGGTAAAACCTGGGCAAGGGATAGGAAAGGCATGATTGTCTTGGGTGGGGGCTCTGACCCCTACCGATGCCACAGCCTCCCACCCCGCCCCGCCCAGCCATGTGGCACACGCTGGTCCTGCTGCTGCTGCTCCCCTCTGCCTTGGTGCCCCCCTCCACTGCAGCCCCGATCCGTGACGCCGAGGCCCAGGAAAGCTCCTCGGGTTTCCTAGGCCTCCAGAGACTGCTACAAGGCTTCACCCGGCTTTTCCTGAAAGTGAGTGATGGCAGCGGGTGGGGAGAAGGGGTCCCAGAGAAGAGGGACCGGGATAGATGGAGACTGAGAGGTGGAAGGGGCTCGGGGGGTGGGGGGGACAATGGGAGACAGGTCAGGGCCAGGCAGAAGGAAGGGAGGGCGTCAAAGGGACAGAGAGCAACAGGAAGGCCAAGAAATAGAAAGAGGGAGGGAGACAGAAAAGATACTGAAGGGTGGGCTAGAACAGAGACAGTAGGGCATGAGGGGCAAAGATAGGAAGGCAATGGGGCAGAGAATGAGAATGGGGGCAGGAGGTGACTAGGTAGCCCCTAAGGGTCAGAAGACGGAGAGGGAAGGGGGTGAAAGGGACATGGCCAGGCCTGGAGGGCATCCTGGCAGGGCTGCAGATGGACTGGGGCGTCCTGAGGCCCAACAGCTCGCCTGTCCCTCCTCTGGTCCCAGGATGACCTGCTGCGGGGCATGGACAGCTTCTTCTCCGCCCCCTTGGACTTGCGGGGCCTCCCTACGAACTACCACCAAGAAGAGAACCAGGAGCGCCAGCTGGGGAACAGCACTCTCTCCAGCCACCACCAGATCGACAAGGTGCCTAGGCCGGGAAGTCCCTCCTGGAGGCTGCCTTGGGTCCCTCATGCTGTCGTATCTGCTGGGCGGAGGGCGGAGGCGGAAAGCAGTTTTGCTCGCTCTCTCTCTCTCTCTCTCTCTCTCTCCCCTCCCACCCTCACAGGTGACCGACAACAAGACAGGAGAGGTGCTGATCTCCGAGAAGGTGGTGGCATCCATTGAGGCAGGAGATGGGAGCGTGGAGAGTGACTGGAAGGTTAGGAGAGACCCCCACCGCACCCCCACCCCCCGAAAAGTTTTGTCATCGGTTGAAAGGGACTAACCAGCTCTCAGTAATGAGATATATACAACCTCAGGGCACATCCCCACTCACTTAGTAAATTCTAGAGGGTTTTGTAAACCGGAAGTGCTTTTCATTCCAGATGCCTGGTAAGCTTCACCCTCCTAAACCTCAAAGTGTGGCTTTATCTCAAAGCACTCTGCAAACCTTTTCCATATTTTCTCAATGTATCCCAAAGTGGTAAATCTGTCCCTCGTAAACGCCAAAATGTGATTTTTTCATTCCAAAGTTCTTTATGAACCCGAAATGCTTTGTGTCTATCACCTTTGTGAACCTTTGAGTGATTCTAACCCCAAAAGACTTTTTTTTTTAATCCTAACATGTTTTAAGGACCTCCAAGTGCTTGGCAAACCCATGCAGTTCTCTCTCACACACACACAGAGGTTTTTATTTTGAAATTGTTCAAGTCTACAGAAAAGTTAGGGGGAAGTGGTGCAATGATTCTATCTGCACTCCTTTTAGCATAGAGCAGGGTTTCTCAGCCTTAACACCATCCTGTGTACTACAACCCAGACCGAAGCACCACGCCCACCACACCAGCTGTGATGACCAAAAATGTCTCCAGACTTTAGTTGAGAACCAATGGCCTAGATTCACCACTTGTTAACATTTTACCACTTTTACTCTATTTTCACTTTTGTATTTTGGAACCATAAGACAATGGATTATTATTTTTTAACATATTTTTTTATTGATCTCAGAGAGGTAGGGAGAGGGAGAGAGAGATAGAAACACCAATGATGAGAGAGAATCTTTGATCGGCTGCCTCCTGCATGCCCCCTACTGCGGCTCAAGCCCTCAACCCGGGCATGTGCCCTTGAGGGGAATCGAACCCGGCACCCTTCAGTCTGCAGGCCAACGCTCTATCCACTGAGCCAAACCGGCTAGGGCCCAAACATGATTGACATCATGGCACTTCACCCCTAAGTCCTTCAGCAGATCGAAGAATAATGCATTCTTCCACATGACCACAGTACCACTTTAGCACCCAAGATACTTAATGTTGATGTCAAATTGTCTCCATATTAATTTGCGAGGGCTGCCATCACAAAGTACCAAAATAACAAAAACTGGTTGTCCCAGGGTTCTGGAGGCTAGGTGTCCAAGACCAAGGCTGGTTCCTTCTGAGGGCTGTGAGGGACAGTCCCTTCCATGCCCCTCTCCTGCCTCTGGTGGCTTGATGACAGTCTTTGGCAATCCTTGGTGTGTAGATGCATCACCCTTATCTCTGCTTCATTTCCATAGGACGTTCTCCCGGTTTGCATTTCTATGTATAAGTTCCCCCTTTGCATAAGAACACCAGCCGTATTGGATTAGGGCCCGCCATGATGACTTCATCCTAACTGACTAAACCTGCAATAACTCTATTTTCAAACAAGATCATGTTCTGAGGTCCTGGGGGTATGGACTTTGACATAGAAATTGGGAGGGGCACAATTCAACCCATAACAATCTCCTATAGGGCTTCTCAGACCTCTTAAGTTATTTTTTAAATATACTTTTATTGATTTCAGAGAGGAAGGAAGAGAGAGAAAAACATTAATGATGAGAGAATTGTCGATCAGCTGCCTCCTGCACGACCCTCCCCCCGGCAATGGGGATTGAGCCTGCAACCCAGACCAGACATGTGCCCTGGCCAGGAATCAAACCATGACCTCCTGGTTCATAGGTCGGTGCTCAACCACTAAACCACACTGGCCAGCCTCAGACTTCAACTTACTAAAATGCAGACCAATTCAGTAGGTCTAGATGGGTGGGGTGGATCCCACTAATTTGCATGTCTAACAAGCTCCCAGAAGGTGCTGACCACGACGACGCTGGTCCACAACCCACACTTTGACCAAACTCTATCTCTGTGGCCAATAGACCGGAGGCTTTGTTCTGAAGATTATTTGATGCTGGCCAGAACCTCGTTGTCCTGAGGGCTTCATGCTTAAGGGAGTGGTCATGCAAGGGCTTGTATGGCAGTCATATGAGGCCATTCTCCAGCACCCTTGTTCTTTTAAGGGAGTCCACCACGTGACTAGTGACCTGCCAGAGAAATAAAGGTCAGGGGAGGGTCCAAACTACACGACCAGCAATATTCAAGGGAGGAGACGTCACCTTGGGGTGAGGTCCCACTCTGCAATATTCGTTTCCCCAGTTTTGTCCATTGCTAGGCACACCGGGGCTTTCTGCCTGGTGACCTGTACCTGGCTTATCATTCCTACTTGCACACACCTACCTAACTGCCTACTACATTCCCCCTCAATGATTCTTGACTCTGAATTCTTTGCAGTGGTTCTCAGCCTTCTGGCCCTTTAAATACAGTTCCTCATGTTGTGACTCAACCATAAAATTATTTTCGTTGCTACTTCATAACTGTAATGTTGCTACTGTGATGAATCGTAATGTAAATATCTGATATGCAGGATGGTCTTAGGGGACCCCTGTGAAAGGGTCTTTCGACCGCCAAAGGGGTCACGACCCACAGGTTGAGAACCGCTGCTTTAAGGGAAAGGGGAATAGGGTCTCTTCTGCAGCTGCTTCATGCTGAAGAAGGCTGGAGTTTTCCTTCAGAGCCAAGTGGCCCTTGCTCTCTATCAGGGACAAGGAGGCCTGGGCACAGAAGGAGGTTTTGATGGTGTCTAGAGTCAGCAAGGGACAATATTCCCAGAGTGCAAGTAGGACTTGTAACCCGGTGGAGACAAATTGCATTATAAATCGTAATATTATTGAGGCAAAAGCTAAAATGACATGAATCACAACAAATCGTCTGCTGAAAGGGAGCATTCAGGCAAGGACACCTGGCTGCCTGGCCTAGATTTCAGATGTTTGCCTTGTCAAAGGATGGGAGAAATGTGAAACATTGTTTTGGAGGCTCGTAGCCAGATATCTAAGAAAACTAGAAAAAGTCAGGATCCAGTTAGGTTTACAGGCGGAAAAATAAAACTTTGAAGACAACTGAATTAGAGTCTAATATCTACGACAGTATATTGTGGATTTGATGGACACACAAGTTCTCTTCCTAAAATTACCCTCATTTTTATCAAAGAACCAAATTCAGACCAATTTATTTACTGTATTAAGTCCAGTTTCAATTTGACCTGATTATTTGCATAAACACAACAAGAATAGTAATTGATCGCATAGGCTTTTAAAAAACTGCTTTGCTGGAAGTTCATAAGGAATCTCCAGATTGAGCTTCCATTAGCCTCTCGGGGTGAAGAAACCAAACCATACAGTCCCATCAGTCTTTGCCGGCATGTTTGTGTGAATTCCTCAATACTTGAGGTCCCCCAAAATGTCTTAAGGTTCTTTATTTCCCATCTCCCAGGAAAGCGACCTTCATTCCTTATCTGGAAAGATGGGGCATGAACCATATAAATAAAATGAGCAAGGTACCAGGCTGGGTTATTTTTTTTTTTTTATGGGGCTTTTATCAGCTTCCAAAGTCAATCCTAACTCCTTAAAGCTTTTCTGATAGCAACCAGAGTCTACATGTGTCCCTCTCAACCATGACATTCCGGTCAAAGTCTTGGCTAATAATATAAAAAAAACAACACTCCCCATACGCATTGCAATTACGGCCCTGATTCTTGAGTAACGCCAAGAGCTTTTAATACCAAAGTGCTTTGCACATTTCAAACTGCTTTCCAAACCTCACAGTACGTTTAATCCTAAAGTGTTCTGTAATCCCAACAGACATTTTAAACCCCAAAGTGCTTTTGAAACCTCCAAAGTGTGTTTTCAACCCCAAAGTAGTCTATAAACCTCCCAAGTCTTTTGAATCCAAAAGTGTTTGTAAACCCCAGTGCTTTGTAAACAGCTAGGAGAGTTTTTAACTCCCAAAGCGGCCTGTAGGTGGCAAACTGAGTTAAATATGCCAGTGGGTCTGAGAGCCCGGGGGTTGTCATGCGGTTTGAGACGATCTCCTTGTTCCTCCTCCCCAGGTACCCAAGATAGAGGAGAAGGCGGCCCTGGTGCCCCTCCCCAAGGCCATGGACAGCTTCCACCCAGAACCCCACCCCCGAGTGGCCTTCTGGATTATGAAGCTACCGCGGCGAAGGTCTCACCAGAGTGCCCCGGAGGGCAACCGCGCTATCAGCGAGAAGGAGCACCGCCTGCAGGCCATTCGGGACGGGCTCCTCGAGGGGACCCGAGAGGAAGCCCTGCAGAAAGGGACCCAGGCCGCCCCCCACTTCAAGCCGCCTGCCCGCAAGACGCACTTCCTGTACATTCTCAGGCCGTCTCAGCAGCTATAGGTGTGGGGATGGGAACGCCTGCATGTACCCACAACCAGACCCCACCCCAAGCTCCATGTGGAAATAAAGTTCTTACATCGAAAAGCACGACCTCCTTTTAAGGATATGTCCCCCAAGCCTCAGCTAATCAGGCCATGGCAAGTCCCAACAATAAGATAACTAGGCAGTCATAGAATATTTGAAAATGAAGCATTACACCACTAAAATAATGCACAGGTCAAATTAGTAAATATTTTATTTCTTAAAATATATTTTTATTGATTTCAGAGAGGAAGGGAGGAGAGAGAGAAACTTCAATGATGGGAATCTTTGATTGGCTACCTCCTGCACGCCCCCTACTGGGGATGAGCCTGAAACCCAGGGATGTGCCCTTGACTGGAATCGAACCTGGGCCCCTTCAGTCCACAGGCCATTGCTCTATCCACTGAGCCAAACCAGCTAGAGCAAATTAGTAAATATTTTAAACAATGATAATGGGAATGTGACATAAACTTGAGTGTAGCTCAAGAGGTTCTCTGGTCCAGCCGGTGCGGCTCAGTGGCTGCGAGTCAACCCATGCACCAAGAGGTCACTGGTTTATTTGTTCAGGGCGCATGCTCAAGCTAGGGGCTCAATCCCAGGCCGGGGTGGGGGTGGGGGGAATGTAGGAGACAGTTGATCAAGTTTGATGTTTCTCATTGAAGTTTTGTTGTTTTTTACATATATTTTTATTTCAGAGAGGAAGGGAGAGGGAGAGAGGGAAACATCAATGATGAGAAGAAATCATTGATTCGCTGCCTCCTGCGTGCTTCACACTGGGGATTGAGTCTGCAACCCAGGCACATTCACTGACCGGGAATCGAACCGGGACCTTATGGTTCATAGGTTAGTGCTCAACCACTGAGCCATACCCAGCAGGGCATCTCATTGATATTTCTATCCCTCCCTCTCCCTTCCTCTCTCTCTCAATACTTTTTTAAAAAAAGTTCTCAAAGCAAATTATAGCCTTAAGTGCATATATTAGAAAAGAGGTTAAATGAAAAATATCTAAGCACTCATCTTGAAAAACTATAAAAATTTAATTGAGCTATAACTTAAGATTTAGCACTATATGTAATCACTATACTATAAAAAAATTAAATTTTCAGGTTACAAAATTACCTAGACCTCAAAAAAGAAAGGAACAAGAAATACTAAAGGGCACTGGCCTGTGTGGCTCAGTGGGCTGTGTGTCATTCCATGCACCGAAAGGTTGCCAGTGGACTCTGGCAAGGGGGCACACACACACACACACACACACACACAGAAAAAAATACTGAAGAAATATAAACTGAAAAAATGAAATATAAAATTAATGGGGGCCGAAACCGGTTTGGCTCAGTGGATAGAGCGTCAGCCTGCGGACTGAGAGGTCCTGGGTTCGATTCCGGTCAAGGGCATGTACCTGGGTTGCGGGCACATCCCTGGTGGGGGATGTGCAGGAGGCAGCTGATCGATGTTTCTCTCTCATCGATGTTTCTAACTCTATCTCTCTCCCTTCCTCTCTGTGAAAAATCAATAAAATATATTTTAAAAAAAAAAATTAATGGGGTCTACCACTTGCCAGCCTATGCTAACAAAGCACATGGCAAACATTCTTGTAAGACCCCACATAGGTGGTATTTGTCCCCATTTCAGAGAAAAGGCTGCCTTTAGGGGGATGACGTCACCAGTCTAGCAGCAATGGCACTAGGTTTGCCCGGTTCCATATCTCTCTTAACCACACACCCCACCACCTGCCAAGCAGGTTCTTTCCCCGGCCTTACAACAAGCCACCAACTAATAGCCAGAAAAAGTAATATTAAATGAGGATGACCACCTTAAGTCTGAGGTAACCTAAGAAGCAATTATCTGTATTTCTGGGAGGAAAACAGAGGCTCAGAGAGAGTAGCCATTGTGCCAGGGTCACAGCTGGCAAGTGATGGAACCAAACCTGAAAACTAAGCATGTCTCGCTCCAGGCCCCCAACCTCATCATCATTCTACACGGCCCCGCACTTGCAGGCATGAACTCCATCCACTCTCTCTTTCAACTTTAAGTGCCCACACTGGGCCCGGCATGTTCTAGCCCCCAAGCAGTCTCCTGCGCATAGCTCACATTCCCGCGTGGATGACAGATCGCACATACAGAATGTGTCCCGTTTTAGGACGTGCTGCGAGGACCACTAAAAAGTGGATACTGCCCTAACCGGTTTGCCTCAGTGGCTAGAGCGTCGGCCTGCGGACTGAAGGGTCCCAGGTTCGGTTCCGGTCAAGGGCATGTACCTTGGTTGCGGCCACATCCCCAGTGGAGGTGTGCAGGAGGCAGCTGATCGATGTTTCTCTCTCATCGATGTTTCTAACTCTCTATCCCTCTCCCTTCCTCTCTGTAAAAAATCAATAAAATTTATTTTTTTTAAAGTGGATACCATGAGCTAGCAGAGAGTTTGAGTGGCTGGGACATTTTTTGTCCCAAATCCCCCTGCTTGGGAGCCAATCTTGGATCGACTCTCTCGAGCCGGAAAAGCTGAGACTATTTTGTCCGATTTTCTCCTAAAAGGAGTGAATGGAACCGTTTGGGAAAGACCTTCGGGGTCTGTCCATACGTTGGGGCTGGAGTCACAAAAGGGCGCAGGCGCAGGAGGAGTTGAGACGTTATTGTGATGGCGACGAGCTGCCCGTCGGGGGAGGGAGGGCAGAAAGGCCACGGCTTGGTACCTAAAAGTGGGGATAAACAAGGAGACTCTCAGCCCAACTCCCGGTTCCTTGCTTGGGTCTGTTTCGCCGAAGCCCGGGGACGCTGAGAAGACGTCAGCGCAGTGGACGCAGCTTCCTGCCCCTTCGCCTAAGGGCAATCGATAATCCCCCCACAGTGGGCTGGGCGCGCGCCCGAGCAGCCCTACGCATGCGCAGCCCCGCGGCAGCAGGTAACCGACCAGCATGCGCCTTCCCTTGATATGCGCCTGCGTCGGGGGAGGAGCGCAGCGTGGCGGGATATAGACGCTGCGCATGCGCGCTCCGCTCCGCCCCGCCCCCCCGCCAGCTTTTAGTTTTCCGGCGGGAGTTGCGTACATGCACTTCCACGCGGGCAACTGCTGGTCGTCGTCCGTCGTCCGTCGTCCGTCGTCCGTCGTCCGTCGTTCGTGGCCCTCGCCTGTGTCCCGGGAGTGGGACGTGACCCCAGGTGCGCCCTGGCTGTGCGAGGTAGCCCTGTTAGAGCCCCCCTCGAAATCCTCGCAAAACCCACAAATCCTTGGGGAGCGCCCCCAATATCGGGGCCTCTTGCATGTCTTGTTAAAGGCCTTCCTGAAATCCTGACCAAATCCCCTCAGAAATACTGAAAGGAACCTACCAGGAAACCTTACAGATGACCCTGAAATCTTGTCAGAATATTTTAGAAATTCTGTCAGACTTCTTCAGACCCTGCCAGAGACCCCCGAAGTCCCGTTCCTCTGCCTCCCCAAATCCTACCAGAGACCCTCCGAATCCTGTCAGATACCCCAGAAATCTTGTCAAAATCCTGTCAGTTTCCTCTCCCAAATATAAGAGAGCTCTGACATCCAGTCAGAGACGCCCCCCAGAAATCTTGTAAGAGACCCCCACAGAAACCCAGTAAGATATCCCAGAAGTCCAGACCCGGTAGAAATGTAGAGATATCCCAGAAACACAGCCAAAGATCCCCCGAAATCCAGACACCACAGAAACCCAGTGAGAGAAACCAGTCAGAGAAACCCTAGAACTCCAGTCAGAGAGACCCCAGAAATCTAGTCAGAGAAACCCCAGAAACCCAGTCAGAGAAACCCCAGAAACCTAGTCAAAGAAACCCCAGAAACCCAGTCAGAGAAACCCCAGGAATTAAGTCAGAGACACCCCAGGAATCCAGTCAGAGAAACCCCAGAAATCTAGTCAGAGAAACCCCAGAAACCTAGTCAGAGAAACCCCAGAAACCTAGTCAGAGAGACCCCAGAAACCCAGTCAGAGAGACCCCAGAAACCCAGTCAGAGAAACCCCAGGAATTCAGTCAAAGAAACCCCAGGAATTCAGTCAGAGACACCCCCAGGAATCCAGTCAGAGAAACCCCAGAAATCTAGTCAGAGAAACCCCAGAAATATAGTCAGAGAAACCCCAGAAATATAGTCAGACACACCCCAGAAACCCAGTCAGAGACACCCCAGGAATCCAGTCAGAGAAACCCCAGAAACCTAGTCAAAGAAACCCCAGAAACCCAGTCAGAGAAACCCCAGGATTTAAGTCAGAGACACCCCAGGAATTCAGTCAGAGACACCCCAGGAATCCAGTAAGAGACACCCCAGAAACCTAGTCAGAGAAACCCCAGAAACCCAGTCAGAGAAACCCCAGAAATCTAGTCAGAGAGACCCCAGAAATCTAGTCAGAGAAACTCCAGGAATTCAGTCAGAGAAACCCCAGGAATTCAGTCAGAGAAACCCCAGAAATCTAGTCAGAGAAACCCCAGGAATTCAGTCAGTGAAACCCCAGGAATTCAGAGACACCCCCAGGAATCCAGTCAGAGAAACCCCAGAAATCTAGTAAGAGACACCACAGGATTTAGTCAGAGACACCCCAGGAATACAGTCAGAGACACCCCAGGAATCCAGTCAGAGAAACCCCAGAAACCCAGTCAGAGAGACCCCAGAAATCTAGTCAGAGAAACGCCAGGAATTCAGTCAGAGACACCCCAGGAATCTAGTTCGAAAAACCCCAGTAATCTAGTCAGAGACACCCCAGAAATCTAGTCAGAGACACCCCAGAAATCTAGTCAGAGAAACCCCAGGAATTCAGTCAGAGACACCCCAGGAATCTAGTTAGACAAACCCCAGGAATTCAGTCAAAGAAACCCCAGGAATTTAGTCAGAGACACCCCAGGAATCCAGTCAGAGAAACCCCAGAAACCTAGTCAGAGAAACCCCAGAAATCTAGTAGAGAACTCCCAGAAACTTAGTCAGAGAAACCCCAGGAATTCAGTCAGAGACACCCCAGAAACCTAGTCCGAGAAACCCCAGAAACCCAGTCAGAGAGACCCCAGAAATCTAGTCAGAGAAACCCCAGGAATTCAGTCGGAGACACCCCAGGAATCCAGTCAGAGAAACCCCAGAAACCTAGTCCGAGAAACCCCAGAAACCCAGTCAGAGAGACCCCAGAAATCTAGTCAGAGAAACCCCAGAAACCCAGTCAGAGAAACCCCAGGAATCCAGTCAGAGAAACCCCAGAAATCTAGTCAGAGAAACCCCAGAAACCCAGTCAGAGACACCCCTGGAATCTAGTTAGAGAAACCCCAGGAATTCAGTCAAAGAAACCCCAGAAACCCAGTCAGAGAAACCCCAGGAATTCAGTCAGAGACTCCCCAGGAATCCAGTCAGAGAAACCCCAGAAACCCAGTCAGAGAGACCCCAGGAATTCAGTCAGAGACACCCCAGGAATCCAGTCAGAAACACGCCAGAAACCTAGTCCGAGAGACCCCAGAAACCCAGTCAGACCCCAGAAATCTAGTCAGAGAAACCCCAGAAACCCAGTCAGAGACACCCCAGGAATTCAGTCAGAGACACCCCAGGAATCCAGTCAGAAACACGCCAGAAACCTAGTCCGAGAGACCCCAGAAACCCAGTCAGAGAGACCCCAGAAATCTAGTCAGAGAAACCCCAGAAACCCAGTCAGAGATACCCCAGGAATTCAGTCAGAGAAACCCCAGAAACCCAGTCAGAGACACCCCAGGAATTCAGTCAGAGACTCCCCAGGAATCCAGTCAGAGAAACCCCAGAAATCTAGTCAGAGAAATCGCAGGAATTCAGTCAGAGAAACCCCAGGAATTCAGTCAGAGACACCCCAGGAATCTAGTTAGAGAAACCCCAGGAATTCAGTCAAAGAAACCCAGTCAGAGAAACCCCAGGAATTCAGTCAGAGAAACCCCAGGAATCCAGTCAGAGAAACCCCAGAAATCTAGTCAGAGACACCCCAGAAACCTAGTCAGAGAAACCCCAGAAATCTAGTCAGAGACACCCCAGAAATTTAGTCAGAGAAACCCCAGGAATTCAGTCAAAGAAACCCCAGAAACCTAGTCAGAGAAACCCCAGGAATTCAGCCAGAGAAACCCCAGAAATCTAGTCAGAGACACCCTAGGAATCCAGTCAGATACCCCAGAAATCCAGAGACCCCCCAGAGTTCCAGTCAGAGACACCCTGAAATCGAGACCTTAAAATTCCCAGAAGTCCTGCCTGAGCCTCCTTCCTGGGGATCCTCTAGCCTCCCCTCCAACGGCCCGAGATTGAACGTAGCCTCCCTCAGTCCCTCGCCAGGAGCTTGTCCCCCCAACCCTGTCAGCACCTTGCACCCCTTTCCCACTCAGGTTGCAGGGCCATTGCCCCCCTGCAGACCCTCCAGCGTCGCCCAAACCCTAGAAGGGTCTCAGCCGCGTTTTCTAGGAATTCTAAAGCCCCAAGAAGTGTGCCCGCACGGCTGTGGCACCCCCTGGGGCCAGGAAAGCGGGGTGTGGGGAGCACGTGGGGAGGAGAGGGGACCCTGCTTTGACCATGTATCTGCCCCCGTGTGCCAGTTCAGTGTGGTGGGCACCATTGCCCAGTGTAACTTGCTGCTGCTGTTACTCACCCGAGGACGTTTCTCCATCGTTTTAGAGCCGAAGGGAGGGAGGAAGGAGGAGAGAGAGTCCCTTGACCAGGAATCCAACCAGCGACCCTTCAGTGGGCCAGTGCTCTAACCATTGAGCCACCTGCCAGGGCATCCAGTGTAATAATTATTATTTTTTAAATATATTTTTTTATTGATTTCAGAGAGGAAGGGAGAAGGAGAGAGATAGAAACATCCAGGATGAGAGAGAATCATCGATTGGCTGCCTCCTGCACGCCCCACACTGGGGATCGAGCCTACAACCCGGCATGTGCTGTGACTGGGAATCGAACCGTAACCTGGTTCATAGGTTGACGCTCAACCACTGAGCCACACTGGCCGGGCCCCTTTCGCTCTTGACAGTGTCCTGGAGTTGGGATAAGAAGTCATAGGGTCAAGCTGGTTATAATTAATGTAGGCAGGACAGGAGAGGGGGTCCCGGCTGCTCTAGGGACTCAGGAAGGCTCCCCCAGGAGCTGTGGGCCAGGGCAGGGCCACAGGTGGGAGTAGTGCTCAGTGTGGCCTCGGCCTGGGAAGATGCGAAGCTCCCATGGGTGTGATGAGGGGGAGGGTCCTGGAGGAGGGCCAGTGGGGAGAAGAGTAACAAAAAGAGGCAGGAGTTACAGGGGCCACCCTGCCATAGCAGCCAGAGGGGCTAGGACTTGGTCCTGAGGGCATCAGGGAGCCAGGGAGGACTGAGCAGGGGAGATGGGGCCAAACGAGTGGAACGCCAGACATAGGCTGATCTGGCGAGGATGTCGGTAGCCCAAGGTGGTCAGGAGGAGGGGACGTGTGAGCTGAGACTGGGAGGGCTGGCTAGGAGGGTGTCCCAGAGGTGGGAACAGCAAACCCGGTTTGGGGAACAGCACTCAGTTCAGAGTTGCTGGAGCAGCAAGTGTGATTTGGGGCCAGGCCATGGAGGGCCTTCGATGCCAAATCCAGGGTCTAGGCCAGTGATGGCGAACCTTTTGAGCTCGGCATGTCAGCATTTTGAAAAACCCTAACTTAACTCTGGTGCCGTGTCACATACAGAAATTTTTTGATACTTGCAACCATAGTAAAACAAAGACTTATATTTTTGATATTTATTTTATATATTTAAATGCCATTTACCAAAGAAAAATCAACCAAAAAAATGAGTTCGCGTGTCATAGGTTCACCATCACTGGTCTAGGCTCTGTCCAGGGGGTGCTCGGGAGCCATGGGAGAGCAGTGAGCAGGGGAGGGGCAGGTCAGATCGGGAGCCCTGTGGGAGTGGACTGGTGTGGGGAGACCGGAGGCTGAGGCCAGGGGAGAGGCTGCAGGGAGGGCCCATGGGGAGAAGACAAGGCCGAAGCCTGGGCCATAGGGAAGGTGAGAAGGGGACAGGTAGAGTCATTGGGCAGGAAGACAAGGCTGGGACTTGACAAGCTGTCGGAGGAGGGCTGGTGAAGAGGCAATGACCCCCACCCACTGGCCCCACTTTGATCTCTGCCACCCACTCTTCAGGTCCCCCTTTGCCCAACCCACACCTCCAATCCATAAAACAGGTCTGAGCGGGAGCCGGGAGCCGCTGTGATGGAGGCAGGGGTGGGCAAACAGGTTCTGAGAACCCAGAACGGCCCGGAGAGCAGGTGAGGCAGGTCAGGTCCCCACCCCTCAGGTGTCTGGTCTGAGGAGGCCATTCCCCTGCTTGTCCTTCCAGGAGCTCTCAGAGCAGCTGGTCCCTGTGATGGAGGGGGGCTGTTAGCTTCGCCAGCAGCTGAGGAGCAACGAGGGTGGCCCATGGACCTGCCAGAGAGCCCAACGGGTGGCCCCGCTACTCAAAGTAGGTGGCTGGGTCCCTCCTGACCCTGCGGGAGGATGAGGAGGGAGAAGTGGATGAATGGGCACCAGACTGTGACTCGGGGTCTTGGGGGAGGTGGCTTGAGGCTCCACCTTGGTGCAAGGTGTGAAGGAGGGAACCTGCCCTGTGCCCACCTGTCTGGACCCCTCGTCCCCTTTGCTCCTAGAGGCCAGAGCAGAAGCCTTTGCGTGTGGTGTGCGGTGCCCCCTGCCTGGAGCACCCTTTACCAGGGACTGCAGGCTCCCCCTCGCTTCATTCAGATCTCTGCTTTCTGTAAGGCACCTGCCCTGTCACACTCGCTCCTCTTTGCTGCTCTGCCTCTCCTCATAGCACTGACATAGCACTGTCTGTCTACTCTCTGCCCCCCCCCACACACACACACACCCCTACTAGAGCATGAGCTCTGCCAGGCCGACTCTGTTTTATTCTCTCTGGTATTTCCAGTTCCTAGAGCAGCATTGTCCAGCAGCATATATGTAATTTTAAAATTTATTAGTAGCCATATTCAAAAGAAAGAAAAAAAGAAACAGGCCAAATGAATGGCAATAATAGATGTTATTTAACTTTATATATCCACAATAGTATTGTAGTATCATATAATCAATATAAAATGGATTGGAGATAACTTTTTTCCCCCATGCTAAGTCTTCAAGGTCTGGTGTGTGCTTTATGCTAATAGAGCACCTCAGTTGCTCTATTAGAGCAACTTTTTATGCCTAACGTGCTCTTTTTATGCTGGCCACAGTTCAAGTGCTTACAAACAACGTGCGGTGGGTGCTACGCTAGAATGATGCCTGACGCATAGTAGGAACGCGGTTACTGTCCTAGAATTGGCTGGATGCAAACCACATGCATGGGAAAGCCACTTCTGGAGCAAGATGCTCGCCCGGTGGTTGCCCTCTCTGGAACTCATTGGCTAAGTGGGGAGCCCAGAGTGATGGGGGATGAGGCTCCCACCCTCGGGGAGAGGCAGGGCCCCTTTCTCAGAGGCTCCTAGCGTCCAGCAGCAGCAGAACCTGGGTGTTTTCTCAGGGCCCCAGGCTTGAACTGCAGCCTCCTCGGGAGGTTTTCTGGGTAGGAAGGTAGGAAGCAGACACCTGGGTGGGGAGACCCCAGTGCCTACTGATGGAGTGACCACCATCTAAACTTCTCTGGCACCAGCAGAGGGCGTGCAGCCACTGAGGAATCCGTGGCCAGTGCTGAGCCAGCTTGGAAAGGCTCCTGAAGGAAAGGGAGGGAACACCCAGGGGAGATGGAGACAGAGGAAGACTCTGGGGAAAAAGACACGGAGAGACAGCATAGGAAGGAGAGACAGCATAGGAAGAAGAGAGAAGGCTGGGGAATGAATGGAGAGTCTCAGAGATATGGGAAGAGAGGCACAGAGACACAAGGAAGAAAATAGAGGCAAGGGACATGGGGAGAGAGATGGGAAGGAAGATGGAGAGAAAGAGCAAGAGAGAAAACTAGAGAAGGGCAGACACAGAGACACAGAGAGAGGTAGAGACACTGAGGAAGGAGATGAAAGAAAACAGGACAGAAGCACAATGACATCTTCCTGCGGGGCCCTGGGAAGAGACTGTAGACACATGCGGATCATCAGACCCCACGTGATCTGTAACCAGACAGTCCTGGGTTGACTCTGGGTTGCTCTCCTGGCTAAGTGGCCCTGGGCAAGTGACTTTGCTGGGCCTCAGGGTCCTCCTCCATAACATGGGTTCAGTGCAAGAGGAAGAAACGAGAGTGCAGGGAAAGCCCTGGGCACGGGCCCTGGCGTCTCCCCTAACTGGGTTCCTACTCCCCTTCCCAAGGAGCATGGGCTCCACCCCGCGGGGGCGGAATTGGAGCTCACTACAAAGAACCTGTGAAGAGTGGAATGAGAAAGGGCACTCACGTTGAACTTTTTTATGCCTAAGTCTCCTCAGCTATAAAGTGGGGCCCATGCAAAACCTTGTATACTAAGCTTCCAGGACATGCCAGGCCCTCTGCCAGGGCTTTTCCAGATTTTATCTCAGCCATTTTCTAAGAGGGAAGGAACACCACCCCCATGTTCCAGACGAAGAAACTGAGGCTCAGAGAAGCTGGGCCCCTGGCCTGGGTTGTCCATGTGTCTGCCAGACCCTGTAGCCTGCGCTCAGCCCAGTGCTGTACCCAGCAGTCCAGGGGTCTGAAGGTCACTTCCAGCCCTCAGAAAGAGGCTGGGCTGTCCCAGTGGTTCCTGAGGTAAAGGATCTCCTCCCATATCTTGGCATATTTATTGAGTGCCTACTCTGCAAACACTGGATACAGCAGTGGACAAACAGACCCTGGGATGTGCATTTTGTGTGTGTGCGCACACACATGCTGTTCACACACACACAACACACACACACCCCTAACCCTCCCAGTCCTGGGGAGCAGGATCACTCTACCCCACCTCCCTGCCATTTTATTGGTTGGGAAACCACAGCTCCAAAAAGAGAAGCAACTTGCCTACAATAGTGCAGCTGGGCTCTGAGCTCCTGGCCCTGGGCTCCCCTGCGGCCAGCTTCAACTGGGCATGGTGAGAGGAGAGAGACCCGGCCCACCAGGCAGGCTAGGGGACCGGAGATGCAGCAGGCAGAATCGATCCAGGTTGCCAGAATGTTATCGGATTGTTCCTGGCTTCTGGGCCCTCCTTCACCCTCAGCTCCTCCCAGAATCCTCTCTTCTTTGCCCTCCCCTTCCTGCAGCCCCTCTGAATACAGCCTGGGAGGCAGGGGAGGAGAGGAGGAAAGGGTGATTGCTCATTCTTATCTGGCTTCTGAATGGGTTGGACACAAAGGAACAAACAGCAGGGGGGACTTCCTGGCCTGAAAGATGGGGCCCACATCCCCAGGGTGGAGGGGTGAGGAGGTGACTCAAAGACCCTCACATTGCTGCCCCCGCCTAAAGCTTCCTGCTGTTCCCCACCAGCGGAAACTCCAGGCTGCTGGGAATGAACTTCTCCCCTCTGCAGGAGCCAGGCCACTCCTCTCCTCACGGGTGGACTGGCCCTCTTGTCTCCTCAGTGTACCTCTGGGAACAGCCGGACGAGGGGCGCCTAGAGACACCGCTCAGCTTAGAGGATCAAATACTGAACTCTGTGTTCGAAGCTTGTGACCCCCAGAGGACAGGTGGGAGGGGCAGGGTGGGCCTGGGAGCACTGGGTGTGGGGGAGATAAGCAATAATAAGGAACAGAGATGGGGGGCTTGGAACTGGGGAGCCTTAGAGAGAGGGATGGGGGTCTTGTAGGACGGTGATTATGGGAAGCTTCAGGAATGAGTGGATAAGGGCATGGAGGCCTTTCAGGCAAGGACAGTGAGGGGAAGAAAACTTGGGGGATATTAAGAGAAGAGGGTGGGGCTTCAGTGCTTGGGGGAGGAAAGAGGGGAGCCACTGGGGGAAGAGCCAATTCTCTTTGGTCCACCCTCTGAGGTGGAGCTGATGACTTGTGAAAACGTGGACTTAGAGGAGGGAAAGGACTTGCCCAAGTTGTCCCAGCCGGGCTGTGGTGCAGGGGTGCCACCAGCCAGCCAGTGATGGCCTAATGTCCCCAACTCCCACGCCTCCCCACCTGCCCCCGTTCCCTCATGGCATGCTCTGTCTCCAGGCTCTGTGGCTGTGACCCGAGTACTAGCCTATCTGGAGGCCGTGACAGGACAGGGCCCCCAAGATACACGCCTCCAAACACTGGCCTGCAGCCTGGACCCCAATGGGGAGGGCCCTCAGGCCACTGTGGACTTGGACACCTTCCTGGTCGTCATGCGAGACTGGATCACTGCCTGTCAGCTGGATGGGTGGGTACCTGTACCTCCACCCTCACCTGGGAAGTCCTTCCTAAGCTCTAACCTCATCCCTCCTTACTGCGGCCAGCACCCTCTGGGCATAGGGCTCTCCTGTGGTTGGAAGGAGGCTGAGAAGAGACAAAGTAAAGAGATGGGTAGGGGCGCAGAGTGTCTGAGGACAAAGTGCCTGGGAAGGGGATGTGAGGGGGTCTGGGAAACAGACATAAAAGGGGCTGGAAGGAGGAAACAGGGGGCGATGGGTTAACAGATGCCCCTCACCATCCCTTCTCCAATCTCAGTCCTTGCCCTCCTGCTTTGCCATCTGGCCCCAGGCGCTAGCCATCTGGCCCCACCTCCCTCCCTATGGAGCTTACTCACCTAACCTGGCCCCTCCTCCAGCCGCCCAAAAACCCCTGCTGGGTTTGAGGATGGCTGCAGGGGGCTCTAAGCCTCATCCCTTTGATACAGAGGATTAGAACTGGAAGAGGAGACTACCTTCGAGGGAGCCCTGACCTCCCAGCAGCTGCCATCTGGTGAGAATGCTTTATATAGAATGAAGCAGGCTGGCCCAGGGTCAGACAGTGGGGGGACTTCCCACTTGGCTACAGAGCAGGAGATAGAGTGGGACCCCAGGGACCTTTGCTCTAGCCTGGAGCTGTGAGTTTGGCCTTCTAGGAGCCTCCATTACTGCCTCCCCACCCTCCTTGAGCTTTGTGAGTTGTTTCCAAAGCCTTCTAACACCAGCTCTGTTATAGAGCCCCACCAGGCCCCGCCCACCTCTCCTCTCATCCAGCCGGGGTGCCCCAGGCTACAGTCCCTTGCTCTTGCAGTCACACACTCACAGACCTGCATGCCTTTCCTGCAGAAATCTGATAATCTGATTAGTTACTTGCCCTGCTGTTTGGTTAGTTGATTTGCTTACCATTGTATCCCTAGGACCTCGCACACAGGAGGTGCTCCGTAAACATGTGTTTGTGTTATATTCCTCCAGCCTTACGAACACAAAAGCAAATGAAATAGAATTTACTTGGCATTCCTTGAACCTCCTCCCTTTGGGCTTAGGGGCCAAGGGAGGGCTGTGAGCAGGGGAGGGGTGGGTCAGCTCTGGGTCGGGGAAGGACAGAAGGGGAAGCTGGAGGTGAGGAGGCTGGGGAGGAGGTTGTGGTGAGGGCCTGCGCCAGGGTGGGGGGTGGGGATAGAGAGGAGGGTGGAACACAGTTGGGGAGGAGTGGGACAGTGCCTAGGTCCTAGTGGACTGAGGAGGTGAGCAGGAGCAAGGGATCCAGGTGGCAGTGTGGGGCGGGGGAGTGGGAGGAGGAACAGGTTTGGGGCCAGTGTTGGGCATGGAAATTACAGGGCTATCTGGAAGATCCAGCCTGAGCTCACGGATGAACAAGAGGCTTTTCTGATGTTGGGGTGTAGTTACAGCCCTGGGAGCAGATGGGATCACCCAGAGCAAATGCTCTGAGGGTGGAAGCCAGACAAGGAACAAGCCCAGAGTCCTGGGGAGCCCCGATATCTAAAGTCACTGGGGAGCCCACCACCCTCTGTCTATCTCCCTCCAGGAGGCCCAGACACGGAGGAGCCAGCCAACCTGGAGAGCTTCGGAGGCGAAGACCCCAGACCTGAGCTGTACCTATCCTCAGGCCCCCTCTCCCCTCCCCTCCCATGCCCTCCAGCCTGCCCAGGGCCGGGCTAGGGCCTGGGGTCCTTTGGGAGTGGGTGAGGGATAGGGGCTGTGCTAACAGCTCAGGGAGAGCCCGGCAGTCTTCCTCCTGCTCTTTCTCCAGAAGAGCTTGTCTCCCCACCACCCTCACCACCTACCGTCACCTGGGAAAGGTGGCCGGGGCTGTGGGTGGTGGTGACCCTGGCCCTTCCTGCCCCCAGGCTGGGCACAGCTGACTTGCTGAGCAGCCTGGAGGACCTGGAGCTCAGTAACCGCAGGCTGGCTGGGGAGAACGCCAAACTGCAGCGCAGCGTGGAGACCGCTGAGGAGGGGTCTGCGCGCCTAGGGGAGGAGATCGTGGCCCTGCGCAAGCAGCTCCGCAGGTGGGCCGGGCCCACGTCCACCATCCTGTGCCCCAGCCTCGCTCTCCACTCCCTCTCTCTCCGTGTCTGTGACCCCGCACGTCCCGTTCTTCTTTTCTTCTGTCTTTTATCTTTCTCCCTTGTCTCCCTGGTTCTTGTCTCTCAGCATCTCAAGTTCAGATTCTCTCTCTTCTTCCCTCTCTGATCTCCATCTTAGCAGCCTATTTCTCTCCCTGCGGTCTGTCTTCCTTGTGTCTGTCCTGTCCCCCTATTTCAGTCTCCCACTCTCGAGGACCTACCCCCTTAGTTTTTTAGGTAAAAATTGTCCTGTTCTCCAGGCTCAGCCCCTCCCCACCCCCCTTTTTTCCCTCTGAGTCTCTGTTCCCTTCTCTCTGGGTCCCCATCCCCCTCTATCTCTGTCTGGGGTTTCTCTGTTGCTTCTGTCTCTGAGTGGATCTCCTGTGGTCTGTCTTCCTCTCTCACGGCTCACATGTCCCTGCCCCCATACAGCACCCAGCAGGCCCTGCAGCTTGCCAAGGCTGTGGATGAGGAGCTGGAGGACCTGAAGAGTCTGGCCAAGAGCCTGGAGGAACAGAATCGCAGTCTTCTGGCCCAGGCCCGGCAGACAGTAGGTTCTGGGCAAGGGGCACAGAGGTGTCCTCTCCCTTCCCTCTTTCTTGGAGTCTGAGCATCAGAGCCTGACGATGGAGGGGAAGAGGCAGAGGTCACCCAGGCTTCCTCCATCCCGCCATGTCCTGCTTCAGGCTTTGCCATTCCTCTAAAGACACAGAGGCAGCAGGAGCCATCAGGGCTCCCCAGCCCTGCTCCTCAGTGACCCAGGCCTGATTGTGATCCCAGGGGAGGGGGAAGGGCACTATGGGGGTAAGGAAGCCCCAACAGAAGCCTTTGTCCTCTCAGGAAAAGGAACAGCAGCATCTGGTGGCTGAAATGGAGACTCTGCAGGAGGAGGTGAGCCAAGGCCCAGGGCCCAGCCCCGCCTCTTCCCAGTCCTCCCCCCGGTGCCTCAGACACCCCAGCAGCCTGCAGACCAGACACCCTTCAGTCTGGTGCGGGAGACCCCAGGGTCCCAAGATGTGAATGTCCCTGAAGGTCGCATCACTGCATGTGAGAACTGGCACAGTTGGTCCAAGTGCGGGGTACGTGGTGGACTGCCTGGGTCCCCTCTCTGTGCCTCAGTGTCCTCACCTGTAAAAATGGGCAAAATAATAGAATCTCCCTCAGGGAGTTGTGTAAGATTTAAACAAGGGATGCTTGTAAAGCCTTGGACACAGCGTGGAAAGTGCTCAGTAAAAGTTAGTGTTGTTCATATATTAGTTGTTTTTTTATGGTGGAAAGAACACAGGCCTTGAAGTCAGCCAAGTTCAAATCACATCTCTGCCACTTACATGACAGGCAACCTTAGGCATGTGACTACCCCTTCCTAAGCTTAGCTTTCTTATATATTTTTTAATCCTCACTTGAGGATATGTTTTTAGTGATTTGCGAGCAAGAGGAAGGGTATAGGGGGGTGGGGGGGAGAGAAACATCAATCCGTTGCCTCCCATACACGCCCAACCGGGGATCAAAGCTGCAACCTTTTGGTGTATGGGACAACATTCCAACCAACGGAGCCACCCAGCCGGGCCCTTAGTTCTGCAGTATTTTCTAAGAATGGAGGAGAAGGGCATCTGTTCAACAGGGTTATTGTGGGAATTAAATACATGCTTTTAGCCCAGGGCCCAGCACGTAATATGAACAGTCCCAGTTCACCCTCACGTCTGGTTCGAGCCACGTTCCATCTGAGACAGAAAACATCATCTGAGATCCTTTTGAGTCTACCTAGTCCTTTTAGGTGGAAACTGAAACTCATCCCTTGATGATGAATCTCGTCACTGTCCCCCCACAAGGTGGCATCTAAGTTGCTGGAGACTCAGGCAGAACCTTTGTGCTCCAGGAGGTGGCGGTCCTCACGCAACATCTGTGCTCTCTGCTGGGCAGGATTGATGTTCATAGTCCCATCTGGTCCTTGGCCTTACTCACCACTGCATGCTGGCATCCACTGGGAGGCTGGCATTGCCTTCTCATCCCTGGACATATAGTCTTTGCTGCATCTGCTGGTGGTGGCCCCCGTAAAGGCCACTGGGGCTCTCGCTCAGCCACTTCTGTACCCGTCTAGGGGCACAGTGAAGGTGTGGCTGTTTTCCTGTGACTGTGGCCATTGGGGCTCCCTGGTCCCTCTCTGCCTCAACAACTCGCACAGTTGTTTCTATTCCATTATTCATATGCCTTGTTGCTTCTGCGACTGAGCTGGGAAACGCCTCTCTCAGATTCCCACATGTCCCAGGGGTTCTGTAGTTCAAGTGCATCCATTCTTTTCTTTTTAATATATTTTTATTGATTTCAGAGAGGAAGGGAGAGGGAGAGAGAAATAGAAACATCAATGATGAGAGAGAATCATTAATTGGCTTCCTCCTGCACACCCCACACTAGGGATGGAGCCCGCAACCCGGGCATGTGCCCTTGGCTGGAATCCAACCAGGGACCCTTCAGTTCGCAGGCCAGCGCTCTACCCACTGAGCCACACCGGGTAGGGCAAGTGCATCCATTCTTGCCCCCCTCAGAGCTAACCCTGAGCTTTGATGTCTCATGGCCTATTTTCTCTCTGTTGCTCTCTTCAACTCTCCTGCACCCCTCCCCCAGCCCTACTCTGCCTGACCCCTTCCCCCAAAATCTTTGTCCTATGTCTACATATGGCTGTTACATTTAAATCTAAAAATGTTTCTACTATTGTTTTCTGGCTCTTCCATGAAAATTCCCTCCTTTGAGGCTATGGGAAGTCGCTGCAAAATGGCTGCCACAGTGTGAGGCATGGGGATACAGAGAGGATGTAATTGTTTCTTCTAGAAATTCTCTTTTTAAAAACCAGGGGCTTTCCCTAAAGCCTCTGGCAGAACCTCCGTCTTTGAGCAAAGTGGCAAGTGATCATAGCCCAGCCACTCCTGGTACAGCACAGCCCCTGAGGGGCCGGGAATCCTGATTAACAAGCGGTTTGGAAGATGTCTGGGTTGCTTTGGCAGCTCTTTGGCTTGTTTTTCTGTCTGTGGCCTTGTGATCACAGGGGGCTGTAACAGCTCCCAACTTCATGTTCTCATTCAAAGCGGGACAAGGAGGGCCAGGGGGCTCAGCAAATGCTCCTCGCAGGGCTCTCTTTTCATCAGAAGGGAAAGCTTTTCCAGGAGTGACCCCACCACCACCACCACCAGCTGCCAGGGAGGCCGGGAGAATATCTTCAGCCTCTGGAGGGGGAGAATGGCTGCTGGGTCAGCTAACCTTCCCAACTCCTGAATCTGCCAAGATTTCCATCTTGATTCACCTCCAGGGCTAAGGCTGGGGACCCACCTGCCCACATGGAGAGAGGACCTCAATGAAAGCAGAAGGAATAAGCAGGGTGAATGGCAGCCAGCAGTCTCTGCTCCTCCCAGCCCAGAGGCCTGTTGCCAGATCAAGTGCCTTGAGCTGCGCCTGGGACATCCTAGGCGCTCGATAACTGGAGCTATTCTTGGATCCCTCCCCTCCACCTTTCTCCCCACTGGCTGCTGCCTACAGAGCATCTATAGATCGAGTTCTCAAGTTACAGTAGAACAATGCTGGAGTAAGGGACACTCAGCTTTCCCTAGGAGAACCTATGGCGCAGGCTCAGGTTACTGCAGAAGAAGGCAGGAGCGGCTGAGTAACCAGGTTCCCTGCCGAGTCGCCCAGGATCCAGCCTGCAAATCCCGACCAGGTGAACAGATGTTGACACAGCATTCCTGGCCCCTCCGTCCTTCCTCCGCCCTTCACCTGGCATCCAGGCTAGCTGGGACTGAGAGGGAGGAGGGCAGCTGATGGAGGACTTGTAGGGAAGCCAGGCTGGAGAGGAGGAGGAACTGGCCTTGGTATCCTCAGGGGCACCAGGATGAGGGATGTGGCAAGGGAAATCAGCTGCCTCCATGCCCAGAAATGCTCTCCCATGATGCCTCATCAAAACTCAGTGCAACTTCCTAGGTTTTTGGTGCCCAGAAACTCTAGAATGGAATTTGGGGCATTTTATTCTCAGTCCTATTTCATAGCTAGCCCTGCCCACTGCCCTCTCCTGGCCCACTTGTCCTCCACCCCCCATAACTCTCTTCACCCTTGAGGATTCTGCCCCAGCACTGCCTCCTCAGGAAGCTCCTCATCAGGGCTCCCAGCAGGCCCAGGCCCTAGTCCTCATCAGAGTCCACCTCACGTTATCATCAGCTTCTGTGCTGGTCTCCACCTATAGTAATGAACTTGGGACAAGAGATGCAGCTGGCTCCCCATTGTCACCCAAGGCTTCATCTGGCTCAGAGGAGAGACAGGTTATAAGCACAGAATTTGGAGTCAGATTTGAGTTTGAGTCCACTTAACATGTGACCTTGGCCAAGTTTTTTAACCTCTCCGATCCTCAATGTCCTCTCTAAAATTGGGGATGATGGCAGTTAAAACTATGTTAGGACAGCCAGACATTACATTCTGCCTGAAAGGCACATGACCTGCATCACAACAACCATGAAATCTGCCTGCCAAGAAGTCGAACAAAGTCTGGACCTACCCATCAGTTTACAGGAAATAATGAAGATGCGGGGACATGGAGAAGGAGAACACAATAAACCAAGTGCACAGTTTCCCACAAGACAAATAACCTGGTTTCTTCCACCAAAGAAGGACCCCAAAAAATGCCAGGATTGGAAAGTGGGGGATCACGCAGTTAAAAAGAATTGAGACATTTCAACCAAAAGCCTGTGGATCCTCATTCAAACAAAATAAATTAAAACATTTGAGAAAAAAAAAATTAAAAAGAGCACAACTTGGGTGTGAGATGGTAGTAAGGAATTATTAATTTTGTTAAAGGTGATAATGGTAGGTATTGTAGTTTTGCTAAAGGTAGGGTCCTTAAGAAGGAGATTAAAATGCTGGAGTAGTTAAATGTGAAATATTATGATGCCTGGGATTTGCTTTAAAATAATCTGGTTAAACCCCAAACAAAACAAACAACCTGCATGATAGAGAAGAAGCAAACTGGGAAACAATATAATTATTGAAGCTGGGTGATTGGTAAAGGGTTTCATTACACTGTTATTTTTACTTTTGTATGTGTTAAAAATTCATAATCCAAAGTTTAAAAAATATTTGTAAACATTTTTTCAATTACAGTTTACATTCAATATTATTTTGTATTAATTTCAGGTATATACATAGTGGTTAGACAATCATATGCTTTAAAAAGTGGTCCCCTGATATTTCCAGTACCTACTTGGCACCGTTTATAATTATCACAATATTATTGACTATATTTCCTATGCCGTACCTTACATTCCCATAACTATTTTGTAACTACCGATCTGTACCTAATCCCTTCACCTTTTTCACCCAGTTCCCTAAACCCCCCTCTCTTCTGGCAGCCATCAGTCTGTTCTCTGTAACTATAAATCTGTTTCTGTTTTGTTTGTTCACTTACATTGTTTAATTTAGATTCCACATAAAACTATTTTTTTTTTTAATATATTTTATTGATTTTTTACAGAGAGGAAGGGAGAGAGATAGAGAGTTAGAAACATCGATGAGAAAGAAACATCGATCAGCTGCCTCCTGCACATCTCCTACTGGGGATGTGCCCGCAACCCAGGTACATGCCCTTGACCGGAATCGAACCTGGGACCTTTCAGTCCACAGGCTGACGCTCTATCCACTGAGCCAAACCGGTTTCGGCAGATTCCACATAAAACTATTCTGAATATAACATTTACCAAACACTTGATATATGTCAGGCATTGTTCTAAATGCTTTGTGCTATTAACATGTATTTGCATTAATTACCATCTGTAGACCTGGGGAAGTCACTCAACCTTTATGTGTCCGAGTTGCTTTTTTGTGTTTTTTTTTAATTGATTTTTAGAGAGAGAGAAACATCGGTTTGTTATTCCACTTACTTGCGCATTCATTTCAGTGGTTGCTTCTTGATGTGCCCTGACCAGGAATGGAACCCACAATCTCAGCATATGGGGATGACACTCTAACAAACTAAGCTACCCCACCAGAGCTGAGTTGCTTTTATCTTTAACATAGGGGATAAGAAATGAGGTTTTTTACTCATTTACTGCAAGGTGCTCAGTAAATGTTACCAAGTATCTGATTTAGTCCTCACAGCAGCCCCATGAAGTAGGCTCTAATCTTCATTTTTATGGATGGGGGATGGACTGATGCACAGAGAAATCAAAGCTGAAATTCCATATGCTGGTCGGAGGGGTTTCATGGGCTAAAACATAAAGTGCTTAGCCTGAAGGCTGATGCACATCACGTGTCAGCAAATGTCACCTGTGGGTATTAGCATCGCCATTTGCTGACGTGAACAGAACCAGCCATTTCTCCTTCCAGAATGGAAGGCTACTGGCAGAGCGGGATGGAGTGAAGAGGAGGACTGAGGAGCTGGCCATGGAGAAGGATGCTTTGAAGGTGCTGCCCCTCCCTAGTACCTTGACAACTTCCCATCACCCCCAGGGCCATATTTACCATCTCCGGTCTCAGCCACCGAGGCCTGGTGACAGCTGGGAACTTCCATCAAGCCGTCAGGTTCCCAGGGCTGCCAGGCAACTTGGCTGAAATCCCTGTCCATGTAGCTGATGTCCAGAGCCCTGGAGGGAGGTGGAGGAGAGGGGTTCGGGAGTGGGCAGGACAGATGGACAGACTCCTTCCTTGGCAGCGGCAGCTCTATGAGTGTGAACGCCTCATTTGCCAGCGGGACACCGACCTCTCCGAGGTAAGGGGCTGGGTGACATTTGCTTCCACGTGCACCTGCCTGGCTCTAATCCTGGGATAAGCAAATGACCCAGAGAGGCCACAGGGTTCCACTGAGGTCACAAGCACGACCCTGCGGGATCACGCCTTGTGGTTCTGCGGCTGAGCTGGGAAATGCCTCTCAGATTCCCAGATGTCCCAGGGGTTCTGTGGTCCAAGTGTATCCATTCTTGCCTGCCTCAGGGCCTGTGTTCTCTTTATTGCTTTCTTCTTCAGTTCTACCCTCCCCCAGCCCTAAGGATCTCCGCACGAGCCCCCCAAATCTTTATCCTACATCTGCATATGGCTTTTACGTTTAAATCTAAAGTTTTCTATTGTTTTCCAAACCCAGTGCTGTCCCTCGGGCCCTAGCCCTTCCCCCAAGCTCACCCTGCCCGCCCCCATGCTCGCCGCCCCCCCCCCCCCCCCAGCCTCAGTGTCTTAATGAGGTTGGGCCCAGTCTCATCGGCTTTGGGCTTTCCCAGCGCACGTGCCACGCGGAGAGTCTGGCCAAGACCTTGGAGGAGTACAGGACAACAACCCAGGTAACCCAGGCCCCCTCGCCGCCCTTGGCGGCCCCCTGCTCGGCCTGGCTCTCCCCGGTTCTCCCGCCGTCTCCGAGATTTACTGCCTCTTTCTGTTTCTGTCCCTCTGTCTCAAGTCTTCTCCTCTCACTTCCATCTCCACCGTCTGATGTGTGTCCCTCTCTCTGCCTTTTCACTTTTTCTCTTTCATTTCTCTCTGTGTATCTCTGTTTTCCGTTCACTTTTATTCTCTGTGGGTGTCTTCTCACCACATCCCCCCTCCTTATCTCTCTGTGTGTCTGCCTGGCGTATTTAGGTCCTTGCGCAGCCCCTCTCTGGATCTAAGACTGTCTGCCTCCCAGGGTGACTCCTCTCTCTGTCCCTGGTCTTTATGAGACTCTTGCACCTCCTGTGTCTCTGCCTCTCTTCGAAGCTGTTTCCACGTGTCTCTGTCTCCGCCTTCCTTTGCTTGGTTTTCCTGGCTGGCAGGTTACCTTCTGGGTTCCTGCTGCTCTCTGTCTCTCCTCAGCCTCCTCAGTTTGTCACTGCTTTCTTCCCCGTGTCCCTTGGCAATATGTGTCTTGAGGAACCCAAAGAAGTCAGGGGAGTAGACTTGACCTTGGAAGAGGAGCCTAGGGGTGGGGGTGGGGAAGAATGGAAAACCAGGTGTCCCTCACTCCCTCCTTCGCAGGAACTGAGGTTGGAAATCTCACACCTGGAGGAGCAGCTGAGTCAGATCCATAAGGGGCCGGATGAGTGAGTGGAACATGACGGGTGGAGGAGGCAGGAGGAGAGCCCAAGGGCAGGGACCTCAGCCTCCAGCCCCACGGTGGGCAGGGTGGCAACCCCAGCACAGGCGACTGACAGGTGGTGGGCAGGCACAGAGGCTGCCCCCCTCCTGACTGTGTGGCCAGGCTACCCAAAGGGGCTCAGGCGAGAAGAGCGGACTGGACCAAGCTGCTGCCCCCATCACTGGGCGTGGAGATCCAGGCTATTCAGCAGGTGGGTCTGGCACCCCTGGGAAGACCCAACCCACCTTGAGCTGAAACTCTGACTCACCCTAACCCGTTTCTCCTCAGGACCATCTGTCCTAACCTCTCCTTATACAATTCTTAGTTCTGGCACCAAACTCATCCTGGGTCCTGCTTCCACCCTCCCCAGCCCAGCCTCATATCAGCTTCTTCCACCCCCACTACCCGCACACACACACACACACCTCAGCCCATCTCCATCCCCATCTCTGACCTGCATGGTGCCTTTACTTGGCCCTCTCTGACCTCAGAAACAACTTTCCCAGAAACAAGAAGAGGCGGCCACCCATCTCTCCAGCCCTCTGTGCGGGGTGTGCCAGTGGGAGGAGGGCGCCAGTGAGAGCGAGGAGGAAGCTGAGTTTCTGCCTGAAGCCCCAGCTGAGGGACAGGTGAGCACGGGAGGGGCCCTGAGACCAGTGGAGTCCAGAACTGGGAAAAGGGCCTGGGACCCCATGTACCTGCTCTGTTCCCATTCAGTGGGCAGTTGTTCCTGAGGGACACGGAACCCAAGCCAGACAGGACACCATTCCTGCCCCTTAGGGACTGGCCTGCTAGTGCGGCAGGCAAAAATAAGAAAGCCATCACAAATTCCTTTGTGATGTGATGGTTGTTGTTTAGAAAACACTGTCAGAAATCACCTTATTTGAAGTGGTCCTACACCCTGGCCGGTGTGGCTCACTTGTTAGGAACGTCATCTGATACACTGAAGGGTCTCAGGTTCAATTCCCGGTCAGGGCACATACACAGGTTGCAGGTGCATATGAGAGGCAACCAATCAGTGTTTCTCACATCAATGTTCTCTCTCTCCCTCCCTCCCTTCCTCCCTTCCTCCCTTCCTCCTACCTCTGCCTCCCTCCCTCTCCCTTCCTCTCTCAAATCAATAAAAAACATATCTTCAGGTAAGGATTAAAACAAAAAACTTTAAAAATTTTAAAAATTAAAAAAATGGTACTACATACATTTACAGAACAGTCAAAGGGATATAAAGTACAGCATAGGGAATATAGTCAATAATATTGTAAAAACTGTATGGGGCCAGGTGGGTATTGGAAATATAGGGGGGACACTCTGTAAAGTACATGAGTGTCTAACCACTATGCTGTACCCCTGAAACCAATACAAAATAATATTGAAAGTAAACTTTAATTGAAAATAAACTGTAATTGAAAAAAATTTTTTAATTAAGTTACTAAATCCTTAAAAAATAAGAAATAGAACGGTACTACAGTGGGAAGTGAACCGTTCCTCCTGACACTGTAAAGGTACATTAAGCATTTACCTTAGCAAATCCACTGTGAAATCTTGAACTCAGCAATAGCCATTATTGCCCTGGCTGGTGGCGTTCAGTGGTTAGAGTGTTGGCCCACAGACCAAAGGGTCCTGGGTTCACTTCCCCATCAAGGACACATATCTTCAGGCTTTATCCCCAGCCCCATTTGGGGTGCCTGCAGGAGGCAACCAGTCGATGTGTCTCCCTCACATGGATATTTCTCTCTCTCTCTCTCTCTCTCTCTCTCTCTCTCTCTGTCCCTCTCCCCTCCCTCTCTTCCACTCTCTCTAAAAATCAATAGAAAAAAATATCCTCAGATGAGGATTAACAAATAAAAAAAGGAGCCATTGTTGTATGAATTTTGTAATAACCTGAACAATAATATTACATAACTTTAAATAACTGAGGCAACTCATCTTTTCTTTTTAATCCTCACCCAAGGATATTTTTCCATTGATTTTTTAAAAAATATATTTCCTTATTGATTTCAGAGAGGAAGGAAGAGGAAGAGAGAGACAGATCCATAAGGGGCCAGAAACATCAATGATGAGAGAGGATCATTGATGGGCTGCCTCCTGCACGCCCCCTAATGGGGATCCAGCCTACAACACGGGCATGTGCCCTTGGCAGGAATCGAACCTGTGACCCTTCAGTCTGCAGGCCAATGCTCTATCCACTGAGCCAAACTGGCTAGAGCTCCATTGACTTTTAGAGAGAGTAGAAGGGAGGGGAAGGGACAGAGAAAGAGAGAAACATCAATGTGAGAGAGACACATCAACCGGCTGCCTCCTGCACACACCCCGACCAGGGCCAGGGATTGAGCCTGCAGCTGAGACATGCCCCTGACCAGAATCTAACCTGGGACCATTCAGTCCACAGGCCATTGCTCTATCCATTGAGCCAAACTGACTAGGGCGAGAGAACTCATCTTTAATGTCCACACTAAGAAGTGAGATTTTAATCTATTAGTGCCAGAAGAAATTTATTTATTTATTTTAGAGAAACATAGATTTGTTGTTCCATTTATTTATGCATTTATTGGTTGCTGCTTCTTATATATGCCCTGACCAGGGCTTGAACTCGCAACCTTGGTATAGCAGAACAACACTCTAAGCAACTGAGCTACCTGGCCAGGGCAACCAGGAAAAAAAAAAATGTTTTTAATTTTTTTTTTTTTTGGTTAATCCTCACCCAAGGATATTTTTCCATTGATTTTTAGGGAGAGTGGAAGAGAGAGGGAAAGACGTGAGAGAAACATTGATGTGAGAGAAACACATTGATTGGTTGCATGATCCCTGAACAGGGCCTGGACTGGGGAAGAGCCTGCAACCAAGGTACATGCCCTTGACCAGAATCAAATTCAGGACCCTTTGGTCTATCAGCCAGTGCTCTATCCACTGAGCAAAACTAGCTAGGGCTATAGTAATTTTTTAAAATATATTTTTATTGATTTCAGAGAGGAAGGAGGAGAGAGAGGGAGAGATAGGAACATCAATGATGAGAGAATCATTGATTGGCTGCCTCCTGCAGGCCCCCTACTGGGGATCCAGCCCACAACCCAGGTATGTGCCCTGACTGGGAATCAAACTATGACTTCCTGGTTCATAGGCCAACACTCAACCACTGAGCCACACCGGCCTGGCTCAGGGATGCATTTAGAAAACAGTGTCAAGTTGGTTGAAGTCGTAGGATAAGATGTGTCTGGAAAAAACAGAGAGAGACCTTGGTCCTGAGGGAGAACAAATGACCCAAGACTGGGACCCTGGGAGGAGAATGGAGTTTGAAAGGGGACCACTGAGCCCCTTTGGGGCCCAGGTGAGAAGTTTGGGGGACCTGGACTCCTGGGTCCTGAAGAAGAAATGGACTTGATGTGGTCTAGAACTGCTCCAGTTTCTGCTCCTGGGGCGGGGGTCAGTGAGGGGGGTAGAGCTGTCCTCGAGGAGGCCCAGGAGGAAGGCAGGTTTTTTAAGAAGATGGTGGTAGCCCGGAGATCTAACCTTCTCCCCCCCCCCCCCCAGAGGAACTTCCAGGGAGAGCCAGCATACCCGCATGAAGGAAGGAAGGAGCGGTCAATGTGGTAAGAAGCCTGCTCCTCCCAAACCCATCCTCTGCCTCGGGGTGACACCTCCTGATTCTCAGACAGAGGGAATAGAAGAACTCTAAGAGCCCTGCTGGAGCCTCATCACTCACTCATTCATTCATTCATTCATTCATTCACTCACTCACTCACTCACATGCTGAGGCGACCCTGGGCCTGTGGACCAGCATGAGTCAGATCCAGCCCTGCCTCAGTGACTCCCGGCCTGGGAGAAATAGCCCTGGCCCACAGAGTCCCCGGAGGACATCTGGCACCTGACCCCACCCGGGGGAGAGGGAGGCGATGCCTGAATGGGGTCTTGTAAGAGTGGTATTCATATAGGAGACTCTTAGTAAAAGAAGATCATTGTCAGGAAGATGGGCAGCTCAGTCACCTAGTCACTCTCACTGAACACACCTCTCCAAGGCCTCTAGGGAACCTGGGATAAATGAGACCCAGATTGGGCCCCTGGGGAGCACCCAGGCAGTCAGGCAATCATGAGGGCTCTGGGGTCAGACACCTGGGGTTCAAATCCCAGCTCAGTCCTTTTGTGATAGAGGATGTGTTGGTGCCTTTGGCATGGTGCCGTGGACCTGTGGTTGTTATGAGGCTTGTGTGCAGGCCTTTGAGGATAGAAACAGCACTAGATGCCTGCAGGAACCCTCCTTGGGGCCCTTTCCTGGGGGCCTGTGGTTTCCTGTGGTGCCACCCTCTTCCCCACCCCTCTTTCAGCTCCTGGCTGTAGCAACTAATGAGGCTGCCTGCCATGGGCTCTAATTGGACTCTCTGGGAAAGCTGAGGTTGGGAGGGATGGGGGCTCCAGAGATGTGACCTCCCCTCAGTCACCGAGAAATGGAAGGGAGAAGGGGAGGGGCTGGACATCTCAGCTGGGGGGCAGGGGTGGTGTGATGCACAGATCAGGAAGATGGGAGTGAGGGAGGTAGTGAAATCGGTGGCCCTGGAAGTGGCTAGGGTTAAGGGCCTGAACCTTGAGAGGGGCTAGATGCTTTTTGGGGCGCTGACTGTATCCTGAGGGTGTCGGGTCTGAAACTGGAGGGCCAAATCCCTTGTTCCCAGCGAAGGTGATGGCTAGGAATGTGGACATCTGGGTCTCAGGGGCTATCCAGGCTGGCAGCTTGAGACCCGAGTCTCTAAAGAGGCATTTCAGGCACCTGTGAGCCTCGGTGAGCAGAGGCTGGGCCCATACCCCCTAAGAGAAACGGCCTAGGATGGGAGTGGGCCCTACACAGTCGGATTCTGGAGTTCGGGTCCTGAAAAAAAAAGCCAGTGAGACTGAGGCTTAGTGAAAATGGTGCAACCCAGCAGGAAGCAGGGGCGGGGTCTCCTCAGGCCCTGGTCTGAGCCTCTGGTGCTTTGGGGAGTGAGAGCTGGAAGCCTCAGCTCCTCGCTGGCGCATCACCTAGAAAAGTAGCCCCTGAGAAAGCCAGTGAGATGAAGAGACCCTCGCACCCTTTTTGAGGTCACAGATCCAGGTCCATCCTCCTTAAGGCCCCAACTTTAAAGGTTCCCCTGAGCCCCTCACGGGCAAACGGGATCCAGGCAGAGGGAAGAAGCTTGCAGTGACATTGTTGTTGCCCCAGGTTGCCCAGAAGAGAGGAAGAGGAGGAAGCAGAGATCCACGGCACGGTAGGCAGTCCCCGCACCCTCCCCAGTGCCCATCCACTCCGTTCGGGCCCTTGGAGGGGACTGATGTCATCACAGCTCCTCCCAGCTCCCGCCTGCACCTCACTTCCCCTGAGCAGACAGAAAAATCATTTGGCCAAGAGATAACAAGGCCCTCGCTGTAGCTAATGAGAGCGGATGGTGCTGTGGGTGGTGGCCTACAGGCCAGTGGGCGGCCAGAATGTTCCCAGGGGACCCCCCCACAAGCACACACAGGGCTGCAGCCGTCACACCACCGGCCTCACAGACGTGGCTACACCCCCGGATTGCGAAAATGCATACGCACATGCGCCCACACACAGGAAGGGGCTGGGCCCTCCGCAGCGGGCCTCAGCACCCCCCTGCCCAGCACCACACACACCGGGTCCTTTGCTTTTCCAAGCAGCAGGTGACCATCCCCATTCTCAGACAGGGAAAGGGAGGGAAGGCAATGTGGTGACGTGAGTGAGGAGCCTGCAGTCCTCGGCTGAGGGTGTGAGAGCCCAAGTGTGCCAGGCACCTGGACCCTGCAGGGTCCAACCGTCCCACATGGTCTCTCTGAGCAGCCTGACCGCAAAGCCCACCTCCTTCCTGCCACACCCTCTGTGGAGCCTGGTCCCACCTCCACTTCCTCAAGCTGGTGTGAGGATCCTCACCGGCCTCTCGGCTCTCGGTGGGATGAGGGTTAAGGATCATGTCGGAAAGGGCCTGGCTCCAGGCCTGACACGGAGCAGGCACACAGTAGGTGGCCGTGGTGAAGGTGGTAGCTGGCACTGGTGTTCTGTTATTCGTTATTTATTACTGTATTTCTATGGCCATTGGATACTTCAGAATCCAGTGGAAGTGGAAATAATCAAGTTGGGTAGCTCACACAGTTATGGAGCACTCACTGTGTGCCAGGCACTGTTCTGAGCCCCGTGCTCACTTTTTTTTAAACCTGAATTCACTCAGTCAGTCTCCACTTTAGGCCTGTGAGGTGGGCACTGTCGTCATCCCTGTCCAGCAGGTGGGGAAAGTGGGGTGTGGAGAGGTCAGGTGATGTGCCAAAGGACACACGGCCAGGAGCTGGCAGAGCTCGGACCCCAATCCGGCAGTGTATTTCAGTGTTCACGCACGGAGCCATTCATTCACTCTGTTCCACCCCCTTCCATGGGGTCACTTCTGCCCAGGACCCCATGTCCCAAGTTTGTCATCTCCTTTGTCCTTCCAGGCTGATCTCTCCATCCTTCTGGGAGACCCTCACCCTGGAGACATTCCAAGCAGCCCTCCTGAGAGGTACTGGGACCCCCAGGGACTGGGAGGGAACTTGGGGACAATGTCCAGTGTGACTGCCCTGCCTTCCTCTCTCTCCAGCAGCCCCTCCCAACCAGACCTACAGCACGCGCTGGTGCCTGTGGAGAGGAAGCTGGTTCCGGTTAGGAGGCCAGTCTGGAGCCACTTCTGCCTGTGCCCCCTGCACCCCCAACCCCAGCAGCTCAGGTGAGCCCCAAGGTATCACCAAAAGGAAATGGTGGTCAGTCATCGGGGCACATAGGCTCCTCCGGGCCCTGCCCTAAGCACTGTCCTGCCACCCCACCAGGGTCAGGCGGCATCCGCTGATTCCCGCGCCTGTCCTGGGTCTCCTGCTGCTGCTGCTGCTCTCCGTCCTGCTGCTGGGCCAGCCCCCGCCCCCCACCTGGCCCCACCTCCAGCTCTGCCACCTGGGCCCTCCCCCAGTGTGAGCCATGCTCCCCGCCCCTCAGAGCAACGTCTAGTTCGGTGAATTCCTCGGACTCTTTTTACTGTTGTTCCTGTTGTTGTGCCACTGTTATCAAGACCCCAGATGCAGCTCAGTACTCCAGGATCCACGCCCCGGAATGGGGTCTTTATGTGAAGTCTCTTGGTTTTGTGATGGTTTTTACTACATTTCTTGATAATGGCAAAACGCGCCCAATAATGGAGTAAGTGCTAGGGGTTTCTTGTCCTCACAAAACAAGCCTGGAGAACAGCACGAGGCCCACAGCTCCGTCTCCACAGCCTCCGGCTAGGGCGCTGAGTCTGTGACCCTCCTGGCCCCTCTCGTGCTCAGGGGATGGTGGACACTGTGGCTTCATACATCGTCTCTGCAGAGAAGGCGATGTGGCCCTTCTTTTTTATAAAGAAAAGCAGTAGCCTTCCCAGAGCCAGCAGCAGACCTGTGTTTATATCCTGTTGGCCAGACTGTTTGGCATCATCACCCCGGGCTGCAAGGAGACCAAGCACCTCTCCTGGCAGAAAGAGGGAGATGTGGGCCAGGCACACACCACAGATGTCCGTCCGCTACATGCAAACGGCCAGGAAGGGGGCCAGGCGTCATTTGTTCACTCCACAAACACAGTGATCGTCTAGTTGCCACAACTAGACCTTAAAAGATGAAGCTTAGAGAAACGGGCCCTCCACTGTCAGGCTGGGAGCGTTCATTTTCCCCAGGGATGATGGGAGGCTTGAGAGGTTTGTTGCTTGTTTTGGTTATTGATGTCTTAATAGAGGTGTGACTTACATACAGATAAATGGACAAATCTTAAGTATCAGCTGGGTGAGTTTTTGCATATGTAAGCATTCCAAACTAAAACCCGACCTGGGTCAAGATACAGACCAGTCTCAGCACCACAGAGGCTTCCATGGGAGAGTTTTGAGCAAGGGTGGGACAGACTCACACCCCAGAAAGGCACCTGGCTCAGCCTGGAGGCTAGAGGTTTCTCCCCAGATCCATGACATCTGTTCAGTTTGAAAGGTGGGTGAAGTTGGCTACAATGAGCAGGGGCTGAGGAGGATGCTGCAGGCAGAGGAAGTAAATATGTGTGAAAACGGGGTGGGAAAGATCCCCTCCCTGTGTGGAGAGCCATTGGCAGCACCGTGCTGCTGGGATTAAAACTAAAAGAGCCCGGCCAGCGTGGCTCAGTGGTTGAGCGTCAACCTGTGAACCAGGAGGTCACGATTCAATGCCCGGTCTGGGCACGTGCCGGGGTTGAGGGCTCGATCCACAGTGGGGTGTGCAGGAGGTAGCCAATCAATGATGCTCTCTCAGTACTAATGTTTTTCTCCCTCTCCCTCGCCCTTCCTCTTTGAAATCAATAAAAATATTTTTTAAAATTCTTTAAAGAAAATGATGTGAAGCCAGGAAGAATTGAAGGCTACAGAGTGGTGAAATTAAGATAGGTGGGCAAGAGCCCATGAAGGGTTTTAGACACCACCATGAACTTTACTCCTAAGTGCCCAAGAAAGGGCTTGAGCAGGGAAGGGACAAAATTAACTCGGAGTGGGAAAGAGACCCGAGCCTGCATAGGGGATGAGTAATGAAGTGAGGCTGAGGCAGGAGGTGGGGAGAAGGCTGGGGCTAGGGCCCAGGTGGGAGAGGTCTGAGCTGGACCTGATGTCTGGGTGGAAAGAAAGGTGGAGAGAGGCAGGGCAGGAAGGACGGAGTCAGGGACTGACAGGCTGTGAAGGAAGAGGGAAGGACAAGGACAGTACCCACCCAGTGGCTAATCTATACTAATAAAAGGGTAATATGCTAATTAGACCGGGAGACCTTCCGGATGCCCTTCCAGACAAAGCCATGGTGGCGGGGCCGAGGCAGAGGTGGTTAGGGGCGATCAGGCCAGGAGGGGAGGGCAGTTGGGGTGAGCAGGCTGGCAATGGGGGGCAGTAGGGGGCGAGAAGGTTGGCATGCAGAGTGGTTAGGGGTGATCAGGCAGGTGAGCGGTTAGGAGCTAGCAGTCCCAGATTGCGAGAGGGATGTCAGACATCTCCTGAGGGGTCCCAGATTGGAGAGGGTGCAAGCTGGGCTGAGGGACATTCTCCCCCGCCCCCCTGCACAAATGTGCACCGGGCCACTGGTAGACTATAAAGCCATTCCCAAGATGGAGAGCCCATGAGAAGGAGCTCATATGGAATGGGGTGGGGGTCAGGGTTCCCAGAGGTGGCTGGAGCCCTGAGCTCTCCGTCTGGAAATGGAGGTCTGGGTGTTACCCGCTGTGGAGATCTAGGCAGGAAGTAGTGTGTGAAGGGCAGAATGAGGCTACTCAGTGTCTAGAAGAGGGCCCGGCATATGGTAACTGCTTGTAAGGTTGTAACTCCATTTCTCCATCAGCAGAGTGGAAAGGTTTAGACTTTGAAGTTGCACAGGTTTGGGTTCCAGCTATCCTGTGCTTTGTTAGCGCTGGCAACTTGGGGAAATTAGTCCTGACTTTCAGAGTCTTATTTGTAAAAATTGGCCAACTCTGGATGATTTTGAAGATTACAGTTACTCAGTATTTCAACTACGCAGAAACAGACCCACCTCATGGCCCAAAGGGCAATTATGGCGCGGTGCAAATTATGGGAGAGCTTGCCAATCACCAAGAGTCCGCCCCGCCCCCTTCGGTTAGCGGCCACGCCCAGCCTCACCCCTTCGCTAGTAGACCAATCACAGCGCGGTCCGCGCGAGCTGCGCCCAGGGCACGCAGTTCCAAGCCCTCGGCGTCTGAGAAGTAGGAGGTTGTCAGTCACCTTGAGGGGCGGGGCTGGAGGGCTGGCGGAGACTCCAGGATGGCAGGTTCTGATTGGCCGCTGCCTCGCTTCCCTGGCAGCCCAGGTGTCTCCCCGCCCCCGCCCCTGACTCCGGGAGCCTGATGACTGGTTCTCTCTCCTCTTTTCCCGCCCCAACCTGTCCCTCTGTCGGTCTCCCCGGGACACAGGAAACCCTGGAGAAGCTGCTGGAGATGCTTCGAGAGAGGGGGAAACTTTTTTCTTTTTTTAAATATATTTTATTGATTTTTTTACAGAGAAGAAGGGAGAGGGATAGTCAGAAACATCAATGAGAGAGAAACATCGATCAGCTGCCTCCTGCACACCCCCTACTGGGGATGTGCCCGCAACCAAGGCACATGCCCTTGACCGGAATCAAACCTGGGACCCTTGAGTCCGCAGGCCGACGCTCTATCCACTGAGCCAAACCGGTCAGGGCGGGGAAACTCTTCTGATAACGTTCGCTTCGTGCGGGGCGCAGTTCTGAAGTCCTCACAGTGTATCCGATTAATCCTCAGATGAGGAAAAGGATACTCAGAGGTTAAGCCCTTTCCAATACCACACGTTTGCGGGAGCCTGGTCTTCAACGGCAGGTGCAGCTCACATCAGAGTCCCTGATCGCACCACTGCGCCCAAAGAAGTCGGGATAAGACAGCGGAAACAGCAAAATTTAAGACTAGTGAGAGCTGGAAGAAAGAGACGGGGACCCAAAGGAAGAAAAGTAGGAAGACACGAAGGAGTTAGGCAGAGAGAGAAAAGTGAAGAATGGAAGGAAGAGTTTTAGGGGCAGCAAGAAGAGAGAGGAGAGAGAGATTCCCAGGGCGAAAAAGAAGTACGAAGACTCAGAGAAGGGAGGACAGACACCTAGAGAGCGACAGAGACCCAGAGAGAACAGAGCCTCAGGGGTGGGAGGAACAGAGGCTCGGAATGAGAGGGTAGCGCAGAGATGGAGAGGTGGGGCTGTGCATGAATGGAGGGGGCTGAGGGGTGAGATGCCAGTGTAAGCGGTGCTGGGCCCGCTCCCACCCCCCACCCCCCACCCCTACCTTACACACACACACACACACACACACACACACACACACACACACACACGGGCGCAGGAAGGAGGCGGAGTCCTGGCGCACGGCAGGGTCTTTATTAACACGCCCGCGGGCGCTCAGCGCGCGTCCAGCACCAGCAGCTTGTGCATGTACGAGTTCAGCCAGCGGCGGCGCTCCAGGGCGGCCAGCATCCGCGCGCGCTCCCGGAAGGCCGCGTCGTCTGCCAGGGCCAGGCTCCGCCGCGACGGGGGGCTGGCCCGGGCCGCCCAGGTTCCGCCCGGGGTGCGGAGGCTGCGGGGAGACGGAGAGACGCGGTCACCGCGTGCCCGGGCCCTCCGCCCGCCACCCCCTGTCCTCCCCGTGGTCTAACTCGAGGCCCCGTTACTGCACCGTCCGGGGAGTGGCCCGGTCTCCGTTCTCTGCCTCTGTTGCTCTGCGCGGGTCGCTGTCTCTGTTCCCCAGCTTCGGAGCTCCCCGAGCACAGAGACAAGTCTGATGCCCTGGCCTGCCTCCGCCCAGCGCAGGGCCGGGCACGCCCCATGCACCCAACAGTCGGCGTTCGAGGAACGAACCCGGTTCTGCTCTGACTCCTTTTAAGTCCCTCCCGTCCTTCCCCAGCTTGTATCCTTTTGTATCTCTTGCTGCTTCCCTGCCCACCCGCATCTCTCTCACCCTAGTCTCTGTCCTCTTTCTTGCTCTCTGCGCAGAGCCTCTCTGAGTCTCCGATTCCTTTCTCTGTGGTTCTCTTCCCGCACCCCCTCCCTGGGAATTCTGGGCGTCGCACGTACCTGAAGACCCCGGCGGGGGGCAGGGCGACGCCTGCGGCAGTGCGCACGCCCCAGGGGACCAGCAGCAGGAGCAGCAGCAGGAGCCGCGCCCGGGAGCTCCGGGGCACCTGGCGAGGCTCCATCACCTGCGGAGAGACAGGGAAGGGCTCCGTGAGGCCGGTGGCCTGGCCCCGAGCCCCAGAGTTTACCCACCCCCAGCAGCCAGGTCCCAGGGCCCCTACCGCGCAGTGGACTTGGGCAGCGAGCAGGCAGCCCCCTTATATCCCTCCCGCAGCCCCCGCAGCGGGCAGTGACGCAGACCAGGGGCCGGGGGCGTGGGGTCAGCCTCCCCCCAGGCTCATTAGGAGCCGCCGGCTGTAATGAGGAGCTGGGGGTGGGGGGCCCGCCGCTGCCTTGGCGGCGATCAACTAATTGGGACCAGGAGCTGGGTCCTGAGCAGACGCGGGAGGGGGAGAGACGGACAGACAGAGAGGTGGACGCAGGGGGTGTGTCAGAGGGATAAAAATAGAGACGGGCAGAGGGACCATCAGAGCAGAAGCCAGAGACACACAGAGAGAGAGAGAGACACTGGAAAAGCCACACGGAGGAACTGATGGGGAGAAGCAGAGACACAAAGAGGTGAAGTAACCATGAGAAGGACAGAGACTGTGACAGAAGGAAAAAAAAAAGAGGAAGAGAGAAAAGGAAATTGACAAAGAGGGCCAGCTAGAGAGGAGGGAAAGGCTCTGGGAAAGACAGAAGGAAATGGAAGGACAGCCAGCTGGACAGAAATGCCCAGAGATAAGCCCCGGCAGGCAGAGAATCAGAGAGTGTGAGATAGGGAAGGGGAGAGGGGAGAGAGACAAAGGCTTGTGTGGTGGGGTGTGAAGGCAGGGAAAACGACAGGAAAGTCTTACAGAGCTCGGGGAGCGGGGACAGGGACAGGGACAGGGCCGGGAGCTGCCCCGTGGATGTGCCTAACCCTTCCCGGGGCGGAGTGTGGGGTGTTGTGAAGATAAACCCCAATCCACACCCACGCTATTAAGAAGGTGCATTCCACACAGTGGGAAGGTGGGCAAAGGTTGGGAAGTCCCAAAGGCAGTAGCAATCTGGCAAGATGTGGGGAGCTGGACTCGTATTTCCCCAGAAAAGAGGGGGACAGGGCCTGGGCTCAGGCTCCTGGGTTTAGATTCCTGGATTCTGGTGGAGGAGGGGCCTGGGGATGTCTATTCCTGGCTCCTGGGTCTTGGCGTAGTTTGGCACCAGGGACTTCCACTCGGTTGGGCCACATCCCTCCACCAGATAAGCCAGTCCCTAACTCCCTTCCCTGCTCGAGAGACAATGTGCTTTTTTCCCATTGATTTCTAAAGAGAGTGGAAGGAGAGGGGGAGGGAGAGAGGAACGTAGATGTGAGACATATCGATTGGTTGCCTCCTGCACGTGCCCCAACTGGGGCCGGGGAACCCGCAGAGGAGGTATGTGCCCTTGGCCAGGAATCTAACCCACAACCCTTGGGTCTGCAGGGCAACACCCTAACCACTGAGAAACCGGTCAGGACTGGAGACAATGTACTTTAGCTCTGTCCCTTTAAGATCCCAAGCTTGTCGCTAGGCTCCCAGGATCCCCAGGGAGGGAGTCAGGTGCGTCACCTGCGCCCTGGGACCCTACCTCCTGCTGCCCCGCCCAGAGCCATTCTGCAGCATTCACTGGTCTCTGCGCCCAGCTCTGCTTACCTGCTGTTATCTCGGACCCCCCTGAACAGGTAGGAAACCCAGGGCCCCGAGTGACCCTGTCGCATCCAGGTGTCCTCCAAGCCTACCTCCACCTGACCACAGACCAGCCCCTGAGACCCTGAATCCTAAGCTTCATCCTCAGTAAACAGAGGCCTGAGTCCCCCACAACTCCCTCCTCCTGCAGGCTGAGGAGTTCAAACCCCTACACCCCTATCTCTGCAAGACCCGAGACTCAGAGTTCCTAACCTCCTTCTCACTCAGGATCCACGAGTTCAAGACTCCCATGTCCTTCTGCCGATAACCCAGCCCCCAAGCCTGGCTCCCTCAAAACCCTCAACATCCGAACCTGCAGGCTTCTCTCTAAAGAAGCAGGAATTTGACCCACAGGGCCCTCCACCCTCTGGGAATTGGTCTGAACCCCCAGCAGCCTTCTTGCCCTGGACCCAAGAGTCTCCCTCCTCCCTCAGATCCAGGGGTTCAGCCCCCAGCACCAGTCCTTCCTTCTGAGCCTCCTGGTGTAAACAACTATGGAGTCCAGGTGTCCCTGGGGCCCTCGGAGAGGAAGGTACCCCCAGTCCATTCAGAGATCGACATCCTCTGAAGTCGAAGTTGAGGAGGTCTAAGGACTTGGAGAGGTGTCATTTCCCCCCAATTTTTCTGGGACCCCCTTGGGGAAACAGATAAGGAAATTAACTACGACTCCCAAGAAGCCCCGCGGCCGTGTCTCTTAGCTACGGCAGCCAACGCCCCAACCTTCAGGGACATGCAGTAAGGTTCTGCTTTCCCTGGGACCAGCTGGGCAGGGGCAGCGGTCCGTCTGGGGACCAGTGGGCGTGGCCTCCGGGCGTGGGCAGGGACTCGGGGCAGCCTCCTGACTGAGCCCCTTCCTTCCCGCTCCCCGGCAGCGACAGGCGTCTTCCAGAGCCATGAGAGCCTTCGGCCCCATCCTCTTCCTCGTCTTCCTCCTCGCTGGGCGGGGTTCCGAGGCCGCGCCTTCGGCCTCACCAGCTGCGGGCTCGGACTTCCCAAGGATGGGCCTCCCCTCGGAACCCCTTCTTCCTGCTCCTGAAAATGCCACTCTCCACCAGCCGCACCCGGAACCCCCTGGGATGGCTTCTCCGGAGCCCTCCAAGGCGCCTCATCCGGGTTTCCCTGAGTCCTCTCCCCATAACGTCACTGACACCCCCAACGCTGACCTCCAAGAACCCCCACACCCAGAGTCTCCTGAGACCCCCAAACCTAACTCACTCAACACCTCAACATCAGAAGCCCTGGAGACCCCTCAAATTAACCCCTCCCAGATGACACATCCAGAACCTTCTGAGACCCCCACGCCTGACCTGCCTGAAATTCCACACCCAGAGTCTCCTGAGACCCCCAAACCTAACTCACTCAACACCTCAACATCAGAAGCTTTGGAGACCCCCCAAATTAACCCCTCCCAGATGACACATCCAGAACCTTCTGAGACCCCCACCACTGACCTGCCTGAAATTCCACACCCCAAATACCCTGAGGCCCCCCAACCTAATTCCTCCAAAACTTTACAGTCAGAATTTCCTGGGACCCTGGGTCCTGACCCTCCCCAAACTGCACACCAGGAATTCCCAGGGATCCCCAAACTTAATTCCAGTGAAATCCCACAGGCAGAGGTCCCTGATCCTGACCCCACCAAAACCCTTCACCCCGAAACTCCAAAAATCCATGACCCCAACACCGCTGAGACCCCAAGCACTGAATTCCTTCAGCCCCTCCACCCCAACTCTACTGATACCCCCCACCCAGAATCCCACGTAACCCACCACCCTGGCCCCACTGAAATCCCCCAATCAAAACTCCCCACAACCCTCCACCAAGGTGCCACAGAGATCGCCAGGGACTCTGCCCCTGAAACCTCCACCAGTCCTCACCCAGACACGCCCGCACCCCCCAGGGACCAGGCTACTGCCCTGCACGACCTGCCCCTGAACCAAGAGCCAGAAACCCCTGCGGCCACCCAGCCCAACTCCCTTAAACTGCCCGCCTCTGATTTTCCTGGGACTGTTGAGCCCAAGGCCTCCCAGAGCTCTAGCCCTAAAGGGCCAGATGTCGCTCTTTCCTCCTCCCGGATCGCGGACCCCCCTGCTCCTTCAGGGTCCCCCAATCAGCCGGCCCCTGCCACTCAGCGGGCCCCCCAGCGACGCAGCCGAGGTGAGAGAGTCAACACTATCATCCTGGTGGAACGAGTGAAGGAGACCGGTGAGGGGCTGGGACCCGGACCCCTGGGTCTGAGGGAGGAGGGCTGGGGGCCTGGACCCCTGGGTCTGAGGGAGGAGGGGCTGGGGGCCTGGACCCCTGGGTCTGAGGGAGGAGGGGCTGGGGGCCTGGACCCCTGGGTCTGAGGGAGGAGGGGCTGGGGGCCTGGACCCCTGGGTCTGAGGGAGGAGGGGCTGGGGGCCTGGACCCCTGGGTCTGAGGGAGGAGGGGCTGGGGGCCTGGACCCCTGGGTCTGAGGGAGGAGGGGCTGGGGGCCTGGACTCCTGGGTCTGAGGGAGGAGGGGCTGGGGCCTGGACCCCTGGGTCTGAGGGAGGAGGGGCTGGGGGCCTGGGCTCCTGGGTCTGAGGGAGGAGGGGCTGGGGGCCTGGACCCCTGGGTCTGAGGGAGGAGGGGCCGGGGCCTGGACCCCTGGGTCTGAGGGAGGAGGGGCTGGGGGCCTGGACCCCTGGGTCTGAGGGAGGAGGGGCTGGGGGCCTGGACCCCTGGGTCTGAGGGAGGAGGGGCTGGGGGCCTGGGCTCCTGGGTCTGAGGGAGGAGGGGCTGGGGGCCTGGACACCTGGGTCTGAGGGAGGAGGGGCTGGGGGCCTGGGCTCCTGGGTCTGAGGGAGAAGGGACTGGGGGCCTGGACCCCCGGGTCAGAGGGAGGAGGGGCTGGGGGCCTGGGCTCCTGGGTCTGAGGGAGAAGGGACTGGGGGCCTGGACCCCCGGGTCAGAGGGAGGAGGGGCTGGGAGCTTAGATTACTTATAACCGGGCTCCTTCCTTCAGGCGTGACCCTGGTGGGACGCCCCCGGGGCGGGGCGGGAGGGGCCCTGTGCCTCTTCTTCGCCGGGACCGGGCTGCTGATCGGCATTTTCCTGCTGCTGTGGTGTCTCTACCGCCGGGCGGCTCGGCACCGGCCCTTCGCACACCACCGGCTTCCGAACGACGGAGACGAGTCGGGTGAGCGGCCCTGACAGCGCCCGCCCGGAGTCCCAGCCGTTTCCTTCACCTGGTTTCACCTGCATAGGGCGCCCCGCCAACAAGTACAGGTCCCCCATCCAAGGCCAACAGAAGCCCTGACCCCTCCATGGTCAGTCGCCCCCCTCCCCCACCCAGTTCTCTATGAAATTTCACACACACAAGCCCAGTGCTTCCCCCAGACCAGCTGGGACGGGCTGCAGGCTCGCAGCTACAGGTCCCTGCAAACCCCGCCCCCGCCCCGCCAGGAGCCCTGTAAGCCCCGCCCTCTTGGCATCAAGCCCCGCCCCTGCCGCGCGGACACCACGCCCCCTCGTCTACACAAGGGCCCTCCCCTCGCCCTCTGATTTGAAAACCCAGCTGCTAAGGACGGTCAGCAGCCTCTCTGGCCAGCGGCCCAGCGGCGGGGGCAGGCTCCTGGCCAGCCCTGGGATGACCGCGCCCTCTGCTCCCACAGTCCTGCACCTGGACACTCCCAAGGAGCCGTACGATCTCTACTTTTACGCGCCGGATGCCTGGATCCCTTCACACATCGCCACCAAGCAGCCGCCGCCCACTCCTCCGCTGCCGCCCAAGCTGCCCCCGCCGCCCCGCGGGGGCCGCTCCCAGCGCCTGGAGCCGCTCTCCCCGGCCACGCTCCCCGACAACTTCGTGTGAGCCCCTCCCGGCCCCTCCAGGCGTGCGCCATCCTCAGGCATCCTACCCTCCCGGCATGCTTTGCTAGTAGCGGTGCCCTCAGATAGAGCCCACCGCAGAGGTGCCCTCGCTGAGGCCCAATAAATCACGAGATCCCTCCCTCCTAGCCACCTGCTCTGGCCTGATTCCTGGGGGAGGAGGGCCCTCGAACTCCGGGTCTGCAGGAGGGGAGGGCCTGGGGCTGGGACTCCCACGGCCACTGGCCCAATGAGGAGGCCTGGGTGTGTCCACCAAAGCACTTTATTGGGAGTGGGGCAGGGCAGGGCTTACAGTCACAGAGACAGACACACACAGAGGTACCCTGCCCCGGGGAAAACACCTCTCGCCCCAGCCCCCTTCCCTTTCCGGGGATTCTGTGACTTCTCTTATACTTGTTCCCCAAATTCTAAGCCAAAAGAAAGGTGTGTGAGAGGGTAGCATCCCCGAATTTGAGTCATTTAGCCCCTGAGGGACACGAAAAATGGCCACTGAGAAAATGAGGGTGGTTTGAAACCACCCAGGAGAATAAAGTGCAAGGAGCTGGGGGGGAAGGGGACATGTTGAAACCACCGTGGGGAAGTTCAATGGTGGTGGCTTCAAACCACTGATGAACTTGAGCAGCCACTATTTAACCCTGAAAACTGTCCGAAAAAGTGCATAGGGGTGGAGTGAGGCGTACTGATAAACCTGCTGTCTGGGTGGTGTCCCTAGACATTGCACTAAGCTAGGGAGAAGGTCTTGGGGATTTGGTGTGTTCAGCAGAATCTGCTGGTGGAGGGGAGGAGGGGTGAAGAGGTTGGAGGGGGTCTTGAAACCACCATTTTCCCTCAGAAACGCTGGTGAGAATCGATCTCTAAAATAGTGGGGATGGGTGATTGGCTAAACCAACCTGAAAAAAAAATGCAGAATAGATTTAGGAGAGATTTGAAACCTCTAGAGGAAGACCTTGAATTTTTCTGAGAGAAGAGGGGGGGCCGAGTAACTCAGGATCCCTGGGGTTAAAGGAAGGGGAGAAGTTGCCTCAAAACCACAAGAGAGAGTGAGAGACCGAACTGTCCATGGAAATAAAGCCCTGAAAGGAGAGGTTTGGAACCACTGAGGCAAAACAAGTAGAGAAGGGAACCCTTAGGGGAATCTGGGTATCCTTGAAACTGCCATTTGCAGCTTCACTACCCTGAGAGGCAATTGGGAAAGGAAGAGGATTCGACAGCACTGGGAGCAAGGGAGAGTGCTTCCTAGGCCTGAGGCAGGACAGTGAGGACTGGGGTTCCTTGACACTGTCACTCAGGCCAGAGATGTGTGGAATGGAGGTTCTGGAAACTGCCATCCAGTGGGAGGCACATGGTCAGTAGCCCCGGACAGGGGGTGGGGGTCTTGGGGGCAGCACTGTGCTGTGTATGGCCCCATAGGAGGGAGGGGGAGCAGGGGGCGCCCCAGGGGGCTCAGCCTCATCCTCCATTTCGCTTTCATCACTGCCGGCCAGCTGGTCGTGGCCAACAAAGCCACACTTCTCCTCGCTCATCTCCTCAGGCTCCGCCCATGGCTGCTTCTCTCCGGAAGCGAAGATCCCATAGAAGATGACCCCTCCATAGTGCACCAGCGAGGCGATTAGGAACACGTACTGCCACTCCTCCCGAGTCTGTTGGAGGCCAGAGGAACAGGAAGTGAAGAGGGAGTTTTAGCTCAGTGGATAGAACTTCGGCCTGCGGACTGAAGCGTCCCAGGTTCGATTCTGGCCAAGGGTACATGCCTGGGTTGTGGGCTCGATCCCCAGTAGGGGGCGTGCAGGAGGCAGCCAATCAATAATTCTCTCTCATCATTGATGTCTCTATCTCTCCCTCTCCCTTCCTCTCTGAAATCAATAAAAATATATTTAAAAATAAATAAAAATATATTTAAGAGAGAGAGCCCTAGAGGGATAGGGGAGGCCCAGAGAAAGGGAGACAGATCCAGAGAGAAGCTGAAAGACACCTGCAGGAGGCAGGGGTGGAGCCCAGGGAGGCCGCCCTCATCAGGGAGGCACCGAGCACAGAGGTGGAGGGCCAATGGGTCAGGGCGAAGGCACCCACCTTGTGCTTGGTCATGGCGCCCACGATGATGGGGCACACCATGCCTGACAGCGTGCCCACGCCGTTGGAGATGCCCATGAGGATGCTGGCATAGCGCGGGGCGATGTCCAGGTGGTTCACATTGAACCCTGAGAAGATGAGCCAGGAGGCGGCACGCCTGAGTCTCCCTCCAGTGACTCCCTCTGAGCCGTCCCTCCCCGCTCCCCGCTGCGCCTCCTAGTCCGCCTTTTGCGTGGCTGGGAGGCCCCCTTCCTGAGCCAGAAAGCTCCCCACGGCGCCGTCCAGACTCCCCCGGTGCTGCCGACCCGCGGTTCTCACCAGAGATGGCGAAGCCGCTGAAGCCCACGGCGAGGACCAGGAAGGAGATGGCCACGCCCTTGGAGTGCGAGTAGCCCACCACCAGCAGCAGCGTGGCTTCCATGCCGAAGCCTGCGGAGGGCCCTCATCTGAGTCCCGGTGCCCGCGCCAGCTCTCCAGGCCTAAGCCCGCCGGTCCCCCCCTCCTCTGCCCGCCCCGCCCGTCCCTGGCTTTGCCCCTCCCACCAGCGCCAGCCCGAAGCCTGGCCCCGGACACCCAAGCGCACGAGCTCCAGGCCTCCGCCCGGCCCTCCGTGGCCCCACCCCCTGACCAGGCCACGCCCCCAAGATGCAGGGTCCCAGCCCCGCCCACCCACCCCCGCACCTTCACCCCTTCCCTCTCTGTCCACACCCCCAGGGCAGTAGCCGGCTACACCGCGTCTCTCCAGGTCCCCCACTCACAGCCCCTCTTCCCCGCGCTTCCAGCCCAACTAGGTCTCGCCTCTGCTCCACCTGCACAGCCATCCACGCTGCCCCCCGAGGCCCGGGACTTCTGTCCCAGCTTCATCTTGACTCCGCCTTTTTGGACACACCCCTGTTCGGCCCTCGCCCCCACCTACCCCTTCGCGGACCCGCCCCCGGCTGTGCCCCACGGCGCTCTGCCCCGGCCCAGGCGGCCCCCGACCGGTCTAGACCCAGCCCCACTCACCCCCGCAGTTCATCAGTTTGCGCACGTTGGTGGTGGACATGATACGGCGGGTCCTCAGGAAGTCGGCGATCTGGCCACCGATGGGCACGATGATGGTCATGACCAGGTGGGGCAACGCCGACACCAGGCCCACCTGCGCGAAGGGTGGGGGGTGGGGGTGGGGAGGACAGGGCCGGCGCTCAGGGCCGCCCGCCGGGCGTCTCCACCCGGTTCCTGCGCACCGGCTCCTCCCTGTCCCTCATTCCACCCCCTTGGGACCAACGCTCGGCTCCTTCTGTCTCAGCCCCGCCGCGCCCCCTGCTCTCCCCGCCCCCTCCTAGGGTCCAACCTTGCTGATCTCGAAGCCGAACACTTCCTCGAAATAGGCGGGCTGGGAGATGAGGAGCAGGTAGAACGTCCAGCTGCGGCAGAAGTTGGCCACGATGATGGCGTAGACGGGCATGGAGGTGAAGAAGCGCCGCCAGGGTGCTTTAAACTTCTGTGGGGGCGAGAGCAGGGGCCGCTGAGACAGGACCCGGGGGCTCTCCGTGTCCCTTCCGGAGCCTCACTACAGCCCCGCAGAGACCCCGGTTTCCCCACTTCATTAAAAGCCCCAGGGGCTCCAGCCCATGTCCCTGCGGGGGCCCTGCACCCTAGCCTCTAGGCAGCGGTTCTCAACCTGTGGGTCGCGACCCTTCGGCGTTCGAACAACCCTTTCACAGGGGTCGCCTAAGACCATCCTGCATATCAGATAGTTACTTTACGATTCATAACAGTAGCAACATGACAGTTATGAAGTAGCAACGGAAATAATTTTATGGTTGGGTCACAGCATGAGGAAGTGTATTGAAAGGGCCAGAAGGTTGAGAACCACTGCGAGTGACACTTCAGGAATGCAGGCTCCTGATTTACAGTGGCCCCTCCGGTTCGCATGTGTCGGGCCTCGGTGACCCTCAGGGACCCTTAAGGGTGGGCCCAGGAATCTTCCCATTCAATATCGACTCCTAAATCTAGCCTCACCCACCACCAGGTCTAAGCAAAACCCCACATTCTAGTCCCGCCTCTGCTGGTTTAACCACGCCCACCAGTGGCCCCGCCCCAGTGGCGACCTAGCCCCGCCCCCAGCACCTGCTAATCGGGCCCGCCCCCGGCGTTAACCCCGCCTCCCAGGTTCTGGCCCCGCCCACTGGGCGTTCCCATCAGGTCTCCCGAGTAGGGGAACGCACCACGACCTACTCGCTGTGCGGGTTCTAAGCCCCCTTTCTCCTGCCTCCCTGCTTGGATCTCTCTCCCCGCCCCACCGCGCCCCCACCCCGCAGGCTTGGCTCGGACCATGAGGGGGTTCATGAGTTTGGCGCTCTCGCCGATGGCTTCTTCGATGTACTTGCGCTCCTCTTCTGAAATGCTGGGGTGCAGCGCCGGGGACTCATAAGAGACGAGCAGCCAGAACAGGTACCAGAAGATCCCGAAGCTGCCTGGAGGGGGTCAGGAGGGGGATGGAAGCGAGGTGACGACCGGCCTCGCTCTGGCCCAGCACCCCCCGAACCCCGGCGCCCGGGCCCCTCACCGTAGACGTAGAACACAGAGCTCCAGCCTGAGTACTGCACCAGGACCCCGGCGAGAGGCATGGCCACCACCGCCCCGGCGTAGGAACCTGATGGGGGTGGGGGGGTGCGGGAGAGAGAGCAGACCTAGCTAGCCCCCCGGATCCAGGGGTTCGGACCCCCAGCCTCGTCTTTCCAGGACACAAAAGTGCAAGCCACAGCCCCTCTTTCCACAGATATCCGGCCAGTGCCCAACCCCTTCCTTCCCCAAACCCCCTCCTCTTTCAGACCCACAAATCTAAATCCCAGCACCTTCCTCTCACCGCAAAAGGCTGTGGTCGCCAGGCGGCTCCGCTCTAAGGGAGGGGCCCATTTGCTCCAGATCCCGTGGCAGGCGGGGTAAGTGACCCCCTGGGGAGAAGAAAGCCAAAGTCAAGGAGAAGAGGTTGGCCCTAGCTGGTTTGGCTCAGCCTGCGGACTGAAAGGTCCCGGGTTCGAGTCCGGCAAGGGCACATGCGGGGTTGCGTTATCGATTCCCAGTAGGGGGCGTGCAAGAGGCAGCCGATCAATGATTCTCTCATCATTGATGTTTCTATTTCTCTCTTCCTCTCCCTTCCTCTCTGAAATCAATATATATATATATAATCTTTTTAAAAAATATATTTTATTGATTTTTTACAGAGAGGAAGGGAGAGGGATAGAGAGTTAGAAACATCAATCAGCTGCCTCTTGCACACCCCCTACTGGGGATGTGCCCGCAACCAAGGTACATGCCCCTGACCGGAATCGAACCTGGGACCCTTGAGTCTGCAGGCTGACGCTCTATCCACTGAGCCAAACCGGTCAGGGCTATATAATCTTTTTAAAGGCGAAGAGGTGGTCAGAAGGCGGCGGGTCACATATAGCGGGACTTTACCTCCACCAATCCCTGCAGGATCCGCACGAAGATGACACAGCCATAGTGGACGCGGGCAGCCGAGGGGATCAGCATGTTCAGAGTGGATGTAGCAACAATAGCAAAGCCGAAAACCCTGATGGGAAGAGTCCGTGGCTATCTCACCATGCATAGGATTCTGCTCTCTCTGCCCCCCACCTTTCACAACCACAAGCCCCGCCTTCCTCTAAGACCCCGCCCCCAGGCCCCTCCCATTGTCCAAAGTCAGCCCCCAAATGCCAGGTCACACTCTCTAACTCCACCCACGCAACTGTAGTTCCCGCCCAACTTGAGAAACCCCACCCCGACCCGTACCTGTTGGCTGCGAATTTTTGGCAGATAAATCCCCCGGGAATCTGGGTGACAATGTAGCCCCAGAAAAAGGAGCCGTGTATGAGGCCAACAGTCTCTGGATCCCAGTTGAACTGAGCTTTCTGTGGGCGGAAAAGCACATCAACCCAGTCGCCGGAGTTTGCCCCACCACCACCACCAATCAGCACCCACAGACTTAGTCCCTTGGCCAATCCGCAACAAGGATCCCTCTCTCGCCCCGCCCATCAGAGCTCAAGTCTTCCCTCGGTCCAGACCGAACTAGGCTTCTCCCCGTTGTTAGGGCCTGTGCTGCCTAGACGCCTCGGTCTGCCTGTGGCCCTGCCTCAGTGTCCCTGCTCTGAATGTCTAGGGACCCATATCCGGGGTGGCGATTCTTTCTCTACTCTGACCAACTTAGGAACTGCTTGCCCAGTAACCTGGACGAGTTCTAGTCAAGGACAAGAAGTAGCCAATGGGGTCGGCCTGATTGGAAGGGAGCTAGAGGCGGGGTAGACCAGAGCCATAATCAGAACTTTGTTTTCTGAGACAGAGGCATGGCCTACCCTGAAATTAAAATAGGGAGAAAGCCCAGCGGGTGTGGCTCAGTGGATTGAGCGTTGTCCCATGGACCCAAGAGGTCCCAGGTTCGATTCCCAGTCAGGGCACATGCCCAGGTTGCAATGTTTCTATCTCTCCCTCTTCCTTCCTCTCTATCTAAAAATCAATAAAAACACATTTTTTAAAAAAATAGGAAAAAAGTCTGATGTGAGGCGGGATTTAGGTAATGGCCAGAGCAGAGGAAGCGGGATTTAGCAGGGGTAGCCCTTCAGAAAAGTCAGGATTAAAACTCGGTGGGGATGCCCAACTGCTATGGCTCAGTGATTGAGCGTTAACCCATGCACCAGGAGGTCACGGTTTGATTCCTGTTCAGAGCACATGCCTGGGTTGCCCGATCGATCCCCAGTAGGGGGCGTGCAGGAGGCAACCGATTGATGATTCTCTCTCATTGATGTTTCTATCTCTCTCTCCCTCTCCGAAATCAATAAAAATATATTTTTTAAAATTCAGTGGGGAGCTTGTGATAGGACTGGGATGAAGATGTGACCCTGGGACAGGTGTGGGATGGGGGTGGAGCAAAAGTTGCTAGGAGGCCCAAAATGAACAAGGGGCAACACATAGGGAACCTAAAGCTGGGGCCCAGTCCACATTTTGGTTTTAGGGACCGGATCTCAATAGGGGCGGAGTTTCATGTAGATCTGGGCGGGGCTTAGGAAAGAAGATCTCGGAGACGAGTCAGAGGAGAGGGGGCAGCACAGATGGGCGGGGCTACTCGGGCTGTGGCGTGGAGGGGCGTGGCCTGGGCTGCGCCGGATGAGCATGACGTCATCAGGGCGTAGGCGGCACCGCGGCTCCCGCCCTGCGCTACCTGCACCACCAGGTGGCCGTTGCGATGGGTCGTACTGTTGTTGACCATGGAGACGATGGCCACGCCCAGGTTGCAGCGGATGCCAAAGCTGATGCAGAAGCCCAGGCCGCTCATGATGGCGATAATGTAGCGGCGCGGGAGGCCGAAGCAGGTGCAGTCCACCACCGGCGGGTCCCGCGTCTGCGTCGTGACCGGGCGGCCGTCGGCACTCAGCTCCAGCGTCTCCGCGCCTTCCTGCCGCTTCTCCAGAAGCCTGCGGGGCGGCAAGAGTCAGACTCGGCCCAGGGCCCCCGCCCCCTCCTCCCTGCACCACGGGAGTTCAGGGCCAAACCTCCTGCTTGAAAAAGACCCGGGATTCTCACTGAGCCCGTGCTCCCCGTCTTCCTTCCCAGGAGCCCAGCTTCTCTCCCCAGGACCCAGGATTCAGGAGCCCCCCGCCCTCCTCAGACCAGGAATTCCACGCCCCCAGCCCCTCCTCCCCAGACTCAGGTGTCCAAGTCCTCAGGTCCCTTCTCTCCCAGCCCTGCCATCTCTCGACTCAGCAGTTTTACACCCTCACTACCCTTTGCGGTCCAACAGCCTGTGCCCCACCCCCCACCCCAAGGCCCAGGCTCTCTCTAGCCCCCTCCCCCAGATAGGAGTCTATTTGAGGAAGCAAAAGGCGCTAAGGAGATGCTTCAGCAAAGGTGTCAGCAGAACAGATGCTTCTCAGCCACGTCTGCTTGTATGCCGACGCCCCTCCCCCTGCCTCTATGGCTGCCCTCCTGCCCCGGGGCCCCAGGTGTGGGGCTGACAGCCAGCTGACTCCGTTCAGCCACCAGCAGCCCATTCCTAGGGCCTCGGGGGTGGGGAGACTTCCGGGACCCTGGACTCCAGCAGTGCAGCCGGGCATCCCTGGGGAGCCTTGAGTTCAGGCTGTCAGCCTAGGGGATGGGGAGGGGGGTGGGGGGTGGTGTCCTGGCAAGGGACAGATGGCCCTGGTGGGGGACTTGGCTCGGTCCCCAGCGAGCCTGTCGCCCCCGCCCGTTCTGGATCAGGGATTGAGGCTGTGATGACGGAGACGGGTAGAATAGTTGGAGAGCCACCTCCAAGCCACAGAGAGGCTGCAGAAAGAGGTGTCCAGAGGTGTGGACAGACGCACAGGGAGGCTAAGGAAGAAGGTCAGAGACACAGAAGGAAGCGAGAGACCCAGAGAAAAGGGGTCAGAGACCCAGAGAGACAAGCAGAGAATAAGATAGGGGGACCCACCCCAGGAGAAGGGAGGACAGAACAGTGGCCCAGAAGGGAGGGGGCAGAGACCAGAGGCAGGGGACAGGAATCCAGGGGAGAAGATGTAGATACAGAAAACCGAGCGTTGAACAATGAAGGGATTAGGATGCTGAGGAGACGGGCTGGGGCTGTGATTGGTGAGGTGCGGCTCCTCTCCGAGGCGCGGAAGCAGCCAGAGGATCCGGCTGGATCCCAGGAAGGGGCCAGAGCAGATGGAGGCGAGGGAGACTGGGACGGGGGAGGAGAGAACAGCCAGACGGCCTGGGGGGAGGCGGTGGAAGAAATGCGAGAACACAGCCACCCTCCCGATCCTAGAACTTAAGGAGAAGGGAGGAGGAACCGTAAGAAACGGATGGGGGTGGGGGGGAGTGGGGGAGTGGACCAACCCCAGAGGGTGAGGAATGAGCACCTGAGAGAGCTGGAGAGAGGGGGGAGGGAGCCCCCGGAATGACTCGTACAGGGTGGTAGGGGCTGCCCACTCCCGTCAGAACCTGTCAGCCAATGAGATTAGACTTTGACCCAGGTGGGTATCAGATGCTATTTGACCCTGAAACTCAAGAAGTGATTGCGGCCGCAGCTAAAACCAACATCAAAGCGGTCCCGCCTCGGGGCCTGTGTCTGCTCCTCTCAGCTCCCAGTCCGCTCCCCCAGACCTCTGTCCCCTTTGTCTCTTAGCTTCTCTCTCCTCTTCCCAACGTACAACTAAGGAAACTGAGGCACAGAGAGTGAAAGCAGCACATCCAAGGTCACCCGCGAGAAGAGGGATGGGGCCTGCTCGCGTCCTGGCCCCCGGCATCACCAGCCCAGGGCCCGGCACACAGAGAAGGCCCTGTGGCTCCTGGTCTCGCCTCTATCCCTCTGCCCCCCCCCCCCTTTCTTGTCCCTAGTCGCCTAGTTTACATCTGTTTCCTGGTCTGGGGGAGCGTCCCCACCCACTGAGCTGGAGCTTCATGCATCTCTAGGAAAACCCGCAGCCTCCAGCGCAGGTGGGGAGGAGCTGGCCTGGGTTGAATGATGGCTCAGCCACCAACGCCTCCCTCTTCTCCAGCTGAGCCTCAGTTTCCCCAGCTTTGTCTAGAGGACCGAATGGGGGTTGTGTCCAACACAGAGCATCACCCTTGTCTCCAACCCTCACAGTGAACCCCAGGATTCGGATGCTCATCTCCGCCCAGGCTCCTCCGTGACTGTCCTGGCATGAGCACTGGGCTTGGGGTGCCCGTGGGCCTGGGAGGCAGCTCAGGGCGGGGGTGAGAGTAAGGCAGGGCCCAAGCAAGAGAAAGCCAGACCCAGATGAGAGGCTGAGGGGCTGAAACGGAGGGAGGGGGCCTGAGGGACACACCTCTCCCCTGCAGCACCCCCAGCCCAGCCTCCATCAGCACGTCTCTCCCTCTCTCTCCTGACTTCTCACAGATGTATTTTGAGAAACTCGTGAAAGGAGGCGAGAAAAAGGGTGGGGAGGGGCTGGGAGATTGGGAAAAGCAGGGGTGCGGTTATCTCAGCTTCCCACCGCCTCCCCGCCTCGTGCCATCCTCCGGCCCCCTCCCTTCTGTCCAGCCTCCTTCCCATCTCCCCTGTTACTAGAGGGTGAGGGGCCCTGGAGCCCAGAGGTGATCTACAGCAAGCAGGACTAGCATTAGACCTAGAGAAGGACTTGCGCGGCCTAGTGAGATGGACGGGCCACTAACCCCGGGGTCAGGGCTGTGGGCACGGCCGGGCCCCAGGGAAGGGCAGCGGAGATGCTGGGGCTCGCTCCTCCCGCCCGGGCCGGGTATTTTTAGGTCTCACCGCAGATGAGTAATTTCTCTGACTTGGAGCCAAGGCTGGGGTTGGGGGTGAAGGACTGGAGGGAGGCGCTCGGCCTGCCCTGGGGACACCCAGGTCACTGGGGTCATCGCCCTGGCCGGTAGGAGTCCCCCTTAGCTCTAGCCTACATCCTTGGGGAGGTCTCATGTGGGGCCTGCAGCTACCTTCCCCCCAGAGGCCCCGGACACCCCGGCTTCTCCCTCCCAGCTTAACTCGCCCCCAAGGACGAGAACCCCTGGGCCCCAATCCGCTTTAACTTCAGATTAAACGCTCTGAGTGACGGAGACGGAGATCCACAGAGTGATGGAGAGACCCAGGGTAGCGGGATGAACACCCAGGGAGAGGACAGAGACCCCCAAGAAAGAGAGACGGAGACTCCGAGAGGGGGGCAGAGACCCTGAGAGGGGAGTTGAGAGAGATCTAGTGAGAGCCAGAGTCACAGAGAGGACAGAGACTCGGGGATAAAGGGGACTAGAGACCCAGAAAGAGGGGCCCAGAGGCCCAGGGAAGGGACGCGGAGAGCAGAGGGGTGAACAGAGCCCCAGACGTGGGACAGGGGTTCAGGGACCCAGACAGAGGGGAACGGACAGACCCAGAGAAAAGGGTCGAGAATGGAGTGGGGTGGGGCCAAAAGAATAAACCAGGTGATGAGCAAGACAGAACCAGGGACAGCGGCGCCGTCGGAGGCCGAGGGAGAAAACTGGACAGATGGATGGACACCCTCTCCCCCAGCATCCGCGTATCGCCCGTCCATCTCTGGGTCTGCGCCCGGGTGGGCATGAGCGTCCTCTGCGGACCTTGCCCTCTTCCCCGCCCAGGACCCGCACCCGGCTCACCGGTGCAGCCGCCCGAGGGCGCGACCCGCCAGCTTCCGAAACTCCTCCTTGTGGAACTGCATGGTGGCTGCCCCTGCGGCGGGTCCCCCCGCCGATCCCCCCGCCCGCGGGCCCGGGCGGCCGCGTCCGGGTTCCCGGGGTCCGCCCCGGCCCGGCCGGCCCCGCAGCTCCGCTCGGGGGGGAAGGAGGCTGCGAGTGCGGCGGCCGAGGGGCTGTCACTGAACTCAGCCTCGGGGGCGGGGCGAGGGGAGGCCCCGCCCACCCATCCCCGCTAGACCCTCCCCTGGCTTTATAAGCCGGCCCGGCCCCTCCCTTCCACTCCTGGACCACACCCCTGGGTTGGAACACACTCGAGTTGCATTGCCCCAGCTGGGTCCCTTCTCAGAGTTACTCTCCCCCATCCCATCCCCGCCCCTGGCTCCTTCTAGCGCTTCCCTGAGACCTGTCCCCCCGCCCCACTCCCCTTCCTTTCATCTCATCCCCGCATTTTCCTCCCCTGCAGGGCCATCTTGCTGGAGTCTCCTTCCGCGTTTCATCCTCAGTCTTCCCCCTCCTAGATTCTGCACCCTCCAGTTGCACATCTCGCCCCCCGGATTCCATCCCCATCCTGTATCATCACCCCCGGTTCCAACACCCTCATTAAAAGGTTCTCTTCTCCTGCAGGGAATTCTTTCCCCGGAATTCCCACCCCCATCTTCATTCACGCCTGTCCCCTCTATTCTCCCCATCCTGTTTCTTCCCCTTTGACGTCCATCCACATGTTCCCATCATCCCTCTTTGGAATTCCATTCCCCTCCTGTTGCTTTTCCTTTGCACGCACCCGGCTCCCAGGTCCTTGACCGCCAGTTTCCTTCCCCTCTGAGTCCCATCCCCGACTGTGATACTGCCCCCCTCCGGCCGTCGCCAGTTTCGCCCCCAGTAATTTAGTCCCCACTTCGGAATCTGTCCAACTCTCTCAGCTCTGCCTCCGCCCCCTGAGTTCAGGCCCTGCCCCCTGGGATCTGCCCCGCCCCCTCTATTCTGACTCCACCCCCTGCATCCAGCCCCGCCCCGTAGGGTTGAACCCGGACTTTGGGTCTGTGCGCGCGGCCCCTCTCCCCGACGCTGAGGCCATCTCCAGATCCAGGCCCCAGGAGGGTGCTTCCTTCACCACCGCTTCTCTGCCTCGGGCCGCAAATGCATTCGGGATTAAATTTTCATGATGTGGCGCAGGCCCGCCGCGGGGTGGGGGAGCAGCCGGCGTGGCGGACGGCGCCACGGACCCAGTGTCCCGCAGCCACTGCCCGCCGCGGCCTCTCCATGGGGGTCTGGGTCGCACAGTGTTGCCTGTGTTTGAAAACCCCCGGACCCCCGTGGAGGAGGGGGCTGGGGGCTGGACTCCTGGGCCAGGGAGGAGTCAGTAGCCCGCGGAGCCGTCCACACGCGCCACCCTGTGGCAGCAGGATCCTCGGCCCGGGTGCGGAGGCGGCGGCCGGGGCTCCGGGCCAGGTGCGAAGGTGGAGCAGATGGTGAGGAGGAGGGAGTGGGAAGAGGGCCCAGCCGCTGCCAAATCCCGTGCATTCGCCGGAACTATCACCATGGAGACAGGGGACGGCAGAAAGGACCCAGCCCCACACTTCTTAGGATTTAAGAATGTGTTCTTCTGTCCAACGGAGAGTCCCCATGAGAACTACGAGTCCCAGCGGCCGCTGGACCTCACTGTTTGCTTCGGAAGGGCCGCTTACTTCGAGGGTCGCTGGGAGTTGTAGTTCTGAGGATGCCTTGCGCCATCTAGTGGACACGGCGCCTACATTAGCTCCTTCAGCTGCTCATAGACCCTATCCCACCTTTACCTTTTCTCACAGTCTCCTTCTACCCACCCAACTCAACTCCGTTCCAGTCACACTGGACTTTTTTAAAAAATATATATTTTTGTTGATTTTAGAGAGGAAGGGGGAGGGATAGAGAGAGAGAAACATCAATGATGAGAATCATTGATAGGCTGCCTCCTGCACGCCCCCCCACTGGGGATCCAGTCCGCAACCCAGGCATGTGCCCTTGGCCAGAATCAAACCTGGGACCCTTCAGTCCACAGGCTGACGCTCCATCCACTGAACCAAACCGGCGAGGGCCACACTGGACTCTTTACTGCTCTTCCAATTTACCACTGACATTCCTCCATTTACTTATGCACCTAGGACTATAGAAAAAGGAGAGGGGTTGGCCATCATTTATTCAACAAATATTTGAGTCCCGACTAGGTGGTAGGCATTGTCACACATAGGAGATATAGCTGTAAGAGTAACACTGGGCATTGGGGACTCCCAGAGGGGGATTCTAACTCCGCCAGGGTAGATCAGAGAAAACCTGAAGGTTGAAAAGCTTTCTAGGGAAAGCTCAGAAAAGGGCTGGCTGGGTGGGGAGGCGGCTAAGGATGGCCGGAGGGAGTGTAGCCACCTCAGGGGAATCAGCACTTGCAGAGCGGGGAAGTGAGAAATGTTGGTGTGACTGTGACTTGAAGTACAATTCCAGGAATGGGCAGCTTGTCAGGACAGGGGTAGGAGAGGGTAGAGATGATGGTATGGGTCAGATCACCAAAGGGCTCTGGAACAACCCCTGTGAGGGGGAGACAATTAGAAACTTCCCAGGTGTACTAGAGAGGCGGTACTAAGTAGAAGGGACAGTAGAAACTAAGAAAAAGTTTCCAAAAATGGTGTGGTCAAGACACTCTCCAGTGTGACTAGGCCCGTGGTCAGCAAACTGTGGGTTGCGAGCCACATGCGGCTCTTTGGCCCCTTGAGTGTGGCTCTTCCTAAGCCTTAGGAGGACCTTAATTAAGTTAATAACAATGTACCTACCTATATAGTTTAAGTTTAAAAAATTTGACTCTCAAAAGAAATTTCAATCGTTGTACTGTTGATATTTGGCTCTGTGGACTAATGAGTTTGCCGACCACTGGACTAGGCAGCGAGAGGGAGGAAGAGGTCCAAATGAGGCCTGAAGGCCAGACCGTGCGCTGGCTGGTGTGGCTCAGCTGCTGGAGCACTGTCCTGCACAGTGAAAGGTGGCAGGTTTGACTCCTGCTCAGGGCACATACCTAGGTTGCAGGTTCCATCCCTGGTTGGGACGCGTATGGAAGGCAACCAATGGATGTTCTCTCACATCGATGTTTCTCTCCCTCCTTCCCCTCTCTCTGAAATCAATAGGCATATCCTCCCGTCAGGCCACACGAGCTCGGAGTGCCAGGCTGAGGGTTTGACCTTCTCCCAGGGGGGATGGGGAGCCAGGGAGGGGTTGTGAACAGGAGAGGGGCAGAGACCGCTCTGGGACCCCTGGGAGACTGACGAGGGGAGAAACTGGAGGCCAGGAGCCAGGGAGAGGATTCAGGGAGAGGATGAGGCCTGAGCTGCAGCAGTGACCCCTCCGGGACGCCAGGGCTACAGCCCAATGTCCCTCCCCGCCCACTCCCCATGTATTCCCAGCCGGACACAGAGTAAAGGCAAACTCTTTTATTTCTGTTTTAGAGAAGCAATCACCTTCTTCTCCCCACTTGGAAGCCCAGGGCGACGCCGGGTCAAGAAGGCGCGGACAGAAGGGGCATCGCCACCATCAATTGCTGAGGAGAGGAAAGGGAGAGGGTTCAGGACCCAGGAGTCCTGGCCCCCACGTCTCCGCTTCCCCGAACCACCCCCCACCCCAGGTACCCTTCTCTTCCGGTGGAAGGCCGCCTTGCTCTCAGCAGAGTTGATCCGCAGGGGGATGTAGGCATCCAGATGGTACAGCTGCTGGGGGCCCCCCATCACCAGGCGGTTCTCCCCAATCTCCAGCGACAGCCCTAGAGCTCCATCCTGGGGATAGACTGCAATCAGCCCCCCCTTCCCTTCTGGCAACAGGACACAGGATGATGAAAACATGGGCCGAGAGAGCAGGCTCACGTGCTGGGAGACCATATTTAAAGGGTCTAACCTTCCAGGGAAAAGGGGCGGGGGGCACGGTAATTACAGTTCTCCACGCTGGGTCACTTACGATGCCCTGGGTACCCTTGGGACAGCACCGGAAGTGGGCCCGAGGGCCCTAAACTCAGACGGCAGCACTAACGGGCTGGCAACCAGCCCAGGCCACTCTCCCTCCCACACCCCAACCTCATTCTCCAGCTCAGGTCGAGGGTACACCCACCAGCTTGGGGAGGTCAATTTCCGCCAAAAGGAGGTCAGGGGCTTCCAGCCAGAGGTTCAGGTGAGGCTTCTCAGGGCTGAGGACGAACAAGAGCCAGAACTGAGGAGAGCCCCAGGTCCTCGGGGGCTGCTGCCCCTGCCTGGCATGTGGCTCCCTCCTTTCTCGCCAGCATGCGGCCTCGGGGTGGTCTGGGGGTTCCCAGAGCCCCAGGACACCGCCCCGTTGGGGAGGGAGGGATGGCAAAGAGCAGTGGGGGACAGGAGAGAGGGACCCAGGACAGCCCACCTTTCCGCGGGCCTCAAGGAGTCAGCGGTAAACACGTTCCCCAGCTCCTGGATCGGAGGACGCTGGCGGGAGCGGATATTTTGTTGGGAGATGGAGCCCATAAAAGGCCGGTTCTTCAACAGGCGCCACTCTGCGGGGAGAGGGAGGGAGGGCGGGTCAAGGTCACAGGGTAAGGGTTCCCTTCCCTCCTCGAAGCGCCAGGGGGGGCGGCTAGCACCGGGAGAGCTTCCCGGGAGGGGAGAATGGTGGAGGTGGCCAGGGACCTGACCACACCCCCAGGCTTAGCTTCAGGAAGCGCGCCCACCTTGTCCCCACCTTCCCGGAGTATTAGCCAATAAAATCTGATCCTCAGAGATGCTTCAGACTCCAGGCTCCCACGCTGTCCAGACCCCGCCCTTTACCTAGATTACGGGCCAGGGCCCGGTCCACAGGCACTAACACACACCCCACACACCCCGGGGAGCCTCGCACTGTCCCCAGGATCGCAGCCTAGAGGCTAAGCCATTAGCCACACTCGCCCGCCTCTCCCAAGGGCGGCCCCCACGCTGCCCGGGCCCCCTCACCTGGACTCAGCTGCAGGCTGTATTTGTCCTCCAGGCCCTCCCTGGCGATGGTGATCACCAGCTCGCGCAGGAAATCGCTGTTCTAGGACAGAGCGGGGAGCAGGGCTGCGGGAGGGCTCGAGGGTAAAGGGAGCGGCCCCTGCCCAGGCCTCACCCGCAGCCACGCCCCCAACCTGCATCCTCCGGTAGAAGTCGCTGTTGACAGCCACGTCGTAGGCGGTGCAACCCTGGCCTTCTGCGGGGAGAGAAAGGGGTGAGGCCCCCCGCCCTCGGGGCAGCCCCACGGCTCAGACAGGCAAGGAGAAAGCACTAAAGCAGCGGTTCTCAACCTGTGGGTCGCGACCCCTTTGGCGGTCGAACGACCCTTTCACAGGGGTCGCCTAGGACCATCGGAAAACACATAAGTAATTACATACTGTTTTTGTGATGAATCACTATGCTTTATGTTCCATTTGTAACAATGAAAATACATCCTGCAGATCAGATATTTACATGACGATTCATAACAGTAGCAACATTACAGTGATGAAGTAGCAACGAACATAATTTATGGTTGGGGGTCACCACCACATGGGGAGCTGTATTAAAGGGTCGCGGCATCAGGAAGGTTGAGAACCGCTGAGTTGGGACCATTAAAGAAAAAAAGGAAGCAGCTCCGTGCTGGCTGCCCCTGGCCTGGCCCCAGGGGAGGGAACATGGGGCTAATATCAGGCTTTGTCGGGGGCGAAAGGCTGTGGGGCTGTGATATCCGGGGAATCTTCTCTGTCTTGACCCGATGAACCCCTCCGGTTCCTTCTCATCTTAAGTTGGACATTTCCTCCTCCAGGAAGCCCTCCATGACCGACCCTGACCCTGACCCTTCGATGTGGGCCAACCGCCCCCTCCGGCGCAGCAAGAATCACACAGTATTGAAACCCCAAGTTCTGGGTTTGATAAGTCCCTACTCCCTGGGGCACCACCCAAAACGTGGTCCCAGGAGGCTTCAGGGGACATATGTGAATTGAACAAGCAAGGACATAGAGACAGAAATGCCACAGAGACAGAGGTGAGAGGGGCAGAGGGACAGAGACAGGGGACAGGATGAAGGAGAAAACAGAGATGAGGGTGAGAGCTGGCCTGGGCCTCGATCCAGAAGATGGGCTAATAAAGCACCTGCCTGCCCGCCCTCGCCCTGGAGGGAGGCAAAGAGAAGTGCCAGCCTGGCCAGGTGGGCAGAACCAGGACTGCCCCAGGCGGCCGCTGCAGCAGGCCCAGGAGGCTAGGGGTATGCCTGGGGGAAGGGATCAGATCAGGGGGTTTCTAGGTCCTGCAGGAGGAGAGTTTTGGGCCCTGGATTCTGGGGTCCTGGGGAAGGAAGGACCTAGGGGGCCGGGGTCCTGGGTCCCCCAAGGGTACTGACTTGCATCGAGTTCGGCATGAGGCTCTCCCAGACTCATGGGGATGCGAAACCCGGCTTGGTCCTCCTCCAGCATTTGAAGCAGCTGGTCCTCGGTCATGTCAGCCGGGGGAGGGATGGAGGGAGAGTGGCAGATGTTGATGAAAACCTTCCCTTCGGATGAATTGGTCTTTACGCAGAAGCCTGGTGGGAATGGGTTGGTCCTGACCATGTCTCCATGTGGGTCTTGATTTCCATCCGTCCTCTCCCCAGTCTGTCCTTCTTTCCATCGGTCCCCTTCCTTGAGTCTCAGTCCTCCACTTTCTGGTTCTGTCCCCCTCCCCACGCCTGGGACCTCTGACTCTCTTTCCATCTTGGAGTCTCTGTCCCCCTAGTCACTCCCATCCCCCCCCCCCCCTCCTCTCTTTGGCTCTCCCTCTGGATCTCTGTTCACTTCCCCACCGAGGCTTCTAAACCCTCTTATGATGTCCCTTTCCTCCCTCCTCTGTGTCCTTTGACCCCAGTGTCTCTCCACTTCTCCCTGGGAACCGCTCACTCTCTTTGGGTTTCTGCCTTCCTCACCTGGTTGCGGTTGGATCTGTGTTGATTCTGGTCTGCTCGTCTGGGCCTGCTGGAGCTCCTTGGAGGCCTGGGTGAAGGAACATGACTTCCAGGCTTGGCGTCTGTGCTATCAGACCCGCATTTGTTGCTCAAATGTTTACTGAGCAATGTTTAGGGATATGAGCCAAGCAGGGAATAAGACATATTATGTCCCTGTCCTCCTCTGAGGAACCCAAAGAACAACCCCAGTTTTACTCCCATTTATTCCAGAGCCTAGCAAACTTGGAGTTAACCAACTACAATTCCCAGAAGCCCTGTTGCCTCTCTAGTGCATTCTGGGAACCGCAATCCCATCTCAGGGGAAAAAAAAAAAAAAAAAGAATCCCCCAAATAACCAGGGACACAGGAGTCCTTGGTCAGTGCGCACCTGCAGCAGCAGCTCCTGGAAACGCGCAGTCTCGGCGCCCATGGCCTCCGCCTCGTTCAGCTCCGGCACCAGCAGCTTCAAGTCCGCCATGGCCCCGGAGAAGAGACCTAGGCGTCCCCAGCAACGCCGACGTAGGGGAGCCTTTGCTGGGATCGGAACTCTGGGGCCGGCTTCCCGGGCCCTCAACAGACTCCGACACCCACTGTTGTATATGAGAATCGAGGAATCTGGCCGGAGGCTACAGTTCCATTCAGATCAGGTACCGTCGTCAAATCTGTTGGGGGACAGTATCTCTCGATGCTCCAACACGCCGTATGTTTAAATGACAGCCACTCTTCCGGTCTCTGTGCAACAGAAATTTGAGTTCGCCACACTTCCGACTCCCTCAGCGCTCGTACCTAAACCAGCAACCGCGCTACTGACCAATCAGAGTCTAAGTACGAGGCCACGCCTCCTCTCACCTCAACCAATCAAAACTAGATTCTGAGGCTGATTCCCTTAATGCCACACTTCCGCTGTCGTTTAAAGGCAAACTTCCCCTTCCTTCCCGACAGCTTCCTCAGGCCAGGTTACGGGCAGTCAAACCCTCATTTCAGTGTCCATCCTAAGATTCCCTTCTGATCTCCGAACTATGGCTTCGCCCCACAGCTAGACTCGATTCTCTAGCAAATGTATTTCGGGCCGAAAGCTGCAGTTTTGTGAACAGGGTGGTGGAAAGACACGCCAACACGGCCACCCTTCTAAATCTGGAACTCTCCGTTTTTTGCAAGGCGCACACAATTTCTCTTCCGTCCCCCCCACTGTGAGGACTGCGCATGCTCCGAACTACGTGGGCGGGGTCGCCGGGTCCTAAGGTTGGGTCACGTTCTATCATCTCCTGCGGCCCGCCCTTTGCCCTGGAGGCGGCGGCCCCGCCCTTCGGACCTCGAAGTTCCCTCGGGTAGAGCGCCCGGCAGTTGGTGGAAAGCGGTCTGGACGGGTGATGGCTGCCACGCGCGCGGGGTCCCGCACCCGAGAGATCTTCGCCACGCTGGAGTACGGACCCGCGCCGGAGAGCCACGCATGCGCGCTGGTGAGGGCCTGCGGGCCGGCGCTGCCCCTCCCTTCCTCCCTTCCTCCCTCCCTCTCTCCCCCCTCCACCCGCGCGGGTTCTGCGCGCTGACTCCCGTGATCCTCCGCGGCAGCTCCGCGACTCCGCACCTCTTTGCTTCTGTGATTCCCGGCGCCCCTGGACCAGCTTCCCGGGAGCTTTTGCGGTTGTGCCTCTCAGCCCTTTAGCGGGTCCTCGTGCCTCACGGCCCGAGCTCGAGGCGGTGTTTTCCCGCTTCCTCAGACCCGCCCCACCCGGAGGGGTGCGACTGGTTCTTCGGAGCCACATCAGAACCTCCAGGGAACCTCTGAACCCCGTAGACTTCCCAGGGTTCCTGAGAACATCCTGTGCCTCCATGGTCCTCCAGGGCACCCCGAGAGTTCTCATGGGGCTCCCCTAATCACTCGGACCCTCCGTGGAGTCCCCGTGAGTCCTCAGGCTCCTCTGTACTTGTGTGGCTTCGGTGATCTCGGGGGGCTCTCGGAACCCCGGAATCCATCAGAACTCCTCGTTACCTACAGCCCCTCAGCGTGCCCTCATGGCCCCCCCGTGGTCCCTCGCCACCTCTGGGGGTGTCGCGTGGGCCCCCCGTGAGTCCTCGGGGCCGCTGAAAATGCTGATGGTGCTCCATGACCCTCAAATTCCCTGGGACTCCTGTGATCCCTCAGGCTCTGTGGTTCTCAACCTTCCTGATGCCGCGACCCTTTACTACAGTTCCTCATGTGGTGGTGACCCCCGACCAGAAAATTATTTTCGTTGCTACTTCATCACTGTAATTTTGCTACTGTTATGAATCGTCATGTAAATATCTGGTATGCAGGATGTCTTTTCAGGGGTCGCGACCCACAGGTTGAGAACCGCTGCCTCTGAGCCTCCCATAACGTTTTGGAGGTTCTCGCAGATAAGTAAGGGGCCTCGAATTTTCCGTAATGGCCCAGGCCCCTCAGAATCCCCCCCCATGGAGCCAGGTCACCCCCAAGGGCCCTCTCGCACCCAGTCGAGGAGCTTGGGCTTCTGCAGGGGGAGGGGAGGAGGGTGGACGAAGAACCCACGTCCAGGATGCGCGCTGCGCCTGCGCAGGCTGTGGAGGGACAGGAGGGGATGAGGCCGCGGTGCAGGAGCAGCAGGCTTCGGGGAACTGAGGGGCGAGGACAGCACTTGGGGTCTGGCCCTGTGGCGAGGTGGACTGTCCCCCACCCCATGGTGAACCCTGGAGGAGCAAGCTTCCGGGGAAAGATGCTGAGCTGAGTTGTCACCTGTTGTCCAACGTGTGCACGAGTCAAAGGCCACTTTGGGCCGGGCTGGTGTGGCTCTGATTGAGTGTTTCCCACTCAAGGGCACATGCCCGGGTTGCGGGCCTGATCCCCAGCAGGGGGCGTGCAGGAGGCAGCCGATCAGTGATTCTCTCTCATCATTGATGCTTCTATCTCTCCCTCTCCCTTCCTCTCTGAAATCAATAAGAATATGTATATTTTTGAAAAATACCACTTTGAGCCTCAGGTCTAGAGGCAGGGACCTGGGAGGCATCAATGTCAAAAAGAACCGAACCCTAGCCAGTTTGGTTCAGTGGATAGAGGGTGGGCCTGTGAACTGAAAGGTCCCAGGTTCGATTCTGGTCAAGGGCACATGCCGGGGTTGTGGACTCGATCCCTAGTGGGGGACTTGCAGGAGGCAGCCGATCCATGATTCTCTCTCATCATGGATGTTTCTATCTCTCTCCCTCTCCTTTCCTCTCTGAAATCAATAAAAATATATATATATTTAAAAATCAACATAAATGTATAGAAAAAAAGATAACGGAACCCTGGGAGAGACAAGATCTAGATATATAGTGTAGGCGCAGATAAAAGGACCTGTGGCCCTGGTTTGGCTCAGTGGATGGAGCGACGGCCTGCGGACTGAAGGGTCCCAGGTTCGATTCCGGTCAAGGGCACATGCCTGGCTTGTGGGCTGATCCCCAGTAGGGGGCGTGCGGGAGGCAGCCAATCAATGATTCTCTCTCATCATTGATGTTTCTTTCCCTCTCTCCCTTCCTCTCTGAAATCAATAAAAATACATTTAAAAAATAAATAAAAGGAGCTGTGACAGTGTGCAGAGAACCCCCACACTTGGAGGGTGGGAGTGGAATGTCGCGAAATAGCAATGTGCTAAAAGCTCCTAGTTATCCTATTTATTGGATGCTTTCTCTGTGACCCTCTGTGCTCAGCATACTTGCGTGGACTCTCCCAGGACCACCGTGGGAGGGGTCATTGTGGTTATTATCTTAGTGAGAGCGCAGAGAGGCTTGGAGAAGTAAGTCATTTTTGCCCGTGGTCAGCACAGCTGAAAAGGGGAAGCTGAACTTTCAACCAATCAAGAATTTAAATTAAATACAAGAGAAAAGGAGGAAGCTGAGATTTGAACCCGAGCCCTCAGATTCCAGCGCCTGTGGTGCCCCCACCTTGCCCCAGACCAAGGTCTCAGCCTTAGGGTCTGTTGGCCAGACTCGGCCAATAAACATGTTTTCTTTGGCCGATGTTTATTGGTAAAAAATGTGAATTTGTTGACAACTAACTCCATGTAAACATCCGGGATTCCAGCTTCTCTTGAAAATAAAATCCCCCAATTTGGCAACCTTTGGCTCACGTTTCCTGACAAAAATCATCTGGCTCCGTTAGCGACAGTTTGTCTTGTTAGACAAGTGGCGAGTTCCCAGTCTCCCCCAGGCCCTCTTCTCACACTATCGAGGTCTGCGGGGACCCTATGGACATTCTTTTAGGATTTTGTTTTTCTTTGGGGGGAAATTTTGCAAAATTCCAGGGTACTTAATATTGTGAACTCTCATGCATCCCTCACTGCGCTTCAACAATGATTAGCATTTGGTCCAGTTGTTGTCTCCCTGTGTGTTCTCTTTTTCTGGAGTGATTCCAATCCCATGGCCTAGCCGGTGTGGTTCAATGGTTAGAGAGTCAGCCCGCCCACGGGAGGGTCTCGGGTTCAATTCCGGTCAAGGGCACGTACCTGGGTTTCCGGTTCAGCCCCCGCCCTCCTTCCGAGCCCGTGTAGGAGGCAACCAGTCAATGTGTCTCTCTCGCATGGATGTCTCTCTCTCTTTCTCTCTCTCTCCCCTCCCCCCTCCCGCCCCTTCCACTCTCTCTAAGAATCAATGGAAAAAATACCCTCCAGTGAGCATTAACAACAAAAAATTAAATCCCAGATGTCATATTACTTTCCCATAAATATTTGAGTCCTCATTTCTAACACATAAGGACTCCTGTACCATAACCACCCTGCCATCTGCACACTCAGCATTAACAGTCCTACTTTAATATCATCTGATGCCCAGCTCGTGCTCAGATACCCTCAACTATGTCAAAAGTGTCTTTCTCCCTCCCCCCCCCCGCCCTTCCCCAGCCTCTGGAGGGATTTGAATTAGGAACTTCCTGTTGACCATTTGACTTTAAAGAAAAAGGAGAAGGGCCAGTGGGCAGGGGAAGAGACAAGTCAGGAGACTGAGGCACTGGGGGTGATAAGAGAGAAGTTTGTAGAAGGGAAAAGTGGGAAGCGTGTCATGGATTTAGCAAGGATTTGGGGAAGACGGGACCAGGGACAGAGAGAAACGTGAAGCTGCTATGGAGCTGCAATAAAATTAATAGAGCCCTAACCGGTTTGGCTCAGTGGATAGAGCGTCGGCCTGCGGACTGATGAGTCAGGGCTTCGATTCTGGTCAAGGGCATGTACCTTGGTTGCGGGCACATCCCCAGTAGGGGGCGTGCAGGAGGTGGCTGCGATGTTTCTCTCTCGTCGATGTTTCTAGCTCTCTATCCCTCTCCCTACCTCTCTGTAAAAAATCAATAAAATATATTTAATCTTTAAGATAAAAGTAAACTGTAATTAAAAAAAAAAGAATTCCAAAACTGAAAAAAAAATATTTTTTAAAAATAATAATAATAAATAAAAATAATAGGAAGGTACAAGTACTGCTGCTTTGGTATCTGACACGGATGATTCATCCTCACATGCTTCTGAGGTGGGGAGTTGTCCTTGCCGCCACCTTCCAGATGCTCACTGAGCGGAGGCCACGGCCGGATCTGGCCAAGGCTGCACCATGAGTAAGGCTGGCCATGCCTGCACCTGGCACCGGAGCCAGGATTCAAACCTGGCCGTGGCCCTCGCTCCAGGGACCCCACCCTGGGCTGCCCCTCTGCAAAGCCCATATGCTACGCCTTGGGCTCAGTTAGACGTGCCACGGCCAAATAAACCGCGCCTGGCAGGGCAGCATCCAGTCTGTCTTCGGGATTCGGGGTCCCACACTCACCCCCCAAACGCTGACAGCTGAGATGGAGGGAACACAGGAACCACCTGGCTTAGAAGTCACATGGTCCCATGGGCATCGCTTCCAGGTGTACAAACAAAACGTGCACAGGGACATCTCCACCAGCACCATTCACAATAGCCAGAGAGCGGAAACGGCCCGCATGCCCAGCACCCGAGGACCAGCTAAACAAAATGTGGTCTGTCCCGATAATGAGTACCTTACAGCCATAAAAAGAAATGAGGTGCTCACACAGGATATGGCATGGACGGGTCTTGAACACGCCATGCCAATCATAACATTAAAAAGAAGAAAAGAAAAAACCATGCCAAGTGAAAGAAGCCAGCCACAAAAAGCCGTTTAGTGTAGGATTCCATGGACGTGAACTGCCCAGAATAGCAAATCCATTGAGACAGAGGGCTGATTAGCCGTTACCAAGGTTTGGGCGCAATGGGGAAGGGAGAGCGACTGCTTAGCAGTGGTTCTCAACCTTCCTAATGCCGCGACCCCTTAATACAGTTCCTCATGTTGTGGTGACCCCCAATGTCATTGTTACAAATTGAACATAAAGCATAGTGATTCATCACAAAAACAGCATGTAATTATATATGTGCTTTCCGATGGTCTTAGGCGACCCCTGTGAAAGGGTCGTTCGACCCCCAAAGGGGTCGCGGCCCACAGGTTGAGAACCGCTGGCTTAATGGCTGCGGAGCTGTCTTTTGGGGGTGATGAAATGTTCAGGAATTAGAAAGTGGTAATAGTTGCACAATACTGTGAATTTACTAAATGCCGCTGAACTGTACGCTTTAAAATGGTTCAAATGTTGAGTGTGTTATGTGTCTGTTATGTTTATGTCTATTTTCCACCTACACAGGAAAAGAATTAGCTGGTGGGGCGAAGGGGGGAGGTGTCCCCCTCCCAGAGCACACTGGGCAGGGGTCGCGCTCCTTGAGCTGCCTCCCAGACCCCTTTCCAAACTCTCCCCCTTCCCAGGCCTGGCTGGACACCCAGGATCGGTGCTTGGGCCACTATGTAAGTGGAAAATGGTTAAAGCCGGAAAACAGGAAGTCAGTGCCTTGCCAGGATCCCATCACAGGTAGGAGGCGTCCCCTGGTCATTAGGGGAGGGAGAGGCACCCATGCCCCCGGCCATACCCAACACAGACACCCTAATGTCTTTGCTCAGGGCCTGATGGGGGGAGGAGGCTGAGAGTTTGGGCTCCTCCTGATCCTGGTTTTTCTAATATGGTCTCAAGTCCCCGTGGACACTTTTCTGAGTCACCATCTACTAAAGATCCCTCCCTTAGCTTTGCGCAGTGGCAGTATCGTAGCCAATGAGGTTTATCTGAGGCGCGATTATTGCTAAAAAAAAATTAAAATAAAATAAAATCCCTTCCTTGAATGCGGAGGTCCTCGGAGCAAGGACCAATGGATTTATCCCCATTTGTCAGATGACAGACCTGAGACCCGCAGCAGGGCCGGGGACCAGCTTTACTGCCCGCTCCCAGTCCCCGGAAATCTTAGCCCCCCGCGGTTCTGACACAGTTTACCCCCTCTTCAATCTGGGTCCCCCCCCTTGTCTCCCCAGGAGAGAACTTGGCCACTTGCCTCCAGGCACAGGCTGAGGATGTGGCTGCAGCCGCAGAGGCAGCCAGGGCCGCGTTGGAGAACTGGATTGGACTCCCCGGAGCCGCTCGGGCCAAGCACCTGACCAGGTGATGCAGTTGAGGTGTGGACCCAGGGAGCGGGGGAAGGACTGAGAACAAAGACCCTGGTTCCCAACATCCCACGGAATTCATTGGCCGCTAAGGTTCATGTTCCCAGCATGCCTTTTGGCCTTTAGTCCCATCTATGGGGACTATAATGACAAAACCTCTATTTCCCCCCGAAAGAATATCCTTGGGGCTCATCGGGACTGGTGGGGCCCCAAAGTGCATTTCCCAGCATCCTCCTGGGGCAGCTAGAGACAGAGATTCCATTTCCCAAAATGTGTGAGGTTAGAGGTAAGCCCAGCATCTCCAGGGCTACAGGTGGCCAAAATCTTTGCACAGCAGCCTCGGGATTTGTTTCCTGGACTACGTTTCCCATCAGTCTCTAGTGTTCTTACCCCTGGTAAAGGGGGATGTCCCAGGGTTCGTGGGGAATATTGTAGTTCAGGTAAATGGGGTGTGTTTCAAGACCCTTTCAGGTTGAGGGGCACTGGGAATGACCGGCCCCCTTGCTTTCTGCACAGGCTGGCCAAGATGATCCAGAAGCACCAGCGGCTGCTGTGGACCCTGGAGTCCCTGGTTACTGGGCGGGCTGTTCGAGAGGTTCGAGACAGGGATGTCCCGCTGGCCCAGCAGCTGCTCCAGTACCATGCAATTCAGGCACACATCCAGGAGGAGGCGCTGGCAGGCTGGGAGCCCATGGGTGAGAAGCATGAGTCCGGGCCCCCAGCCCCCTCTTCCATCAGGGCCCACCAGTGCCTGTCCCAGTCACCTCATTTGTTCTCGCAGGAGTAATTGGTCTCATCTTGCCACCCACATTCTCCTTCCTGGAGATGATGTGGAGGATTTGCCCCGCCCTGGCTGTGGGTAAGTGATGGGCTGGGTGCCTGGACCCCTGGGTCTGAGGGAGGAGGGGCTGGGGGCCTGGACCCCTGGGTCTGAGGGAGGAGGGGCTGGGGGCCTGGACCCCTGGGTCTGAGGGAGGAGGGGCTGGGGCCTGGACTCTTGAGTCTTTGAGTTGCCCGCCTTCCCTAGGCTGCACTGTGGTGGTCCTCGTGCCCCCGGCCTCCCCAACACCCCTCCTCCTGGCCCAGCTGGCAGGGGAACTGGGCCACTTCCCAGGAATCCTCAACGTGATCAGTGGCCCTGCCTCCCTGGGGCCTGTCCTGGCCTCCCAGCCCGGGGTCCAGAAGGTGGCCTTCTGCGGAGCCATCGAGGTACCTTCAGGGCGAGGAGGGCGACAGGGCAGGGCTGGGGTCCAGAAGGTTTTCCCCCTCTGAACCCCGTGGGGTGTGGGGTTCCCCCAGGAAGGACGTGTCCTTCGGCGCACCCTGGCGGGCGTGGGTCCAGAGCTGGGCCTGGCGCTGGGGACCGAATCGCTGCTGCTGCTGACGGAGGCGGCAGATGTGGACTCGGCCGTGGAGGGCGTCGTGGACGCAGCCTGGTCGGACCGCAGCCCGGTGAGCCCCTCGCGCCAGTGTCCCCTGATGTCCTGAGGGCTGTGCCTGTCTGTCTCCAGACCTTGGGGCCCCGTGTCTGTTCAGTTTTCAGTCCTTGGTGTCTTCACACCAGCGCGTGTGGGAATCATCACCTCCGATTTCCGGATCTCCCTGCCCGGCTCTCCTGGTCTGTCAGGGCCCGGCCTGTCTCTTGCTCCCTAGGACCCCTCACTGTTCTGAGTGTTCGTGCCCCTGGTTTCCCAACCTCTGTCTTTACTCTGAAATGACCAGCTTTCTGGAACTCCACCTTCTGCCTGGGGTCCGGGGCCTCGGACAGCCTCCAGGGTCCTTGGCCACTTCTCCCTGACCCTCCTTCGATCTCTGCATGTGTGTCCCTGAGTCTCAGCCCTCTGTGGGGGCCTGTCCCCCCACATGGCCCCTGACATCCCTTTCCCTAACAGGGGGGCCTCAGGCTTCTCGTCCAGGAGTCCGTGTGGGACGAGGCAATGAGGCGGCTCCGGGTGCGGATGGCGCGGCTCCGGGGAGGCCGAGGGCTCGACGGGGCCGTGGACATGGGGGCCCGAGGGGCTGCTGCACATGAGCTGGCCCAGCGGTTTGTGCGTGAGGCCCAGAGCCAGGGCGCACAGGTGAGCCGGGGTGCAGGCTGCAGGGTGCTGGGGGAGGAGGGACCCGGGTCTGAGGGAGGAGGTGCTGGGGGCCTGGGCTTCTGGGTTCCGGGGGAGGAGGGACCTGGGAGTGGACTTCTACTAGTAGATCTGTTTCGTTCTCCCAGGTGTTCCAGGCTGGCGATGTGCCCCTAGACAGCCCGTTCTTCCCCCCAACCTTGGTCTCTGACCTGCCCCCCTCCTCCCCGTGTGCCCGGGCAGAGGTAAGCCCCTTCGTGTCCAAGAGATCCTACTCCACCCACCCATCTGCCCCCAGACATGGGCCACAGCAGAGGCCCTGGTGGCCCCTTGGCCTGGGTCTGGGGCTGCTGACTACTGGACGCTGGTCCCCTAGTGGGGGCGGGCATAGGGGGGCGGGGTTGGCAGGCTGCTTGAACTCACTGTCACCTTCCAGGTACCGTGGCCTCTGGTCGTGGCCTCCCCATTCCGCACGGCCAAGGAGGCACTGGCCGTGGCCAACGGGACGCCCCGAGGAGGCAGTGCCAGTGTGTGGAGTGAGAGGCTGGGGCAGGCCCTGGAGCTGGGCTACGGGTCAGTGGCACCCACCGGGCACAGGCAGCGGCCTGTGGGGAGGGCCCGCGCTTCCATCTTCACGCCTCTGTTTCTGACTCTCCACCCCCCCAACTCCCTGCTTTGCTCTCTGATGCCCCGTCTCCCCACAGGCTCCGGGTGGGCACAGTCTGGATCAACGCCCACGGCCTCAGAGACCCTGCGGTGCCCACGGGTGGCTGCAAGGAGAGTGGGTCTTCCTGGCACGGGGGCCTAGATGTGAGTGTCCCCTCCCGCCCGCCACCATCGGCACCCTCTCTCAGCCTTGTGCCCGCCTTGCACCCTCCCAGCACTGTCCCTCTCACAGGGCCTGTATGAGTACCTGCGGCCCGCGGGGACCCCTGCCCGGCTGCCCTACCTTTCTGAGAATCTGAACTATGACACCTTTGGCCTTACCGTGCCCTCAGCCCTCCCGGCTGGGCCTGAAACAGGTCCCAGGTGAGCTGTTCCAGGGCCCACGACTCCCAGAATCCTGTGGGGGAGGAGGGGCAGGCTCCCTTGGACTGAAGCGGGTGAGCTAGAGCCCTGGAAGGGTCCCAGGCCCCACCCAGATCTGCATTCTAGGTCTTACGGCCTCACACCCACCGTCCAGGCCTGAGGAGAGCCTCAGCCCTGCTGAACGGAGGTCTGGGGTCCCCCAGTGTCTTGTGGGGCCAAGAATTGGGGGTTACCCAGAAGCTCATGGGAGCTGGAGTGGTCCATTCAGGGGGCTGGCGCAGGGGCTCTGATTAACACCTTGGCCCCAAGACCCACCCTCACACCTCACCCTACTGCAGCCCAGCACCCCCCTACGGGCTCTTCGTGGGGGGCCGTTTCCAGGCGCCTGGGGCCCGGAGCTCCAGGCCCATCCACGACTCGCAGGGCAATCTCCATGGCTACGTGGCCGAGGGCGGAGCCAAGGACATCCGGGTGGCTGTGGAGGCCGCCCACCAGGCTGCCCCTGGGTAAGTGGGGTCTCGGCAACACCCAGGCCCTGTGAGGCATCAAAGGGGGACCCCCAGGGCTGAGGGGCTGTGGGGTTAGCTCCCACGGCTGACGGAATAGGGGTGTGGTTGGCCCCTCTCTTCCTGGGGGCGGCTGAGCTATCGGGCCTGGACCCCCAGGGTAAGGGCCGTGGACAGAGGAGGGGCATCTGGGAAGAGCCAGGGCCAGGAGACCAGCCCCCGATGTTCACTGTCCGCCCGCAGCTGGATGGGCCAGTCCCCGGGGGCCCGGGCAGCCCTGCTGTTGGCACTGGCAGCCGCCCTGGAGCGCCGGGAGCCCACCCTGTCCTTGAGGCTGGAGAGGCACGGAGTGGAGCTCAAGGCCGCCCAGGCGGAGGTGGAGCTGAGCGTGACGCGGCTCCGGGCCTGGGGGGCCCGCGCCCAGGCCCAGAGCCACAGCCTGCAGGTGAGCGGGCCTGTGGGAGGGCAGACAGAGCGGGCGGTGTGGAGCGGGGTCGGAACAAAGGCTCTGGAGTGAGCCACACCTGGGGCCCAAGCTGTGATCACCAGCAAGTACCTTGGCCTCCGTACCTCAATTTTCTCATCCGTATAATGGGCATGGGGCCTACCTCAGATTAGTGTTTCAAATTGTTAGTAACCCATAAAGTCAATTGAGTGGGTTGTAACCATGATTTTCTTTTTTTAAAAAAATATATTTTATTAATTTTTCAAAGGGAGGAAGGGAGAGGGATAGAGAGCCAGAAACATCGATAAAAGAAAAACATGATCAGCTGCCTCCTGCACACCTCCTACTGGGGATGTACCCGCAACCCAGGTACATGCCCTTGACGGGAATCGAACCCGGGACCCTTCAGTCCGCAGGCCGAAGCTCTATCTCCTGAGCCAAACTGGTTAGGGCTGATTTTCTTTCTTTTTTTAAATATATTTCATTGATTTTTTACAGAGAGGAAGGGAGAGAAATAGAGAGTTAGAAACATCTATCAGCTGCCTCCTGCACATCTCCCACTGGGGATGTGCCCACAACCTGGGCATGTGCCCTTGACCGGAATCGAACCCAGGACCTTTCAGTCCGCAGGCCGACGCTCTATCCACTGAGCCAAACCAGTTTCGGCTGATTTTCTTTTTTATTTGGTAGTTTTTATTTTTGTTTTTGAACTTTTATTGAATTTATTGGGGTGGTTAACAAAATGATACAGGTTTCAGGTGCCCAGTTCCACTACACGTCATCTGTGCACCGCCCCTCCCCCAGCACTCCCCACGCTGTTTTCCATGTCCATGAGTTCTTTCTCTTTTTTTTTTTTTTCTCTCAATCCCTCCTTCCTCTCACTCAGCTCCCCGACCCGGACAGCTGTCAGCCTGGCTCTAGCCATGAGTCTGTCTCTATTTTGCTTGTTCATTTATTTCATTAGATTCCATTAGGGTGAAGTCATATGGTATTTGTCTCTCTCTGACTGGCTTATTTCACTCAGCATAACACTCTCAGGTCTGTCTGTGCTCCGCAGTCTTTGAGGGTTTTTAAAGTGTGGCTTTAGTTGGGGTACAGAATACAGATAGCAAACTGTGCCTTCTCAGGCCTGCGTTTTGGTGAAGTTTGACAAATACGTACAGTTGCATCATCACGATCAGGACAGATGTTCACCTCCCCAAAGGGCTTCTCCCTCCTCGTCCCCTTCCCCCACTGCAAGTGCTTGGCAACCACTACACTTTCTGTCCTTTCCGTTTTCTTCAAGAGCGCAAATGCAGTCATACTGTGTATTGCAGGTGTGTCAAACTCAGAGCTAACACGGGCCAAATAAGCAAGGTGTAAGTGTCTGTGGGCCGCAAAAAAACAAAAGCTTCACTTTTTAAAAAAATATATATTTTATTGATTTTTTTACAAAGAGGAAGGGAGAGGGATAGAGAGTTAGAAACATCGATGAGAGAGAAACATTGATCAGCTGCCTCCTGCACGCCCCCCACTAGGGACGTGCCTCAACCAAGGTACATGCCCTTGACCGGAATCGAACCTGGGACCCTTCAGTCCCCAGGCCGACACTCTTTCTAGCCACTGAGCCAAACCGGTCAGGGCCAAAAGCTTCACTTTTCACAGAAACGTAGGTTTATTTCGGTAGACATGCTGAATAGAAAGGGCTGAAATAAATGAGTCATCGTTAACATAAAATAACATTTTATTAAAAATTAATAGTTTTTCTTGAACATTAACTCACCAGACATTGCAGAACTGCATGAATTAATAAGCGTGACGCAAATAAACCTATTTTTCTTGTTCTCCAAAAGCGAAATATTTCCTGTTGCGCAAACCAAACAAGTCAGTCCAAGAGTAATGACGGCAATTGGCTGCTAAGATATTCCCTGGTAGTACTAGTGGAGAGAAATGGTGCACCTGCATCTAAGGCGCGTAAGGGAAACGAATGCAACACGATCATAGTCATCAGTCATTAGCGACCATTGTAGGGCGTTATTCGTAACTAGAGGCCCGGTGCACGGGATGTGTGCATGGGTAGGGTTCCTAGGCCTTGCTGGCTGCCAGCCAGGGCCTTCCTTCATTCCGTGCCAGCCCCTCCTTGGTGGTCAGCGCACATCGTAGTGAGCGATCAAACTCCCCGTCTCCCAGTCGAACTCCTGAGGGGACGCTTTGCATATCAGCCTCTTATATATGTAGATTATGTACAACAGGATATTGTAAAAACTAAGTTATGAAATTTTTATTAAAACGTTTCTTACATGCGGCCCACGGGCCTCGAGTTTGACATGCTTGGTGTAGTGTTTGATGTCTGGCTTCTTTCATTGCTTTTAAGATGTATCCTTATTGCATCTATCAATACATTCCTTTTTATTGCTGAGTAGCGGTATCTTACGTGCATGCCCTATCTGTTCCTGCATTTACCAGTGGCTAGGAAGCTGGGCTTTTCTAGGCTTTAGCTGTTGAGTAAGTAGTTTGCATACATGCCTTTGTGTGAACATGTTTTTATGGCTCTTGGGTAAATACCTAGAAATCAGATTGCCAGATGGTGCGATAAGTGCATACTCAATTTCACAAGAAACTGCCAAACAGGTTTTCAAAGTACCATTTCGCTATCCCACCGGCAGTATGTGTTTCAGTTTCTCTACCTCCTCGCCAACATTTTAGATATCAATCTTTACTTAAAAATTTAGCCATTTTACCTGGCCAGCATGGCTCAGTGGTTGAATGTCGACCTATGAACCAGGAGGTCACGGTTTGATTCCTAGTCTGGGCACATGCCCAGGTTGTGGGCTCCATCCCCAGTGGGGGATGTGCAGTAGGCAGCCGATCGATGATGCTCTCTCATCATTGATGTTTCTATCTCTCTCTCCATCTCCCTTCCTCTGAAATAAAAAAATATATATTTTTAAAAAGATTTAGCCATTTAAAAAAATATATGCTTTTGTTGAGCCCAGCCGGTGTGGCTCAGTGGTTGAGCATCGACTCATGAACCAGGAGGTGACTGGTGTGATTCCCAGCCAGGGCACATGCCCAGGTTGCAGGCTCAGTCCCCAATAGGTGGCATGCAGGTGGCAGCCAATCAGTGATGCTTCTCTCTCATCGATATTTCTATCTCTCTATCCCTCTCCTTTCCTCTCTCTGTAAAAAATCCGTAAAAACATAATTTTGAGAGAGAGAGGAAAGAAGAGGGAGAGGGAGAGAAACATCAATGTGAGAGAGAAACAGATCCGTCGCCTCCCACATGCACCCTGACCCCGACAAAACAAATTCTTTAAAACAAACAAAAAAACAATAAAACTAATTCTAAAAGCTGAGGATGTTACCAGTTCCTTCAAAGAGCTATGAATGGCAGACGAGCCATGAAAAGCTGTTCAGCGTCACTAAAGAGTAATCATAAGTGAAATGCAAACTGCACCCTGGCCGGGTCGCCCGGTTAGTTAGAGCACCATCCAGTGCCCCAGGGTTTCGGGTTCGATCTTGATCAGGGCACATATAAGAAGCAACAGTGGCCGAAACCTGTTTGGCTCAGTGGATAGAGCGTCGGCCTGCGGACTGAGAGGTCCCGGGTTCGATTCCGGTCAAGGGCATGTACCTGGGTTGCGGGCACATCCCCAGTGGGAGATGTGCAGGAGGCAGCTGATCGATGTTTCTCTCTCATCAATGTTTCTGACTCTCTATCTCTCTCCCTTCCTCTCTGTAAAAAATCAATAAAATATATATATATTAAAAAAAAAGAAGCAACAGTGAATGCATAAGTAGAACAACGAATTGATGTTTCTCTCCCTTTTTCTCTCTCTCTCTCAAATCAGTTAAAAAATGCAAAATGGAGCCACAATGAGGCGTAACCACATACCTAGGAAACTGGCTAAAATTTCAGCCCTGGCCAGTGTGGCTCGGTGGGTTGGAGAGTCCACCCATAAACCAGACGGTGGCAGCTTGGTTTCCAGTCAGGGTGCAGGTTCAATCCCCGGCTGGGCCACGTCTGGGAGGCAGCCAATCCGTGTTTCTCTATCTCTTTCTCTTACATATAACCCAGCCATGATTCCTAGGTATTTACCTCAATAAATTTAATTTCTAGTTTTTTTAAAAAATATTTTAGAGGAAGGGAGGGGAGAGGTGAAACATTGATGTGAGTTTGAAACATCGATTGGCTGCCTCCTGCACGCCCCCTAACAGGAATGAAGCCAACAACCCAGGCATGTATCCCGACCGGGAATTGAACCAGCAACCTTTCAGTGCACAGACGGGTGACGCCCAACCAACTAAGACACATGGGCCTGGGCAGATTTTTGGTTTTGGGGTTTTTTTTAGAGAAATATCACTTTGTTGTTGCACTTATTTTTGGGGGGCGGGGGGGCGGTGAGGCTATTAAATTTTATTTCCATTGTGATAATAATTTAGAATTATAACACTACGCTTTAAGGTTGAGTACACTTTTTTCCAATTAAACATTTATTCTTAATTATACTAGTAGTTTACACACAGCTCTATATTAGTTTCAGCTCTACAACATAGTGATTCAGCATTTATATACCTTACAAAGTGATCACTGCAATAAATCTAGTAACCATCTGTCACCATACATAGGTATTACAATAATATTATGACCTCGTGGCTAGGCGGGCCAGGATATTCTAAATTTCTAAAAACTTCTGTTCCCTATACTGTACATCACATCCCTGTGACTTAATTTATAACTGGAAATTTGTATTTCTTTTTTTTTATTATTAAATCTTTATTGTTCAGATTATTACAATTGTTTCTCTTTTTTCCCCCCATAGCTCCCCTCCACCCGGTTCCTACCCCCCCCTCTGCCCTCACTCCCCCCCCTCCACTGTCCTCATCCATAGGTGTATGATTTTTGTCCAGTCTCTTCCCGCATCCCCCACACCCCTTTCCCCCCCGAAGAATAGTCAGTCCACTCCCTTTCTATGCCCCTGATTCTATTATATTCACCAGTTTATTCTGTTTATCAGATTATTTATTCACTTGATTTTTAGATTCACTTGTTGATAGATATGTATTTGTTGTTCATAATTTTTGTTGTTGTTGTTCATAATTTTTATCGTCACCTTTTTCTTCTTCTTAAAGGACACCTTTCAGCATTTCATATAATACTGGTTTGGTGGTGATGAACTCCTTCAGCTTTTCCTTATCTGTGAAGCTCTTTATCTGACCTTCAATTTTGAATGATAGCTTTGCTGGATAAAGTAATCTTGGTTGTAGGTTCTTGCTATTCATCACTTTGAATATTTCTTGCCAGTCTCTTCTGGCCTGCAAAGTTTCTGTTGAGAAATCAGCTGACTGTATGGGTACTCCCTTTTAGGTAACTGACTTTTTTTCTCTTGCTGCTTTTAAGATTCTCTCTTTGTCTTTTGCTCTTGGCATTTTAATTATGATGTGTCTTGGTGTGGTCCTCTTTGGATTCCTTTTGTTTGGGGTTCTCTGCGCTTCCTGGATTTGTAAGTCTATTTCTTTCACCAGGTAGGGGAAGTTTTCTGTCATTATTTCTTCAAATAGGTTTTCAATATCTTGCTCTCTCTCTTCTTCTGGCACCCCATAATTTGGATGTTGGTACGCTTGAAGTTGTCCCAGAGGCTCCTTACACTATCTTCATATTTTTGGATTCTTTTTTCTTTTTGTTTTTCCGGTTGGGTGTTTTTTGCTTCTTCGTATTTCAGATCTTAGACTTGATTCTTGCGATCCTCTAGTCTGCTGTTGGATCTCTGTATAATATTCTTTATTTCAGTCAGTGTATGTTTAATTTCTAGTTGGTCCTTTTTCATATCCTTGAGGGTCTCACTAGATTTATGGAGGGTCTCACTAAATTTATCGGCGGTTTCTAGAAAATTCTTGAAAAACCTTATTTATTTTTTTAAAAATATATTTTATTGATTTTTTACAGAGAGGAAGGGAGAGAGATAGAGAGTTAGAAACACTGATCAGCTGCCTCCTGCACATCCCCCACTGGGGACGCGCCCGCAACCCAGGTACATGCCCTTGACCGGAATCAAACCTGGGACCCTTCAGTCCACAGGCCGACGCTCTATCCACTGAGCCAAACCGGTTTTGGCTTGAAAAACCTTATAACCATGGTTTTGAACTCTATATCCAGTAGTTTGCTTTCCTCCATTTCTGTCATTTGTGATCTGTTTCTTTGTCTCCGCATTTTGGCTGCTTCCCTGTGTTGATAGAGTGGCTTTGTGTGCTAGGTGTCCTATAGGGCCCAGTGGCTCAGCCTCCCCAATTACCTGAGGTGGACACTCTTGGTGCACCCCTTTGTGGGCTTTGTGCACAGTCTTGTTGTAGTTAAGCCTTGATTGTTGTTGGTATCACTGGGAGGAATTGACCTCCAGGCCAATTGGCTAATCAGCTGTGTCTATGGTGGGAGAACTTCTGTGCTGGAGACACCCTTATGGGGCAAGACTTGCTTCAGTGGGGCTTTGGTGCTCTCTGAGTCTGCCCCCTGAGTGTGTCCCTTATGGATCTGAGGAGTTGTAATCTGGATGGTCCCACTCTGACCACTGGGTACACTGGCTCTTGGATCTCTAAGGAGGTGCTAATTTAGCCTCTGCCTGAGGCTACCCAGCAGGAGCTATGGAGAGATTCCTCTTCTTTTTTGGGGGTTTGGAGGTGACCAGATGAGGCCAGCTGTGAAGCAATGCAAGCTGCTGTGGGGCCTTGGGCCTTCTTTTGAATGTTCTGGGTCTCTCTGACCCAGCTGCAATTAGGTAATTTTATATTGTACATGGCCAAGTCATTCACACACAAAAGCCTCTGTGCAAGCTGGGGTGGGGCGGGGTCTCAGGGAATCAACAGGGCTGAGCAACAGCTATGGCTGGTCCTTAGCTCTGCCCTAAGAGGCCCCGCGTCTCGGTGTCCGGGTAATCGCTGCAAGCACCTCTGAGAGAAAGCCGCCCTCGAGTTCCAACCGATGCCAGACAGTCCAGTTTCTCCCCGTATGAGTCTGGGTCCCCAGAGACTCGCCTGGAACTGGAGTTCAGAGCCATCAGGAGCTTGAGACTCCCTCCCGATTGAAAAAGACACTGGCGTCCTCTGTTGCCAGCCCTTTCCACGTGTGTGCACCTCCGTACCTCTGCACTGTACTTCCGCACCTCCTGAGTCTCAGTGTGCTTTTCTCTTTCCTTCTAGTTGTAGAATTTCCACTCAGCCAGCCTTCCTGTGGTTCTGGATGGTGTCCGCTTTGTCTTTTAGTTGTACTTTGAAGTGGTTGTGCGAGGCAGCAATTTTAGGTGTTTACACCTATGCCACCATCTTGGCTTCTCCTTGTTGCACTTATTGATGCATTCATTGGGTGATTACTTGTATGTGCCCTGACTGGGGATTGAACCCGAAACCTTGACCTATCAGGATGATGCTCTAACCACTGAGCAACCCAGCAAGGGCTAATTTCTAGATTTTTAGAGAAAGTGAAAGCGTATATCCACACCATGACTTACACACAAATGTTCATAGCAGCAGCATTCGTAGTAGCCAAAAACTCCAAACAACCCAGATATCCCTCAGTAGGTTGGTAGATAAACAAAATATGATACATCCTTTCAACGGACTCCTACTTGGTAATCAGAGGAAATGAACATGCCACAGCATGAATGAACCTCCAACTGACTGCTGAGTGAGGAAGTCAGATTAAAAAAGAGCCCTAGCCGGTTTGGCTCAGTAGAAAGAGCGTCGGCCCGTGGACTGAAAGTCCTGGGTTCGATTCTGGTCAAGGGCACATGCCTGGGTTGTGGGCTCAATCCCCATTAGGGCATGCAGGAGGCAGCCAGTCAATGAGTTTCTCTCATCATTGATGTTTCCATCTCTCTCTCCCTCTCCCTTCCTCTCTGAAATCAATAAAAATATATATTTTTTAAAAAGTGTAGCTGGCCGGTATGCCTCAGTGGTTGAGCATTGACCTATGAACCAGGAGGTTAAGGTTACATTCCGGTCAGGGCACATGCCAGGTTGCGGGCTTGATCCCCGTGTGGGGCGTGCAGGACTCAGCCGATCAATGATTCTGTCATCATTGATCTTTCTATCTCTCTTCCCCTCTCCTTTTCTCTCTGAAATCAATAAAAGTATATTTTAAAAAAAAAGATACTATAGCCCTAGCCAGTTTGGCTCGGTGGATAGAGCGTCGGCCTGCGGACTGAATGGCCCCAGATCCGATTCCAGTAAAAGGGCACATGCCTGGGTTGCGGGCTCCATCCCCAGTAGAGGGCGTGCAGGAGGCAGCCGATCAGCGATTCTCTCTCATCATTGATGTTTCTCTCTCTCTCTCCCTCTTCCTCTCTGAAATCAATAAAATATAGTGAAAGAAAAAAAAAAAGTATAGAGCCCTGGCCCGTGTTTCTAAATGGTTAGAGCATCACCCACACACCAAAGGGTTGAGGGATCGATTCTTAGTCAAGGGCATGTGCCTGAGTTGCAGGTTTGACCCCCAGTCCAGTCAAGGTCTGTGTAGGAGGCAACCAATTGATGTGTCTCTCACATCGGTGTTTCTCTCTCTACCTCACCCCCCTTCCACACTCTGTAAAAATCAGTGGACAAAATATCCTTGGGTGAGGATTAACAAAACAAAAAAAGAGAGTAGACTGTAATTCCGTATCTAGAAAATACCAGTTCATCTATAGTGAGAGAAAGCAGGTCAGTGGTTGTCTGAGGACAGAGAGTAGGGATTGGAGAGAAGAAACACAAGGAAATTTGGGGGGTGAAGTTCATGATCTTTTCTTTTAATCTTCACCTAAGGATATGTTTTGTTTTGTTTTTTATTTAAAAATATATTTTATTGATTTTTTACAGCGAGGAAGGGAGAGGGATAGAGAGTTAGAAACATCAATTAGAGAAGCATCGATCAGCTGCCTCCTGCACACCCCCTACTGGGGATGTGCCAGAAACCAAGGTACATGCCCTTGACCGGAATCGAACCTGGGACCCTTCAGTCTGCAGGCTGACGCTCTATCCACTGAGCCACACCAGTTAGGGCCTGAGGATATGGTTATTGACTTTAGAGACAGGGAGAGAGAAACATCAGTCTCACACAAGGTGACCGGGGATTGAACCAGCAACCTAGGTATGTGCCCCAAAGCGGGGATTAATCCAGAAATCTTTTGGTGTAGGGGTGAACCAACTTAGCCACCCAGCCAGGGCGAAGTCCATGATCATGATTGTGGTGATGGTTTCATGGGTGTATTTTTATGTTGAAACTTATCAAAACCCTGGCCATGTGACTCCGTTGATTTGAGCATTGTCCCCTATACCAAAAAGGTTGTGGGTTCAATCCCCGGTTAGGGCACTTATGGGAAGTAACTGATCAATGTTTCTCTCTCTCTCCCTTCTTCTCTCTAAAAACCAATAAAAATATATCTTCAGGTGTGGATTAAAAACAAAATCAAATTGTATCCTTTAAAATGTGTGCAGGGTAATGAATATCAATTATGAAGGGTTTTTTTTAATGTACAAACACACACACAGACAAACCCATGGGCCAAGTTCTGATCCCTCTACACACATTAGCTCATTTCTTTTTTTTTTTTAATTTTTTTTTTTTCCAATAACTAACAGCTGCTTGTTAGTCTTTGCCAGGCAGCTGTTAAAGGGTGGGTGGAAGGACACCCGTGACCCTAACTGGGAAAACTCAAATTAAGCCTTTAAGTACAAGCAAATTTAGAGCTCTTTTAAGTGTCCAAAGCTATTAATTAGTTTAATTGACACATTAAACTAATTTTGAATTAACATATTTGAATAACCAAGAACTAAAATGTTCACATTTTTCTAGTACAAAAAAATTAAATTTGCTTTAGTGATAAAAGAGCTCTGTCAATGTACACAAACTGTATACTTCAGACATTCAGAAAAATGTGAGCAGAAGGCTTATCAAAAGATATTTAATACAATTAGGTTTCAACAACCCTTGGTGGTCCTCATCTACACAGAAGCTCATTTCATTTTTTTTTTTTTTAAATATATTTTATTGATTTTTTACAGAGAGAAAGGGAGAGAGATAGAGAGTTAGAAACATCGATGAGAGAGAAACATCGATCAGCTGCCTCCTGCACATCTCCTACTGGGGATATGCCCGCAACCCAGGTACACGCCCTTGACCGGAATCGAACCTGGGACCCTTCAGTCCGCAGACCGACGCTCTATCCACTGAGCCAAACCGGTTTCGGCAGCTCATTTCATTTTAACAACAAGTCTCTGAGGTCGGTTCTATTACCATCCTCATTTGAAAGCTGGGAAACTAAGGCCCAGAGAGGTGAAGCAACTCACTTGAGGTCACACAGCTGATGAGTGGTGGAGCTGGGACTTGAACCCAGGCCATCTGGCTCTGAACCATCACTTGGTTCTATTATTGTTGGAGTTGTTATGAAGCAGCAGAGATGGGGATGTGAGGAGGGAAGAAAGGGGCAGGTGATGGAGATGGCCTGGGAGGTAGTCAGGTACCCCCGCCCCGCCTTTGACCTCCCACCTGTCCCTGCAGGTAGCTGAGCTGAGAGGCCCTGTGCTCCGACTCCGGGAGCCACTGGGGGTCCTGGCTATTGTGTGTCCGGACAAGTGGCCCCTGCTTGCCTTTGTGTCCCTGCTGGCCCCTGCCTTGGCCCATGGCAACACCGTGGTTTTGGTGCCCAGCGAGACCTGTCCCATCCCCGCCTTGGAGGTCTGCCAGGTACAGTCGCCTGCCTGCTGCTGTTCCCAGCAGCCCCTGGGGCTCCAGACAGATGAAAGGCACCCCAAGGCCTACAGGAGTTCCGTTCCCACCCTCACCCCTTGGTAACCATGGTAACCCCTGTCCAGGAATCCAAGCCTTCACTCCTCTAGATCCAGGGACCATGTTCTTCAGACCACAAGCCTTCACCAGTCGTGCCCTGGCCCAGTCCTTCTGGGAGCCCCATGCCATTCCCCCAGATGCTCACTCCCTGCCCCCACGGCCTCCGGGGTCTCACATCCTTCCCTCCCAACCCCGGGTGGCCACTCTCTCCCTCCCCTAGGATATGGCCACCTTGTTGCCAGCCGGCCTGGTGAACGTGGTGACAGGAGATCGGGACCACCTCACCCGCTGCCTGGCTTTGCACCAGGACGTCCAGGCCCTGTGGTACTTCGGATCTGCCCAGGTACCCTTTGTTTTACATCTCCTGGGAGCCTGGCTCTGCCCCCTTAAAACTCCTGTTGCTAAGGGGAAGAAACACCTTGGCAACCATGTTCTGCAGGCTTTCCCCTTCAGAGCCCTGGTTGCTAAGGAAGAGGATTGCTTAGCAACAAGGGCCTGAGATCTTGCCCGGCCCAAAGACCTAATCTTACTGGACAGCCCCTTTCTAAAGACCATACCCTAGCAACAGAGTGATAAGCCATAGCCCACCCTCTTTAAACCTTGTCAACAGAAACCTCAGGCCCCATTTGAACGTGGGCTGCTGACGGGGAGGAAGTTCCCCAGCCACAAAGGTCAGCCCCGTTTCCCCAGCATCCGCAAGGCTTGCTTGCCAGAAGCTGAGCTTATAGCAACAGGGCGTAGGTCAAGCCTCCACGCCCCCCCTCAGTAGTATCCGTGCTGCCAAGGAAGCAGCTGCTTATCAAACAAGCCGGAGGACACGCTGATCCCCCTGTCTCCATGCCAGGGCTCCCAGTTTGTGGAATGGGCCTCGGCAGGAAACCTGAAGCCCGTGTGGGTGGACAGGGGCTGCCCCCGGGCCTGGGATCAGGAGGCCGAAGGAGCAGGCCCAGAGCTAGAGCTTCGGGCAGCACGGACCAAGGCCCTGTGGCTGCCCATGGGCGACTGACACCTGAGTCCACTCCATCTTGGACGAAGAAGAGTTGGACCACCAACAGGCTCCAGATGCCTGGACCTTTCCACTTCCTTTGATGTCCGTGCCCTCAAATAAATTCTGACCAACCCTGGCTGTGCTTCTGAGGGAGAGAGCGGGCAGTAGCTCTGGGTCTGTTGGGGTTACTTTCGTTCTGTGACTCAGCAGCCTAGCGATCTGGCTCCGGTACAGCATAGTGTTTGTGAAACAGATAAAGGGGCCTCTGAGAAGCCCGGGACAGGACCGCGGGGGCTCTTGTTCCTCCTGGTCTTGTCCATCAAGCAGAGTAGCTCTGGGGAATAGAGCGCCCAGGTGAGCGCTTGTGCCAATTTCCTTGGTGTAAATGCTCCCACCCACCTCCAGGTGATGGAACAGCCGGCTGACAGGATTCCTGAATTTTACCAGCGCCCATGAGCAGCTCGAGCCTACCGCTGTGTGGAATTCTTTTTGATGCAAAGGACCCACTCACACTAGCTCAGGATGAGAGGGAATTTTCTGGAAGGCCACAGAGGCATCTTAGGGAAGACAGGACGACACACACCCGAGGCCCCAGGTCCTGGGAACCTGAATGCAGGTGCTTTTGTGAGCCACCTGATCTCTCAGGACTTGTATCTGCCTATCTGCTTTGTTCAAATTTTTTAAAAATATATATATATATATTTTTTAAATATATTTTATTGATTTTTTACAGAGAGGAAGGGAGAGATAGTTAGAAACATCGATGAGAGAGAAACATCAATCAGCTGCCTCCTGCACACTCCCTACTGGGGACGTGCCCGCAGCCAAGGTACACGCCCTTGACTGGAATCGAACCTGGGCCCCTTCAGTCCGCAGGCCGACGCTCTATCCACTGAGCCAAACCGGCTAGGGCTTGTTCAGATCTTTGTAGCCATGTGACTTTAGGAAAGCTTTGTGGCCGCTCTGAGCCTGGTTCCTTATCTGTAAAAAGGGCTAATAGTTACAGTCTGTTGGGTTGACTCTGTGATGAGTACACAGGATGTGTGTAATGAGTGCTAGCTCTTAGTTAGGGGTTGATCTTGGCCTTGGAGCAAATGAGAAAGGACACCTGTCAGTCTGTCACGAGGGCCGCGCCAAGGAGATGACAGGAGAGACCCAGGAGTGCGAGCGCTGGAGGAAAGTCCCCGGAAGGCTCCAGTTCCCATCTGTGGCGTGACAGCTCCCTCCCAGATTCCATGGGCTGCCTCAGTGTCCTTCCTGTCAACTCTGATGCTTTAATCAGCCAAAGCCAAGTGCAGCAGGTCGATATATACCACCAGACCACCAGCGATACTCAGCACCACAGCCCCAGGGGGAAAAGGAAATCTGATTGGCCAGCCTGGGTCAGATGTCCACTTCTGGGCCAATCATATCCAGCCCAGGGGCTGAACCATAGAGGGTCCGTAAGCAGAGGACAGGTAGGCTCAGCTCTGGTTGAAAGACACAGATATAAGCTAAGGTGTCATGTACTATAATAACAGATGAAGCCCGGCCTGTGTGGCTCAGTGGTTGAGCGTTGACCTATGAACCAGGAGGTCACAGTTTGATTCCTCGTCAGGGCACATGCTCGTGTTGCCAGTCTGGTCCCCAGTGGGGGGCGTGCAGGAGGCAGCTGATCAATGATTCTCTCTCATCATTGGTGTGTCTCCCTTCCTCTCTGAAATCAATAAAAATATTTTTTAAAAATTAATAAAAACAGACGAAGCTCAGGGCACTCTGGGGGCCCAGAGAAGGCACCCTACCCAGCCTAAGTGTGTGTGTGTGAGAGAGAGAGAAGGGGGGGAGGCGGAAGGTGTCAGGAACTTCCCAAGGAGGTGCCATATTCATTGAGGTGTTTTTTTCCAGCTTAATTGAGGTATGATGGGCAGATAAAATAGCATATATTTCAGTTGTACAACATGATTTTTTAAGGTATGCAAAATGATTTATTATACATATATTATGAAGTGGTTGCCACAGTCAGGTTACTAACACACCTGCCTTTGTGTGTGAGCTGTTCAAGTGTGTTTCAACAATACAGAATATCATTAACTGTAGCCACCACGCTGTACATTGCATCCCAGAGCTCACTGGTCTTCGAAACGGAAGTATGTATCCTTTGACCAACGTCTCCCCATTGCCCCCACCCCTGCACCCCCTGGCAATCACCTTCCTACTCTGGTTTTATGAGTTTGGCTTCTTTAGATTCTGTGTATGAGATCAAACAATATTGTCTTTCTCTGGTTCATTCACCTAGCAGAGTGCCCTCCAGGTTCATCCATGTCCTTGCAAATGGCAGTGTTTTCTTTTCATGGCTGAATAGTATTCCGTTTTTTTAAATACATATTTTTTATTGATTTCAGAGAGGAAGGGAGAGAGAGAGAAACATCAATGATGAGAGAGAAGAATTGATTGGCTGCCTCCGGCACGCCCCCCACTGGGGATCGAGACCACAATCTGAGCATGTGCCCTGACCAGGAATTGAGCCTTGACCTCCTGGTTCATAGGTCAACACTCAACCACTGAGCCACGCCAACCGGGCTAGTATTCCATTATTTATTTTTATACATATATTTCACATCTTCTTTTGTTCCATTAGCAATCATCACACCTCAGATAAACCTCTGGCTGCGATACTGCCACTGTGGGAGGCTTATATTTCCCGTCTTTACCCATTCATTCCCCATGGACACTTAGGCTGTCTCCACGTCTCTTGTGAATAATGCTGCCAGTGAACATGGGAGCACAGGTATCCCTAAGAAACTAATTTCCTTTCCTTTGGATATGTACCCCAGAGTGGAATCAATGGATCATGTGTCAGTTCTATTTTTAATTTCTTGAGGAACCGCCATATTGTTTTCCATAGTGGCTGCACCAGCTTGCATTCCCACCATCATGCACGAGGTTCCTTTTCTCCCCATCCTCACCAACACATACCTCTCGTTCTTTTTTAAAAAAATATATTTTATTGATTTTTTACAGAGAGGAAGGGAGAGGGATAGAGAGTTAGAAACATCCATCAGCTGCCTCCTGCACACCTCCCACTGGGGATGTGCCCGCAACCAAGGTACATGCCCTTGACCGGAATTGATCCTGGGACCCTTGAGTCCGCAGGCTGACACTCTATCCACTGAGCCAAACTGGTTAGGGCTTTAGTTCTTTGGATAGTGGCCATTCTGACAGGTGCGAGGTGACTCATGGTTGGACCTGCGTTTCCCTGATGTCTAGTGATTGCCTTGAGCCTGGAAGTATGATGAAGATCTAATTAGGCCAGAAAAGTGGCCGAGGAGCATTTGAGATCTTGCCTCTTAGCAATTGTCATCCGTTTAGGCTCAAATAAGTTCTTATAAAATTTCACAAAATGCCCTGACTGGTTCAGTTGATTGAGCATTGTCGCGTGCACCAAAGGGTTGCCAGTTCAATTCCCAATCAAGGCATATACCCAGGTTTTGGGTTTGATCCCTGGTTGGGGTGCATGCAAGGCAACCGATCTATGTTTCTCACATCAATGTTTCTCTCCTTCCTTGCTCTCTCTCTCTCAAATTAATAAAAAACTTTTTTAAAAATAAAGGAAACCACAATTTTTAAAAAAAACCCTTGCCCTGGCTGGGCAGCTCAGTTGGTTATAGCATTGTCCCATATGCTAAGATTCTGGCTTTGATTCCTGGTCAGGGCACATATAAGAATCAACCAACGAATGTATAAATCTCTCCTCTCTCAAATCAATCACTTAAGCCCGGCTGGCATGGCTCAGTGGTCGAGCGTCCACTTATGAACCGGGAGGTCAAGGTGTCATTCCCAGTCAGGGCACATGCCCAGGTTGTGGACTTGATCCCCAGTGTGGGGCAAGCAGGAAGCAGCCGATCAATGATTCTCCTTTATCATTGATGTTTCTATCTCTCCCTTTCTGAACTCAATAAAAATATTTTTAAATAAATAAATTTTAAAGAAATTTAAATATATATCTTTTTATTGATTTCAGAGAGGGAGAGAGATAGAAACATCAATGATGAGAGAGAATCATTGATCAGCTGCCTCCTGCATGCCCCCTACTGGGGACCGAGCCCGCAACCCGGGCATGTGCCCTTGACCAGAATTGAACCTGGGACCCTTCAGTCCGCAGACCAATGCTCTATCCAGTGAGTGGCTAGGGCAAAACATTTTTTTTTTTTAATTCAAAAGGGAATGTGGCAGAGAGCATCCTAGGCCAATGGGACAGCAGGTGCAAAGGCCCACAGGTGGACAATAGCTTTGGGGGAACTGTCGTGGGCTGAATAGTGATCCCCAAAAAGATACGTCCACATCCTCACCCCTGGAACCTATGCGTGTGATCTTATTTGGAAAAAACAGTCTTTGCAGATAAGATCATTCTGGGCTATCAGGTGGACCCTAAATCTAATGACAAGTGTCCATACAGGAGACAGAAGAGGACAAAGCCCCGTCAAGATGGGGGCAGAGGTGGAACTCGGTGTCTAGCACCCTCCTCTCCCCCACATCCGCATCCCTTCCCAGGTTGGAGGTGGGAGGTTGGCAAGTTAGGCTGATATTCGGTCTCAGAGCCCCAACCTTCTCATCATGTGATTGGTCTCTGGGGACTGACCAGCCTCCCATCTCAAGTCATCTCATTGGTGTGAAGTCTTGGGTGGGGGCTGGAGGCTGGGGCTCATGAATAACAAAGACCCCTATCACTTATCAGGGAAATTCCTGAGGGTTTATATGTTGGCTCCCGGGGAACAGACCAGATGCCTTCTCTTTTTATTTTATTTTACTTATTTTTTAAATATATTTTGATTTTTTACAGAGAGGAAGGGAGAGGGATAGAGAGTTAGAAACATCCATGAGAGAGAAACATCAATCAGCTGCCTCCTGCACACCTCCTACTGGGGATGTGCCCGCAACCAAGGTACATGCCCTTGACCGGAATAGAACTCAGGACCCTTCAGTCCGCAGGTCGACACTCTATCCACTGAGCCAAACCGGTTAGGGCTTATTTATTTATTTTAGAGAGAAAGGGAGGGAACGAGAGAAACATCAATTTGTTGTTCCACTTACCGATGCACTCATTGGTTGATTCTTGTATATGCCCTGACCGGGGATCGAACCTGCCACCTTGTTACATTGGGACGATGCTCTCCAGCTACCAGGCCAGGGCCAGGATCTGAAACTGGACAATGAATGGGCCTGGGCTGCCTGTCACTACTTGAGCCAGTTAAGCAGAGACAGGGTTGAATCATGTGGAGATTAGCAGGTCATTCATGAAAATCTGCTCTACACACCCCCACCGCCCCGTAAGCCAGCTGCTTATATTGGGTAGAAGGACGAAGATTGCACGGGGAAGTAGGAATTACAGGTCTGGGGAGGTAGGCAAGGTATAATGGCTACAGGTTACAGGTGACGTGGGCCGGGGGTTGGACAGGGTGGGTACCTCCAGGTGGTTACCATCCAGGATTCCATTGTTTCGGCAACACAGTTGTTATAATCTTTCCATGATGATCGGCAGTTCTTGAATAAGGAAATGGACCGCATTCTGAAGTTAACTACCAGGTGTATGTGGGGGAGTGTGTGTGTGGGGGGGGGCGGGGGGAGGCTGGTGGTGTTACAACTCCCAGCCAGGTCACAATATGCTTTCTTTAATCAGAACAGAACAATCACAGTTAACATAGCATGATTTTTCTTATAACTGTAGCTAGTCCCCACTATTCTATTTCTGCCCCTAACAGATCCCTTGGTTCTTGTGCATTTATTTAACAAATACTGATTGAGCACCTGCTCTGATTCAAACAGACCTACCCACCACGGTCCTGGGGCTGACGTCCCAATGGGGGCAAAGAAGATGAGTGCAGGGTGTGTCCGGTGACATGTGACAAGGGAAAGGGCAAAGCAGGCTTACAACGTGGGACGCGGTGGGGAAGGCTTTGCCTGGGAGTGTGAGCAAAGGCCTGAGTGAGGTGGGGCATGAGCCATGTGGGTATGGGGGGGGGGGGTATTCAGGTATTCAGGCTGAGGGATCTGCCAGTGCAAAGGCCCTGGGGCAGGAGTGTGCTTGTCCCGGGCATAGGGAGGAGGCCAAGGCAGAGGGGGAATCGGGCTGGGTCTTGCAGGCCTGTGTGGGCCACAGTGAGGGCCTGGTCTTTCCATCTGAGGGGCAGGAAGCAGCTCTGGTACATATGGGGAACAGAGGCGGGGAGCGGGGCGAGGCTGGGGCAGGTGCAGTGAGGGTCAAGGCCAGGAGGGAAGGCCGCACTGGTGTTCAGGGGGGAGATGGTAGCAGACCCTGGGTGATGGCAGCTGGGGTGCTGAGAAGTGCTTGCAGGGACTCCGCAGACATTTTGACAGCCACACATTTGCTGGGACTGGCCTGTGGGCAGTGAAAGGCCAAGGTCACATGACTCGGGGCGGGGGCGTCCAAGGAGAAAATGAAGAGCTCGGAGTGACCTCCTCGGCCTGCGTGCATTGGTTCTGCTTGGACCGCGTTCCAGCCCCAGCTCCTCAGTCCGGCTTCCCTACCTGTGAGAACTGACCCACCGCAGCCTTCCCCGGCCAGGCGCCCTCCGGGGCTGCCGCCAGGTGGCGCCGCTGGCCTCAGCCAGATCCACCCCAGCGCACTGTCCCCCTCCAAAATTTTCTTTCACTTTCGATCTCAGGCTGTCACCGGCCTGGCCCCTTCCACATGCAGCTGGGAATGACTTGGTGCCGGAGGAGAAAGGGGCTCTGGGTCCCCGAGGGGCGGGGCGGGGCGCCTCTGCTGGGGCTGAGGGAGGAGGAGTGGGGGGTCGGGTTCCTGGGGAGGGTTCCGGATCGTCTGTCGGGGTTCTTAGAAAGGGGAGACGCGGAGTTTTCACCGTAACTAGGGCGCATGCAGGAAACCCGTGGGAGAAGGAGGCGGAAACTTGGCCACATCAAGGGGCAGGGGAGGGGCAGGGAGGTGAAGGGGCGGGTGAGGAAAGGGCTGGGGTGTGTCAGCCCCAAACCTGCTCTTCTGTCCTTTCCAAGATCTGGCCACAGGCATGAGGGGCCTCCGGCGGAGATGATAGTGTTGGCACCAGCCTGGAGCCAAACTGTGCGTATACCTGGGCAAGGTGGGGGACAGGCAGTGTCATGATGGGCAGATAGGTGAGGAGATGCAGAGAGGTGGAGGGAGATGGGCAGGGGTGGAGGAGATGGGTAGGGGTGAGGGAGATGGGCAGGGGTGGAGGTGATGGGCAGGGGTGGAGGAGATGGGCAGGGGTGGAGGAGATGGGTAGGGGTGAGGGAGATGGGCAGGGGTGGAGGAGAGGGTAGGGGTGGAGGAGATGGACAGGGGTGGAGGGAGATGGGCAGGGGTGGAGGGAGATGGGCAGGGGTGGAGGAGATGGGCAGGGATGGAGGGAGATGGGCAGGGGTGGAGGTGATGGGCAGGGGTGGAGGAGATGGACAGGTGGAGGTGATGGGCAGGGGTGGAGGGAGATGGGTAGGGGTGGAGGAGATGGGCAGGGATAGAGGGAGATGGGCAGGGGTGGAGGAGATGGGTAGGGGTGAGGGAGATGGGCAGGGGTGGAGGAGATGGGCAGGGGTGGAGGAGATGGACGGGGTGGAGGAGATGGGTAGGGGTGGAGGTGATGGGCAGGGGTGGAGAGATGGGTAGGGGTGGAGGTGATGGGCAGGGGTGGAGAGATGGGTAGGGGCGGAGGAGATGGGCAGGGGTGGAGGGAGATGGGCAGGGGTGGAGGGAGATGGGCAGGGGTGGAGGAGATGGACAGGGGTGGAGGGAGATGGGCAGGGGTGGAGGGAGATGGGCAGGGGTGGAGGAGATGGACAGGGGTGGAGGGAGATGGGCAGGGGTGGAGGGAGATGGGCAGGGGTGGAGGAGATGGGCAGGGGTGGAGGTGATGGGTAGGGGTGGAGGTGATGGGTAGGGGGTGGAGGTGATGGGTAGGGGTGGAGGAGATGGGTAGGGGTGGAGGAGATGGGCAGGGGTGGAGGGAGATGGGCAGGGGTGGAGGAGATGGGCAGGGGTGGAGGTGATGGGTAGGGGTGGAGGGATGGGTAGGGGTGGAGGGAAATGGGCAGGGGTGGAGGAGATGGGCAGGGGTGGAGGTGATGGGCAGGGGTGGAGGGATGGGTAGGGGTGGAGGGAAATGGGCAGGGGTGGAGGAGATGGGCAGGGGTGGAGGTGATGGGCAGGGGTGGAGGCATGGGTAGGGGTGGAGGGAAATGGGCAGGGGTGGAGGAGATGGGCAGGGGTGGGGGAAATGGACAGAAGTGGGGAAATGAGCCGTTGGGGAGAGGGGCAGGCGTGGGGGAAGACACGGCGGGAGGTGGGTAAAATGGGCAGAGGGGGCCCAGAAGAAAGGAGAAGTGGGAGAGATGAGCAGATAAGGGCAGCGGGGTGGGCAGAGCGAGAGAGACCTGTCGCTGGGCCAAGGTGGGGGCCAAGGAGACTAAACGCTGGACGGTATCGGGCAGAAGCAGAGGGTCAGAGGTGGGCAGACCTGAGGCAGGTGGAGGAGGGGCCGGAACCGAATGGCCTGAGCGGGGAGCCGAGGAAGGGGAAGAGGCTGGGGAGGGGGGAGGGGTGCGGAGCCAACGGGGCCCCCTCCCCGCAGACCTCCCTGCTGCTGCTGCTGCTGCTGCTGCGCCCCGGCCTCGGCGGGACCCCCGACTGCTCCTTCCGCCACAGCCCCATCTCCTCCACCTTCGCGGACACCATCCGCAAGCTGGTGAGCGCCCGCGCCGCCCCTGCTGCTGTCGCTGAGCGGAGTCCCCCTGTCCCGGCCTCGGTCTTGGCCTTGGCGGCGCCCTGTGCCCCTCTCCCAGACCCCCTCCATCGTGCAGCCCAGCTGAACCCGTTTTCTCCCGCAGTCAGACTACCTGCTCCAGGATTACCCGGTCACGGTCGCCTCCAACCTGCAGGACGTGAGTCACCGAGGGGAGGGGCCGGATGGAGGTGGGAAAGCGGCTCTGGATGCACCCGGGGGACGGGGCTGGTTTGCCATCCCGCAGACCCGGAGTCCCGGCGCCCAGCCCCTCCCCGCTCAGACACCTCCCCCTCTGCCCACGGGCCCCAGAGCTTGGCTGTCTCCCCAGGACAAGCTCTGCGGGGCCTTCTGGCGCCTCGTGCTGGCCCAGCGCTGGATGGGACAGCTCAAGACCGTGGCGGGGTCCCAGATGGAAAAGCTGCTGGAGGCCGTCAACACCGAGATACACTTTGTCACCTTATGCGCCCTCCAGGTCAGCCCTGAACTTGGGGTGCGGGTGAGGGGGCGGGACGCCTTCCTAGGGAATGGGGAACGCAGCTCAGCCCGGCCTGACGGAGATTTCTTTGGTCCGGAGCAACTCAAGGCCGTGGAGCCCGTTGCCGGGGAATTGCATTCCTCTGAGCCCCCAGGATGGCGAGGGAGCTGGGCCAGGGCACATGCTGCTTCCTTCTCAGGCCCCGCTGCAGGGCGGTGCTAAGGGGTTCTCGCCCCTAGCAACCAGGAGAAGGAGGGGACCTAAATGCCCCTGGACTAGACCTCCCTGGGCCCTGTCGCTGGGCGTTGCTAAGGATGCTTCCCCCTAGCAACCAGAGAGAGCAGGGGCCCAAAAGCTCCCTCCGAGACCCAGGCCTCCCTGGGCCAGGTTGCTGGGGCTGCCGGGTGTTGCTGGGCAGGGAAGGCGCCGGGCCTGAGGAGTTGCAGGGGCTGATTCGGTGGTGACGTCTCCCTCCCCTGCCCCCAGCCCCTCCCTAGCTGTCTTCGCTTCGTCCAGACCAACATCTCCCACCTCCTGCAGGACACCTCCGAGCAGCTGGTGGCCTTGAAGCCCTGGATCACCCGCTGGAATTTCTCTGGGTGCCTGGAGCTGCAGTGTCAGCCGGGTAAAGGCTCCCAGCCCTCCCAGCCCCCCCAGCCCCCGCGCCCCCACCCTCAGAGCCCCTCAGACCCCAGCTGCTCCCATGGGCTGCGTGACTTGGGGCATGTTCCCCCAAGTTCATTCCCCTCTCTGGGCCTCAGTTTACCCATCCCAGAGAAGGGAAGGCAATCCCTGCCTGTTTCTCCAAGGCAGCCCCATGCCATGGAAAGAGTGTGGGGAGAGCCGCTTGTTGAAGTGTATACTTTCTAGTAACCATTTTTTAAAAGTTGAAAAAAATTAAAGCCCTGGCCGGTTTGGCTCAGTGGGTGGAGCTATGGAGTGTCTGCCCACAGACCGGAGGGTCCCGGGTTCAACTCCAGACATGGGCATGTAGAGTGGGGCCTTGACGTACGAGTGTCCCGACTAACGAGTTTTTCAAGATACGAGCCGTCTCTTGGCCGATTTTTGGCTTTGAGTTGCGAGCTAAAATTTGGGTTACGAGCCAGCTTCAGATACCCCACCGCTAGCTGGCGCAGCGAACGCCACATCAGCCCAGCATCACCTGTCTCACTCGTTCACTTTATGATTTGACATACGAGTAATTTGAGTTACGAGCTCCGTCACAGAACGAATTAAACTCTGAAGTCAAGGCCCCACTGTACCTTGGTTTCAGGAGGCAACCAATCAATGTGTCTCTCTTACATTGATGTTTCTCCCTCCCGTCTCTCCCCCTCCCTTCCACTCTCTCTAAAAATCAGTGGAAAATATCCTTGGGTGAGGATTAACAACAACAGCCCTGGCCCCTGTGACTCAGTAGGTTGGGCGTCGCCTCATGCACTGAGAGGTCACAGATTTGATTCCCGGTCAGGGGTCAGGGCACATGCCCGGGTTGGGGTGCTGGATCCCCCATAATGGGTGTGCAGAGCAGCCAATCAATGTTTCTCTCTCACATTGATGTTTCTCCCTCTCTCTCCCTTCCTCTAAAATCGACTTTTTAAAATATTTTTAAGTTAAAAAAAGGTAAATTCATTCTTGTTCAGGATATTTATATTCTGCCACCTTATCATGGTTTTATTCAGTCTTTCCGTCCTTGTAAAGTTTGTCTACTAAATCTGTCAAGTTCTGAGAGGGATATTTTGTTTGTTTGTTTGTTTGTTTTTTTTAAATATATTTTATTGATTTTTTACAGAGAAGAAGGGAGAGGGATAGAAAGTCAGAAACATCGATGAGAGAGATCGATCAGCTGCCTCCTGCACGCCCCCCAGTGGGGACGTGCCCGCAACCACGGTACATGCCCTTGACCGGAATCGAACCCAGGACCCTTGAGTCCGCAGGCCGACGCTCTATCCACTGAGCCAAACCAGTTCGGCTGTTTGTTTTCTTTTTGAGAGGGATATTTTTTAAAATTCTCACTCTAGGTTGATTTTTCTCAATTCTTCCCCAGATTGCCAATCTTTCTCACACCTATTGAGCTTTGTTTGTCATTTGTATTTACATTTATGACTACTGTATTCAATTGCTCAACCAGGTTTTTTTTTTCTTCTTCTTTTTTTTTTTTTTTTTTTTTCCCCTTTTGCTTTTGGTAATCCTCACCCGAGGGTATTTTTCCATTGATTTTAGAGCGAGTGGAAGGGAGGGGGACGGATAGAAACAGATCGGCTGCCTCCCGCACGCCCTCTACTGTACTGGGAATCAAGCCCGCAGTCCAGGCATGTGCCCTGACCAGGGAAATTCTTTTTGTTATCGTTTTTGTTGTTCATGTTCACCCGGGATACTTTTCCATTGATTTTTAGAGAGTGGAAGGGAGGGGGAGAGAGACACATCAATCAGTTGCCCCCCCCCCACCCCCCCCCCAGGGCCAGGGATTGAGCCTGCAACCGAGGTACATGCCCTTGACTGGAATCCAACCTGTGACCTGACCCTTCAGTCCACAGGCCAATGCTCTCTCCACTGAGTCAAACCTGCTAGGGTGCAAATTCATTGTTTTTATAAGGAAAAACTGTTACTTAATAGAATGCAACCTATGGCTTACAACATTTTTAAAATACGTTTTTATTGATTTTAGAGAGGAAGAAAGAGAGAGATAGAAACATCAATAGAGAGAAACATCAACATCGATGGGCTGCCTCCTGCACGCCCCCTACTGGGGATCAGCCTGCAACTCCAGGCATGCACCCTGACTGGAATCGAACTGGTGACCTGTTGGTGCATGGGTCGATGCTCAACCACTGAGCCATCCCAGCCGGGCTGCAAATTATACATATATGTGTATTTTTAATCCTCACCTGAAGATATTTTTCATTGATTTTTTAGAAAGAGTGGAAGAGAGAGGGAAAGACAGAAAAAAAATCCATGTGAGAGAGACACATTGACTGGTTGCCTCCTGCACAAGCCCCAACTGGGGCCCGGGCTGGGGAGGAGCCTACAACCAAGGTACGTGCCCTTGACCGGAATTGAACCCGGGACCCTTCAGTCCACAGGTTGATGCTCTACCCACTGAGCCAAACTGGCTAGGGCTATAAATTATATTTTTACTAGAGGCCCGATGCACAAAATTCATGCAAGGGGCTGGTCCCTGGAAGCCCCTTGGCTCTGTGGCCCCGCCCACTGGTCGTTCTGGAAGGTCTTTCTGCCATCCAGTCTAATTAGCATATTAGCTGTTTATTATATTGGATAATATTTAGTGAGCACTAAGTAGGAGGTTCTAGGAATAAATAACACAGATAAGAGTCCTCGCACCACATGCAGCTCACAGACTGTCGGGGAAAGAGGAAGAAACAAATCCACACAGAAGCACCGGAAGCATTTGTTCTAAAACATGCGACCTTCCTGTGTGCCCGACACTGAGCCAAGCTCTTTCTCCTGCACTCGCTTAGTTTTTGTGGCAACCTTAGGACGTAGGTGTAATGATTATCCCGGTTTACAGATCAGGAGGCAGGCACAGAGAGGCCAGCAGCCCACCCGAGGTCACACAGCAGCACCAGGAAGGCCTGTGCCTGGCCTGACCCTTCTCCTTGGTCACTGCGGCTCCTCTCTCCCCTCAGACTCCTCCACTCTGCTGCCCTCAGAGAGCCCCCTGGCCTTGGCGGCCACAGCCCTGCCAGCCCCACAGGCTTCTTTGCTGCTCCTGCTGCTGCTGCCGCCAGCGGCCCTTGCGCTGCTGGTCGCTGCCTGGTGCCTGGGCTGGCGAAGGAGGAGGCGGAGGCCCTGCCCTGGGGAGCAGGTGAGCCAGCAGGGTGGGCAGGGGGGCTGGGAGGGCGGGGGTGGGGGGGTGGGGGGGGAGTGTCTGGAGGCCCAGTTGCCCTGCTGTGGTTGACCCTGTGGGGGCCAAGGTGGCCCCGCCTCCAGTCCCCAGGAGCACTGCTCCTCTGGGTGAGTCTTCACCAAACCGAGGACCCTGGACTTTGTGTGCGTGGAGGGCTGGGAGCAGTGGAGCGTGGGTCAGGTTGGATGCAGGAAGCCCCTGCTGGGGCCATAAGGGGACAGACTGGAAGAGAGAGCCTGGAGGCCAAGGAGGCTGGGGAGGGTCCAGCGAGAGAGGACAAGGGCCGAGCCAGGCTGGGACCAGGGGGATGGAGAAAAGGCAGGGGCAGAGTCAGGGATCAGGCTGCACACAGACAGGCTTGGGGGTGGCACAGGCACCTGGTGGGTCTGGCCCAGCGACTGGTGGACAGTGGGAGCCTGGGGAAAGTGGGAGCTCCGGGAGACAGTGAGCTCAGCGGGAATCTGTGGCAGAAATTTGGACGCAGGAATCTACATGGAGAGCGGCTGCCTGGAGCGTAGGGAGGGGGCCCCCTTTGCAAATCCCTGCCGCTGTGAAAAAGCTGAAAAAGCTCGGGGTGTCCCGGTGACTTTGGCTAGCCTGGGCAGGTGTGGGTGGGGTTTGAAAAATGCCACAGGAAAATCCAGGCCCCCGGTGCCTGGCAAGGAAGCTGAGGCTTCCTGCCCAGGGCAGCAGCGAGCTCTGCGAGGGTGTGACAGAGCCAAGAACCTGCGAACGGGTGTGGGGCTGCGAACGGGTGTGGGGCAAGAGGTCGGCGGGTCAGGACAGAGGAAAGAGGGAGGCTCCCGCGGGTTCCGGACAGGCCCAGAGGGATCGGACTAGAAACACGTGTCTGTCATCACGGGCACACACAGTGCCTCGGTGACGTGGGCCTCGTGCCGGGGTTTTCCACAAACTCACTCCCGTAATGGAGACGCTGGTGCGTCATCCCCGTTTCGCAGAGGCTGAGCGCAGGCACAGAGAGGTACAGCGTCTGCCAGAAGTCACACAGCTCGTGCGTGGCAGAGTCGAGATGTGACTCCGGCCCTTGTGCCTTTCACTCTTTGGCCTCAGTTTCCTTATCTGTACAAAACACCAAGAATAGTCCCCCCCCAGAGTCGTCCAGAGGTAAAGGGTGACACACGCAGAGCCCAACGGAAACAGAACACAAGCCACACACAGGGTTTAGCGTTTTCCAAAAGGCATTAAAGAAAAGAAGACGCGGGTTACTTTTAAAATTTCATTCCACCCTGTGTATCCAAAATGTGCTTTCAAGACGGCATCAACATTTTTAAAAAAACGACTGATGGTATGTTTTACACCCTTTTTTCATACCGAGTCTTCCGGTGTGTGCGCGGGGAAATCCTTGATCCGGCCTCAGGTCTCATGAAAGGTGCAGCAGCAAAAGCAGATCCGCTCGCTCGCGCTGTTTGCAACGTCCAGTTTCCCAACAACTGGATTCGAGGGTCAGTTCCTAAATGTAATGATTTTCGTGTCAGCGCTGGCTTCGGAACGGTTCCTCGTTACCGTTTTCCGTGAAAAGTCACGCGCTTGGAGAAGTCTCCCGCCTGGTTTGCCCCTGTCCACCCGTTCTCACGCTCCCGTTACCCACACTGTTGAGATCAAACGAGGTAACAAGTGGAACTCAGGTGCGCGGACCGCGTGGGGGACCGGCGGTCCCGAGGGCGCAGGCGCGGAGCACCCCGCGGCGCGAGGCCCCAGCACGTGGGCGCGGGCCGGGCCGGAGCCGTCGGCGCTGAGGTCTGCGCCTGCGCCGTGCGCGCCGCCGCCCCCCCCCCCCCCTCCCGCGGCCCCGGGAGGCAGACGCGTCTACCCTCCCCTTTTACAGGGGACCCCGAGGCCCAGCGCGAGGAGCCAGCCGCCCGAGGACACAGAGCCGGGACCCGGAGGACGTCAGCCAGAGAGCCGGCCCTGCCTCGGCGGCACGGCCCCCGCCACTGTGTCCCCGGGACGGAGGCCACGCCAGCTGCCGGCGCCGGCCCCCGCCCCGCCTGCCCCGCTCTGTACAAAGCCCTCGTCCCCAGGAACTTGTACATAAATCATCCTTTTCTACCAGCTCTGCTCAGGCCTGTCTGTTGGTGGGTCGACTTGGGTTGGAGCCTTGGGCTTCCAGATGATGCGATTGTGCATCCAGGGCCTGTTTTCTGAGGCTTCCTGGGTGCCAGCCCAGCCCTCTCGGGGCTCCCGGTCCATGGGGGGGAGACGTGGGGCACGGGCCGCCTCGGTACAGGGTGCTATGCGCTCTGATGGGGCAGCAGTGGGAACCCGAGGAGGCACCTGGCGCAGCCGGCGAGCCACCACATGCCCTGCAGCCTACTGTCGCTTGAGGGATTGACCGCGCTTCCCTACCGCGCCGGGCAGTTTGCGCGAGGGAGAGGCACAGTCCCTCAAAAACATGGCGGCCGAGGCGGGACGGCCCGCCCCGGGCCCGCCCCACGTGACCTCCCGCCCCGCACAATCATGGCCGCCGAGGTCCTTTGGGAACCATTCCCGGATTGGACGATCCGAAGACGGCCCGCCTTCTAATGGGACCTCAACACGCATGCGCACGACCGTGGCCAATGAGACGCCAGAAAACTGCTCGCGTAGGCCTGTGGCGTCATTTCCTCCGCCCCTGTTGCAAGGGATAAGAAACCCTGCGCCAAGGCTTCCTTCTTTCCCAGGCGGCTGCCGAAGATGGCGGAGGGGCAGGTGCGGGCTCCGCGCGGGCCGGGGCGGCTCGGGGCCGGGTGGGGTCCAGGCGGGAACGGGGTCGCATCCTCTGCCCCTTCGTACGTGTGTAGTGACGCTTTAGCTCGATAAGTGAGCAAAACGAAGGGCAAAAGGGGTGAGGAGGTTCCGTAACGGGGAAACGGAGATACTGGGACTGTCTTTGTGCCCAAGCTGGGTAAATGCGGCATCGTTTCTCCCCGAGGGGCGGCGGCGGAGACGTTCAGCGCAGGAAGAGCTATTTTTAAAGCTGTTTTTACCTTGCTCTGGGCCGGTCCTTGGGGGAGTTGGACCCGTGTTTTTCTAGCGACCCGGGAAGCACGTGGGAGGCGGCTGAGAAACCAAGGACCGGCCAAAATGGAGGCGCCTTTCATTCCTCCCAGACGGCCCTGTCCGCTCTCCCGTGGGAGTGCCAGTCGGGCTTCCCCCGCATCTCGGGGTGTTTTGGCCCGAAACCTTTAACAGTGGGTCCAAGAGCTCTTGCCTGCGGGGCTTTCAAGAACAAATTGTGGTTTTTTCCCCTTTTGCGTTTGGGTTTGATGGGTGCTTTGAAATGCTGTTAAAGCAGAAGACTGTGATTAAATGCTCCTTTGTCCTTAAGCACTTGGCCTCCAGGGAAGGCAGCGGAAGCTTCGCCCCGAACGCCCTGGCCCCTGTGTAACATGAAAGGGGGGGCTCGGGGATTAGGGGGCCCTGGTGGGCTTCATGCCACGGGCCTGTGGTTACGGAGAACCACGCTGGGAGCCAGACAAGACGGGGTCCCCTGAGCGTGCCCCCGCGTGTGCTGTGTGCCGGCCCGGTTTGCCTTGTGCTTTCCGTAACAATGTTTCTGAGGCAGGTGTTGTCCTCATCTTCCAGGTGAGGAGGTGGAGGCGTGGCGAGCTGCAGATCTTTGCCCCGAGTCACAGTGTCAGGAAGTCTGGCTTTAGGTTCTGTGCCTCTCCGCCTTCCAACAGTCACCACGCATATAACCAGCACCCCATAGAGTGGGGACTTTGACCCTTGATGAAGAAGCTATAACCTGGGCATAAAAACCCCTGCCCTTCAAGCGGCCGAGATGTGAGAGGAGTTCTTATCCCGCTCATTGAAATCACCATTTGCTATTTTGGCCTCGTCTGTGAAGTGAGCCTTGGGTCCCAGTTCCTAGGTCTGGTGCCTGGATAGGCGGCACCTGGGGGATAAGGTGTAACAAACAATTAACTGGTTGCTTGGGGTGGGGAGATGGAAGTTCTGGGTGACCGAGCCCTCGTCTGTCTTCACAGGTCCTGGTGCTTGATGGCCGAGGCCATCTCCTGGGCCGCCTGGCGGCCATCGTGGCCAAGCAGGTACTGCTGGGTAAGTCTGCCCCGCGCCTACAGCCCTCCAGCGTGAGGTCCGACCTGCGGTCCGTGATGAGCAGCAATCACCATCTTTCGTTTGAGTCTCACGACCGTGAGATCAACCCCATGCACCGCTCTGAGACCTGCCAGCCACTCCCCACCCCCCGCCCCGGAGGTGGGAGCTGTGGGGTTCACATGTTCTGTTGGGCGAATTCACTTAAGCGTGAATGTAGCTCTGTGACGGGGGCCAGGGGTTCCCCTGCTGGGCCCTTTGCTGTCTTGCCCTTGTGGTCGGGTCCTGACCTGGGAGGATCGCCCTTTGGTGCCTCAGCAGTAACTGGGCGGGGGTGCTGCTTGGCCTGAGCCCCCCTCGAGTGCCTCACTGTCCTCCTCTCTAGGCCGCAAGGTGGTGGTTGTGCGCTGTGAGGGCATCAACATTTCTGGCAATTTCTACAGAAACAAGTGTAAGTTATGGCATGGGAGAAGGACTAGGGAGGGTTGATGGGTGAGGTGCTCAGGCTCCATAGACCCTGAAAGCCATCCCCCCAGTGGTTGGGGCGGGGGGCTAGTTGGAGATTCAGAATAGGCCCTTGGAAGTGGGTGTGGGAAGAAGAGAAGCTGGTGTTTCCCTGGGGAGTATACAGCCTCACGCTCTCCCCTCTCGTCAGTGAAGTACCTGGCCTTCCTGCGCAAACGGATGAACACCAACCCGTCCCGCGGCCCTTACCACTTCCGAGCCCCCAGCCGCATCTTTTGGCGGACGGTGCGAGGTGAGCGGGGCCTGAGGCCCGCGGGTGGGGATGGGGCGGGCGGGTGGCCCGTGATGAGGACTTCTCCCACTCAAGTTCGAGTTTCCCAACCATGAGATGACTCCACATGCACTACCATCTGAGGCCACCGCTCCGCCTGCCTGGTGATGGGGTCTCGGCGAGCCCCTCTGAGCAGGGTTGCTGTCCTCTGCCCACAGGCATGCTGCCCCACAAGACCAAGCGAGGCCAGGCCGCCTTGGACCGCCTCAAGGTGTTTGACGGGATCCCACCGCCCTACGACAAGGTAAGCGAGACCGGCCCGGCCCAGCACCCCGGTGTCTGGCGTGTCCGTGATGACCCACGATTACCTACATTGTTTGAGCCTCATGAGAACAGCACTGGCTGAGACACCTGCCCCAGCCAGCCTTCTTCCCTGTCTGCCCCCCACTCCAGGTCCCTAAGCCCCTCTCCTTCTCCAACAGAAAAAGCGGATGGTGGTTCCCGCCGCCCTCAAGGTTGTGCGCCTGAAGCCCACCCGGAAGGTGAGTTCCGGGCTTCATGGAGCAGACGGACGTGGGGGGCTGAAGGCGGGGTCCCCGAGACTGGCAGATGATGGTTTTTTCTCACGATGGTCTGCGGATGCCACCTGGGCACTGCCGAAAATGCCAATGGCTTAGCTGATGCCAGGAGGAGCAGGGAGCCCCTTACACAGGGGGTGGGTGTGTCTTCTGATTTAAACTTGGATCCTTTGAGAAGTCTTCAGCCCCTCCCCAATCTAGGCTCCCATTTATTTACAATTTCATTTCCCCCCACCCCAGTTTGCTTACCTTGGGCGCCTGGCTCATGAGGTTGGCTGGAAGTACCAGGCCGTCACAGCCACCCTGGAGGAGAAGAGGAAGGAGAAGGCCAAGATGCATTACCGCAAGAAAAAGCAGCTCATGGTGAGTGCAGGGGCACCACACGCCTGGGCAGTGGGACCTGGGCCCCTGGGAAGGGGTCACAGGCAGCAGCCACTGACCACAGCCTGTTCTAACCCCACAGAGGCTACGGAAACAGGCCGAAAAGAACGTGGAGAAGAAAATTAACAAATTCACAGAGGTCCTCAAGACCCATGGACTCCTGGTCTGAGCCCAATAAAATTGACTGTTATTCCTCATGCTTGGCCTGGCCTGCCCTTCCTCCATCGCCGCCCTAGGATGTGGGGAACCCCAGGGGCTGTTCCGGGGCCACAGGCACCTTACCTTGGGCCTTAGAAGGCTGGGGACACAGAAGGGACCTTAGTCACTGCTATTTAAGAAAGGCCTTTTAGAAGCTTTACCTGGCCCTGTCAGTTGGGCATAACTTGCCTGTGACCTACTCAGAGTTTTAGGAAATGAGCAGCTGGAACAGCTAGTTCCCTTTCAGGATTTATAAGCTGGAAAACTCTCTAAACTTCCCACATGATACTAGACCGCAGCTGTTAGGATGTAGCAAATGCTTGGGGGCAGGATGGACCTGGTATTGTACAGAGGGATTTACAGATGCACAGACAGGACGGCAGCCAGTCTCAGGCATCGCACTTGCACGTTCCTGTACCTTGTGACCAGAAAATGAATAAATTATTTTTAAAGAAATTTGGCGTCTTTGCCGTGTGTGTCTGCAACGGAGGCAGGCCCTTGGGGGCTGTCCACAGATAAATGGCTAAATTCCTAACCTGTTAATGCGTGGGAGAATTCACCTTTAGAGATCGACCTGCCAACAATTTACTCAAACCATTGTCTGGTGCCCCAATTGACAGCCGTCTACACTCCAGCTGCAGGGTGTGGAACTGCCCCGTTTTAGAGCCACCCCCTTTGTGGGACGAGGGCTACTTCACTTCACTCGGGTCATCGGCCACACTTGCTTTGGGGGAAGAAATGGGCGAGAAACATTTGCTTGTGTGGGATGTTTACGATGGAAGTGGGCATGTTAGATCTGCCTGGGTGCATACCTGAAAGGGTAGATACACAGGTGGAAGCCCTTGGGTCACCTTTGATCACCTCCATCAGGCCTGTCTCCCTTTCACTGATGAGGTTTAGGAGGAGTCACCTGATCCAGAGCCAAACCCAGAATTCCACACAAGCCCTCGGGTTTGATGAAGGAAAAATCTGTCCTGGAAAAGAAGCTGAATTCATGCAGCCCCTGGGATTGGTGTGCAATATTTAGAAATAATTTCCTAATTCAATTCAGCATTCAAATGCCCAACCTCGGCACAAAGGGAGCTAGTGGAGGAGAGTTCCCAGGCAAATCACAGCTGGCACACCTGCCGTTCTATCCTGCACCATCTCCAAAGCAGCCAAGATCTACCATGGGTGGTGACACCTCCCCTCCTTGGTTCCTGGGATCTGCCTCCAAAAGCAACTGAAGACAAGCTTAATTCTAAAATCTGACAAAACTGTTACAACAACACAATCCCACTGAAATCACTATCCATTAAAAACACCACTTTCGCCAAAACCAGTCTGGCTCAGTGGATAGAGCGTCGGCCTGTGGACTGCAAGGTCCCAGGTTTGATTCCGGTCAAGGGCATGTACCTGGGTTGCCGGCACATCCCCAGTGGGAGATGTGCAGGAGGCAGCTGGTCGATGTTTCTCATCGGTGTTTCTAACTATCTCTCTCCCTTCCTCTCTGTGAAAAATCAATAAAATATATTTTAAAAAAAAACCACTTTCCACTTCAGAAGACACAGATAAGATGACAAACAACAGAAAATACTTGCAAATCTCTTTGAAGGACTTACATTCCAAGTATATATATTAAAAACCTCTTATAATGAGACAAACCAAATGAGAATTAGGCAAAGCTTTGAATGGACATTTCACCAAAGAAGATATATATATACAAATGGCCAATAAGCACCTGAGAATAGACTTAACATTCAACATTAGAGAATGAAAATAAAATCTCTGGGTGGACAATCATGTAGCACAAATTTGAGGAATCAAAGCTCCAGTTCCATCTTGCCCAACTACCCACCACCAAAGCATGTGGGCACACCTCTCCAGTCCACCGGGGTGCCATAGGGAGGGTCTTGGGGTTTTTTGTTTTTTTTAAATAATGATTTCAGAAAGGGGGAGAGAGAAACATCAATGTCTCCTGCACACCCCCCCCCACCACCACCACCACCACCAGGGATTGAGCCCGCAACCCGGGCATACGCCCACGACCAGAATCGAACCCAGACCCTTCAGTCCACAGGCTGATGCACTATCCACGGAGCCAAACCCACTAGGGCAGGAGGGTCTTGTTTTAATAGGCATTTCTGTGCTCAGTGGGGACGGCTCCAGATCAAATAGTATTTGCATTTTTGTTAGGAAATGCTGGGAAACAGCGTCTGTGAAGTCTGACAGCGTTGGCTGAAGTTTATTATTGGACACCAAAGCTGTTTACAATGCAGGTGAAAAATCAACCCAGCCATAAAATAGATAAGTGAAATACAAATGAAAACGGGGTGGGGGGGTGTGGGGATCAATGTACTGCAGGAAGGAAAGGAAAGAGTTAAAAGTTAGACGGGCAAGGAGAGAAGCTGTTTGATGAGACTGTACATGCTGTTTCCTATTGTGGGTTGTGCTCAAAACGCTGAAAAGCTAAGGACCCAGCGCCCTTGCAGAGTGAAGCGGTATTTCTTCTGCTTTTCCCTTATCACCAAGATCTCCCCAGCCACCCTGAACACCTTGCAAAATATTGAGCATTTTACACACCAGAGAGGAAATCGCACCTAATCGCACCGCCTGGCGATGTAAACCGCTGGGCACGCGTTGTTAGCTTTTTTCTAAGTAACGTTTAATCAGGTTAACGCGCATTGTTGATAACAACGGTGGGCCCTGCCTTTTAAAAAAAAACAAAACTAATATCATAAATACTTTCCAAGTCGTTCAAAAGTTCCAGGAACTACGTGGTTTTTTTTTTTTACAAAGAAAAATTATAAAGATAACACAGGAGCTCTAAAACAGAAAGCCCCCGTTAATGCTACCCCCAAAAGGACAACCACCACCCATCAAAAATGTACCATTGAAAATTCACAAAGCTATCAAGTGTAAAACAAACTTAAATAAGCTTTCAAATGACATCGTAAGTTTATAGCATTACTATTTCATATATCCTGTACTGTGTACTGCCCAACGTGGTGGAGGCTGGCACCGTGTAATTTTAAATCTAATGAAATTAAAGGTAAAAGTTCAGGTCCTCGGTGGCTATGGTGTTGGAAAGCGCAGACATTTCCATTGTCGCAGAAACCGCGCCGTTACGGACAGAAAATCAGCAGAAGGGTCTGGGGGTGAAACGGGACACAAGAGGACGACTTTCACTGAAAAAGCGCAGGAGCAGCACCGCCCCGCACAAAGTTGGCGGCGCCGCCGCGCAGGGCCCAACACTTCACGGCCTCCCTCCCCGCAGAAAGATGGCAGCCACCTCCTCCCGCTCGAGCCCTGTACGGACACCGCCACGCGGCCCCCAAAGCCCACGTGATCCCACGGCGCGCAGACACCCGACCGCCTCCCTGTAACTCTCGCGATAACGTAGGCGGGCTCAAAGCTGGCCGCGCCTTCCCAATGCGAACTAGCGCGTCCAGACAATGGATGGCTGAACTATCGCGAGATTGTACCCGCCCCGCCTCTCCGCCCTGCTCCATCATGGCGGCGTCGGTGCAGTCTCCCAATCACCTGCTTGCTGAGAGACGTCGCTCAATCAGAGACGCGCCCAAGGCACCGCCCCAAATCGTGCTACTCGGTCCCCTATTCGTCACTTCCTCTCCAGTCCCTGCGCAGTCGATAAGGAAACCCGGACGCCGCTGTGGCTTTCTTTTTTTCAAGCGGCCGGGAAGATGGCGGACATTCAGGTGCGAGCTCGGGCCCTCCCGGGCCTCAGGGGCGTGTCCGGGAGAGCGGGACCCCGCGCCCCAGTTGGGGAGTTAATTCCGGGCGCCCCCGATCTCCCGGGGGCTAATTCGGGCAGAGGGCGCGTGTCTGCGTTATCTGCGTTAGCGCCTCCTCAGTCCCGGGGGCTCCGCTCTGGGAAGTCGTGTACGTTAGATGAGCAGTGGGTCCGGGTGGATGTCTTTGTGTCTTGGACAGTAATCCTTCCTGAAAGGTGCCCGAGGTGCCATTCTGCCTCCGGGTTCTAAGCAGTGAATTCTGCAGGCGGCGGGAAGTGTCTGGGAGCGTAAACGCTGAAGTGACCCCGGGTTAGATTTCGGTTTAGAGGGACACCTGGGGTCAGAGTTCTCGGAGGCGATTCTGGGGCAGGAGACCTTGGGGGGCGGGGGGGTCCTGGGGGTTCCGGGAAGGTCTGCGGCCCGCTCCGGCCTCACCCGCCCCGGCCTCACCCGCCCCCTCGTCCCCGCAGACGGAGCGAGCCTACCAGAAGCAGCCCACCATCTTCCAAAACAAGAAGAGGGTCCTGTTGGGAGAGACCGGCAAAGAGAAGCTCCCGCGATACTACAAGAACATCGGCCTGGGGTTCAAGACGCCCAAGGAGGTAGGACCCCGGGGAGGAAGAAGGGGACCCGGCTCCGCACATGTGCCGGCCCGGCTGCCCCGCCCACATCCGCGTGTCCCCCGAGGGCTGCTGGGAATTGTAGTTTGTCTCTGAGGCCGCACCCCGCTGTTCTTTCCAGGAACTAGCTACTCAAGCCTTACTTTTTTTTTTAATATATATTTTTATCGATTTCAGAGATGAAGGGAGAGAGAAACATCACTGATGAGAATCATTGATCGGCTGCCTCCTGCACGCCCCCTACTGGGGGGGGGGGGCGGGGATCGAGCCCGCAACCCGGGCATGTGCTGGAATCGAACCTGGGACCCTTTAGTCTGCAGGCCGGTGCTCTATCCACTGAGCCAAGCCCGCTAGGGCCTTTATTTTTATTTTTAATCTTTATTGTTGAGAGTATTATAGACACATACCCTCCCCTTCCATTTTTTTACCCCCAAGCCTTACTTCTTTTCCTTATCCCTCCAGGCCATTGAGGGCACCTACATTGACAAGAAATGCCCCTTTACCGGTAATGTCTCCATCCGAGGGCGCATCTTGTCCGGTGAGTGGGGCAGTTGGGGGGGCTTGGGTTCAGATTTCTGGGTCTGAGGGAGGAGGGGCTGGGGACACTCCTGGTTCCTGGGCCCTGGCAGGTGATGTCTGTTTTCACGATGGTCTTCAGATGCCTGTGACAGGCGCTGCTGAGAAAGCCAGTTGGCAGAACTGATGCCAGAACCAAGGTTTCTTAATGCTGCTTGGCAGCTCCCAGCATGCCCTGGGCTGCCTGAGGCTCCCTTTCCCAAGGAGCCTGACCCACAGCCTCCCCTCCCCCAGGCGTGGTGACCAAGATGAAGATGCAGAGGACCATTGTCATCCGCCGAGACTACCTCCACTACATCCGGAAGTACAACCGCTTCGAGAAGCGCCACAAGAACATGTCAGTGCACCTGTCCCCTTGCTTCAGGTGAGCACTCTGGGCAGCCACCCTGCCTGGCGGAGAGGAGGGGTGGGCTGCACTCAGGTCTGAATGACATGGGTCACCCTAGGTGCCTGTGGAGGCAGTAAACAGGCCGGGGGAGTGGGGAGGCTGCTGCAAGTGAGCCTCCAGGTTTCCATAAAAGTGGAGGTGTGTTTGGAGCATCTGTACAGTATCGGGCCTGGTGCCTCGCTCAGAGCTTGTGCTCAGTCAGTAATGACAAAGGGGCGGCTGCAACTGGAAACTGAAGCTCAGCTGTGGCCTCAGCCTGGTGACCACAAAGGAGGCTCTCGAGGGGCAGCCTCACGCCCCCTGTCCCCACGTAACATACACGCTGCCCCCCCCCCCCCCCCCCCCCCCGTAGAGATGTGCAGATCGGCGACATCGTCACCGTGGGTGAGTGCCGGCCCCTGAGCAAGACTGTGCGCTTCAACGTGCTCAAGGTCACCAAGGCCGCCGGCACCAAGAAGCAGTTCCAGAAGTTCTGAGCTGGCTACCTGCCCCCACCCCAACCAAATAAAGTTATTTTCTCAGTCACAGCCAGGCTCTGGTGTCTGTGGCCTCTCCAGAGGGAGGTATGTCCCTGGGGATGGAGCAGGTTGACGAGACGGATGGGTTCTTATTTACCCTCTGGGGCGTGAGGGTGGGAATGGGGACCAGATCCCGCCTCCTGTCCTGTCTCTGGGTGAAGACGGCCTGTATTAAAGATGCTGCACTTCTCCGTCTCCTTTGGTCCTTGTCACCTTCTACCTGTTGTTGAGCTGCTGTCTCACCCCGCACCCCTGTCTTTCCCCTACGCCTCCCCACCCCCACCCCCACCCCGTGTCCCTGGGGAGGAAGTGAGGGAGGGCAGGGGCTCCTGGGCCCTTTCTGGCCTCCTTGGGGAGAGGGATGAAGAAGCAGCCGCAATCTGGGCCTTGACCTCAACCTGGCCTTTCTCTTCTGACTCCTGAGTGGGGGAGCGAGGCTGGGAGTCCCCTTCCCCAAGTGGGCACCATGCCCCTTTGCAGATGAGCAAGCTCCTCTGAGGGGCAGGTTCTTTGGCATCCCAGTGCCTGAGCCCCAGGTCTCAGATTCTGGAAACTTCTTTGCCTGAAAATCCAATTAAGGACGTTGGTCTTGAGGGCAAGTTGCATAGCAAGGCTGGGCTGGGCCTCAGGCTGGTTAGAGAGCCCCTGGAGGTGGGGCTGGGAGAGGAGAACCGGGAGCTGGGGAGAAACTGGGGAGAGACGGGCAGTCATGCAAACTCGGGGAGAGATTGCTGATGGCCAGAGAACGGGAGGTGGGAGGGGTTGGCTGTTGGTAACAGCAGAACGAGATCTGTTAGAAGCAAAAACAAAACGGGAAAAGGGACCTTGAGTGTCACACAGAAACAAGGAGACACCACAGAGGGTTCAGCTGGACACAACAGGCCAGACCAGGGGGGCGGGGGGTGGGGGCTGAGTTCAGAGGAGAGAGGACCAGCGGGGGGGGGGGGGGGGGGGGGACCCTCACCCAAGCAGACGTGGAGGCCTGGAGTAGAAGGCACGGCTGGAGACTGGCTTCGCCCCTCGGGGCCGGCGCTGCTGGGGTCCCCAGGTCCCTGCCCCCCATGCCTGTACCAGGGACTGGCACACCATGGTACAGGGTTGGGAGACGGGGCCCTGAGGAGAGGAGCCCACTCGTCCAGGGAAGCCGCCTGGGATCAGCCCGGCTCTGGCTTTTACCCGGCGAGGGCGTGGATTCCTGCCAGAGGAAGTGGGGCCACATCAAAGAGGGCAGGAAGGGGCAGGGACAGGTCACAAGGGGCACCGCCCGCATTTCAGCCTGCAAGCCCGCCCCGCCCCTGCTGGAGGGCTGGGGACCCTGAGGGGCTGAGGCTGCCGGGGAGCCCCCTCCCCCTGCAGGTGCTTCCGTTCAGGGTGGGGCTTCCATGTTTACAACAACAACAGCCCGGCTCCCCTGTTTCCTCCCAGCGGTCGTTGGGGCGTCTCCTGGCACCCCACCATGTCAGGCTGCCTAGTCACGGGTGGGGCGGGCGCCTGGTGTGCACTGGGGGACGCCTCTGGTGGGCCTGTGGGTCACAAAGACCCAGAAGAGAACTCTGGGCGCGACAGTTCTCTTGCGTGAGGAGTGGGACCGCCCTGGGGCAGCTGGAGATGCAATTCCTACCTTGGATCACAACTTGGGTGCTTCTGCCCTCTGCCCACCGCCCTCCCCTCCCTCCCTCTGCCTGCCTGTGCCCACCAGCCCGGCCCCTCCTCTGAGCCTGTGCCCTGGCTGTGTCCTGCACCTGGAGCACTACCCCAGGTTCCCCCTGCCTCCTGCCCCCACTCCGCCCCGACTCCGACTCCGTAGTCTCTAAAGCTCACTAACCTCTTTCCACTTGGCCAAACCTCCGACCCTCCAATCACCCTTCCCTGCTTTGTCTACGTGGACAGGTGAGTCCTATTTCTGATCTATTCGTGGGTGTATTGTACGAGTTCTATACTGTGTTGCCTGTTTATCTGTTGAGCACCGGAATCCAAGCTCCGAGAGGGCAGGAATGCCTGCATCCCCAGGGCGTGGAGTAAGTTGCGATGGCTCCATACACGTTTAGGTGCGTGAATGAGTGAATTTTGAACTTAAGTCCCCACCTTCTCATAGGGTGGGTTTGAACAAGACAGAGAATAACAGGAAGCAGTGAACTGGGGCAGAAACCTCCAAACAAACATTAAGACCACAGGCCCTGCTCTCAAGTCTGGCCCTGCTGCTCATCGGCTGCGTGACCTTGCGCAGGTGACCCCCCCCCAACCACAGAGCCTCAGTTGCCTAACCTGTAAAATGGGTTCATCCACCCTGCCCCCACGGGGAGGACGAACTGTGGTCACGTGTGTTAATAGGGCGGAACCAGTTCGGTAAGTGATATTAGGGAAGTAACTGCCCAAGCCCGGAGTCTGTTGGAGAAGGGGGGGCGGGGGGACTCGGTATAGCCGGCCCTGGGCCCTTTGTTCCTTGGGGCAGGTCCCAGGACAAGAGTCTGGCAGGTGGCCCCAGAGGTATGACGTGGTGTGGAATCCTGGGCCTGTCACGGGATCTTGAGTTTATTTTCGCATGCTTCTGGAATGTTCAGTTGCATACCTCTAATAGGAGGCCCCAGTAACAGGGAAATTAGCTCCAGGCAGTTTCATAGCAGGGCCTTGGGTTTACAAGGACAAACAGGTGTCAGGCCCATGACCTGAAAACAGGGCAGATCGGGTGTGTCCCGATGTAGGCGGCCCTGCAGCTATTGTTGCGGCCACGGGAGAACCTGCCCGGCCACCCTGGCCACGCTGTTGCAGCCCGAGGTGTCTTATGGGAGCGGGACCCAGCGATGTGGATTGTGTTGGGACCTCGGGTCCTGTAACAGGACCTGCTGGTTGCAGTGCCCGGTTACCTTATGGTCCATCGGCTTTATTTGTGTAGCAGGCACCTGCGTTCATTGAACTGGTCCCCAGGGCTGTGAGGCAATCGAATGGAGTGGCTTCTGCATGTGTATTTTAGTGTGTGTATGTGTGCGTGTGCGTGCGTGTGTGTGTGTGTGTATTTCAGTGCTGCCCTGAGCCCGCCGTGGAGAAACTGGGGACTAACATTATAGGGGGTCCAGCTTTGTCACTTGTTATAACAGACCTACAGATTGCTTCAGGGGAAGGGGGTAGTTTCTGCTGGAACGTTCTAGCAGGACGCCGACGCCATTCTAGAAGAATTTTAGGGGCATATCAAGCCAGCCAGGCCACTCATGATTGCCTCCGTCCATTCTACAAATACAGACTGTGCTGGGGTGTGGGAGCGCACTGAGGGGAGCAGTGTGCCCTGTGCCAAACCTTTGCCTTGCTGAAGCCTCTCTCCCGAGCTAAGCACAATTATCCCCGTTTTATGGCAAAGAAATCAAGGCCTGCCCTGGCCGGTTTGGCTCAATGGATAGAGCATCAGCCTCTGGACTGAAGAGTCCCAGGTTCGATTCTGGTCAAGGGCACATGCCTGGGTTTCAGGCTCAGTCCAACGTGCAGGAGGCAGCCAATCAATGATTCCCTCTCATCACTGATGTTTCTCTCTCTTACTCTCCCTTCCTCTCTGAAATAAATAAACATGTTTTTTAAAAAGAAGAAAAATCAATTCTCACAGAAGCCAGCCTGAAAGAGGCAGGATTTGATTTTGAACTCGGGTGTGATTGCCTCTTGGGCTCGGTAGGGGGCACTGTAGCTGCAGTGGGGAGGGGTGGCTGTCAAGGTGGCCATCCAGGGCGCACAGCTCAGAGCTGCCTGGGCCGCGTATGTTGCACAGACCCCGGGGGCCACGGCGGCTGAGCAGCTGTTCCGTTGGTTGAATACTCTGCTTGAACGGTCTTGAAGTCGGAACAAGGGGCCCCACGTTCTCGATTGGCACGGGGCCCGGCAGACTAGGAACCGGTCCTGCCGTGGGCTTTCTATTGCTTTTGATTGGCCCCTTGGGATGTGATAACAGGAGCCCAGGGGATCTGGTGGGCACAGATCCTTAGAGCAGGACCCTGGGGATGCCAGAGGACTCCGCCAGCGATGCTGTGAATGGCCCTGAACACACAGACGAGCCCGGGGCGCCTGGAAGGGACTCCCAGTGAGCATTCAGGGGCCAGGACCCTCAGGGCTTTTTCTTATATAGCAGGAAGGAGGGAAGTTATGGGGAAATGTTTCGGGGCTAAACCCTGGGTCCATTCTCACTGGAGGGAGAGCAGATCAGAAAGGGGACAGTCCCACAGGGGCAAAGGAGGGCGTCCTGGGTGCCTGTGGTAGGCTGGACGAGGGTCCCCCATGGAGGTCTGCCCTAATCCCCCAAAACCTGTGCATATGAGAGCTTATATGATAAAAGGGACTTGGCAGCCCTAGCTGGTTTGGCTCAGTGGATAGAGCAGGGGGTCCTCAAACTTTTTAAACAGGGGGCCAGTTCACTGTCCCTCAGACCGTTGGAGGGCCGGACTATAGTTTAAAAAAAAAACTATGAACAAATTCCTATGCACACTGCACATATCTTATTTTGAAGTAAAAAAACAAAACAGGAACAAATACAATATTTGTATTTGCATGTGGCCCGCGGGCCGTAGTTTGAGGACCCCTGGGATAGAGCATTGGCCTGTGGATTGAGGGGTCCCGGGTTCGATTCCAGTCAAGGGCACATGCCCAGGTTTTGGGCTCCGTCTCCAGTGGGGGGGCATGCAGGAGGCAGCCAATTGATGATTCTCTCTCATCATTGATGTTTCTATCTCTCCTTCTCCCTACCTCTCTGAAATCAATAAAAATATATATTTTTTAAAAGGGACTTGTGCCCTATGCAGTTTGGCTCAATGGATAGAGCGTCAGCCTGCAGACTGAAAGGGCCTCGGGTTCGATTCCAGTCAAGGGCACACGCCCGGGTTGCAGGCTTGATCCCCAGTGGGGGTGTGCAGGAGGCAGCCGATCAGTGATTTTCTGTCATCATTGATGTTTCAATCTCTCTCTCCCTCTCCCTTCCTCTCTCTGAAATCAATAAAAATATATTTATTTAAAAAAAAGAGCACTTGGCAGATGGGATTAAGTTCAGGATCTTGAATTGAAACATAATCCTGGATCAAACAGGTGAGACCATCATCATCACAAGGGTCCTTATAAGAGGAAGTGGAAGGATCAGAGTCAGAGAGACATAAGGAAGGGTGCAGGGTCAGAGAGGAGAGGAGATGCTGGTGTTGAAGATGGAGGATGGTGCCACTAGCCAAGGGATGCAGGTGGCCTCCGGCAGCGGGGAAAGGCAAAGGAAAGGATTCTCCCCTGGAGCTGCCAGAAGGAGCCAGCCCTGCGGACCATGTTGGACTTCTGGTCTCCAGACCTGAGAGACAATACAACTGTATTGTTTTAAGCCACTTTGTTTGTGGTGCTGGGTTATGGCAGCCACAGGGCACTAATACAACGATCCCAGGCCGTGTAGATGGATGGCCGCTGAAGCAGGACCCCAAGCCTGCAGGGGGATTTTCCCAGACCCCCTGGACACTTTTGTGGTTGTGGGGACACACGAGCAGGCCCTGTTTTAGCAGGACCTTAAAGGCTTCATGGCAGGGCTCTGGCTGGATAGCTCAGTTGGTTAGAGCATCGTCCGGATGCACCAAGGTTTCGGGTTTAATCCCCAATCAGGACACACACAAGAAGCAACCAAGGAAAGGGCAGAGCAATTCGATGTTTCTCTCTTTCTCTCTCAAACCTGTAAATTATTTTTATTTTTATTTTCTTAAAGGGAGGTGGCCAGTCTTTATAATATTTCATTGGTTGGATCTTTTTTTAAATATATTTTATTGACTTTTTACAGAGAGGAAGGGAGAGGAATAGAGAGTTAGAAACATCGATGAGAGAGAAGCATCCATCAGCTGCCTCCTGCACACCCCCTACTGTGGATGTGCCCGCAACCAAGGTACATACATGCCTTTGGTCAGAATCGAACCTGGGACCCTTCAGTCCGCAGGCCGTCGCTCTATCCACTGAGCCAAACCAGTTAGGGCTATAAATTTTTTTTAAATAAAAGACTTCATGGTAGGTCTAAGAGGCATTCTACTAGGTTCCAGGCAGTGCTTAGAGGGTTTAGAGGGGACACCCTGAGGCCATTTGGTGACCCACAAGGCTACACGAGGGAAGACTGCGTCCATTTTAGTAGGACCCAGGGGGCCTTCTGAGTGCCCAGAGCCCTGCAGACATTTTATCGGGAACCAAAGGACTTCTGCAGAGGGCGCAGTGGTGGAGTAGGGTCTGAGAGGTGTCCAAGTGATCGCTGATGGGGCATTGCAGCAGGACCTGGGACACCCAGACATGGGTAAAGCAGTACCTGAAGGACAGTGGAGGGTTATAGCAGGACCTGGGGCCACTGGGAAGGCCCGGGACAGTGCACTAGGGCCCTGGGTGAGTGGGGGGCAGGAGCCCAAGGACTGGTCCCCAGGGCTCTCCTGGGATTGGTTCAGGGTCCTGGGCAATAGAGCAGAATCCTAGGGGGTGTTTTAACCATTCGAGAAGGACCCGGAGCATCTGAAGGGGACGCACAGAGCCATGGAGAGGGACCTCAGGGCCCTTTTTAGTGGGGTCTCAGGTCCCCTACGGTGGGGACCTTGGAATGAGGGAAAGCAATCTAGCTAGACGGGCAGGGGTTCCTGGGAAAGTGATGGTTTCCTGCCGGCTAGGGGGGCCATAGCAGGTCCTGGGGGCTCTGTCTAATTGATTCTATTTTTCTGTCTATCGATTTTGCTATCTGTCTGTCTAACTATCTGTTTTGTGTGTCTGTCTATCTCTCTTTATTTTCCAATTTTCCATCCATCTATCCATCTATCTGACTCCTTGTGCATCTGTATCTTTATTTTTTTAAATATATACTTTTGATTGGCCCATTGGGACATGATAACAAAGGAAGGGAGAGGGAGAGAGAGATAGAAACATCAATGATGAGAGAGAATCATTGATCGGCTGCCTCCTGCACGCCCCACACTGGGGATCGAGCCCACAACCCAGGCATGTGCCCTGACCCGGAATCAAACTGTAACCTCCTGGTTCAAAGGTCAATGTTCAACCACTGAGCCACACCAGCCGGACGTCTGTGTTTTTATTATCTGTCTGTCTGCTTAGCTACCTGACACTCTGTGTCTGTCTGTCCAGCATTCGTGGGGAGGTTCTGGATAGGGCAAGACTTGGTGAGGGACAATAATCGAGAGAAGCCAGGGGTGGGTGTGGGGGGCGTGGCTCAGCTTTACAACAGAAGCTGAAGGGCGGGGAGAGGTCCTGGGGCTGAGGGCCCCAGTGGCTGGTTCTCTGAGGGCTCAGGACTCATTTGGGAGCATCCCAGGGACAGAGGGACCGACTCCTCTGGGGACATTAGTGGAGCCGTTACAGACGTTGTTGCTGGGCCTCAGGATACTGTACTTTCGGGGACCCAAGGAGCCTGGGGTGGAGGCCTGAGATTACCAACGACCCAGGGCAGGGCGGGGTCCTCTGGTGACGGCCCTGCAGGACTCAGGCAGCGAGTTCACCCTGCTTATTACAGCAGAGCTAGGGGGCGGGGGTGGGGGCGGCCAGGGCTGTGTAGCAGGTGCTGGGACAGCTCAGGGAGCCTCTCACCCTTTGCTGTTGTTGTTAATCCTCATGTGAGGAAATTGAGTTGTTGTTGTTGTTTAATATATTTTTATTGATTTTTTACAGGGAGGAGGGAGAGGGACAGAGAGTTAGAAACATCGATGAGAGAGAAACATCGATCAGCCGCCTCCTGCACACCTCCCACTGGGGATGTGCCCGCAACCAAGGTACATGCCCTTGAGTGGAATCGAACCTGGGACCCTTGAGTCCACAGGCCGATGCTCTATCCACTGAGCCAAACCGGTTAGGGCAGGAAATTGAGTTGGGTTTTTTTTAATATATTTTATTGATTTTTTATAGAGAGGAAGGGAGAGGGATAGAGAATTAGAAACATCGATGAGAGAGAAACATCGATCAGCTGCCTCCTGCACGCTCCCTACTGGGGATGTGCCCGCAACCAAGGTACATGCCCCTGACCGGAATCGAACCTGGGACCTTTCAGTCTGCAGGCTGACACTCTATCCACTGAGCCAAACCGGTTAGAGCAGAAATTGAGTTTTAAAGAGAGTGGAAAGGAGGAAGGGAGGAGGAGAGAGAAACATTGATTTGTTGTTCGATTTATTTTTCATTCACTGATTGCTCCTGGTATGTGCCCTGACTGGGGGTCAAACCCGCAACCTTGGTGTATGAAGATGACACTCTAACCAGCTGAGCTGGGCTTCATCTCATCTGCACATCAGCCCTTCCTGCTTCTCCATCCTGCCTGACTTCGGACTTCTCAGCTGCAGCTCTTTCCTGAGTCCCCAGCCTGCCCACCACCCCTATCGGAGTTTAGACTCAGCAAACCTCACAATCATGTGAGCCAATTCCTTAAAGTCTCTTTCTATATATATGTATATACACTTCCTGTTGGTTCTGTTTCTATGGAGAACCTTGACCAGTACATCATATGACCTAGCAATTCCATTTTTGAGTATGTGCCCCAGGGAATTGAAAACAGCTATTAACGACAAAGCAAAACGTGTACCTAAATGTCCACAGAAGCACCTCTCTCTATAAATAAAAGGCTAATATGCAAAGTGTGTCCTCAGGAGTTCGACCGGGAGACCGGGAGTTTGATCGCTCACTATGACGTGCGCTAACCACCAGGGGGCAGCGCGGAACGAAAGAAGGCTCCGGCTGCCAGCCAGAAGGCCCCCATGGGCCCTGATCGCCCACCAGGCCTCTAGTTATTTATAATAGCCCCAAAGTGTAAACAACCCACACGGCCATCAACAGATGTATGAATAAACAAAAGGTGATAGATCCATGCAATGGAATATTATTCAGCCATAAAAAGGAATGAAGTTCTGCCCTACGCAGCATGGCTCAGTGGATAGAGCATCAGCCTATGGACCAAAGGGTCCCGGGTTTGATTCCAGTCAAGGGCATGTACCTCGGTTGCAGGGTCCTCCCCAGCCCGTTCCTGGTCGGGGCTCATGCAGGAGGCAACCAGTTGATGTGTTTCTCTCGCATCGATATTGCCCTCTGTCTTTCCCTCTCTCTTCCACTCTCTCTAAAAATCAATGAAAAATATCCTTGGGTGGGGATTAAAAAAAAAAAAGAAATGAAATTCTGACACATGCTACGACATGGATAAAACTCAAAAACATTATGTTAAGTAAAGAAGCCAAGCCTGGCCGGCGTGGCTCAGTGATTGAGCGGCAACCTATGAACCAGGAGGTCACAGTTTGATTCCCAGTCAGGGCACATGCCAGGGTTGTGGGCTCGATCCCCAGTGTGGGGTGGGCAGGAGGCAGCCGATCAATGATTCTCTCTCATCATTGATGTTTCTATCTCTCTCTTCCTTTCCCTTCCTCTCTGAAATCAATTAAAATATATTTAAAATAATTTAAAAAAATAAAATAAAAAAGAAATATAGTTTTTATTGGTTTCAGAGAGGAAGGGAAAGGAAGAGAGAGATAGAAACATCAATGATGAGAGAGAATCATTGATCGGCTGCCTCCTGCCCACCCCACACTGGGGATGGAGCCCACAACCCGGGCATGTGCCCTGACCGGGAATCAAACTGTGACCTCCTGGTTCGCAGGCCGACGCTCAACCGCTAAGCCACACTGGTAAGGCTATATTTCCTTTTTTTAAATATATTTCCTTTTTTTAAAAAGAAAGAAATCAGACACAAAAGGCTACGCTATCGGAGGGTCTCATTTCCATGAAATGGCCAGAATAGGTAGATCCACAGACGCAGAGAGCAGATTAGTGGTCGCCAAGGGCTGGGGGTGCTGGGGGGGCGGGAGGTAGGGTTGCTTGCTGTGTGGGTCTCCTTTTTGGGGTGGTGGTTCCAATTGTGAATGCAGTAAATGTCATTAAATGGGAAGTCATTTTTTCTTTTGGCAAGAGAGAATAACCAAACTTCACACATACGTCCGTATGGGAACCCCACATACATGAGAGAGTCAGGGACCCACAGGCAGGAGAAGTTCCATTAAATGGTAAATCTTTCGTTTTGTGCATTTCACAATAAAGCAAATGAATGGAGGCATTATCGCAGGCGTGCGGGCCGGGGGCGGGTGACTGGAGCGTTGGTGTGCCTTGGCATCCGTGGGCATTGTTCCAGGACACCCTGCAGATACCCAAGTCCAGAAGCTCAAGTCCTTTATAGAAAAGGGTATAGTGATGTGTATTGGGACTGTGTGCTGAGATCATGTCAGAAGGTATTAAAGACCCAAAGGTGCCCTAGCTGGTTTGGCTCAGTGGATAGAGCGTCAGCCTGTGGACTGAAAGGTCCTGGGTTCGATTCCAGTCAAGGGCACATGCCTGGGTTTCGGGCTCTATCCCCAGTAGGGGGCATGCAGGAGGCGGCTGGTCAATGATTCTCATCATTGATGTTTCCATCTCTCTCTCCCTCTCCCTTCCTCTCTGAAATCAATAATTTTTTTAAAAAAGAAATAAGCTAGCTACAGAGTCCATGTCCAGGTTTGCTTGTTTGTTTGTTTTTTATATTTTTTTTTTATTGATTTTAGAGAGGAAAGGAGAGGGCGAGATAGAAACATCAATGATGAGAGGGAATCATCGATCCAATGCCTCCTGCAGGCCCCCCACTGGGGATGGAGCCCACAACCCAGGCATGTGTCCTGACCAGGAATCGAACCTGGGACCCTTCAGTTCGCAGGCCGACGCTCTATCCACTGAGCCAAGCCAGCTAGGGAAAGGTTTGTTTGGTTTTTTTAAGTATTTTTTTTATAGATTTCAGAGAGGAAAAGAGAAAGAGAAACATCAATAATGAGAGAAAATCATTGACTGGCTGCCTCCTACATGCCCCCCCCCACTGGGGATTGAGCCAGCAACCCAAGCATGTGCCCTGACCAGGAATCAAACCGTGACCTCCTGGTTAATAGGTCGACGCTCAACCACTGAGCCAAGCCGGCTGGGCTCGTGTCCAGGTTTTACGCACTTGTAGAACAATGAGAAGTGTCTTTTTGCTGATGGGTGACTTTCCAGTTTGTTAACATCTCTGCCAGTTTAGTTTCTGGGCAGATTTCAAGCATTGTTTCCCCGACCCTTATTTTTTGGTTAATCCTCACCCAAGGATATTTTTTCCATTGACTTTTAGAGAGAATAAAAGGGAGGGAGGGAGGGGGAGAGAGAGAGAGAGACAGAGAGAGAGAAACATTGGTGTGAGAGGCACACATAGACTAGTTACCTCTCCACGCGCCCTGACCGGGCCCGGGATTGAACCTGCAGCCCAGATACATGCCCTTGGCAGGGAATCGAACCCGAGACCCTTTCCTGTGTGGGCGGACGGTCTAACCATTGAGCAACACCAGCCAGGGCCATTTGTTGATTCTTGTCTGTGCCCTGACCCAGAATGAAACCCACAACCTTAGTGTATCTGGAGGACACTCTGAACAGCTGAGCGACCCGGCCAGACCCCCCCTTTGGCGTGAAGGGAGTCATTTGGCAGCAGTGGAATCTGAGTGTCCGTTTCGCTTTGCATGTGCTGTGCCCCTTCAGTGTCTGATGCATAGCTGGACCTTGAACCAATACATGTGTAAAAAAAAAAAAAAAAAAAAGAGCTTTGGATCTGTAATGTCTTTATACAAAGTTTTTATTTTACTAATAAAACATTATCCTAAAACAAAAATACTGTTTAAAAAAAAAGAAAAGAAAAAAAGAAGTGCAGGGCACTTTAACGGGCCTCTCGGGGGAGGGGTTGCAAGGAGGAACTACTGACAGCGGCGTCTGGAGCGAGCCCAGCGCAGAAGCCGCTGGAGGCCTGGGGGTAAATGAGGTGAGGGGCCGGGGGCGGGGGTGGGGGGTTGGGTGCTGGGCTCCGAGGGTGGGTCTGCTCGCACCTCGGTCCTGACATTCGGGCGGCCCACACCCTCAGCATGAAAAAAACAGGGAGCAACAGAGAAACAGATTAAAAAAAAAAAAGGACAAAAAAACGTTCAAGACAGGCAGAGACAAACACTCAAAGTCTGGGCCCAGGGCCTGGGGTGTGCCCTGCAGCTGGGGGGCGGGGTGCATATTCCCGAGTCGGGGACGGTCTCCGGACAGGATGTGAGAGAGGAACTGGGGTCTCCAGTCACGGGAGCAGCTGGGCTGCGCGGGCAGGGATCCCGGTGCGGTGAGCGGAGCGGGGCGCACGCCGCGGGCGGACCGCCTGGGGCCCGGGCTCCTGGGTCCGAGGGCGGAGAGTCCTGGGTCCGAGGGCGGAGAGTCCTGGGTCCGAGGGCGGAGAGTCCTGGGTCCGAGGGCGGAGAGTCCTGGGTCCGAGGGAGGAGAGTCCTGGGTTCGAGGGCGGAGAGTCCTGGGTCCGAGGGAGGAGAGTCCTGGGTCCGAGGGCGGAGCGGCTGGGGGCCCGGGCTCCCGGGTCCGAGGGCGGAGAGTCCCGGGTCCGAGGGCGGAGAGTCCCGGGTCCGAGGGCGGAGCGGCGGGGCCGGGCGGGGCTCCCGGGCCGGGGCGGGCGGGGCGGGGCCGGGGCGGGGAACGGGGGGCAGCCCTCCCCGCCTCTGTCATTAATTAACCGACAGGCAGCCAATTAAGGGGTGAAAGTTCGCGGAGGCGTCGGGCGTTCGTGTCTCGGTCCGCGACGGGGCCCTGAACCCGCTCCCGCAGCGCCCGCGCGGGGGCCGTGGCGGCCGAGCCCCGCGGAGTCGGGGGCGGGCGGGGCGGGGCGGGGGTCCCCGGGAGTCACGCGCCCCCTCCCGCCCCAGATCGCCCTCCCAGGATGCGGGTGCCCCGGCCTCAGCCCTGGGGGCTCTGCCTCCTGCTCGTCCTCCTGCCTCGGACCCTGCGCGCAGGTGAGCGGCGCTCGGCGGGCGGGGCGGCGGGAAGGGCGCGCGGGAGCCGAGTCCCCCCGGAGCGCGCGTTCCACCTTGTTGGCCGCCTTCTCCTCCGCGGCCCGGGGGTCGGGGCAGCACCCGAGCCCCGATCCAGGTCCCTGTGCCGCTCGGGGTGTGCGCGCCCGTCTCCGGTCTGTCCCCGCGGGCCGGGTTGCCTCGGCTGTCGGGGCGCCGGCCGCGCTCCCGTCGGGGGCCGCCCGCCCCACCGGCGCCCTCCCCTGTCTCCGCAGACGGCCACCGCTCCCTGCTGTACCGCCTGACCGCCGTGTCCTCCCCGGCCCCGGGCTCCCCCGCCTTCTGGGCCACGGGCTGGCTGGGGCCGCAGCAGTACCTGCGCTACAGTGACCTGCGGGGCCAGGCCGAGCCCTTCGGGGCCTGGATCTGGGAGAGCCAGCTGCCCTGGTACTGGGAGAAGGAGACGGCCGACCTCAGGGTCAAGCAGGCGCTCTTCCTCGAGGCCTTCACAGTCTTGGAGGAAGGAGGTGAGGGGCAGGGGTCGGACCCCTGGGTCCAAGGGAGGAGGGGCTGGGGGCCTGGACTCCTGGGTCAGAGGGAGGAGGGAGCTGGGGGCCTGGACCCCTGGGTCTGAGGGAGGAGGGGCTGGGGGTTTGGACTCCTGGGTCTGAAGGAGGAGGGGCTGGGGGCCTGGACTCCTGGGTCTGAGGGAGGAGGGGCTGGGGGCCTGGACCCCTGGGTCTGAAGGAGGAGGGGCTGGGGGCCTGAACTCTTGGGTCTGAGGGAGGAGGGAGCTGGGGGCCTGGACCCCTGGGTCAGAGGGAGGAGGGGCTGCGGGTTTAGACTCCTGGGTCTGAGGGAGGAGGGGCTGGGGGCCTGGACCCCTGGGTCTGAGGGAGGAGGGGCTGGGGGCCTGAACTCTTGGGTCTGAGGGAGGAGGGGCTGGGGGCCTGGACCCCTGGGTCTGAGGGAGGAGGGGCTGGGGGCCTGAACTCTTGGGTCTGAGGGAGGAGGGGCTGGAGGTTTAGACTCCTGGGTCAGAGGGAGGAGGGAGCTGGGGGCCTGGACTCCTGGGTCAGAGGGAGGAGGGGCTGGGGGTTTGGACTCCTGGGTCTGAGGGAGGAGGGGCTGGGGGTTTGGACTCCTGGGTCTGAGGGAGGAGGGGCTGGGGGGCTTGGACCCCTGGGTCTGAGGGAGGAGGGGCTGGGGGTTCTGAGTCCTGGATCTGCAGGAGGGGGGCCCTGCTGCTGGGCCCTGCTCACCTGTGGGGGGTACCCCAGGCTCCTATATCCTGCAGGGCCTGCTGGGCTGTGAGATGGGCCCTGACAACTCCACGTCAGCCGTGGCCACGTTCGCCCTGAATGGCGAGGAGTTCATGAAGTTCGATCCCAAGGCGGGCAACTGGGATGGAGACTGGCCCGAGGCGCGGGCCATCAGTCAGAAGTGGAAGCAGCACGAGGACGCCGTGTGGCAGGAGGGGCACTTCCTGCTGACCTCCTGCCCCCAGCGGCTGCTGGGCCACCTGGAGACCGGCCGCAGCAACCTGGAGTGGAAGGGTGAGCGGCCCCCGGAGGAATCTGATCCAGGGATCTGCGTCCCCGCGCCCCACCTTAGGCCCCGTCCTCTTCCCACAGCCTCTTCCCTGGCCTCCCAGCCTCCAGGGCCCCGCCCACCCCGGCCCATCCCCCACGGGTCCCGAGGGTCTTTCTGTCCCCAGAGGTGACCCGGCCCCTCTCCTGCACACAGCCCTCCTGTGGCTCCCAGAGCCCTGGGGACAGAGCTCGAGGCCCTCAGCCTGTATTGGGGCCCCCGGGGGTGTGGCCCCGTCCCTCTCCTGAGCCTCACATCTCTCCATCTGCACCCCTCTGCCAGGTGGAGTCCCCCAGAGTTCCCTGAGCTCACACCAGCCCTCCCCTCTCTTCTCCTCTGTCACTCTGTCCGGTTCCACTGGTGTCACGCCCAGGGACGTTGTTCTTCTGGTCCATGAGGCTCTCATTTGCCTTCTGGGGGCTCCCATGATGCCTCGTGTGACCTCCACTGCAGCACATGTCACCCAAGCTGTAAAGAGGGACAGGCCAGGGGGATTCTCAAGGGCTGGAATCGGAGCTCTTTGGTCCCTAGGGTCCCCCCACCCTACCATCCCAGCTTCCCTCTCGGCCTTCCATACGGACCACCCTCCACCTGGCAGTCAGAGGGACGATTTATCTATCAATTTATTTATTTAAAACAGATTATTTTTGATTTCAGAGAGGAAGGGAGAGGGACAGAGATAGAAACATCCATGACCAGAGAGAATCATGGATCAGCTGCCTCCTGCACACCCCCCACTGGGGATCGAGCCCACAACCCAGGCATATGCCCTTGCCCGGGAATCGAACCGTGACCTCCTGGTTCATAGGTTGACGCCCAACCATTGAGCCACACCGGCCGGGCTCGATTAATTTCTATATGTGCCCAAGTACCTGCCCTCCAGATCAAGATCTAGGACATTCCAGGACCCCAGGAGACTTTCTTGTGTCCCCTCCAATTCAATTCTCCCCAAGGAGAACAACTCACCTGACTTCTGTGGCCACAGGGTTGCCCGCCTTTGAGCTTCATACAACTATGCGCGTGTCTTGCTTCTTTCGCTCCAGCTTGTGTCGGGAGCCTGTTGTTGGGTGTGTCCGTCGTTCTTTTTCATTGCTGAGTACTATGCCACTGCATGCGCGTAACAGTTTCTCAACGCGTGGCTTCTTTCCAGACGGGGGCTGTCACGAGTAAAGCTTCTATGAGCATTTTTGTCCATGTCCGCGGATGAATCTGTATTTTCATTTATTTTGACTTCATACCCCTGAGTGGAATGGTTAAGTCATAGTCCATGTATAGGATTAGCTTCAGTAGGTGGGGCTGTGCTCTTTGCAAAGTGGTTGAACCAGTTTCGTACGCCCACCAGCTGTGTGTGTGAATTTCAGTTGCTCCACAGGTTTGCCAGAACTTGATACTGCCTTTCATTTTAACAATTCTAGTGGGTGTGTAGTAGTATCTTGTGAATTCATTTTTCACTAAGCAGATAAATGATTATTTAAAAAAATATGTTTTTATCAATTTCAGAGAGGAAGGGAGGCGGGAGAGAGAGAGAGAAACATCAGTGATAAGAGAGACTCACTGATCGGCTGCCGCCTGCACGCCCTCTCTAAAATTAAAAATTACAAATAAAATAAATATGTCCTTTCTCAAAATCATGAAGCTATTCTCCCGTCGTCTTCTAAAAGACATTGGTAAATATTTTTCTTATTTGTAAATAGCTTTCATATTTAGCTACATGATTCATCTCGAGTTAATTCTATGTAATGGTGTGAGGACAGGGGTCAAGGCTCATGTGTCCTTCATGGATGTCCAGTTGAACCAGCATCGTTTGCTGACCATCATCCCGTCTTCCCCACTGCACTGCGGTGGGGCCTTTTTCCTAAATTGCTTTTAGACACTTTTCCATTCCACTGATCCGTTGGACTGAAATTGAGTCAATAACGTAGATTTGTGGAAAGTTTTGGTATCTAGTAGTTGAGCTTTCCAGCTCTATTGCTTTTGTTATTCTGTGTCATTTGCATTTCTGTATTACATTTCTGCTTGTCAATTTCTGCCCAAAAGAAGTCCTGTTGGGGTTTTTATAGTAATTAAATTTTATCTGTAGGTCAATGTGGAGAATCGACATCTTAACAACATTGTCTTCTAATCCATGGTTTCAGTATATCCCTTTACTTGTTTTGAAGTCCTTTAACTTCTCTGAGTAATAACTGGCAGTTTTCCAGGTAGAGGTCTTACACCCTTGGATAGATTTATTCCTAAGTACTGACATTTTTTTGATGATTCTGTAAATGGTCATTCTAAAAATTTCATTTTCTAATTGTTTGTAGCTAGTTTATAGAATACCATTGCCTTTTAAAATATTTATTTATTTTAAATAGATTTTTATTGATTTCAGAGAGGAAGGGAGAGGGAGAGATAGAAACATCAATGATGAGAGAGAATCATTGATCCAATGCCTCCTGCAGGCCCCCCACTGGGGTTGGAGCCCACAACCCAGGCATGTGTCCTGACCAGGAATCGAACCTGGGACCCTTCAGTTCGCAGGCCGACACTCTATCCACTGAGCCAAACCAGCTAGGGCTTAAATATGTTTTGTTTTGTTTTTAAATATATATTTTATTGATTTTTTACAGAGAGGAAGGGAGAGGGATAGAGAGTTAGAAACATCGATGAGAGAGAAACATCGATCAGCTGCCTCCTACACACCCTCTACTGGGGATGTGCCCGCAACCAAGGTACATGCCCTTGACCGGAATTGAACCTGGGACCCTTCAGTATGCAGGCCAACGCTCTATCCACTGAGCCAAACCGGTTAGGGCTTAAATATGTTTTTAAACATCAATCAGCTGCCTCCTGCAGGCCCCCTACTGGGGATCAAGCCAGCAACCTGGGCATGGGTCCTGACCTGGAATCAACTGGCAACCTTTTGGTGTATGGGACAATGCTCAACCAATTGAGCCACACGGGCCAGGGTGAAATACTATTGATTTTTATATATTTCCCTGTATCCAGAAAAATTTTTGAATTTACTTATTTCTATTAAATTTGTATAGCTTCTTTTGGATTATGTCATATTGGACCCATTTTATTTTCTTTTGCAATTTTAATACCGTTTATTTCTTTTTCTTATCTTGTTGCACTGGCTGGGATCCCCAGTACAATGTTGAATAGAGTGGTGATAGTGAACATCATGTATTCGCAAATTCACAAGTAAACTTCACTTGGTCATACTGTATTATCTTTCATATAAATGACTTGATTCTTCTACCCTGGCCGGTGGTGCTCAATGGTTAGAGCATCGGACTGTGCCCCAAAGGGTCTCAGGTGCAATTCCTGGTCAGGGGCACGCACCTAGGTTTCAGGATGGATCCTTGGGTTGCAGGTTGGATCCCTGGCCCCCAGCTGGGGTGCATGCTGGAGGCAACCAATTGATATGTCTCTCTCACATTGGTTTCTCTTTCTCTCTCTTCCTCCCTTTCACTCTCTCTAAAAATCAATGGAAAAAATATCCTCGGGTGAGAATTACCAATAAATAAGAAAATACTTTTTTTAAAAATATATTTTATTGATTTTTTTACAGAGAGGAAGGGAGAGAGATAGTTAGAAACATCGGGGGGATGTGCCCGCAACCCAGGTACATGCCCTTGACCGGAATCGAACTTGGGACCTTTCAGTCCGCAGGCCAACACTCTATCCACTGAGCCAAACCGGTTTCGGCTAAATAAGTAAATAAATTTTTTAAATGACTTGATTCTATCTGTTAATGTGTTTTTTTAATGGATTTGAGTCTATTTGCATGAGAGATATTGGCCTTAAATTCCATTGCTTGTTATGTCCTTGTGAGGTTTTGTTATCACGGTTGCCCTGGCTACCATGCTAGGAATAGCTTCCTCTTTTCTCAGTTTCCTGGAAGAATTTGTGTAAGAACAGGATTATTTCTTTCTTAGTTGTTTTGAAGAATTCACCAATGATGTCATCTGGGCCTGGCATTTTGTTTGTTGAAAAGTTTGAATTTATGGATTCAATTTTTTAAATACTTAGTACTACTCAAATTTTATTATGTCAGTTTTGGAAAGTTGTATGTCTTAGGGATTTTTCCAGGACATTCAAATGTGCTGGAATGAAATATTTCATAATTCCCTCTTACTATCTTTTTTTCCTTCCTTCTTTTCTTTTTTCTTTCTTTCTTTCTTTTTTTTTTTTTGTTGTTAGTCCTCACTGGAGGATTTTTCCATTGATTTTAGAGAGAGTGGAAGGGCGTGGGGAGGGAAGGGGTGAGAAGAAAGAGAGAGAAACATTGATGTGAGAGAGCCCACATCAATCACTTGCCTCCCACATGCACCCCAGACGGGGCGGGGAACCTGAAACCCAGGTACGTGCCCTTGACCTGAATCGAACCCGCGACCCTTGGGTTCTCGGGCTGACGCTCTAACCACTGAACACACCGGTCAGGGCGCCCTCTTACTATCTTTGTAATGAGTGTAGGTCTGTCTTATTCTCCCTCAGCATTCCACTTTCAGAGTCTGTTGCTCTTTCATTTATTTGTACACAAATATTTGTCTCTTCCCTTAGAGCAGTGGTTCTCAACCTTCCTAATGCCGCGACCCTTTCATACAGTTCCTCATGTGGTGGTGACCCCCAACCATAAAATTATTTTCGTTGCTACTTCATCACTGTAGTTTTGCTACTGTTATGAATCGTCATGTAAATATCTGATGTGCAGGATGTATTTTCATTGTGACAAATTGAACATAATGAAAGCGTAGTGATTCATCACAAAAACAATATGTCATTATATCTGTGATTTCCGATGGTCTTAGGCGACCCCTGTGAAAGGGTCATTCGACCCCCAAAGGGGTCGCGACCCACAGGTTGAGAACCGCTGCCTTAGAGCATAAGCTCCATGAAGGCAGGGACTTTGTCTCCTGTTCAGAGCGCCTGGCGCGGTGGATGCCCAGCACAGGTGCGCTCAGGGAGGCATGGATGAGGGCCGGGTACCCTGATGGCGGGCAGCTGGGTCCCTGTCCCCCTGGGCGGGTCCCTCCCTTGTACCATCACATTCTCCAGGCGAAGCGCAGTGCAGGGCCCGCGGTGGGACCTGCTGAAAGGACTGGAGGCCCGTCCGGGTCCCTGTCCAGCCCGCCCGGCGCTGGCCCTGGGACCCGGGTCCGGGGGCTCAGGCCTGCGCGCTGTCTGTCTGCAGAGCCGCCGTCCATGCGCCTGAAGGCCCGGCCCGGCGGCCCCGGCCTCTCGGTGCTCACCTGCAGCGCCTTCTCCTTCTACCCCCCGGAGCTGCAGCTGCGCTTCCTGCGGAACGGGCTGGCCGTGGGCGCCGGGGACAGCAACTTCGGCCCCAACGGCGACGGCTCCTTCCACGCCTGGTCCACGCTGGCCGTCCGGAGCGGCGACGAGCACCACTACCGCTGCGTCGTGCAGCACGCGGGGCTGCCGCAGCCCCTCGTCGTGGGCCTGGGTGAGGTCCCGCGGGGTATGGCCTTTTCCTTGGCGTTTCCGTAGCAAACCCCTCCGAGGCTGATCGCCCCCACCCGCGGCTGCCGGTCCTGCCCGCCTCGTGCCCCACCACTGCCCCTCCTCCCAGAGCTGCCCGCCCTCTGGCCGCGGGCTCTACCCTCTCCGCCCCCACCCCGGCTGCTGCTGCCTGCCTCCTGTTCACCACGATGGGCAGTCCTCCCGGAGTCTGCCCGCCTTCTGTCCTGCTGCTGCTGCCAGTCCTCACCAAGACCCACCTTTCCCTGCCCTGAGAGACCTACTGCTCTGTGCCCCCCTTTCCCCCCACCTCCCCAGTTCTAACACCAGCCCTGCGGCTGCAGGGCCCTCGCCCCTGTGACGGAGACCCCGCTTGCCATGGCTGGTTCTCACCTGGAGGCGTCCTGCCCAGGCCCAGAACTTGCACTAGCTGGCCTCTCCGCTGCCCACACCCGCTCCCAGCCCCTGCCCTGGCTCCCATGGGGCAGAGGGTCCACTGAACACTGACAGCGTTTCTCTGGCCGCAGATTCGTCAGCCAAGTCCATGGTGCCAGTGGTTGGAATCGTCATCGGCTTCTTACTGCTCATGGCAGTGGCTGCAGGAGGAGCTGTGCTGTGGTGGAGGATGAAGAGGGGCCTACCAGGTGGGGGGCAGGGAGAGAGGAGACTCCGAGAGAGAGGGACCCCAAAAAGTAGGAGCAGAGATCTAGACAGAGAGAGGTGGGGACGGAGACCTGGAGGCGGGAAACAGACTCAGAGGGGGATAGAGTAGCTCAGACTCACACACACACACACACTCAGCTCAGAGGGGCATAGAGCAGCTCAGACACACACACACACACACACACACACACTCACACACACTCAGAGGGGGATAGAGCAGCTCAGACACACACACACACACACACTCAGAGGGGGATAGAGCAGCTCAGACACACACACACACACACACACACTCAGAGGGGGATAGAGTAGCTCAGACTCACACACACACACACACACACAGTCAGAGGGGGATAGAGCAGCTCAGACTCACACACACACACACACACACACACACACACTCAGAGGGGCATAGAGCAGCTCAGACTCACACACACACACACACTCAGAGGGGCATAGAGCAGCTCAGACTCACACACACACACACACACACACACACTCAGCTCAGAGGGGCATAGAGCAGCTCAGACACACACACACACACACACACTCAGAGGGGGATAGAGCAGCTCAGACTCACACACACACACACACACACACTCACACACACTCAGAGGGGGATAGAGCAGCTCAGACACACACACACACACACACACTCAGAGGGGGATAGAGCAGCTCAGACACACACACACACACACACACACTCAGAGGGGGATAGAGCAGCTCAGACTCACACACACACACACACACACACAGTCAGAGGGGGATAGAGTAGCTCAGACTCACACACACACACACACACACACAGTCAGAGGGGGATAGAGTAGCTCAGACTCACACACACACACACACACACACACACACACACTCAGAGGGGCATAGAGCAGCTCAGACTCACACACACACACACACTCAGAGGGGCATAGAGCAGCTCAGACTCACACACACACACACACACACACACTCAGCTCAGAGGGGGATAGAGCAGCTCAGACTCACACACACACACACACACACACACACACTCAGCTCAGAGGGGGATAGAGTAGCTCAGACTCACACACACACACACACACACACACACACACACTCAGAGGGGCATAGAGCAGCTCAGACTCACACACACACACACTCAGAGGGGCATAGAGCAGCTCAGACTCACACACACACACACACACACACACTCAGCTCAGAGGGGGATAGAGCAGCTCAGACTCACACACACACACACACACACACACACACTCAGAGGGGCATAGAGCAGCTCAGACTCACACACACACACACACACACACTCAGCTCAGAGGGGGATAGAGTAGCTCAGACTCACACACACACACACACACACACACACACACACTCAGAGGGGCATAGAGCAGCTCAGACTCACACACACACACACACTCAGAGGGGCATAGAGCAGCTCAGACTCACACACACACACACACACACACACTCAGCTCAGAGGGGGATAGAGCAGCTCAGACTCACACACACACACACACACACACACACACACACACTCAGAGGGGCATAGAGCAGCTCAGACTCACACACACACACACACACACACTCAGCTCAGAGGGGGATAGAGTAGCTCAGACTCACACACACACACACACACACACACACACACACACACACACGGGAGGGGGAGACCCAGAGGGTCCCGGAGGCTCTGATGGCCTCCGCCTTTCTCTTTCCTCAGCCCCTTGGATCCTTCTTCGTGGGGACGACCTTGGTGCCCTCCTGCCCACTGGGCCAAGCAAGGATGCTGACTCTTAGGCTGTGACAGCATCCTCAGCAGCTGCCTGACCACCCCCCGTCCTGGCTGTGACCAGCTAATGCAGCCAGGGCTTTCCATGCTGTGAGACCTCCCGGAATCCTGTTATTTCTGAGCCTCCAGAAGGAGTCCTGGGCCTGGTGTCCGCCCTCTGGATTTTTCGTCCTGTGATCAGCCTCAGTGTCCCCTCCTAATGTATATGGCTCTTTTCCACATTCACATATAACATGAGTTTGGGCCTGAATCATTGTGTCCTCATCATTTCAACTTTTTCAGGGCGGGGTGGGGGGAGGCGAGGGCATGGGTGGGGGGATACGTGGTGTAAGCCCTGGGCTTCCAATCTCCCCTGAGGCCAACATGTTGCCATGGTGGAATCTGCCAGTTATACACCAAGTCATATAATATGTTTTCATTCATAAATTTTATAAATATTTACTGAATGCCTACACTGTGCCAGGCATTTTAAAAACTTTTAAAATATATGTGTTTTCATTGGTTTCAGAGAGAGGGAAGGAGAAGAAAAGAGAGAGAGAAACATCAATGATGAGAGAGAATCATCCATTGGCTGCCTCTGCACACCCCCTACTGGGCATCAAGCCCGCACCTGGGCATGTGCCCTGACCAGGAATGGAACTGTGATCTCCTGGTTCATGGGTCGATGCTCAACCACTGAGCACACCCCCTGAGCCATTTTGAGAACTTAAAAAAAAAGTATTTTAGAGTGGAAAGAAAACAGTTTTTATTTTAAAAAAATCTTTGTTGAAATTATTATATATGTTCCCTTTTTTTCCTCATTGACCCCTTTTAGCCCGCCCCCGCCCCCGCCCCCTGTCCTGGCCTTCACCACCCTGTTGTCTGTGTCCATGGGTTATGCATATATGCATACAAGTTCGATGGTCCATCTCTTCCCACCCTCCCCCGCCTTCCCTCTGAGATTCGACAGTCTCTTCCATGCTTCTATGTCTCTGGATCTATTTTGCTCATCCGTTTATTTTGTTCATGAGATTCCACACATGAATGAGATCATGTGGTACTACTCTTTCTCTGACTGGCTTATTTCCCTTAGCACAATACTCTCCAGGTCCCCGCACGCTGTCTCAAAGGGTAAGAGATCCTTCTTTTTCACTGCTGCGTAGTATTCCATGGTGTAGATGTACCACAGCTTTTTTATTAAAATATTGTTGATTTGAGAAAGAGAGGGAAACACCGATTTGTTTTCCCAGTTATTTATGCATTCATTGGTTGCTTCTTGCATGTGCCCTGACCGGGGATGGGACAACATTAACCAACTGAGCTTTCCGGCCAGAACATTTGGAGGAATTCTTGGCTGGAGTCTGACCTGACTCCTTTCGTGGAGCAGAAGAGTTGTTCCCTCGCCCTAGCTCCGTGGTCGGCAAACCGCGGCTTGCGAGCCACATGCGGCTCTTTGGCCCCCTGAGTGTGGCTCTTCCACAAAATACCACGTGCGGGCCCGCACGTACAATGTGATTGAAACTTCGTGGCCCATGTGCAGAAGTCGGTATTTTGTGGAAGAGCCACACTCGGGGCCAAAGAGCCGCGGATTGCTGAGCCGCAGTTTGCCGACCACTGCCCTAGCTGGTTTGGCTCAGTGAATAGAGCTGTCGGCCTGTAGACTGAAGGGTCCCGGGTTCGATTCCATTCCGGTCAAGGGCACATGCCCAGGTTGCTGGCTTGGTCCCCAGTAGGATGGGCAGGAGGCAGCCGACCAATGATTCTCTCATCATCGATGTTTCTATCGCTCGCTCTCCCTCTCCCTTCCTCTCTGAAATCAATAAAAATCTTTAAAAAAAAATAAAATTGTGCTAATCCTAGATTTCAGCAGCAGCAACAACAATAAAGAGTCGTCCCCTCTATCAGGGGAGAGGCTGGCTCCTCTGCCCCTGGGTTCCCTCCTTTCTTAAACAAAGGGAGATAAAAATAAACCTCCCATGAGGCTTTAGAGCGACAACAACTGGAGTTGTAGGCTGGGCGCCCCGAGGCCTGCCGGGAGTTGTAGTTCGCCGCCGCCGCGTCACCCGGCGTCCCCCACCCACCCCGCGGGCCTGGGAAGGGGCGAGGCCGGACTCGGGAGCGAGCTCTCCTTTGTGGACGTGGCGAGGGCGCCCGCGGCCCGCCGGACACTCTGCCGCCCCGCCCCGCGGGGTCCCCTCCCGGCATTGGTCGGGGGGCGGGGCCTGCCTGGAGAGCAGCCAAATTGGGCATCTTTTTGGAGAACCCGGGAGCGCAGCTTGGAGAACACCGAGAGGCTGGATCGTCCGGTAAACGGAGGCGAGGGCGGGTGGCCGGCCCGGGGGGGCGGGTGGGGACCGCTCAGGTCCGCTCGGGTCGTGGGTTAGAGTCCAGGCTGCAAACGACGCCTGGGAACTTGCATGATTTCTCTCTTTTGAGCCACGACCCTGCCCCACACTTTGCGTGGGAAGCGAGCCACGTCTCCCGGTTCAATCCCCCCCCCCCCCCCACCACCACCTCTTGCAGCTCCGGGCCACCCCCCCGCCCCCGGACTCCCATCAAAGCTGGTTTTACTTCTGAGAACCCAACCCTCCCCTCCCGCCCCAATCCTTCTTGAGCCCAAAACTTTGCGGCCAGCTGCCATCCATCACTGTGCTTTTCTAGGTCTCCCCTCCCCCATCCTCCGGTCTGGTCCCTGTCTTTCCCCCGCGACCCCTGATTCCTAGCCTCCGCCGCTCCTCAGGGCCTGATGATGTGGCGACCGTCGCTTCTGCTGCTGCTCTTGCTGCTCAGGCCCGGGGCCCAGGGGAAGCCCTCCCCCGAAGGCGGCCCTCACGGCCAGGGAAGGGTGCACCACCAGGCTCCCCTGAGCGAGGCGGCTCACGATGACGCCCACGGCAACTTCCAGTACGACCACGAGGCTTTCCTGGGACGAGAGGTGGCCAAGGAATTCGACCAACTCAGCCCAGAAGAAAGCCAAGCCCGTCTGGGGTAGGAGAGGGAGGGGGGCTGGAAGACTGAGGGTTGTCATTTAGAACAGGGAGGTCAGGGGAGGTAGTGTTGGGCTGTGTGGGTATGTGTGGGAATTGCACTCCAGGCCGAGAGACAGTAAGTGCAAAGGCCCGGAGCCTGATGTGTCTGAGGAAGAGCGAGGTCCGTGTGGATGGAACCGAATGAGCAAAGGGAGAGGCTGGTGGCAGCCGAGAGGGAACAAAGGGGTGTGCGGGGCCTTTGCAGCCATAGTGGAGATTTACGCTTTTTCTCTGAATAAGATGAGAACCATGGGGAGGGCTTTAAAGGGAGAATGTGATTGACTTAGATTTTAATGGAATCCCTTAGGTTCCTTTTGGGGGAATAGACTAGACCAGTGGTTCTCAACCTTCCTAATGCCGCGACCCTTTAATACAGTTCCTCATGTTGTGGTGACCCCCAACCATAAAATTGTTTTCATTGCTACTTCATCACTGTAATTTTGCTACTGTTATGAATCGTCATGTAAATATCTGATATGCAGGATGTATTTTCATTGTGACAAATTGAACATAATGAAAGCATAGTGATTAATCACAAAAACAATATGTAATTATGTATGTGTTTTCCGATGGTCTTAGGCGACCCCTGTGAAAGGGTCGTTCGACCCCCAAATGGGTCGCGACTCACAGGTTGAGAACCGCTGGACTAGACCCAGCGAGGAAGCGACTGCAGAGCGGAGGGCGCCCAGACCAGGGTGGAGAGAGCTGTTGCCGCCAGGCCTCTGGCTGAGAGATTGTGAAAAGCAGTGAGAAGCTAACACACTCAGCATAGCATTTACTGCAATGCCAGGCACTGTTCTAAGGGCTTTACAAGGGTTAACTAATGTTTTCCCCACAAAGGGGGAAGCTGAGGCACAGAGAGGTTTAGCGACCTGCCCACAGTCACACAGCCAGTAAGAGGAGGCTGCAGAATTTGAACCTGGAGTATCTGGCTGTGGAGCCCACGCTCTTAACAACAGTTCAAAGCTCAGGGTAGAGCATGTGTGAGAGTCTTGGGGACAAAGCCCGTCCCCCACGGACCCCAGCAGAGACTGCCTGGCCCAGGAAGGGGCAGCAGGACCGACTCAAATTCTACCCAGGCGACCGGGTCGCAGAGGCTCAGGGACAGGCTCCTGGAGCGCTCGGTTAGCGGTTGGGCTCGGACCCAAACTGGGGAGACCTGAGACACGGGGTGTGAGGTGGGACCTACCGGGGTTTGACATGCGCCGGTGGGGAGGGGGACAGTGCACAGCATCCGCCGGAGCACGAGGAGGGGACGGGGGAAGCCAGCCCGCGAGGTTGCGGGTGATGGACGGACCTAGGTCAATGCCTGATCACGGGTGGAAAAGGGTAGAGGACGTATCAAGGGGCAGGACGTGCGGGAGAGGGGCCTGAAATTGACCGGCACGTCCAGGGAGGAGGCGGAGCGGGAGGCGGGTTCGAAGGGAGGGTCCTAAAACTGGCAGCGCCAGGGAGAGGGGCGGGACATGGGCGGGGCCTGAGGCAGCGAGGGGGTGTGGCTTTGTCAGCTGCTCAGAGGACGGCTTTTGCTTTTAATGTTTCGCTGTTGAGACTATTGCTAGAGGCAGCCTTGGGGCAGGAGTCCTGCGGGCCGGGGTGCAGCGTGACGCCCTTCCCGCTGTCCCCACTCCAACTAGGACCAGCGGGACGAGGGACGAGGCAGGTCGAGGGGCGGGGCCGGAGCGGAGGGCGTGGCCCTGGATTGTCTTAGGTTCTTCCCCCATCCGGGCGTGTCTTGGGCCGCAGCGCCAATCATAGGCCCGCTAGGTGTCGGAATGGGCGGATCTCTTGGGGGGCGGAGCCCTGAGGTGGGCGTGGCCTCAGGATTGACATGTGCCTCCCCCAGTTGGCGGGCGACTCTGGACCTTATTCTTAGTAGGAGGTGTGTCCCCAGGGGGCGTGGCTATCGCGTGAGGGGCGGAGCCTGGACGGCGGGATGCCCCCCGGGTGGGCGGGTCCCGAGATTGACGTGTTCCCCGCCCCGGTCCCCAGGCGCATCGTGGACCGCATGGACCGCGCGGGGGACGGGGACGGCTGGGTGTCGCTGGCCGAGCTCCGCGCGTGGATCGCACACACGCAGCAACGGCACATACGGGACTCGGTGAGCGCGGCCTGGCACACGTACGACACGGACGGCGACGGGCGTGTGGGTTGGGAGGAGCTGCGCAATGCCACCTATGGCTACTACGCGCCTGGTATGCGGGAGACCCCGACCTCTGCTGCTCACCTACACCGTGACCCCGACCTTTTTGACCCCTACTAGTGAGAACCTTTAGCCCATTACCAGAATCTCTGACCTTTGACCCCTGATGCTTGACCAGGGTCTACTCCTAAGACCCCATTACCCTGAAACCACTGATCCCGGATTTCTGGCTTCTCATTCTGGCATCCACGGCCTCTATAACTCTGGGACCTGGGGATTCAGATCCTTGACCTGGGACATCGACCTTCCATGCCCCTGACCTCTGACCTCTCATCCTGAGAATCCCAAAGCCATTTACCCTCCCGGATGACCAATGGGCTCCCTCCTCCCTGTCCCCATGCCCAGCCCTGGGCCCCTCTAGCTCTCGTTCTCTCCCTCCGGTACCCTCGCCCCAGCCTGTCCCTCATATCTCTCCAGAGGGGTCTTTCCACACCACCACACTGACCTTCCCGGCGCACAGCCCCCCATGACTCCCTGGGCCCCCAGGAGACAGTCCCAGCTCCTCAGCCCCACCTGGCCTACCCTCTAGCTTTGTTTTTCTGAATTTTCTGCCCCAGCCAAATGGATCTGCCACTTCCCCGAACTCACCACATTCTTCAAACCTCCACACTCCGCACATTCTGTTCCCTCTGAAGGTGCCCTTCCCCTCCTCTCTGCCCAGCAGCCGGAGGCAGTATAACCGACTGCATCGGAGCATGACTGGGGGTCCCCGAGAGCCAGTGTGAACTCAAAGCCCATCATTCCTGACTGTGAGACCTTGGAGGAGTTATGTCCTCTCTGGGCGTCAGTTTCTCCGTCACAAAGTGAGAATAAGCTGCAGAACTCTGCTCCTCTTTGTGAGGGTTCAGTGCCCCATATTGTAGCTAAAGAGCTTAGCATCTGGCCAGCTCTTACTGCAAGGTAGCAGATATATGCACATAATGAATATGTGTTGTGTATGATGAATGCAGTGGAGGTCTGCCTGCCCGCCCCCCCCCCCCCCCCCCCCCCAGCCCCAGCCAGTTAGATCCCTTTGTCTTTCTCTTCAGCGCACTTGGTCCTCCATGAAAGCACATCTCAGCCACCCCTCCTTTCCCAGGTGAGGAATTCCACGATGTGGAGGACGCAGAGACCTACAAGAAGATGCTGGCGCGGGACGAGCGGCGTTTCCGGGTGGCGGACCAGGACGGGGACTCGATGGCCACCCGGGAGGAGCTGACAGCCTTCCTGCACCCGGAGGAGTTCCCTCACATGCGGGACATCGTGGTGGCTGTGAGTGAGGGCCGGCCTGCCAGCGCTTCCCTTGGGAGTTCCGGTCCCCTGGTCCCCCTGGCACCTTCCCCAGGAAACCCAGGCTACAAGGGCCGGTCAATGGAGGGTGACATCTCCCATCCCACCCTGACCCCCCAGTGTCACCATTAGTGACAGGATCTGTACCCACTCCTGCCGTGCCTGACTCTGCACACACTACTTCAAAAGTGTAATTGTATGTAGCTCTCAAATAGGTCACATATTGATGTGGTTAAACGCCCAAAAGATGCAAAAAAAGGTGAACAATCTGCTTTTCTCCCATGTCCCTAGCCTGCTCACCTGCAGTCCCTTCCCCACAGATAACCCCTTTCTCATGTCTCCATTTCCATCGCTTCTTTGAGGGTCTATGGCAAAGCTGTTAGGATCCAGGGCCCTGAGGGCAGAGGCCTGGTTTCCAATCCCAGCCCTCCTGTTCCTGGCTGTGTGACCTGGGGCAAGTTTTTTAACCTCTCTGGACCTGAATTTCCTTATCTGTAAAGTGACGGTGCTGATAATGATCCCTATCTAGGGTGCTAATAGGGACTAGATGAGCTCATGCCTGTAGCCCTGTAACACTGGCCCTGGGGTAAATGCTCCTTAAGTGGTTTTAGACACACGTGTCAATAGTTACAGAGTCAGAATCGCTGGACCCTGGGGATCAGAGAGGAGAGATGGCATTATCCCCTTACACGCCCCAGCCTGCAAGCCCAGTGTCCCTCTTTTAGTGTGACACCTCCTTATTCTCCCGAGTTAAGATTTATTTAACAAGCCCTGACTGCGCATGTCCTGTGTGCCAGGCGCCCTTCTAATGCCTTCACCTGCATTACCTCAATTTATTTTTATTCATTTTTTGTTCATCTTCACCCAAGGATATTTTTTTCCATTGATTTTTAGAGAGAGTGTGGGGCAGAGAAAGAGAGAGAGAGAGAGAGAGAAACATTGATGTGAGATACATGGATCAATTGCCTCCCGCAAGCACCCTGTCTGGAGCCAAGGATCAAACCTGCAACGCAGGTACCTGCCCTTGACCGGGAATTGAACCTGCGACCCTTCTGTGTGCAGGCTGATTCTCTAATCACTGAGCAACACCAGCTAGGGCACATAGCCTCAATTTATTTATTTTTTATTTTTAGATATTTTTTTATTGATTCCAGAGAGGAAGGGAGAGGGAGAGAAAGATAGAAACATCAACAATGAGAGAGAATCATGGATCGGCTGCCTCCTGCACGCCCCACACTGGGATCAAGCCCGCAACCCGGGCATGTGCCCTGACCGGAATTGAACCATGACCTCCAGGTCCATAGGTCGATGCTCGACCACGGAGCCATATGGGCCGTGCAAGCCCACGTTACCTCAACTTAATTGTCCGTGGCAGCCCTATGGGGGTGGCCTGTCATATTTGTTTCACAGATAAGGATATCTAGGCACAAAGAGGTGACTCTCCCAGGATCCCCCAGATGAGAAGTGGCACAGCCTGGATTTGAACCTAGACCCTTGAATCCATGGCCTCAACCAGGGGTCCGCAGACTAGAACCCATGTCCAGTGAACTAGAACCTGTAGCCAAATCCAGCCCACAGAATGCTTTTGCAAGTAACGTTTTATTGTAACACAGCCACGCTCATTTGCTTACACGTGTCCAGCTGCAAAGTTGAGTCAGTTCCACAGAGACTGTACAGCAGGCAAAGCCAAAAACATTTACTGCTAGAGACCCAGTGCATGAAATCCGTGCACTTGGGGGGGGGGGGCCCTCAGCCTGACCTGCGCCCTCGCAGTCCGGGAGCCCTCGGAGGGTGGCCTACTGATGGCTTAGGCCCGGGGAGCAGGCCTAAGCCGTCAGTTGGACTTCCTTAGCGCTGCCGTGGAGGTGGAGGCGGGAGAAGCTCCAACCACCAGGGCTGCACTGCCAGCCATGAGCCCGGCTTCTGGCTGAGCGGTGCTCCCCCTGTGGGAGCGCACTGACCACCAGGGGGCAGCTCCTGCATTGAGCATCGCCCCCGGGTGGTCAGTGTGTGTCATCGTGACCAGCCTTTTCTCCGTTTGGACAATTTGCGTATTAGCCTTTTATTATATAGCAGTGGTCGGCAAACCGCGGCTCGCGAGCCACATGCGGCTCTTTGGCCCCTTGAGTGTGGCTCTTCCACACAATACCACGTGTGGGCAACAACATACAGTGCGATTGAAACTTCGTGGCCGGTGCGCAGACGTCGGTTTTCGGAAAGGAGACGGATGAAATGAGTGTGCAAGACGAGTGTGGATGGGAGAGTCGGAAGGGGTCGACCTCAGCGAAGGTACCGCAATCAGATTGAGCACGTTTTTAGCAAAGGCCAGCTTAGGAGCACCCTAATTAAGTGAATAACAAGGTACCTACCTGTATAGTTTACGTTTAAAAAATTTGGCTCTCAAAAGGAATTTCAAGCGTTGTCCTGTTGATATCTGGCTCTGTTGGCTAATGAGTTTGCCGACCACTGTTATATAGGATCTGGCCCTTTATGGAAAACGTTTGCCAAGCCCTAGTCTAAACTCTGCTGTCCTCACTCACATCCGTGGACGGTGAGCGTAACCTCCCCATGCGCAGGTTTCAGAACATGAGTATGAGCCCAAATTGTACAATAAAAGAGGAACGAAAGGAAAGCCACTTATAATAACTAACAAGAACTTCAGCATGTGTTTAGAGTTATCAGATTGAGCAGATAACACAGGGCACTCAATTACACTTGCATTTGTAACAAAATTAATAAAACTTTTAGTGTAAGTATAGCCCACACAGTATTTGGGATTGGTATACGTATATCTCACATACTATTTGGGACATACGTTTACCAAAAAAAAGATATATCTGAAACCGAAGTAACTCAGCATCCTGCCCTCCAAGCGGATCCCAAATACTGTGCGGGACAGACTTATACTGAACAATGGTTTGTTGTTCCTGGGAAAGTCGAATGTAAGGGAGAATCCTGTGTTTCACCTGTCAACCCTCAAACGTTGGAGTTCGCCTTTGCTCGAAGACTTGCTGGAGTGTCAGGGCGTGAGAGTGAATGCGGAAATGAGGAACGGAAGCTGTTTGCTCAAGAAGTGAAGGGAAAAACGCTGAGAGCAGAGGTTTGGAAAGCGTGTCAAAGAGTACACCAACTGCCCTGGCCGGTGTGGCTCAGCGGGTAGGGCGTCGGCCTGCAGACTGAGGGGTCCCGGGTTCGATCCCGGTCAGGGGCATGTACCTGGGTTGCGGGCGCATCCCCAGTGGGGGGTGTGCGGGAGGCGGCTGATGGATGTTTCTCTCTCATCGATGTTTCTAACTCTCTATCCCTCTCCCTTCCTCTCTGTAAAAAATCAATAAAATATATTTTTTAAAAAAAAGTACACCAAGTGATGGCGAACCTTTTGAGCTCGGCGTGTCAGCGTTTGGAAAAACCCTCACTTACCTCTGGTGCCGTGTCACACAGAGAAACTGTTTGATATTTGCCACCATAGTAAAACGAAGACTTATATTTTTGATATTCATTTTATGTATTTAAATGCCATTTAACAAAGAAAAATCAACCAAAAAAATGCGTCCGTGTGTCGCCTCTGACACTCGTGTCCTAGGTTTGCCATCACTGGCCTAGGCCCTGCCTTTTTAAAAAATTATTTATTTATTTATTTTAAAATATATTTTTATTGATTTCAGAGAGGAAGGGAGAGGGAGAGAGAGATAGAAACATCAATGATGAGAGAGAATCATCGATCGGCTGCCTCCTGCACACCCCCAACTGGGGATCGAGCCTGCAACCTGGGCATGTGCCCTGACCGGGAATCGAACCTGGGACCCTTCAGTCCTCAGTCTGAGGCTCTATCCACTGAGCCAAACCAGCCAAGGCTAGCCTCTGCCTTTTAAAGGGAAAGAGGCCTCTGCCCCTGGAGAGTGAGGGCTGGGGCATGAGAACGTTAGGGATGCAAGGTCGCTCTTGGGTGGACCAACCTGTGCATCAGGACACCTGGGTCCCGGCCCCTCCCCCCCCACTAAGTGCAGGTGGGGCCTGCATTATCGTGGCACCCCAGAAAGCCCCCGAATTTCCCACATGCCCTTGGGGACAGTAATGCCCTGTTGAGACTGCTCTGCTCCAAAGCCTGGCCCCCCAGCCACCCCCAATGAGATCCCCTGAGAGAACCTCACGTCCTGACCCCAGGGGTCCAGCCCTAATGCCTCTTTCTCCCCAGGAAACCCTGGAGGACCTGGACAAGAACAAAGATGGCTACATCCAAGTGGACGAGTATATCGGTGAGTGGGACCTAGTCTCCCTGAGGACGCTTGTCCCCTCCTAGCCCGGCGGGCAGCCCAATGCATTATCTCCCGTAACAGAACAGAGGCAGGGGCGCTGCTTGAGTTCACTCCGCCAGCAAACATTTGCTGAGCGCCTACTCTGTGCCAGTCCCCGCCCCCAGCACATCTTTATCAAATGCCTACTCTGGGCGAGGCCCGGGAAGCATTCATGGGATGCCCTCTGTACGCCAGACCACGGCACCCATTACCAAGCACCCACTGTGTGGGCCAGGACCGGACACACTGCGTGTGCGTGGCTGAGGATGCAGCAGAGACTGTCACACAGTAGGTGCCTTCCTGGGCGGGTCCGGAGTTTCTACAGGAACGGCCCGGGCTGCGTTTGCTTGGGACCTGCCTCCGTCCTTGCTATCCGGGGGCAAAGAAACTAGTTAAGGGGAAAGCTATTGAGTATGGAATTGTTAAGTTTTTCTGTTGTTGTTAATCCTCACCCGACGGTATTTTTCCATTGATTTTTAAAATATATTTTCATGATTTCAGAGAGGAAGGGGGAGGGAGAGAGAGATGGAAACATCAATGATGAGAGAGAACCATGGATTGGCTGCCTCCTGCATGTCCCCCCCCACCCCCCCGCAACCCGCCCCCACTAGGGATTGAGCCCACAACCCGGGGTTAGGTCCCCGAAGGGGGAACACACATGCCCAGGGTGGTGAGGGATCACGAATTTACTTGATCATCCGCCCACCAGGCGGCTGAGCCTGGATGGCTCCAGCCCCCAGTGATGGGAGCCGGGAGCCGGGAGCCGGGAGCCGGGAGCCGGCAGCTTTTAAAGGACTTTTGGCGGCTTTTTCTGGGCGGAGACTTCTCTGTGCAGACCCGGAGGGGAGGTCATGGGATGCGGTCACCACAAGTGAAATGTGGTCTCAGCAAAGGGAATGTCCACAGTGAAATGGCCTGAGAAGCCAGGTCCCGGGGGCGGGGGGGGAGGGGTCAGTTCAATTGCTTGGTCGACCTAACACCGGGCCTGTGCCGTTGGCGGGAGTCGAACCTACGACCCTGCAGTCCACAGGCCAACACTCGAGGCCAGTGGTCAGCAAACTGCGGCTCGCGAGCCACATGCAGCTCTTTGGCCCCTTGAGTGTGGCTCTTCCTAAGCCTTAGGAGCACCCTAATTAAGTTAATAACAAAGTACCTACCTGTACAGTTCAAGTTTAAAAGCTGTGGCTCTCAAAGGAAATGTCCGTCGTCGCCCTGTTGGTGTCTGGCTCTGTTTGCCGACCACTGTCCTAGGCCAACGCTATCCACTGAGCCAAACTCAGTGATTTTTTAAATTAAAAAAAAAAAAATTGTTCTTTTTTAATCTGCCTTCTGCATGCCCCCTATTGGGGATGGAGCCCGCAACCTGGGCGTGTACCTGACTGGGAATCAACTGGAGACCTCCTGGTTCCTGGGTCGGAGCTCTACCACTGAGCCTCACCGGCCAGACTCCATTGGGCTTTTTTAGAGAGAGTGTTTGGGAAGGAGGGAGGGGGAGAGAGAGAGAGAACATCAGTGTCAGGGAGACACATCCATTGGTTGCCTCCTGCACGCGCCCCAGTGGGGCAGGGGCGGGGCCGGGAGGGAGCCCGACCCTTGGTTGCATGGGCCGGCGCTCTAACCACTGAGCGCACTGGCCAGGGCGGAATTGTTCAAAGGTTGAACACATTTTTCCATAGAATGTTTTCATGGAACAAACAGCAGGCAGGCAGGCGGGACATTTTTAAGTAAGCATAATTTAAACAGATTTTTACGATTGATTTTAGAGAGAGAGAAGAAGACTGAAAATTTTTTTTTTTTTTTGCAAGAAAGAACTCGAGTGTCACAGCTGAATCATAACAGGAGCTGCCGCAGCCTGCGGTGACTGTGGTTAACGTCTTGCAAATTCATTTAATCCCCACGGCCACCCCGCGAGACGGGTATTACCCCACCTTACAGATAAGGAAGCGGAGGCACAGAGGGAAAATCCCTCCAGGAGGCCGCCTGCTGTCAGGCCGGACAGGACTTGAGTCCAGGCGAGCAGACCCAGGGTTCTGTCCTGACACCCACACCGTAGAGTCCCTGTGGGGCTCCGGGGGCAGAGACACGGGCAGAACCCCAGGATCCCCCCCAAAAATGCAATTTCGTCCTGTTGAGTGGTGTGGGCAAGGGCATGAAGGCGGCGTACTGCGGGGGCCGCGGGGGTCCTGACCCAGATGGTGGGGTGTCAGGAGAGGTGGGGGTGCCCAGAGCTTAAGGGTACAGGTTCTAGAGCCAGCCTGCCTGGTCGCCTGCCCCCTCCCAGCCATGTGGCCGTACACAAGTCCCTCACCCTCTCTGAGCCTCCGTTTCCTCATCTGTAAGTGGGGGTAATGGAGCACCCCCACATAGGACACGGATAGCCAACACAAATGGATGAAGGGATAGACCAAGGGAGTAGATCTAGGCCAGTGATGGCGAACCTGTGACACGCGTTGTCAGAGGGGACACACGAACTCATTTTTTTGGTTGATTTTTCTTTGTTAAATGGCATTTAAATATACAAAATAAATATCAAACATATAAGTCTTTGTTTTACTCTGGTTGCAAAGATCAAAAAGTGTCTGTATGTGACACGGCACCAGGGTTAAGTGAGGGTTTTTCCAAATGCTGGCACGCCGCGCTCAGAAGGTTCGCCGTCGCTGGTCCTAGGCCATCGGGCATTTGTTGGCCGTGAAAAGGAATGAAGTGCTGGTATTTGAAAATACCGTGCCAAGAGAAAGGCCACAGTATTGTGCGACTCCGTTCAGATGAAGTGTCCAGAACAGGAAAATCCATTGAAAAGGCAAGTAGGTTAGGTGGCTGTCGGGGGCTGGAGGGGGGGGGGGGGTCCTATGGTTGGGGGTCACCACAACATGAGGAACTGTATTAAATGGGAAAGGGGTGTCCTTTTGGGGTGCTGGAGGAGACTGCTCTGGATGGAGGTTGCATGACATTGTGAATGTCAGGAATGGTGAGTTTTATGTTGTGGGAACACACACACAACTCCCACCTACCACTGCCGTTTCCTATAGGAAATGATCACATAGGCCCGGCCGGTGTGGCTCAGTGGGTGAGCATCGACCCATGAACCAGGGGGTGACAGTTCAGTTCCCTGTCAGGGCACATGCCTGGGTCCTGGCTCCATCCCCAGTAGGGGGCGTGCAGGAGGCGGCTGATCAATGAGTCTCATCATTGATGTTCCTCTCTCCCTCCCCCTCTCCCTTCCTCTCTGAAATCAATTAAGGGGGAAAAAAAGGAATGATCACTTAGGACAGTGGTTTTCAACCTGTGGGTCGCGACCCCTTTGGGGGTCGAACGACCCTTTCACAGGAGTCACCTAAGACCATCGGAAAACACATACATAATTACATATTGTTTTTGTGATTGATCACTATGCTTTCATTATGTGCAATTTGTCACAATGAAAAGACATCCTGCAGATCAGATATTTACATGACGATTCATAACAGTAGCAACATGACAGTGATGAAGTAGCAACGAACATAATTTTATGGTTGGGGGCCACCACAGCATGAGGAGCTGTATGAAAGGGTCACGGCATCAGGAAGGTTGAGAACCGCTGACTTGGGACCATTGAAGAGAAAAAGGAAGCAGCCCCGTGCTGGCTGCTCCTGGCCTGGCTCCCGGGGAGGGGACATGGGGCTAATACGGGCTTTGTCGGGGGCGAAAGGCTGTGGGGCTGTGATGTCCGGGGAATCTTCTCTGTGGAAAACTTGCTCCAAGGCGGCCCCGGGCACCAGGAGTTTTGCAAACATTTCCAAATAATTGAAACAAAAGATCTCTTATTACACCCAAAAGTGTAACAATACATTGCTTTTTAAAAATTATTATTTTCGCCAAAACCGGTTTGGCTCAGTGGATAGAGCGTCGGCCTGCGGACTGAAAGGTCCCAGGTTCGATTCCGGTCAAGGGCATGTACCTGGGTTGCGGGCACATCCCCAGTAGGAGATGTGCAGGAGGCAGCTGATCGATGTTTCTAACTCTCTATCTCTCTCCCTTCCTCTCTGTAAAAAAAATCAATAAAATATATTTAAAAAAAAATTATTATTTTCTTAATCCTTTGAGGATATTTTTCCATTGATTTTTTTAGAGAGAGTGGAAGGGACGGAGAATGACACACAGAGAGAAACATCGGTGTGAGAGAGACCCCTCAATTGGTTGCCTTCCCCAGGCGCCCCAACCAGGGCTGGGGATCAATCCTACAACCAAGCTACATGCCCTTGACCAGAATCGAACCCGGGACCCTTCAGTCCGCAGGCCGACGCTCTACCCACTGAGCCAACCCGGCCAGGGCAATGAATTGATATCTTAAAATATCAATTTGGGCATCATCCCAGGCACCAAAGGGCGGCCAGCTCCATTCCGGGTCAGGGCACCTGCCCGGGTTTCGGGCTTGATCCCCGGTGGGGGCATGCAGGAGGCAGACAATGGATGTTTCTTTCCCTCTCTCTCTAAAGATCAATAAACTCTCCTTCAAAATAAATAAAAGAGAGGCTCCAACAACCTCTGGGGAGGTGCTCAGGGGGAGGTGAGCTTTAGAGCAGCCCCTGCTACCCCGCCAGACACTCTCTCACTCGCCCTCCTTCATGTGGAGCACCTACTGTGTGCCCGGCCCCGGCCCACCATGCACACAGCATGTCACCTGGATCTCAGTCTGATCGATTGATCGTTCAGTCGATCAATAAACTAACTGGTCGATCCAGTCCATTTCACGTGTAGCATAATGATCACTTGTAAACGGGTGTTGTTATTAACCCCATTTAAACTGAGGCTAAAGAGAGGGGGGTGGGCTTGGGTCTCCTGGTCCGAGGCCACCTGGGCTCGGCCCTGAGTCCCTGAGTGGCCGCCTCTCGCCCGACCCAGCGGACCTGTACTCGGCGGAGGCCGGGGAGGAGGAGCCGGCCTGGGTGCAGACGGAGCGGGAGCAGTTCCGGGACTTCCGGGACCTGAACCACGACGGGCGGCTGGACGGCAGCGAGGTGGGCCACTGGGTGCTGCCCCCCGCCCAGGACCAGCCGCTGGTGGAGGCCAACCACTTGCTGCACGAGAGTGACACGGACAAGGTGCTGATGGGGCGCGGGCCGCGCTGGGGAGGGTGCGCCTGGTGCACACGTGGCCGGGAGCGGGGCCTGGAGAAAGGGAGAGAGGGACTGAGGGAGGGAGGACCAGAGAGACCTTGAGGAGGGGACAGGGACCCAGAGAGAGGAGATCAGGGGCCCAGAGAGAGGGGGGGCAGGGACCCAGAGAGAGGAGATCAGGGACCCAGAGAGAGCGGGGCAGGGACCCAGAGAGAGAGGGGGGCAGAGACCCAGAGAGAGGGGGACAGAGACCCAGAGAGAGAGGGGGGCAGAGACCCAGAGAGAGGGGGACAGAGACCCAGAGAGAGAGGGGGGCAGAGACCCAGAGAGAGGGGGACAGAGACCCAGAGAGAGAGGGGGCAGAGACCCAGAGAGAGGGGGGCAGAGACCCAGAGAGAGGGGGACAGAGACCCAGAGAGAGAGGGGGCAGAGACCCAGAGAGAGGGGGACAGGGACCCAGAGAGAGGGGGACAGAGACCCAGAGAGAGGGGACAGAGACCCAGAGAGAGAGGGGGGCAGAGACCCAGAGAGAGGGGGACAGGGACCCAGAGAGAGGGGGACAGAGACCCAGAGAGAGGGGGACAGAGACCCAGAGGGAGGGGGGCAGAGACCCAGAGAGAGGGGGACGGGACCCAGAGAGAGGGGGACAGAGACCCAGAGAGAGGGGGACAGGGACCCAGAGAGAGGGGGACAGGGACCCAGAGAGAGAGGGGGACAGGGACCCAGAGAGCAAGGGGGACAGAGACCCAGAGAGCAAGGGGGACAGAGACCCAGAGAGAGAGGGGGGGAGAGACCCAGAGAGAGAGGGGGGCAGAGACCCAGAGACAGGGGGGCAGAGACCCAGAGACAGGGGGACAGGGACTGGAGGGCCATACTTAGGTTCCGAGAGGGTCTCACGTGCCGGGGACTGAGCTGCCCTGCTGACCTCTGACCTCCCTCAGGACGGGCGCCTGAGTAAGGCCGAGATCCTGGGCAACTGGAACATGTTTGTGGGCAGCCAGGCCACCAACTACGGCGAGGACCTGACACGTCACCACGACGAGCTGTGAGCCGCAGTCGCCCACCGCGGCCTCTGGCCGTGGGATGACCAGGGGAGGGGCGCGATGGCCAGGCCCCTCCGTGTCCGGCCCGCGGGATGCGGACACAGCCTGCGGCCTGCCCGGGCTCTCACGGACACACCCGGTCAAGGTCTCTCCTTGAGACACCTCGTCCCCTCTCGTCCCCACCCCAGGGGCCCACAGGCCTGAAGAGAGAGGGCCCCCCACTTCTCACCGGCAGGACCTCCCAGCCAGCCCGCGGCCCCTCCAGTCACCGCACAGTCCACGCCCGAGCCTCACACACAGACAGGAGACCTCCGCCGCCTCAGCCCCGCACCTGCCGGCCCCATGGGCACCGGCCAGGAGCCCCCTCCCTGCAGGGGGGCAATAAAACCCAGCGCTGGGCTCCTCCGTGCGTTTTTCTGAAGGTGGGGGGGCGGGGGAGGAACTGGGGACTGTGACTTGGAGAGGAACATGCGAGGAGTGGGGGGGACGTGCTGAGGGAGGGGACGGAGTGTTTGCAGGGGCGGCTGTGGGTGTTGGCAGGTTCGAGGGCGTCCCTGGGGATGAAAACTGAACCAGCAGCCTGCGCCCAGCGGCGAACAAGCCAGACAGAGCTCTGCCTTCCGCACAGCAAGTGGCGGCAACGCTCTCCATCAGGTGGGGGCCAGGCCTCCCGAGGACATGGCGTGAGGGAGTGAGCCCTGGGCGGGGAGGGCTCAGGCGGAGGCAACAGCAGGTGCAAAGGCCCTGTGGCAGGAGAGGGCCTGGTGGGTGAGGCTCAGCAGGAGGCCCAGGGTGGATGGAATGGCAAGAGGGTGGGCGGTGAGGGCAGCGAGAGAACCAGGGCCAGGTCATGGTGGCCCCAGTCTGATGGGACAAGATAGAGAGCGGCAGGCACCCCGAAAGGCTGGGGCGGGATGTGCTCTCGGGGCACCAGGACCCCCTGCAGAACCCCGAGCAGAGGGTGGGTGTGAACTGACCTGGGTTACAACAGTCACTCTGCTGCCGAATTGAGGCAGAGGCAAAAGGAGGGGGACGTAACCCACCTTCATTCCTCCTGCAGCCCCCGGGGGCCCTGGTTAAAGCCTCTAGAACTGGACGTGCCTTAGCTGGTCCCGGCGATTCTACTCCCGGTAGCTCCCGGGTGGAAACAGAGTCACCGAAATGAGGTTCGGGGCCACTTTAACCACGATGGCCCCACGCTGGAACCGGCCCACGCGCTCGCCACGGAGAGTGTGGCCTCCAGGCCCCGAGGCGCGAGCAAAAGGAGCCGGGCGCAGAGGATCGCTCCCCGCGGATTCCACTTACAGGAAGTCCAAGGACAGGCGAAACTCAGCTGGGGGTCAGAGGTCAGGCTGGTGCTCCCCGGTTTGGAGAGGCCTGGAATGGGGAGCCGAGCTGGAGCTGGGAACTGCTCCCCGGGGCGGGGGGGTCAGCCTGTAAGAATGCACCCAGCTGTCCATGCAGGATGTGTCCACTTTTACGTGTGATGCACTTCAAAGTTTGCTTCCAGAAAATCCCCCTGAGCCCTGGCCAGTGCGGCTCAGTGGGTTGGGCATCACCTTCCTGTGCCCCAAAAGGTAGCTGTTCAGCTCCCAGTCAGGGCACATGCCTGGGTTGCAGGCTCCATCCCCGGTTGGGGATGTGCAGGAGGCAACTGATGAATGTTTCACTCCCACATCGATGTTTCTCTCTCCCTCTCCCTTCCTCTCTCATTAAAAAAAAAAAAAAAAAGCTGCCCAGCTGGTGTGGCTCAGTGGTTTGCTTGTCAACCCATGAACCAAGAGGTCACAGTTTGGTTCCCAAAAGGGCACATGCCCCCGTGGCTGGCTTGGTCCCCAGCAGGGGGCGTGCAGGAGGCAGCCAAATGCTGTTTATCTCTCATCGATGTTTCTCTCTCTCTCCCTTCCTCTCTCTCTAAAAATTAATAACATATTTAAAGAATCATCTTTTAAAAAATGCCCCTGATTTTTAGGTCAGTGCAACGATTTTGTGCGATGCTATAACGGTGGATGGACATCATTTTACATTTGTCAAAACCTGTAGAATGTACCACAACCAAAAGTGAGCCCTCAATACTAGTACTTATGCTCTCTCTCTCTCTTTTAAATATTTTTAATTGATTTCAGAGAGGAAGGGAGAGGGAGAGAGAGATAGAAACATCCTGATGAGAGAGAATCATGGATCAGCTGCCTCCTGCACCCCCCCACTGGGGATCAAGCCCGCAACCCGGGCACGTGCCCTGACTGGGAATCGAACCGTGGCCTCCTGGCTCATAGGTCGACGCCAGCCGGCTGGCTCTCTCTTCCCCTGGCGTGTACCCCACTCCCCTGTTGCTGTGGAGCTTCAGGCTAGGAAGCCTGTGGTTTCCCTCTGGGTGTTGTACCTGCCTCTGGGGGTGAACTAGACACTGGCCCCCAGGCCGAAAGCTGTGCTGATGAGAAAGTCACCCACCGCCTTTCCTTTTTGTGAATTTCAGTTCCCTCCAGTTCCTGCCTGTTTCTGTTCACTTCCTAGTGCCTTTAATTATTATTATTATTATTATTATTATTATTATTATTATTATTATTATTATTTTAGTCTTACCCAGAGTTTATAACTGTTAATCCATGGAAGGGTTGGAATCTGAATAATCCCAGTGTCCCACTCCAAGCTTTTAGTTATAACATACTGCCCCCTAGTGGTTGGAGAAGGCGAGCTGGTTTATACAGAAGCAGGGCAAATTTGTATTTTTTTTTTTTTTTAATATATTTTATTGATTTTCTACAGAGAAGAAGGTAGAGAGATAGAGAGTTAGAAACATCGATCAGCTGCCTCCCGCACATCTCCCACTGGGGATATGCCCGCAACCCAGGCACACGCCCCTGACCGGAATCGAACCTGGGACCCCCCAGTCCGCAGGCCGACGCTCTATCCACTGAGCCAAACCGGTTTTGGCAAATTTGTATTTTTTTAAAAAAATCAAAGTAATATTCACACAAGGTAACAAATTACTTTTACAGAACAACTTACGATGGCAAGCTGCCCAACACCGCATCAAGTTTTTTTAAAATATATTTTATTGATTTTTTACAGAGAAGAAGGGAGAGGGATAGAGGGTTAGAAACATCGATGAGAAACATTGATCAGCTGCCTCCTGCACACCCCCTACTGGGGATGTACCCGCAACCAAGGTACCTGCCCTTGACCGGAACCGAACCTGGGACCCTTCAGTCTGCAGGCCGACGCTCTACCCATTGAACCAAACCAGCCAGGGCTCAAGTTTTTTTTTTTAATCTTTTGCATTTTGGTTATTTTAAATTTTGGGCCATGCAGGACAACAAACTTCCAAATATACAAGATGCTAGACACCAGAAATGAACTCTTCCTTCCACCAAGTGCACAAGTAGCCAATGTTTCTTTTTTATTTACTTTTATTTTTTTTGAATTCTTATTGATTTCAGAGATGAAGGGAGAGGGGGAGAGAGAGAGATAGAAACATCAATGATGAGAGAGAATCATTGATCGGCTGCCGTTCCGGCACGCCCCCTATGGGGCACTGAGCCCGCAGCCCGGGCATGTGCCCTTCACGGGAATCGAACCCAGGACCCTTCAGTCCGCAGGCTGACGCTCTATCCACTGAGCCAAACCAGCCAGGGCAGTAGCCAGTGTTTCTTTCCAGAAAGAATTTATAGATGTAAATAAATATACCAATTTTTTTTCTTCTTTTAATAGAAATTATAGCAGATGATTGACAAGATTTTTACCTCTCTTTTCTCTCTTTTTTTTTTCTTCCTGAAAAAAGCTTCATTGTTTCCATTTGGTCCAATGCATGGGAGAGGGCTTCAGGGTGATTAAAAGAATGACAAGTAGTTTCGGGGAGAGGCTCAGGCAAAAGCCAGACCCCAGGGGATGCAGAGGGGCCCCTCAGAGGCCTCTGGGCTCACAGGCTCCTCGTCCTGCTGGAGGGGGAGCCTTTCCCGGAAACGCCTGCCCAGCGCAGCCTGGGGGCCCGCAGCCTGCGGAGGTGAGGCAGGTGTGGCCCATCTTCTTGATGAGTTTCACCTGCTCACCAGGAAGTGGTTCTGCAGGAAGTCGCAGAGCTGAGGGTCTGCGCCTGCAGGTCCAAAGGGCCTGGTTCTGGTTCCCCGGGACCACGGCGGCTTCCGCGAGGCCCTAGTTTTGCTCACCACCTGGGGAGGGTTCCGGCACGTCCTGGAAGAGCACGCGGCCCCTCGCGGGTTTGCATCTGTAAGAGATGCTATGGTGCCCTCGCTTCTTCTGGGCCAAGAAGCCGACTCTCAGAAGAGGCAGCCCCCACCCTGAGAGTCACATCCTCGCAGTGGAAATGGAGGCCCGGAGAGAGGTAGGTGCGGGAGGCCCGCAGAGGCCGGACGGCCAGCGGTGATGGGTGACCGCAGCCTCCACCCCCGTGGAATGATTCTGACGGATTTGGGGGCTCATAGCTGTTTGGCCATAGGAGTTTATTTAAGGTAAAAAACCGGTGTTGGCTGATCTTGGAGGCTGAGGCTGGCTGAGGTGGTTCCTAGAAGGTGGTGACTGGCAAAGAGATTGGGGGGTGACCGGAGGCTGGAAGAAGGGGCGTCCCTGGGTCTGTTCCTTCTAAATACTTGATGCAAGGGACAAATCTTGTTTTTCTCAATCTTTTTTTTTTAGTCAGAATCCTCCCATTTTAAGTTTACTTACTTTTTATTGAGGTAATGAAGAATATATATATATTTTATTGATTTTTTTACAGAGAGGAAGGGAGAGGGATAGAGAGTTAGAAACATCGATCAGCTGCCTCCTGCACACCCCCTACTGGGAATGTGCCCGCAACCAAGGTACATGCCTTTGACTGGAATCGAACCTGGGACCCTTCAGTCCGCAGGCCGACGCTCTATCCACTGAGCCAAACCGGTTAGGGCTGAAATATATATTTTGAAGACTATTTCAGTTTAGTCCATGAAGAATGTCTTCGCCCTGAGTGGGTGGCTTGGTTGGTTGGAGCGTTGCCCAGTGCACCAAAAGGTTGTGGGTTCGATTCCAGGTCAGGGCACATACCTAGGTCGCAGGTTTGATCCCCAGTCACCCAGGAGGCAACTGATTGATGCTCCTCTCTCTCTCCCCCTCCCTTCCTCTCTCAGAGATCATAGTGACCTAGATTACACTTTGAAGAAGAAAAAAAAAGAATGTCTTCATTTCCTTTGTCTTTTTAACAGCTGAGAACTACTTCCCTAGATAGATTTCTTTTTTTTTTTAAGATAGATTATTTACCCGAAACCGGTTTGGCTCAGTGGACAGAGCGTCGGCCTGCGGACTGAGAGGTCCCAGGTTCGATTCCGGTTAAGGGCATGTACCTGGGTTGCGGGCACATCCCCAGTGGGGAATGTGCAGGAGGCAGCTGATCGATGATTCTCTCTCATCGATGTTTCTGACTCTCTGTCTCTCTCCCTTCCTCTCTGTAAAAAATCAATAAAATATATATATAAAAAAAAAGATAGATTATTTAACCAGTTCTCTGCTAACCGGCATTTAGGCTGTTTCTGGTCTTTTAGAAAGAAACGATGCTGCATGGAAGGTGCCAGCACATGTGACAGTACAGAACAGCTCCCTCCCCTCCACCCCAGATTCTCATGCCAACCCCCAGCTTTATAGCCAATCCCTCCCCCTCCCCTGGCAAGCAAGGGTTTGCTCCCTGTCCATGCGGCTGTCCTTTTCCCAGAATAAATCTCCCCATTTAAACATCTGAACAAGCAGTTGCAGCTGTCTTACAGCGCTGCCGGGGGGGTGCTGAGACGCACCAGCAGGCATGCCCGCTTCTTGCTCTAAACTCAGACCAGTGTCTCGGGAACCTCTGCTGAGAAAAGACAAGATTTGTGTCCACTTCCTGTCTCTCTTCTCCTGTCTGCCTTGCTTCCTCTTTTTTTTTTTTTTTTTAAGATTTTAAAATTTATTTTTAGAGCGAGAAGGAGAGAGAAACATTGATGTGATGTGGTAGCGAACCCACAACCGGGCATATGTACCCTGACAGGAATGGAACCAGCAACCCTTTGGTGCGCCGGACGCTGCCCAGTCAACTGAGCCATGACGGCCAAGACTGCTTCCTTTCCCTGTTACCTTTGTACATTTAAAAATATATATATATATATATTATTGATTTCAGACAGGAAGGGAGAAGGGAGAGAGAGATAGAAACATCAATGATGAGAATCATTGGCCAGCTGCCTCCTGCACGCCCCCGACTGGGGATTGAGCCCACAACCCAGGCACGTGCCCTGATTGGGAATCCAACTGTGACCTCCTGGTTGATGGGTGGACACCCAGTCACTGAACCACACCAGCTGGGCTCTTGTTAGCGGTGAAACCTTAAAGGAAACCTGTTTCCTGGAGGAAAGACCTTGACACCTCCCTACCCGCTTCTCACAAATAGCCTGTGAACAGAAGAGGGTTTCGGCTTCTTGTGGAAATAAAGGTGCCAGGCGGAAATCCTAGAAGTTCTTTGGGTTAAGGGGGGTAGTCCGTAGCACACGGGAACTAGACTAGACACCTTGAGGATCTGAGAGAAAAAACTGGAAGGACTCAGGGGTGGTTGAGGGTCCTTGGGAAAGATGAGGATTCGGGGTGTATAGGGGAGGGGGGTCTGAGAGTGGGCTGGGTCTAAAGGTGGAGAGGTCTGTGGGGTGAAACTGGGAATACCTGGGAGAAGAAGGGTAGAAAGGATGGGGGGAAGGGCAGAGCCAAGCCTGGGGTGGGTGTCTCTGGAGGTGGCAGACCTCTGGGTGAACTTGGCTTATGCGAGGCCTTGAGCAGTGTGTTTGGGCAAGCTGTCTTCTGAGCCTCAGTGGGCTGTTCTGGGAAATGGGTGTGAGCTTCCCTATCCCAGAAGTGTGGCAAGGATTCCGGAGACTGTCGATTCACAGGGTAAGGGCTCCTTGAATGTTAGAGGCACCTGGGCCAGTTTCCAGGGACTGGGGCCCCAAGAGGGGCTATGAGGACTAATAGGGACCAAGGGAAGATTCTTTTAAAAACATTATTGATTTCAGAGAGGGAGTTAGAAACATCAGTGTCGAGAGTCACTGATTGGCTGCCTACTGCACGCCCCCTAACCAGAGATCAAGCCTGAAAACTGGGCATGTGTCCTCACCGGGAACCAAACTGTGACCCCCTGGTTCATAGCTCGATACTCAACCACTGAGCAACACTGGCCAGGAACCAAACTGTGACCCCCTGGTTCATAGTTCGATACCCAACCACTGGGCCACACTGGCCGGGAATCAAACTGTGACCCCCTGGTTCATAGTTCGATACCCAACCACTGAGCCACACTGGCCGGGAATCAAACTGTGACACCCTGGTTCATAGCGCGATACTCAACCATTGGGCCACACTGGCCGGGCAAGGGAAGATTCTAGAAGTGTCTGGGGGAGCAAACACTGGGTTTGGGGGCTTCCCAGGGTGTGAGGATGACCCCACCCACTCGCCCCCTGAAACCTTTCCCTTCAGCACCAGGGTCTTGCACCAGAGGGGGCTGGGCCGAACAGCAGCCACACGGACACTTCCTGGCCCTCGGAACGGCATCTGGGCGTTGGATGAGAAGCCCTTTACCACAAGGACAGGGCAGGCTGTGCGCTGAGCTCCCACCTTGAAAAACATGTGGGTGGGGAAAGGCCTGAAGGACCAGGTATCAGCATTCCCAGGAGGCAGGCGTGTTCTTTTTTTTTCTAGTTTTCCATGCGGCCCAGGGAGGCTTTGTGACTAAACGGTCATTACACAGAAAGCTTCAGGGCCGCCTGCTCTCCTGGTCAGGCGGGAACTCCAGGCCGGAGTACCAGGCGCCCCCACGCCCTCACTTGCTCTGCCCTCAGACCCTCGCAGTCCTTGCTGCCTCCAGGCCTTCGCTCTCCCCTCCTCCTCCTCCTCTTCCTCCTCCTCCTCACCCTCCGGGGCTCCTGCGGCATTCTCTCGGAACTTGGCTTCCTCCGGGCAGGGTGCTCCCGCCTCCTCACAGGCTTCACACTCGGCACAACTCAAAACCCCGCGGGCTACCCGGGTGCACAGGGTCCACCATGTCCTTTCCGGGAGGGGCCCTGTTTAGCCTGTGAAAGCCACGCCCTAGAGCAGCGGTTCTCAACCTGGGGGTCGCACGACCCTTTCACAGGGGTCGCCTAAGACCATCGGAAAACACAGATATAATGACATATTGTTTTTGTGATTAATCACTGTTTTAATTATGTTCAATTTGTAACAATGAAAAGACATCCTGCAGATCAGATATTTACATGACGATTCGTAACAGCAGCAACATGACAGTTATGAAGTAGCCACGAAAATAATGTTATGGTTGGGGGCCACCACCACATGAGGCGCTGTATTAAAGGGTCGGGCGTTAGGAAGGTTGAGAACCGCTGGTCTAGATGGCGATGGCTGGGACTTGGACCTCTGGCCACTCCATCGACTTCAGCTGTGCACCTGAGTTCACTCAGATTTTACCCTTAACCCGCGACCAAGCTAAACACTCTCAGCCCAGCTCTCAAACTCGGGCCATCCCAGCGGGCCCGCCACCGCAAAGCCTCTTCGGCCGGCCCCGGGGCTCCAGGGCGAAGGAAGGCGCTGCACAGCCCGCCAGCCGCTTCCAAGTCCTTTATTTGGTTTCCCGCGCTCAGGCCTGCATCACGGGCCGCGACTTCTCTGCCTGCAGCTTCACTCCGGAGCCCGCGAAGCCCGTGCCGCCCTGGGGGGGGGGGGGGGGGCAGAGTGAAGGCCGGCCGTGGGGCAGGGGGGGTGGCCCAGCCAGGCCAGGAGGGGCGGGGCCTAAGGTGAGGGGCGGGTCTCCTGGGATAAGGGCGAGGTTCAGGGTAGGAATGGGAACGAGGGGCGTGGCCTCTGGGAGGGAGGGGCCTGTTGAGGAGGCGGGGCCTTGGGAGGGAGCGGCCTGTTGAGGAGGCGGGGCCTTGGGAGGGAGTGGCCTGCGAGGAGGCGTGGCCTTGGGAGGGAGTGGCCTGTCGAGGGGCGTGGCCTTGGGGAGGGGCCCGGCAGGAAGGCACCGTGGAAGGGGCCCTGCTCACCCGCTGCAGCACGATGATGTCGCGGTCTGTGAGCTTCTCCCCGTTCACAGGGTCCACCATATCCTTCCGGATCAGCTTCTCCACACACTCCAGGGTGACCACGGCCCCCCTGTGGTGAGGGGAAGGTGGGGACACCGCTCACACGCCCCGCCCAGAGGGAGAGCCACACCCCTAGCCCGCCCGCGCAGGTCCCCGCCTGCCACCCCCACAGGGACTCACGAGGGCCGCAGCACGGCGCACGGCGTGGCGTTGCTCAGACTGTCCCGGGTCACGGCGCACACGTAGCGCTCACTGCGCGTGATGAGCCCCACGCGGTCCACGGAGCTGTCCAGAGGCGTGAACCGCACCGGCGTCAGGTCGGACATGCGCAGAGGCTTCCCGGACATGGGGCAGGTCACGGTGCGCGACTGGAGGAGGTGAGAGGCGGGGCTGGGCCAGGTGCGGGAGGAGGGGGTCCCGGGGAGGGTGCCCTGGAGACGCTGGCAAAGTGGGCGCAGGGGTGCCTGCGGGCAGGGGGTGCTCACCGGCTTCTCCAGCTTGGTGGCTTTGGCCTCGGGGGTCAGCGACGGGATCCAGAAGCTGGGCAGCATTTTGTCCTTGTCCTTGTCTTTGTCCTTGCCCGCGGGGCCTGCGGCGCTGGGACCCGCTTGGGCATCATCTACAGGAGGCAGGGGGGTTCCCATGCCGTGCCTAGGTTAGGTACCTGGCCCTGGGGACCCCCACCCGCCGCAGGCCTGCCCCCCCTCACCTGGGCCGGGTCCCGAGGCAGCCTTGGGCGTGAAGGGGTTGAGGGGCCGGCTCACGATGGCCGCCTCCTTCTCCAGGAAGCCCCGCACCTGGTCCTGCGCCGCTGCCCGCTGCAGCTCCTTCCGCTCCTCCCGCCGGGCACCCCGCTGCTTCTCGTAGGCCTGCGGGCAGCAGGGAGAAGTACCAAGGCCCTGCGGGTGAGCTCACATCGAAACCCCCAACACACCCCGTGCCCCCTCCTCCTCCCCTCACCTTCAGCTGCCGGGCGATCTCCTTCTTCTGGTGCAAAATGTACTCCAGGATTGCCTCGCGCTCATACAGGTAGCCGTCGGGGCTGCAGAGAGGACGGAGGAGAGAACATGGGCACACGGCTCCCGGCCCTGGCGCCCACAGACCATCCACAGGCAGCGGCTGAGCGCTCAGCTCACCGAGGTGACCACACTGTCCTGACCCTCCTGGCTCAGTCACGCGCTCTGACGCGCAGGGAGAACCTCCTGCGGGAAGGGTTACTCAGCAGGCTGGGCTGCCCACACCCGCACCTTCCAAGGGGCTGGCCCTGGATGGGCTCCTGGGAGGGACCCCCTAAGCCCTCCTGGAAGGGTGCCTTTGTTCACCTGGGGGCTTGGGACATACGTATCAACTTGACCTGAGGAGGGGATGGTCATGTCCGCGTGACCAACCTCCAGTAAGGACCCTGGACAGGGCTCTCAGGTGGGCGTCCCTGATGGGCGGTGCTGGAAGAATTAAGTGCTGGTCTCCTTGTGCCTTTTCCCTCTGCTGATTTTATTTTTTTTAAATAGAAATATTTTATTTATTTCAGAGAGGAAGGAAGAGGGAAAGAGAGATAGAAACATCAATGATGGGAGAGAATCATTGATCAGCTGCCTCCTGCACGCCCCACACTGGGGATCGAGCCCACAACCCAGGCACGTGCCCTGACCGGGAATCAAACCCGAGACCCTTCAGTCCACAGGCTGACGCTCTATCCCCTGAGCCAAACAGGCTAGGGCAGTGGTCGGCAAACCACGGCTCGCAAGCCACACGCGGCTCTTTGGTCCCTTGAGTGTGGCTCTTCCAGAAATTACCACGTGCGGCACATACAGGGAACGTTGTGGAGTGAAAGAAGATGTGGTGTCGAGGATTGAGAAAGGTATGCTGAGATGGTCTGGACATGTAGAGAGGATGAACGAAAGGAGATGGACAAAACAAGTGTGCAAGACGAGTGTGGATGGGAGAGTTGGAAGGGGTCGACCTCAGTGAACGTACCTCAATCAGATTGAGGACGGTTTTAGCAAAGGCCAGCTTAGGAGCACCCTAACGAAGTTAATAACAATGTACCTACCTCTATAGTTTAAGTTAAAAAAATTTGGCTCTCAAAAGGAATTTCAATCGTTGTCCTGTTGATATTTGGCTCTGTTGACTAAAGAGTTTGCCGACCACTGGGCTAGGGCATTCCCTCTGTTGAGTTTAATCTGTATCCTTTCCCTCTAATCAACTGGCACTGAGTTCTGTGAGGCCTTCTAGGGGCTCAGGGAACTGAAGGTGGCCGCAGGGATCCGGGGCCACAGTCCACTCCCATCACCATCTCTGTAACAGACCTGGGACCAAGCCCACATCCAGGCACTGGGCCAACGGCCGATACTTATGACCTCGCGGGAGCCTTTGCTGGGTCATCGGAGGCAGGTAACGGGACGTGCTCCACAGGCCAGCTGACGTCCCAAGAGCCCGCCCCTCTGTTACATATTCTTTCCACGCCCCATGACCCCTGCAGGATCATGCCCCCTCTCAGACAAGGACACTTGAACCTGAGAGGTGGTGGCTAGACCCACTCCGACAGACCCCTCCCGTGTTCCCCTGCCCTCGCCACCCGTGTGCCCAGCTCACGTGACGACGGGGTCATGGCAGGGCTGCAGAGAGAGGCAGCAGCAGTCGAAGTCCTTGACAGCATCCCGGCTCAGTCGAATGTTCTGGGTCCCATAGCCTGAGGCCGCTGGGGACAGACAAGAAAGAGGATGGAGAGCCCGGCCAGTGCGGCTCAGTGGTTGAGCGTCGACCTATGAACCAGGAGGTCACGGTTCAATTCCCAGTCAGGGCACAAACCCGGGTTGTGGGCTCGATCCCCAGTGTGGTGCCTGCAGGAGGCACCCGATCAATGATTCTGTCTCATCACTGATGTTTCTCTCTCTCTCTCACTGTCCGTTTCTCTCTGAAATCAATAAAAATATATTTAAAAATTTTTAAAAAGAGAAAAGGGATGGAGAGAGAGGAGACATGCCTCTCTTCAAACTGAGAGAGGCACTGAGAACTCAGAGGTGAGGAGACTTAGAGAAACAGGCAGGCAAGAGTGGGCTGTGGCCCTAGCCGGCTTGGCTCCGTGGATAGAGCGTTGGCCTGCGGACCGAAGGGTCCCGGGTTCGATTCTGGGTCAAGGGCATGTAGGGGCTCGTGTAGGAGGCAACCAATCGATGTGTCTCTCTCACACTGATGTTTCTCTGTCTTTCCCTCGCCCTTCTACTCTCCCTAAAATCAATGGAAAACTATCCTCGGGTGAGGATTAAAAAAAAAAAAAAGAGTGGGCTGTGTGCGTCTGTGCTGGGGGCAAGGACGGCACTGCCCACAGGAGGGTGTCAGCCCAGCGGGTGGGCGACAGGCTCCGCAAGCCCTCCGCCCCGGCCTCCTTCGGGAATATTGCTATGGCAACAGCGACCCTTCCACGGGAGGATCAGCTGTGTTCACCTACAGAGCGACCTAAGGCGGTGCCCATCACGTGGGGGTGGTGGGGGGGGGGGATAGGGCTGCTGGGAGGTGGGCTGTCACTACGTGGCCGTGACCACCAGGGGCAGAGAGACGCGCAGAAAGCACAGTCAGAGGTGCCAAGCGAGACGGTGGCTTCGAGACGCATCTGTCCCCTCCCACCCAGTACCTGTGTCCTTCTTCTTCTCGTGGTAGGTGTAGACGGCCCCCGCCGTGCAGTTCTTGCCGTGCCGCGTCATCCTGGGGAGGGAAGGAGGGGCAGCTGGAGAGCCGTGGGGGCCAGAGGGAGCCGCGCAGGGACAGGGAGGACGCAGGGACAAGGAGGACGGGCCTTCACGGCCCTCGGGGCTGAGCTGGCGGTGGGGCAGGGGCGGACAGTTTCCTTAAGTTAAATGCTTAAGGAATTCCTGCACTTTCCAAAAGAGAGAAGTCGCTTTACCTTGAAAAAGGCCCGGAGTTTGCTCACAGAAGTGGGTGTCCTGCTGGCAGGGGTGCGCCTTAGGAGGTGTGGGAGGAGTTACCTGAAATCGGATGGAAAGTTCTATTTATTTTTAAATACGTATTTATTGATTTTAAAGGGAGAGGGAGAGAGAAACATCAATGGGCTGCCTCCTGCACTCTCCCTACTGGGGATCGAGCCCACAACCCTGACCTTTCAGTTCATGGGACGACACTCAACCGGCTGAACCACCCCAGCCAGGGCTGAGGGAAAGCTCTAGCACCAGCTGTGGGTGGGTGAGGCCCTGCACTGTTGGGGTCCAACCCCAGCAGGTCCAGGGGTTCCCAAAGGTGTGGCGGAGTCGGCGAAGAAGAAATGACACGGCCCTAACCGGTTTGGCTCAGTGGACAGAGCATCGGCCTGTGGACTCAAGGGTCCCAGGTTCGACTCTGCCCTTGGTTGTGGGCACGTACCCAGTGGGGAGTGTGCAGGAGGCAGCTGATCGATGTTTCTAACTCTCTATCCCTCTCCCTTCCTCTCTGTAAAAAATCAATAAAATATATTAAAAAAAAAAATGACAGGGAGATAGCGTTCAGTTGATCAGCAGCCTAGCCAGGTTCTCTAACCAGGTTCTGTCTCTATTCCTCTGTTACATCTGTATTTATACCAGTTGATTTTAATCCTATCCATTCTATTCCAAAGGTTAGGGCATTTGTTATCTCCATTCCAAGGTCACTACTCTATTGTTCTGTTCAGCTACAAGGAAGTCACTGAAGGAGATTATCCTAAGTAAAGATTATGTAGCTTAAGCGTGATTGTTCATAGTTAAGGTGATTAACTACCCGCCCGGCACTTAGTTAAGGGGTTTTACTGATTTATTCCCTTCCTTAGTCCTGTTCATCCCTAACTCCAGGGAAAAATCCCCACCTGGGGAAACCTTTCTCGGAGAGGTGACCTTGGTTAAAACACATCGCGCTAAGTAGGGGAGCAAACATATTAAGAACAGTATGCCATATACCAGGGGTGGGCAAACTTTTTGACTCGAGGGCCACAATGGGTTCTTAAACTAGACCGGAGGGCCGGAACAAAAGCATGGATGGAGTGTTTGTGTGAACTAATATAAATTCAAAGTAAACATCATTACATAAAAGGGTACGGTCTTTTTTTTCAATAGTTTTATTCATTTCAAACGGGCCGTAGTTTGCCCACGGCTGCCATATACGCCAGGTCCCTTGAAACATATGCTGTGCAGATGTTCCTTCCCCGCAGCGACTGTGCCAAGCAGCAAGGACGGACCCGCTCCCGCACTGCACACTGGGGCCCTGCGGCGCCAGCTGACCTTCGGGTGCGCGTGTGCGTGTGCGTGGTCGGCCTACGCTCATGTCAACTGAGGGCAAGTTTCTGGGTTCACTCAGCCTTTCTCGTGGGTGAAGCCTCATGTAAGCAGAGGGGGCATCTGCTTTACCCTCAAGTCGATCCCCAGTGTATCCACTGCAGTGAATTCCGAGTTTCAGAGCAGCCGAGTGGAACTGACTGCACGTGGAACTGGCAGATCGACAGGAAGAAACCAGCGACACAAGAGGAAAACGAGCAAAGGACGCGAACACGCAGCCGACAGGCGCCGCTCAAAGACCAACAAGGGCAGAGCTGCTCAGAGTCCCGTCGGGTGAAAACGAGTGAGACCCCACGTGACACTGGCCAGGCCGCGGGCAGAGCTCGGGAAGGTGGAGCAGACCGGGCGGCGGGGGCGGGGCCGCGGGAACCCGCGGGTGACGCTGCGGGAAGAGGGGACGCTGCGGGAAGAGGGGACGGGGTCAGCCTCTCCTTCAGCAAAGTGAGCGTAGGCTCGTCTGCACGGGGGTGTATGCGCCCCAAAGCCGGTCTCAGAGACCAGCAGGGGACAAGGCCACAGCTGCGTCCCTCACAGCGACGGGGAGCCACGGGCAACGGCACGCCCCCCTCCCAGGGAGGGTGGGTAGTAACTGCCCGTCACGGAGACCAGCCCGAAGATGCAGCTGACTAGGTGTGTGCAAAGCATCATGGGTAGATCATAAACACACAATGCGGCCCTGGCCGGTTTAGCTCAGTGGTTAGAGCGCTGCCCGTGGACTGAAGGGTCGCAGGTTGGGTTCCTGGTCAAGGGCCTGTGCCTCGGTTGCAGGTTCCATCCCTGGCCCTGCTCGGGACTCGAGTGAGAGGCAGCCAACGATGTGTGTCTCTCCCATCGATGTTTCTCTCCTCTCCCTCTCTCTCCCCTACTCCAGCCCCTCTTCCACTCTCTCGAGAACATCAATGGGAAAAATATCCTTGGGTGAGGATTAACAACAACAACAAAAGGGGGAACTGTTGGTCCTGCAGCCTCTACCCAGGAGGTCCCGCGAGGGCCAGCCTTAGGGATCTTGGACACAGTGTGTCCCACACGTGGTAATTTCATCAAGTTCCTCTCCCCTCCCCTCTTCCCCGCTCCCTTTCACTCTAAAAAATCAATGGAAAAACTATCCTCAGTCCTTGGGTGAGAACTTAAGAAACAAAACAAACAAAAAAAACCCCATAATGCTGGGTGCAAGTAAGAAGTTAAAGATCAGCCCTAGCCAGTCTGGCTCAGTGGATAGAGCGTCAGATCACCGAGTGAAGGGTCCCAGGTTCGATCCCTGTCAAGGGCACGTACCTCGGTTGCAGGCTTGATCCCTGGCCCTGGTCGGGGCGCGTGTGGGAGGCAACCAATCGATGCGATGTCTCTCTCTCACACTGATGTTTCTCTCTCTCTGTGTCTCTCCCCCTCCCTTCCACTCTCTCTTTCTAAAAAAAGTGAGGATTAACAAAAAAACAAAAATTAGAGGAGATCACTAACAATCTACAAGCGATACATTTTAAAGAACTTCTACAGACAGCAATGCGCATATGACAGTGGCTGCCCGTGTAGGGGAGGGGCTGACTGGGGGATAAGCAAGAATAAGTCAATGGAACGAGACGGGTGGCGGGGAGCCGTGTGCGGAGGATGAAGCCATATGACCGTCCTGGGCCCGAGTCCCGGAGGGCCCCCCACTCAGTGTGACCTGGGGATCTCCAGGGGGTCTAGCTGAGGGGCTGGGCTGCTGCGAGGTGATGCGCAGAGCTTGGAACACACAGGAATAGTCTATGCGGCTCTCTGGTTTTGAGGAGGATCCCAAGTCTTTGGGGGGCGGGGGGCGACATAACCAAGGGCTCCCCACATGTAAAACGCAACTTCATCTCTATCTCCTCCTCCTGGTTACTTTCAGAAACTTGCTTTTCACTTTCAAAACTGGAGACACAACCCTCTCTCTGAGCCACGGACCTCGCTCGCCCCCTACTGGTGCCTTCCAGAAGCCACTTCTTTGTTTTTGGGTCTGTTTCTACAGAATACTGTACAGGCGCAGGCCTTCAGGATGCATTCACGCGTTTTCACAAACGGACTCGCCCGGGTAGCCGCCCCCCAAGAGCGAGGCAGCGCACCGCGATCCCCCCAACGGGGCCACGGGGCCGCCTGCAGAAGCTGACCTCGGTGAAACCCCCAGGGGAACCCACAGCGCCCGTCCAACTTCCTCCCGCCCCCAAGCTTTTGAGCAAGTGCCCAGCACCTGCTGCCTCCCTGGCTCACCTGCCCCCGCTCCTCCGCCCCGGCCCCCGGCTTCCGCCCGCCCCCGACTACCACTCGTGAAGGTCGGCTTGACCTCCTCGTGGATGTGGACACATGCCCCATCTATTCTTAGCTGTCAACTGCCTTGACCCTCTGCGGCATTTGGTGCTGGGCTGCTTGTCTCGTGGCCAAGGACAGGGTATTTCTACGTCTGTGGCTTCACGGGCCGGGACATGTTTCCTTCAAGAGAGAGGAACAGCTAGAGAGAGGTTTTCTGTTTGTTTGCCTTGCCAGGAAGGAATGGGGATAATCAGAGGGACGCTGCTGGATCCCTGACCACGTGCCAACCCTGCGCCCCGTCTCACAATCGTTCAACCTCAGCCTCCCCCAGGCCGGTCCCATCACCAGCCCCACTTTGCACAGGAGCAAACGGAGGCTTAGCAGTGACGCCCTGGCTCGTTTGGCTCAGTGGATAGAGCGTTGGCCTGCGGACGGAAGGGTCCCGGGTTTGATTCCCGGCAGGGCACAAGCGTGGGTTGCGGGCTCAGTCCCCAGTGGGGGGCGTGCAGGAGGCTGCCAATTGATGATTCTCTCTCATCATTGATGTTTCTCTCTCCCTCTCCCTTCCTCTCTGAAACCAATAAAAATATATTTTTTAAAAAAGAAAAGAAGCGAAGCCATTTACCTAGGACACTGGCTCTCACAGGTCCCTAAGGCACCTTCAGGGGGTCCACAGACCCTCCCCAAGACCCTCACAGGAGCCTGCCTCTGTCCTCTGTGGTGCAGCGAGTGTGGTGTGACCTGTGAGGCCATCGCCACTCCGAAGGCTAACTGACCGTGTGCTGTGCACCCCTGGGCTTTCAAAACGTCTGCTACCTTCTGATGGGAATGAAAGTAACCAGGCACAAAAAGCAGGTATTCCTTTTGTAAGAAATGTCCAGAGGAGGCAAAGCCGTCCAGACAGGAGGAGCCCGGTGGCTGGCCCAGGCTAGGAACGGGGAGTGGGTGCTAAGGGGTGTGGGGCTTATTTTGGGGGTAATGAAAACGTTCTGGAATCAGAAAGCGGTGAGGGTGGCACAGAATAGTGTCTGTATTAAAAACCACTGAATGGTAAACTTTACTAGTAAATGGATGAGTGTTATGTTAATTATATAATAAAAATTTTATGTCTGTTTTAATTTCTCATAGGGCAAGTCTTTTTTTTTTTTTTTAATCCTCACCTGGGGATACGTTTTTATTGATTTTTAGAGAGAGAAGAAGGGGGGGGAGAGAGAGAGGGAGAGAGAGAGAGAGAGAGAGAGAGAGAGAGAGAGAGAGAGAGAGAAACCTCTCATCCAATGCCCCAGCCGGGGATCAAACCTGCAACCTAGGCATGTGCCCTGAGCAAGAATGGGACCCTCAACCTTTTGGCGTAAGAGATGATGCTCCAACCAACTGAGCCTCCCAGCCAGGGCTCTTTTTAATTATTTTTAAATGAACTTTTATTGATTGATTTTAGAGAGAGAGAAACATGGACTTGTTGTTCCACTGACTGACACATCCCTTGGTTGATTCTTGGATCGGACCCACAACCGTGGTGGACTGGGACGACGGACGCTCTAACCCACCGCGCCGCCCGGCCAGGGCCCGGCGAGGGCACATCTGCACCGACAGAACTCACGCCAACGAAGGCAAGCGGGAGTCCTCAGTGATTTGTAAGATCCCGAGACCAGAAAGGTTGAGAGCCGCTGGCCAGGGGTCGCAGGGTTGGCAGGTGGCAGTGCCAGGGTTTTGGAACTCGGGGAGCCGAGCTTTCGGCCACCGGGCGACACTGTCTCCTCTGAGGCCAATTTCTAAATAGAAAACGGGACGAGTGCCACCTGCTGCCGCTAGCATCTCGGACGCACATCAAAGTAACACCAGCTATTCTTTTTTTTTTTTTTAAATCCTCACCAGAGGTTATTTTTTGCATTGATTTTTTTTTTTAGAGAGTGGAAGGGAGGGAGGGAGGGAGAGAGAGAGAGAGTTCAGCTGCCTCTCACACGGGATCGAACCCGCAACCGAGGCACGTGCCCTTGACTGGGAATCGAACCTGCAGCCCTTCGGTCCTCAGGCCGATGCACCAGCCACTGAGCCAAACCGGCCAGGGCACACCAGCTATTCTTTCTCATCACTGTCACTTTACAGGGAGCAAACAAGTTCACAGAATCAACCCCCAGCTGGGAGGTGCAGAGCCGGATTCGAACCCAGGCAGCCCAGCTCTGGAGCGGCACTCCTAACCATGTGACAGCTGTCAGCCCTCCCAGGGAGGTCACAGCCTGAGAATTCCTGGTTTTGTTTTGTCTTCAAAATCCAGAATATACTTCACTCATTCAACACATCTCCAGTCAGACACTACATGTGCGTTGCAGATACTTGTTCTTAAACAGGTTTCATAAATGTATCGGTGCAAGCATACATTCCTACCCCAGTTGTTCCAAACATACTTAAAAGTTTCCCAGCCCTGGCTCGTTTGGCTCAGTGGATAGAGTGTCGGCCTGTGGACTGAAGGGTCCCAGGTTCGATTCCGGTCAAGGGCACATGCCCGGGCTGCTGGCTCGATCCCCAGTGGGGGGCGTGCAGGAGGCAGCCGATCAATGATTCTCATCATTGGTGTTTCTCTCTCCTCCACCCCCTCTCCCTTCCTCTCTGAAATCAATAAAAACCAATATATTAAAGAAAAAAAGATAACTGATGCCCAGGAGGATTAACTGATTTCTTCCTCGCTCTGTTCCTTGACAGACCAGCCAGTGAGCTTTTCAGAATGGAACTGTGACTAAGTCACTCCCTTCAACAGCTTCTTGGACGTGGCTCAAGACCAAAACCAGCCCGAGCCAGCTTGGCTCAGTGGACAGAGCATCCGCCTGCGGACTGAAGGGTCCCAGGTTCGATTCTGGCCAAGGGCACATTCCTGGGTTTCGGGCTCGATCCTCAGTGGGGGGCGTGCTGGAGGCAGCTGATCAGTGATTCTCTCTCATCATTGATGTTTCTATCTCTCTCTCCCTCTCCCCTCCTCTCTGAAACCAATAAAAATATATTTAAAACAGACAAACATAAAAGACCAAAACCAAACAACGCGGATAAAAAATGTAGGCAGAATGAGAGAACTGGAAAACCGTTGCTTTGCAGCCTCTAATGACATAGTTGATCCAGGCCATGACTGCTGACGGAAAACCGGATGGGACTGGATATTCTCGGGGCGCTACTCCTTGCTCGTGGAAAGGAGGGAATTGGAGCTTTACAATGAGGCCTGCGCTGTTCCTATCTGTATCAGTGGGCGAGGGCGGCCCAGACAAAATCCCAGAGACTGGGCGCCTCGACAGCACTCGATTTTCTCCCTGTTCTCACATCTCCTCCCCTTATAAGGAGCCAACCCCATGGGTCAGGATCCCACCTTTTTAAAAAAAAAAAATCCTGCCGAAACCGGTTTGGCTCAGTGGATAGAGCATCGGCCTGCGGACTGAAGGGTCCCAGGTTCGATTCTGGTCAAGGGCATGTACCTGGGTTGTGGGCACATCCCCAGCAGGGGGTGTGCAGGAGGCGGCTGATCGATGTTTCTCTCCCATCGATGTTTCTAACTCTCTATCTCTCTCCCTTCCTCTCTGTAAAAAATCAATAAAATATATTTAAAAAAAAAAAATTTAAAAAAAAATAAAATATATTTAAAAAAAAAAAAATCCTCACCCAAGGATAGATTCTTATTGATTTCTAGAGAGAGGAAAGGAGAGAGAGAGAAACATCGATCTCTCTGTGAGAGATTGCCGTGCGTATGTGCCCCAACTGGAGATGGAACCCACAATCTAGGTATGTGCCCTCGCAGGGAATCAAACCCCAAAACTTTTGGTGCACAGGAGGCTGTTCCAACCAACTGAGCCACCCAGCCAGGGTAGGACCCCACTTTTATTTTTTTAATATATTTTATTGATTTTTTACCGAGAGGAAGGGAGAAGGATAGAGAGTTAGAAACAGCCACGAGAGAGGAACATCGATCAGCTGCCTCCTGCACATCCCCTACTGGGGATGTGCCCGCAACCAAGGTACATGCCCTTGACCGGAATCGAACCTGGGGCCCTTCAGAACGCAGGCCGACGCTCTATCCACTGAGCCAAACCGGTTAGGGCAGGACCCCACTCTTAACAGCCTTATATAACTTTACCTACTTCCCTATCTCCAAATAATTATGCCGGGGGCTGGAGTTCAACACAGGAACTTGGGGGGAGGGGGCAAACATAAACACCACCCGGAGCCCCCCAACAACCTCACCATCCCCAAAGTGGGACAACGAGGCATTACGCAACATGAAGCTACCACCTCTAAGTACTTGTGTCAAAAATGGCAGAACCTCAATTTTAATCAAGCCCTTAGATTTAACCTCCTGATTCTAGGAAGTCAGAGGATTGTTGACAGAAAAGAGCCAGATAGGGCCCGGCCCAGCCACAGTGCTCAGCTGGTTGAGCGTCACCCTGAGCACGGAGAGGTTGCCGGTTTGACTTCCGGTCAGGGCACAAACCTGCATCACAGGTTCGATCCCCAGTCGGGGCATGTGTGAAAGGCACTCGATCGATGTTTCTCTCTCTCTTTCTAAGCATGTCCTTAGGTGAGAACTGAAAAAAGAAAAAAGAGTCTGATAGGAAAGATTTTTCAACTCTGTGGGCCATGGGGCCCCGGCCACAACTGTTTGACTCTGGCCTTTGTACGGCAAAAGTGACCGTGGACACTGTGTGAATGATTGGGGACGGGTGTGTTCCGATAAAACTTTATTTGTGCACACTGCCTAATTCTCACAGGTCACAAAATATGAGTCTTCTTTTGATTTTTTTTTTCTAATGATTTAAAATGTTAAAACCATTCTTAGGCTGCCTAAAAACAGGTGATGGTTGCAAAGCATCGCTCTAATAAAAGACAACTGTATATAAAGTACATTAAAATCGACAACTCAGTAATAAAAAGACAGCCCAATTGCCCTAGCTGGCTTGGCTCAGTGGATAGAACGTCAGCCTGCGGACTGAAGGGTCCCAGGTTTGATTCCAGCCAAGGGCATATGCCTGGGTTGCGGGCTCCATCCCCAGTAGGGGATGTGCAGGAGGCAGCCAATCAATGATTCTCTCTCATCATTGATGTTTCTATCTCTCTCTCCTCCCTTCCTCTCTGAAATCAATAAAGAAATATATTTTTTAAAAAATAAATAAATAAATAAAAAGACAACCCAATTCAAACATAAGCAAAGGACTAGAACAGACTTTCCTCTAAAGAAAACATACAAATGGCCAAGAAGCACATGAAAAAAATGCTGCACATCATTAATCTCTGAGAAAAATGCAACCCGAACCACATTAAAATACCAGTTTAGACTGACTTAGAATTGACTAAAATAAAAAGTCAGATAATAGCCCTGGCCGGTTTGGCTCAGTGGATAGAGCATCAGCCTGTGGACTGAAGGGTCCCGAGTTCAATTCCGGTGAAGAGCACATACCCAGGATGTGGGCTCAATCCCCAGTGGGGGGCGTGCAGGAGGCAGCCGATCAATGATTCTCTCTCATCATTGTTGTTTCTACCTCTCTCTCCCTCTCCCTTCCTCTCTGAAATCAATAAAAATATTTTTTTTAAAAAAGTCAGATAATAACAAGTGTGGAGAAACTGGAACCCTCACAGACGGAGCGTGGGGATGTAAAATGGAGCAGCCACCTGGAGAACGCCGGCAGTTCCCCAAAAGGTTAAACACAGAGTCACATTTGCTTCAGCAATTCCACCCCCAGTGGAAACGAAAACATGTCCACATCAAACCCCTGTACACAAAGGTTCATAGCAGCATTTTTCATAATAGCCCCAAGGTGGAAACAATCCAAATGGCCACCGGTTGATAAATGCATAAGCAAAATCTGGTATAGCTCACACAAAGGAATATTACTCCGCCAGAAATTAGAGCTGATACAGGCCACAAAACGGAGGAACCCTGGAAACATTGCGCTAAGTGAAAGGAGCCGGACAGAAACGTGCAACGTCCAGATTAGGTGCATCCATACAGAGGGAAAGCAGATTTGTGGCTGCCTGGGGCTGGGGAAGGGGTGTAGAATGGGGAGTGACAGCTAATGACGAAAATGTTCTAAAACTGCCAAACCGGTTCGGCTCAGTGGATAGCGCATCGGCCTGCGGACTGAAAGGTCCCAGGTTCGATTCCGGTCAAGGGCATGTACCTTGGTTGCGGGCACATCCCCAGTAGGAGGTGTGCAGGAGGCAGCTGGTCGATGTTTCTCTCTCATTGATGTTTCTCTCTATCCCTCTCCCTTCCTCTCTGTAAAAAAATCAATAAAATATATTTAAAGAAAATGTTCTAAAACTGATCAGGGTGACGGTTGCACAACTCTGCGAATATACCAAAAAGCACTGAATTGTACACTTTAAATGGGCGCACTATATGTTAGGTGAATTACTAGTGTATGCCAATAAAGCTTTTTAAAAATATATATATTTTATTGATTTTTATTTTTTATTTTTATTTTTTTACAGAGAGGAAAGGAGAGGGATAGAGTTAGAAACATCGATCAGCTGCCTCCTGCACACCCCCTCCTGGGGATGTGCTGGCAACCAAGGCCCATGCCCTTGACCGGAATCGAACCTGGGACCCCTCAGTCCGCAGGCCGACGCTCTATCCACTGAGCCACACCGGTTAGGGCTGTTTGTTGTTGTTGTTGTTTGTTTTTTAAGGAGGCCAGCAGGATTTGAGTTTGGCCTGCTGACGCCTGGCATAACGGAATAAGTGAAACGAGGTTACAAAGGAGCAAAAAGACAAAATTCAGATGGCGGGATTATCAACAGAATAACGGACCCAGTTTCTTCAATGAATCAATTACGCAAAGAAAAAATCGGAGTGGAGTGGAAGGGAGACTGCCCTAAATTAGGAGAAACTTAGACACTGAGAGACGACTGTATTATCGAAATTCTGTAAGCAATGAAACAAAATTAAAAAAAAAAAAAAAAGAAATTCTGTCCCGGTCTTCCTGGGGACCCTCGGACTCCAGCCCGCGGGAAGGAGGCCGCAGCGCTATCCCTCCGCCTCCTGGAACTCACCTCACAAACGACTCCTAGCTCCTTCGTGGATGCTTCAACCGTGCCCCTACCCCGGAAAAGAGCGCTTGTTTTCCCTCTTAGCTCCACCCACTTCCGCGCGGCGAAGGAAACCGGATATAAAGCTGCCCCTAGTCGCGGAGGTACCTCGTCTGGCTTGGTAAGTCCTCCCTTCGTCTCTTCCTCCCACCGGAAACGTGAGAGACAGATCGAAGGTTCCGTTTAGGGAAGCTGGCTTGAATATGGGGTGCGCTTAGTATCTGCTAGGCATCTCCCGGGCCAGGCGATTTCCTTGCTTGTAACCCAAAGCCTTGCGTCTCTCCAAGCCCGAGTTTAAGGACTAAGGAAGCACTTCCCCCAGGCATTGGGAACCCACTTCCTTAAATATATTATCCACTTTTCTTGTTGTAAGTAAAGAGACAATTAAGAGGGGACAACTTCTCTGTCCCCATTTAAAAATGGAGCTATAGAGAAATCGCAAGTCTGAGCCGTTCAAATCGCCCCAGGAAACAGGAATGTAATGACGGCATACCCACCCACCCCTAGGGGCCAAGGCATACCGTTCCTGCCAGCTTCTAGATACGTAGATATCTGATATCTGGAGACCTAGACGTTTGTTTCCCTAACTTGGCTGGGCGCACTCCCGCTGGGGAAGCGGGAGGAGCGGAGGAGGCGCCTATCCAGTTCCCTACGTGCCCCCAGGGTGTCTTAGACCCTAGCCTTCCTGTAGGGTCCTGGACCTTAGGCCCTTCATCATAAGGTCCCTTTAAATATTTTGTCCCTTACCTGAGTCCCGCCCAGGGCAGGTAGTCGCAAACCCCGCCCCTCTGCCAGAAGCCGCGATCATCAGGGAGGATTACAGAGAACCGGGAGCCGGGGAACCCCTCCTTTTTCTTCCCTCCCCTCTCTCCTGCCCCCCCTCACAGCTGGCCGCAGCTGGCTTAGGAGGCCCCGATTAAGGAGGAGGGGACAGTGCTCACAAGTCTGGGCAGGTAAGTGAATACCCCTGGAGGCAGAGCCTGGCTTGGGGACCTTGACATCCTGGCTCCCTGACCCTCTGGGTCCCAGAAATTTAGGGCCCCCAAGCCCAGGAGTCCAGGGCCTCTTCCCCCACCTCCCCCTGGACTCAAGAATTGAGGCCCCTGTTCTTGCCTCTCCTGTAATCTTTGATCTCTGTCGCTGGATGTGGCAATGGGCATAGAGACAAAGGGATACATGTGGAAATAACAGGAAGGCAGGGATCCTGATCGCCAATGGACATGGTTATGAGCACTTACTGTGTGTCAAAACTGTGCGGGGGACTGCAAACACAGAGCGGGGAAAGACAAGCTCCCCCCGGCTCAAGTCTCCGGAGGCACGCTGCCTTTGCTGGAATCTTGCAAACCGTATACCTTGGGCAAGTTCTGTGACCTCTCTGTGGCTCAGTTTCCTCATCTATAAAATGGGGATAATAATAGCACCGTTGTGGAAATTAAACTGTTATAGAGGCAAACTACCTTGAACAGTGTCTGGCCCAGAATACAGGCGAGGGCAGTGTCTGCTATTACGATTATAATTCACGGGCCACGGAGTCCAGGCAGGGAGACCGTGCCTCTTTCCTTCGGGGCGGAGGCCTTTTTCGTCGATACCACACCTCGTTCCAGGTGGTCCACAAAATATGAGGGGCAGGGGCCACCCCTCTCTGCTGCTGCTGTACCTGGGGTTGACCACCTGTCTGGACACCTCACCCAGTGAGGAGCAAGACCAAGGTGAGTGTTTGGGGGAAGACTCTGACATCCACCTTCCCCGATCCTGGACCCTTGCCTCTACCCCCTCCTACCCTAGGGCCCCGTAGCACTCCTTCCCCTTAGGTTCAGCTTCCTCCATATCTCTAGTCCTCCATTTTTCTGTCCCTCGTGTTGTTTGGGCGCAGAAGTCTTCTTGGACCCCCCCGAGGCCCAGAGCTACCTGGGCAGCCACAGACGAATTCGTCGAGCCAATCACTGGGACCTGGAGCTGTTCACGCCAGGCAACCTGGAGCGGGAGTGTTATGAGGAGAAGTGTTCCTGGGAAGAGGCCCGGGAGTACTTTGAGGATAATACCCGGACGGTGAGAGCCTGGGGGGCCCCAGGCCCTGGGGCGGGGGGCTCCAGGCCCTCAACTCCCTCTACCTTCTGGTCTCAGAAATCTGGGTGGCTGGTTGGGTGTGTGGAATCTGCCCGATGACAGCTTGTCTTTCCACCTTCTCTACTCCCACCCCTTCCAGAAGCACTTTTGGGAGACGTATATCCACAATGGCAAGGCAGGTGAGTGGGAGGCCACGCCCTCTGGCAGCGAAGGCAGTCCCTTCCCGTGGAGGCTGAACCAACACTCCCAGCCCAAATTCTTCGATCCCTGGGTTCCTGGAGGTGGCTGTTAAAAGCGTCCTCTCTCTTTTTTAATTAATATTTTTTAACTTTGATTTTGAGAGAGAGAGAGAGAGAGAGAGGCATCAATTGGCTGCCTCCTGCATGGGGATCTGACCAGGAATCGAACCGGCGACCTCTTGGTTGCATGGGTCATCGCTCAACCACTGAGCCACACCAGCCGGGCAAAGTGTCCTCTCTTTTGAGACGAGAGCTGGGGCCTGAGGAACCCACCGCACCTCATGGCAAAGAGGTCCCATGTTCCCAGGCAGCGGGAAGTCAGGGTGGAGGGAGGCGTTACAGCCTGGGGCCCCATCAGGCCTCAGGCTCAGAGGCGCTGGCCCACCTGAGAGAGCCCCAGCCCTTCTGCAGCTTGGTTGCTAGGGGGGCTGTTCCCTAGCAACACGGCCTGGTCAGGCCAGGCCATGGAAACCTGTGCATCCTCACCGGACCAGTCCGCCCACCCTCCCACCCTCCTCTGAGCTGAGAGGCCCCGGCATGGCTGCAGCCTTGCTGCTAAGGGGGGAGGGGCTGCTCCATAGCAACCAGGCCGGGCCTGGCTGGACCTCGGAAGCCGGCCGGACCTCGGAAGCCCGCCTGCCACTGCACTCGCTACCTGGCTGGCTTCTCCTCCCCACAGCCCAGCCCAGCCTCGGCCTGGTTGCTAAGGAGGCCTTCTCCCTAGCAACCACACCTAGCCACGCTCAGGACCCTAGGCCTCCTGCCCACCAGAGGACCCCCTTCCAGGCACCAGAGGCCCCACCCCCTTTTGGCCTGGTTGCTAGGGGTGGATGTACCATAGCAACAGGCCCTCGGTCTGGGCAGGAGTCCTCACGTTGGAGACGGGTTGCTAGGGGGGGTAGCTGCGTTGCTATAGGCCTAGGGATGCCTGGTTACTGCTTGAATCCACCTGAAACGTGTCAGAGGGGGCCTGCCTTCTCAGAGCAGCTTGTTGTTCAGAAGCCAAAAGCCTGGGTTTGCTGTTTGAGGAACCCCTCACCCCCCACCCAGTGCTAAAGTTGGACTCCCCAGCAGCAAGACCTCATGAAGCTGGAGTCCTCCCTGCACACACACCCCTCCTCCCTGCCCCCCCCCCCCCCACTTTTCCTCAGACACAAGCCTTGTCTTGCTAAAGGGGTTGCACCTTAGGAAAGGGGACACGTGAGTTCTAGACACCCAGCCATCTGTTATTGGAGGAAAGTCCCTAAGTTCCTCCATTGGTAAATGAAAATTTTTTATTTTTTTTAATTAATTTCAGAGAGGAAGGGAGAGGGAGAGAGAGATAGAAACATCAGTGATAAGAGAGAATCATCGGTCGGCTGCCTCCTGCAGGCCCCACACTGAGGATGGAGCCCGCAACCCGGGCATGTGCCCTTGACCGGAATCGAACCCGGGACCCCCCCGAGTCAGCAGGCCGACGCTCTAGCCACTGAGCCAAACCAGCCAGGGCGATAAATGAATTTTTTTCTAGCCTTCTGGTAAACTCCAAAGCCTTCCTGTGGGTTCTGCAGTTCCTCCAGAGTTGAGACCTTGCCCCTCAGTTGCCTGGTTGGTAAAAGGGGCTGCATGCCAGAGGGGGGCAGGGCTGCCAGATAAAATACAGGAACTACCCCTGCCCTCTTCCTGAGTTAAATTTCAAATACACACGAATCATTTTTTTCAGTATAAGTATGTTCCCACTTAATAATATATGGGATATATCTGTATTTAAAAATTATTTGTTGTGTATGTAAAGTTTTGTGGGGTGTCCTATATTATTATTTGTTAAATCTGGCAGTGTTCGGTGGGGGGGGGGGGCGGGGGGCTTGAGAGTTGGCCACCTGACCTCCCTACCTTACCTGTAGTGTGTCACCTGCAGCCTTAGCAGATGGATTGCTTAGGACGGTCTTGAACCACCCTCTAGGGAGGCGCTTCTATCGTCGTGGGGATACAGCTGCCGTATTTTCTAGTACCAGTTGAAGTTATCATAGGTCTTCTGTGCATTTAATCTCATTGAATTTTTGCAACCTGTCGGAGAGGGATTATGGTCCCATTTTACAGAGCAGGAAATGGAGGCTCAGAGAAAGGAGTGAGGTGAGTTGCCTCAGATCACACAGCCAGGAAGCGGCCCCAGCTCTGCCTTGCTTCTTGGCCAATGTTCCTCCCTCAGGAGAAAGGCATTTGGATGTTGGGGTGGGTGGCAGCCCCTGGGGCAGTGGCTCCCTCTCTGCCCCCCTCCTCTCCTCCACAGGGCGTGGACGAGTGGATGTAGCAGGCCTGGTTGTGGGGCTGACATCTGGCATCCTGGTCATTGTGCTGGCCGGCCTGGGAGCCTTTTGGTATCTACACTGGCGACGTGGCAGAAGCCAGCTACCCAGTCCTCAAGAGTAAGGGGACTTCAGGGGGGAAGGGGCTGGGGGGCTGGAGAGAAGGGGGGGGAGGACGGGTCAACCTAAGGAGATGGGCCAAGGGTGGGGGGCAGGTGGATGCTGCTGAGAGATCTGAGGAGACAGTCATGTGGAGAGTGAGTCTGTGAGATTGTGTCCGGTTGTGGCGTGTCTGTCTGACTATATCTTCAGTACCTGGCACACAGTAGGAGCTCCACCAGCATTTACTGCCTGCCTTTGCAGTACCAGGTGTCCGTGTGATTATCCGTGTGTGACTATTGTCTCTGGTGAAGCAGCAGCCTGCGGTCTCTGGGTGTCTGTGGGCGGCTGTGGTATGTCAGTTTCCGTGGCACAGGGTGTAGCAAATGTTTGCGTGGGCCTGTAGGAGTTGTCTAGGTGTGTCTTTCTCAGTGGTGGGGTCCAAAAAGGTGCCTGAGCGTCAGTCTTGCAAGTATGGTGGGTCTGGGGGTTGCCAAGAGTTTGCTGTCAGTGGGCATCTCTGTGTTGTGTCTGTCTGTGTGCGTCCACCTGCCTCTGAAAGCTGGCTTTCTCTCCATTCTTCTGCCTATACCTGGAGTACCTGTGTGTCTGTGAATAAGAGTCTCTCCCAGCAGCTGTTGATTTCTGGGTCTGCCTGTCCGTGCGCATCTGCCTGTCAGTGCGCATCTGCCTGTCATTTTGAGGTGCTTTTCTGCGTGTGAGATTGAAGGTGACCGTTTTCTTGCCTGGTTCATCTCCCTTCCACATGTTCCCCTGCCATCTCCAGAGTCTCTGGGTCCCTAAATCCTCCCTCCTTCTCCCGAGTCTTTCTACCCTGTAGGTTTCACCTGCTAACTGTGCACCTTCTGTTCCCAGGGCCGAGCTCATCAGCCCTCTGAGTCCCCTGAGTCCTCCGGGCCCGCCAACGCCCCTGCCGCCACTCCCACCGCCAGGCCTCCCCACCTACGAACAGGCGTTAGCGGCCTCTGGGGTGCACGACGCACCTCCGCCACCCTACACCAGGTGCGGGGCTGCCTTCTGCCCGGAGGCGGGGCGCAGAGGGGAGGGCACGGCCGGGGGCGGGGCGTGGGCTCGGGGGCGGGGCTTGGAATTCTGAGCTTATTATTCCGGGCGAGGTTGGAGCGCGGGGGCGTGGCCCAGCCAGAGGGGGTGGAGCTTCCGAGGAGGGTGGGCCTTGTGCCCAGAGGGTCTGGGATTGGCTGGGACGCCCCGAGCGGTTCGGAAAGGTCTGGGTTGGCGAGGAGGGGGCGGGAAAACAGCCGGGTCTTTGACTCCCCCCCCATGCCCCTCCCCATGCAGCCTCCAGCGGCCTCGGTGAGGATCTACTTCGGAGCCGGGTTCCCCGAACCATGCCCCAGATTCACACCGGATTCCGGAAGCCCCCAAGACTCTTAAAACTGCGGAGCTGAGCTTGGGGGGGGGGGCGGGGGGGTAGGGGTCGTCCGGCTCGAGGCCTACCCTGGCACACGTGTTTCCGCCGCGTACGGATCCACTCACGTCTCCGCAAAAGTGTTCCCGCGTTCCGGCACCCCGCGGGCTCCAACGCTCTCTTGACCTTGGGGGTACCCGTCATCCCCGCCCCCCGGGGGAGGCTTGCTGTGGAAACTCGGACCCAGGCACGCAGGCCGAGTGTGCAGACTCGCGTGTGAGGTTAGACACGGCCATCTCCCCCCCTCCCCCTCCAGTGACACGGGCCACACACACGCAGAGCCCCGCCCGTGCACACGCGTGTCTTCGTGCGCTCCCCGCGCGCATACAGGGGCACTTTGCAACCCAGGGAAAGGGTGGGGGGCATATTTGCAACCGTGCTCATCAGGGGCAGGCTCTCTCCCTAAATAAAAGCTCTTTGGAAAAGAAACCAAAAAAAAGTGAAACAATGCAAAAAATGGAAATAAACTGAATCGCGACCCCAGGCGCGTCTGCGCGTAGTGGAGCTGGTTTTCTGTACTAATGTTGCGCCCTACACCCCCAAGCCCGGCTTGCGCTGTCTCTCGTTCTCTCTCTCTCTCTCTTTTTTTTTTTTACATTTGCACGGGATTGTGGGAGGAAGCGGAGCACAGCCAGACACCCCGCCGCCCGCCCCCCCTTCCCCTCCCCCCTCCCCCAGCCGCCTTGTGCAAAGATGGCTGCACCGTGAGCGCAGCGGAGGAGGAGGCGGCGGCGGCGGCGGCGAGAGAGCGAGCACCCAGCGCCCGCACCCACCCCGGGGCCGCCCGGGACGCCCCCTCCTGAGCGCGCGCTCCCCCTTTCTCTCTTGCAAGCGCCGGGGCAAAGGCGGAGACAGCGGGGTCCCTCCTCCCCCCTTTCCCTCAAGGGGGAACCCCCTTCCCCCCTCCTTGGCTCGGCGGCTGCACCCCCTCCCTTGTCCGCCCCTCCGCCCCGTCCCCTCCCTTCCCTGCCCGGGCCCTTCCCGGGCCTTCGGCGGCAGCAAAGAAAAAAAGAGAGAGAGGGAGAGAAGGGGGAGAAAAGCAGCAGCGGAGGGAGCGGCGGCGGCGGCGGAGGAGAGCGCGCGCGCGCCCCCTCCCTCCCTCCCTCCCTCCCCCTCCCCCCAATTTCCACCGCGGCCAATTCATGGACAGGAACTACCCCAGCGCCGGCTTCGGGGACCCGCTCGGCGCCGGGGCGGGATGGAGTTACGAGAGGTCAGCTAAAGCTAGGTAAGGAGCCGAGGGTGGCCTGGAGGAAGGGGCCAAGGGGTGGGGGCCGAGCTGAGCCGGGCCCGGCCCGGCCCGGCCCGGCCCGCCCGGTGACGCGTGCATCGCAAACTCCCCTCCGGCTTGCAAGGGAGCGGCCTTCCTTGGTTTGCAACAACGCCGCCGCCCCAGTTTGCAAATTGCAAACTCCGCCAAAGCCAGCTCCGGCTTGCAGAGGGAGAGCTGCAGCGGGAAGATGGGGCTGCAAAACAATTTCGGACGGAAAGGCCTTGGGAGGGACTGGCGGAGCAAGGCCTGGATTTCCCCCCATCCTTGGATTCCCGGCTTGCTGACCCCTCCCCCCCGCGCCCCAGGCTCTGCTCTTGCAAAGGTGGGAAGGAAAGGAGAATTAGAACGTAGATCTGGGGGGCGCGCCCCCCTCCCAGGTCCCATTGTTCCGGGACTGCTCGAGGCCGCGCCACTCGGGCCCCAACCCCCCCGAAATTCCGCGCGCAGAGTGGGCACGGGGCCCCGCCCCCTTCCTAAGCTGGGGTTCCGCGTGTGTAAGAGAGGGGGGGCTCCTGGTGTCTGAGACACGCCCCCTTTCACTCCCCACCCCCAAAGGCAGGGAATCCTGTTTGATGGCGAGGAGTGGAGTATTTGACCTCTTTGAGTCTGGGCCGTGGATGGGGGCCATTATTGCATGGGAAGATTTGGGTGTGCGGTTGTGTGTGTTGGTGTGTGTGAACGTGGACCCTGTGCGTGTGTCGCCGGCGGTCTGTGGGCCTTCGCATCTGCCCCTTACCTACTGTTTATTTGTGTTGCGCCCTCACCCTTCACCTGCCCCGAACCACCTCCCTCCCCCACACACCTGGGTTGCCCAGCATGGCTGGGCATGACCACACGTGTGTTCCATGTGGGACTCTTCCCTCTGCATCCTCCCCCCGCCCCTCATCCGTGAGTTGAATACTCTCTGCACACATACTTGGCTTTGCATGGTTCCAGGCATTTGAACCTCAACCCCAGGGGCTGGGCGGTGCTCGTGGTCGTACTTGAACCTGGTACTTTATTACCCCCTCCTCATCCCGCATCCCTCCCATTTGGGGGACAGTCTGCCTCCTGCTCCTGACTGGCTTTGCACCACCCCTGGCGGTTCAGGGCCTGTGTGTTCCCACGTGTCTGCAGGAGAGGGGGTGTCTGAGCGCAGTTCTGGGGTCGGCCCCAGGGTTTTGTGTCACCAGCGGGGTGGGGGCCCTTATGTGGCCCCTGCATTTTCAACTCGAGGCGCTTTCTCTGACTTCACCCTCTCAGTGTTTGTCTCAACCTAGTGCATGTCTGTTGTTTGTAAACGTGAGACTAGATGGGCTCTTTACTGCTGCTGGGGCTCGAGTGGGGACCATTTCTATGGCTCTTTAGTCGGGCACCCCGATTCCCTTGTCTTCTTTCCTTTAGGGCCCAAGGTCCCTTAAAATACCCCCTTCTCCCCAGTTCAGCTGGAAGATTTCCCCCAACTCACCGAGGGATTTGCCTCCGAAGTCCCTTCTCCCAGGGCAGCTTAGGAGGATACCCTAACATCTCCCCCCTTCCCCCCAGCTTGGTCTATGGCAGCTCCAGGACCTCGCACCCCGAGACGGACATCTTACACCGCCAGGCCTACGGGGCCCCCCACCCACTGCAAAGCTATGCCACCAACCACCACCCTGCAGGTACGGGGGGCGAGGGGCCCCCATCCCGCCCCGACTAGGCCGCCCCTCCCTCCGAGGCAGCTGATTGGCTAGTGAAAGTTCCGCCCCTCCTAATTGGCCTTGCCCCTGCCTCCTGGCCCGCCCATGTCTGGCCTTGCTCTGATTGGCTGACCTGAAGCTGCTTCATTTCACGCCGGATTCGTCTGCCTCTGTTTCTGGCCCCGCCTCTTTCCCTCCAATCGGTCCCATCCCCGCAGCCCCCGGATCCCACCTTCTCTTCCAGGCTTTTCCTTGTCTCCAGCCCAGCCAATCACTTCCTTCTGGGCTTGCCCGCTCTCTTAGCTCCTGGGTTTTCTGAACTCTTTTCCTTCTGATTGCCATTCTTCCTGATTGGCAGGGATCCTTTGGACTGCCCCCTCTCCCCCTTAGATTTGCCCCTACCTTATTCTCCCCCCAGTGGCTCTGCCTCCCAGTGGTTCTCAACCTTCCTAACGCCGCGACCCTTTAACTACAGCTCCTCATGTGGTGGTGACCCCCAACCACAACATTATTTTCGTTGCTACTTCATCACTGTCATGTTGCTACTGTTATGAATCGTCATGTAAATATCTGATACGCTATATGTGTTTTCCCATGGTCGCGACCCACCGGGTTGAGAACCGCTGCTGACTAACTAAGGCTTCTGATTGGCCCCTTCCCTTTGGTCCTACTGCCCTCCTTCCCCGATGGACCAGCGATGAGACTGTGTGGCCCAGTGATGGCGAACCTTTTGAGCTCGGCGTGGCAGCTTTTTGAAAAACCTTAATTCTGGTGCTGTGTCGTGTATAGAAATTTTTTGATCTTTGCAACCATAGTAAAACAAAGATGTGTATTTTTGATATTTATTTTATATATTTAAATGCCACGTAACAAAGAAAAATCAACCCAAAAAATGAGTTCGCGTGTCACCTCTGACACGCGTGTCGTAGGTTCGCCATCACTGGTGTAGTCCAATTTGATCGTGACCTTCCCGGCTGGCTCCTTTTTTCCTTCCCCTATCTGTCTTTCCGGATCCCCTCTCTTTGACTCAACCCCTTTCGATTTGTTCTCTAGTTCTACTCAGTGGCTCCCGTCAGGCCATTGCTTGTCCTTGCTGGAATTGCCCAGATACTTTGGCCTCACCCCCTGCCCTTCAGCTCTCACTTCCTTCGCTTCTGGATTTTTCTGTTCCTTTGCCTACCTTTCTCTTCTTGGACTCCCTGCCCTTATGATTGCATTGCACCCCATCTGCTTACGGTCTCCTGAGCTTGTCTCTGCCCGCTTTCTCCCCCTTTCCTTCCCTCCAGTCCCTTTCCCTGACCCAACTTGCCTTTGACCTCTTCCCTTTCGACCCTGCCCTGTCCCCTCCCTAGCTGACTCTATCCCCTGTTCCTGGTCAGGCCTCTCTGGACTCTTTGACACTGGCCTCCACCACGCAGGCTCAGCAGGGCCCGACGCCTCCGTCATGAACCTCATCTCGGCCCTGGAGTCCCGGGGCCCCCAGCCAGGCCCCTCTGCCTCCTCTCTCCTCTCCCAGTTCCGCAGTCCTTCCTGGCAAACAGGTAAGCCCGTTGCCAACTCACGAGGGCCAGGGTGGGGCCGGCTTGTGGTCCACCCTGACCTATGGTCTCCTCCGTCATCCCCAGCCATGCATACGCCAGGCCCCACGGAGCTCTTCATCTCGGGCGCCCTGCCGGGTTCCAGCACCTTTCCGTCCTCCTCTGCCCTGTCGGCCTACCAGCACCCGGCTTCCTTCGGCAGCCGCCCCTTCCCGGTGCCCTCGTCCCTCAGCCTCCAGGACCCCCCATTCAGTCCCCCAGCTAACGGGCTCCTGTCCCCTCATGACGTGCTGCACCTGAAGCCCTCGCAGGCGCCCACGGTGCCCTCCTCGCTAGGCTTTGAGCGCCTGGCGGGGGGTGGTGTCTTGGGGCCCGCTGGTCTTGGCCCGGCCCAGACCCCTCCTTACCGCCCTGGTCCCCCAGACCCACCTCCGCCTCCCCGACACCTCCCAACGCAGTTCAACCTGCTGGCTTCCTCCTCTGCTGCCGCCGCTGCCGCCGAGCAGTCCTCCCCACAGCTCTACAACTTCTCGGGTGCTGCCCCAGGCCCGCCGCCTGAGCGGGCCCTGCCCCGCCAGGACACCGTCATCAAGCACTACCAACGGCCAGCCAGTGCCCAGCCCCCACCGCCCCCACCGTCTGCCCACGCCCTCCAGCACTACCTGAGCTGTGGCGGCAGCTATCCCTCCATGGGCCATCGGGCCAACCTGGCCTGCAGCCCCCTGGGTGGTGGGGAGCCTTCCCCAGGCGCTGGGGAGCCTAGCAAGGCTGGGCCCAGTGGAGCCACGGCTGGGGCGTCAGGCAGGGCTGCGGGCCCCGAGGCGGCCGGAGGAGGTGGAGCAGGGGGCGGCGGCGGAGGTTACCGCCCCATCATTCAGTCCCCTGGTTATAAGACGGGCAAAGGCGGCTATGGGGCAGCTGCGGGTGGTGCCAACAGGCCCCCACCGCCTCGTTCAACAGCCACACCCAAATGCCAGAGCCTGGGTGGTCCAGCAGCGGCCTATGCCACTGGGAAGGCCTCTGGGGCTGGCGGGGCGGGAGGCCAGGCCTATTCTCCTGGTCAGCCCCAGGGGCTTCTAGGACCCCAGGCCTATGGGCAAGGGTTTGGAGGGGGTCAAGCACAGGACTTGAGCAAAGGCCCTAGCTACTCGGGGGGGCCTCCCCAGCCCCCCAGTGGCCCCCAGCCTCCTGGCCTAGCCACTTGTCAGAGCTACTCCCCTGACCAGCTGCAGGGGCAGCTGTATGGGGTGCAGGGGGAGCCGTACCCAGGGCCAGCTGCCCACTCCCAGGGGCTGCCCACAGCCAGCCCCTCACTCAGCTATAGTACTGGCCATTCCCCGGCGCTCTCGGGCCACGGAGGTGGCTGGGGTCCCAGCTCCCTGGGTGGCGGCGGAGAGGCCAGCCCTTCTCACATCATCCGCCCGCTGCAGTCGCCGCCTGCCCCTGGTCGCCCGCCTGGAGTCGGCTCTCCAGGAGCCCCTGGCAAATACCTGAGCTCTGTCCTGGCCTCGGCCCCATTCCTGGCACCCCCGGGAGCCGGCAGCTATGCAGGCGGAGCAGGTGGCTACAAAGGCAAGGGGGATGGCTCGGAGCTGCTGGCAGGCCCCGGGGGGCCTCCCGCTGAGCGCACGGAGGACGAGGAGTTCCTCATCCAGCACCTCTTGCAGGCGCCCAGCCCCCCGAGGACCTCAGGAGCCGATGGCTTGGTGGGCGAAGATGGGGCGGCAGATGCCTCCAAAGGACTTGGGGGGAGTGGCGGGGCTGGGGGTCCCCCGGGCACACCCTATGAGCTGGCCAAGGAAGATCCCCAGAGGTACCATCTGCAGAGCGTCATCCGTACCAGTGCCAGCCTCGATGAGGGTGCCACCGCGGCCCTGGAGCTAGGCCTGGGGAGGCTGAAGGAGAAGAAGAAAGGGCCGGAACGGGGTGGTGAGACCCCCGAGGGGCTAGCCACCTCAGTTGTCCACTACGGGGCAGGTGCCAAGGAGCTGGGGGCCTTTCTCCAGAAGAGCCCGCCACCCCCACCTCCCACGGCCCAGCCTGCCCAGCCCACGCCCCATGGCCTCCTCCTGGAGGCCGGAGGCCCTGACCTCCCACTGGTGCTGCCTCCTCCTCCCCCACAGCTGCTGCCCTCAGTCCTCAGCCACACCCCCAGCCCGTCCTCCGGCACCCCCAAAGTCGGAGTCCACATCCTTGAACCAGCCACCCGTGACGGGGCACCCCAACCGCCCCCGCCGCCTCCGCCACCCATGCCTCTCCAGCTCGAGGCCCATCTACGCAGCCATGGGCTGGAGCCTGGCGCCCCCAGCCCCCGCCTGCGACCCGAGGAGAGCCTGGAGCCGCCAGGTGCCATGCAAGAATTGCTCGGGGCCCTGGAACCGCTGCCCCCCGGGCCCGGTGACACTGGCGTGGGCCCGCCTAACAGCGAGGGGAAGGATCCCTCGGGTGCCTACCGCAGCCCCAGCCCACAAGGCACCAAGGCCCCCCGCTTCGTGCCACTCACCTCCATCTGCTTCCCCGACTCCTTGCTCCAAGACGAGGAGCGCAGCTTCTTCCCCACCATGGAGGAGATGTTCGGCGGAGGGGCCGCCGACGACTATGGCAAGGCCGGACCGCCTGAGGACGAAGGTGACCCCAAGGCGGGCACTGGGCCCCCTCCTGGCCCCCCCGCCTATGATCCCTACGGGCCCTACTGCCCCAGTCGGGCTTCTGGAGCAGGGCCCGAGACGCCCGGCCTGGGCCTCGACCACAGCAAGCCGCCCGAGCTGCCCTCCACGGTCAACGCTGAGCCTCTGGGCTTGATCCAGAGCGGGCCGCACCAGGCGGCCCCGCCGCCCCCTCCGCCGCCGCCCCCTGCCTCAGAGCCCAAGGGGGGCCTGACCTCGCCCATCTTCTGCTCTACCAAGCCAAAGAAGCTGCTCAAGACGTCCTCCTTCCACCTGCTCCGGCGCCGCGACCCTCCCTTCCAGACGCCCAAGAAACTGTACGCCCAGGAGTACGAGTTCGAGGCCGACGAGGACAAGGCTGACGTGCCTGCCGACATCCGCCTCAACCCCCGGCGTCTCCCTGACCTGGTGTCCAGCTGCCGCTCCCGCCCGGCCCTCTCGCCGCTCGGTGACATCGACTTCTGTCCGCCCAACCCCGGCCCCGATGGCCCCCGGCGCCGGGGCCGCAGGCCCACCAAGGCCAAGCGCGATGGCCCGCCCCGGCCCCGGGGAAGACCCCGGATCCGCCCGCTCGAGGTCCCCACCACCACTGGGCCATCCTTGTCCTCCACCCCCACTGATGGGGCCAAGAAACCCCGGGGTCGGGGCCGTGGCCGGGGCAGGAAGGCCGAGGAAGCAGGGGGCGCCAGGCTGGAGCCCCTGAAGCCACTGAAGGTGAGGGCGAGTGGGGCCCCAGCGCCTGAGTCTTAGAGAAAGGAGAGGGTCGGGCCGCGTTGGAAGTTCACGAGTGTGACTGGGGATACGGTTTATATTTCTTTTTACGTTTTTATTTTTTTAAATATTTTTATTGGTTTTTAGAGAAGGGAAGGGAGAGGGATGGAGAGAGAAACATCATCGCTTGGCTGTGTCCTGCTTGTCTCCCACTGGGGATCGAGCCTGCAGCCTGGCCATGTGCCCTGACCAGGAATCAAGCCAGTGATCTCTTGGTTCCTGGGTCGAAGCTCAACCACTGAACCACACTGGCTCAGCTGGTTTCTATTTCTACAACCTAAGGCAGCGGTTCTCAACCTGTGGGTCGCGACCCCTTTGGGGCTCAAACGACCCTTTCACAGGGGTCGCCTAAGACCAGGGGTCCTCAAACTTTTTCAACAGGGGGCCAGTTCACTGTCCCTCAGACCGTTGGAGGGCCGGACTATAGTTTTAAAAAAAAAACTATGAACAAATTCCTATGCACACTGCACATATCTTATTTTGAAGTAAAAAAACAAAACGGGAACAAATCCAATATTTGTATTTGCATGTGGCCCGCGGGCCGTAGTTTGAGGACCCCTGCCTAAGACCATCGGAAAACACATATACAATTACATATCTTTTTTGTGATGAATCACTAGGCTTTCATTATGTTCAATTTGTCACAATGAAATTGGGGGTCACCACAACATGAGGAACTGTATTAAAGGGTCGCGGCATTAGGAAGGTTGAGAACCACTGCTCTAAGGGCTGGAATTCTAGGATTCCACTGTTGGGGCGATCTGACAACTGACACTTGGGTTTTAGAGGGAGGCAAGAGGTTGGAGGGTGGGTTCTCATCCATGTGGGATCCTAGATTCCTGGGTGTGGGCGGGAGGGAGGGCTGGAGCCCTGGGCTCCTGGACGGAGCAAGGAGAGGTCAGTGAGTAATAAAAGGATGGGACTGAGTCCTGTTGTTCTGGAATCAGGAGGGGTCTGTGGACTTGAATTCAAGGATTCTATGGGCTTGAGTCTGGAAACTTCCACTTTAGGGTCTGAAGTTTGAAGGGGGCTGGGGTTCTGGACTCGTGGGTCTGAGGGAGGAGGGGACTTGGGGCCCAACTCCTGGGCCCTGACCCCCCCACTACTCCTGTATCTAGATCAAGCTGTCTGTGCCCAAGGCTGGTGAGGGTCTGGGGGCCTCCTCGGGTGACGCCCTATCAGGCGCCGACCACAACAGCTTGGACTCGAGCCTGACTCGGGAGAAGATCGAGGCCAAGATCAAGGAAGTGGAGGAGAAGCAGCCGGAGATGAAGTCCGGCTTCATGGCCTCCTTCCTGGACTTCCTCAAGTCGGGCAAGCGCCACCCACCGCTCTACCAGGCCAGCATGACGCCTCCGCTCAGCCCCCCCAAGAGCGGGCCGCCCTCCGTGCCCACCCGAGGCCTGCAGCCCCAGCCGCCCTCCGCCCCCACCGTGCCGCACCCCCCGCCCACGGGCGCCTTTGGGCTGGGCGGCGCGCTCGAGGCTGCGGAGAGCGAGGGGCTGGGGCTGGGCTGCCCGTCCCCCTGCAAGCGGCTGGACGAGGAGCTGAAACGGAACCTGGAGACGCTGCCCTCCTTCTCCTCGGACGAGGAAGACTCCGTGGCCAAGAACCGGGACCTGCAGGAGAGCATCTCGTCGGCCATCTCTGCCCTCGACGACCCGCCCCTCGTTGGGCCCAAGGACACCTCCACTCCGGACGGGCCACCCTTGGCTACTGAGGCTCCGGTCCCAGGGCCACCTCCTCTCCCAGGGCTCCCCAGTGCCAGCACCAATGGCACGCCTGGTGAGCTCTGGGAAGCTGGTCCGGGGGCGGGGCAGGGGGTTCCAACCCTGGGGACGGTTATGTGGGTGACGTGCTGTTTAAGGGACACCGAGTTAGGTGATGGAGATTTGCATGTCTGTGGAGGTAACTCTCTGCGGAAGGCAAACAAGTGCTTTGAGAAAGAGGTGTTTTTGTTTTCCTCTACTCTGCCCCCAGGTGCTAAGTGGACCGGCAGGGGCCCCAAGGTGGGCGCTGGAGAATGCTGGGGGACAGGGCAGGTTAGAAGTGGCGGGGACAGCTGGGAATGGGGTACTCGGTGAGCTTTTTAAACTGGCAGGGGATGCGGACCCTGAGAAGGGCTCCGGAGTTAGCGATGTGTGTGATAAAGGACAGGGAGATTTCGGGCGGCGGGGCAGAGAGAGGCGCAGGGAGGGTAGTTTAGAAAGAGACTAGAACCCTGACTGGAGGGCAAGAGGGAAAGGCTGGGGGTATGGCTGGGTCTGTGCAGGGTTCTGATCTGAGACTTTGGACAAAATGTAAGGGCCTGTAATGAGGGTGACAGGTGTTGGGGTTTGGAGGAGGGCCTTAGGGGCAGTTAATGAGGGGGGGCTTGAGGGCTCAGAGAAGGATGTTAGAGAAACCCATTAGGAGTTAGTGTAAAGGAGAAGGGCATTGGCTATTCCGGGACTGGAGAAGGACTGGGGTTGAGGAGGATGGGACCTCCAAGCAGGAAAGGAGGCGACAGAGGCACGGAGGGGAAGCTTTCGGGATCGGGAAGAACAGGGAGGAATGGGGGCTGGAGCCAGGCAAGGGCATCGAGGCCACCACGCGACGATGGTCAGGACTAAATGGGCATTCGGATGGGCGCTGGGGCTCAGGAGCTCAGGATGGAGCTGGAGCTGGACACTGGCCTCAGGGACCTGGGTGGCGATAGGAGGCAGAGGGCTCGTCACAGGAAGGGACGTTCATATTCAGGGACAAGAGAAGAGGGCAGATGGCATTTGGAAAGGAGGCAGGGCAAGGAGCTTCCTAGGGACTAAGCTAGGGAGCAGGGGAGAGATGACCAGAGAGGGACAATTGGGTGAGGACAGAGGGTTTTTTTTTTAAATATATTTTATTGATTTTTTTACAGAGAGGAAGGGAGAGGGATAGAGAGCTAGAAACATCGATGAGAGAGAAACACCGATCAGCTGCCTCCTGCACACTCCCCACTGGGGATGTGCCCGCAACCAAGGTACATGCCCTTGACCGGGATCGAACCCGGGACCCCTCAGTCCGCTGGCCGACGCTCTATCCACTGAGCCAAACCGGCCGGGGCGAGGACAGAGTTTTAACAGCATAGAAGACTCCTGACCATGGAAGGGGTAGGAGGAGGGGGCCGCATGGGCATTGAGCAATGGAATCGGGATACAGAACTACAGAGAATGGGGTCTTTGGAGGCTGGGAAAGAGCAAGGAATGGCCGGGTGGGAAGACTGATGGGGACATTGGAGAGAGAAGTTACAGGGGCGTGGGCTTCCCGGGGGTGTCTGTACGGGTGGGTGTTGAAGGTCAGGAAGGTGACTGGACAGGATAGGGGAGCAGGGCCGGATAGGAGCTTTGGAGGAGGAGCAAGGGCCTCAAGAGTAAGAAGAAACGGAGGGGAAGGGGGCAGGGGTAGCGTGTGTGGTAGCCGCAGAACTCGGTTTCATCAGGAGAAATGTTTGGGTGCAGGGGGCGGCTTGGCGCCCTGGAGGAGACGAGGCACAGGCTGGGAGCCCCTTTCACGGGCAGTAGAAATTTGAGGGACGTGCCGGATGCTGATGGAAAGCAGGTGGAAGTTCTGGGGAGCGGGGAGGGGGGCCTCGGGGGTCCAGCCCTGATGCTCCTCTTGCCCCCCCAGAGCCCCCGCTGCTGGAGGAGAAGCCCCCGCCCTCTCCGCCGCCTGCCCCAACGCCCCAGCCGCCACCCCCACCGCCAGCCCTGCCCTCGCCGCCTCCCTTGGTGGCTCCCGCTCCGGCTCCAGCTCTGGCTCCGGCTCCGGTTCCAGCTCCAGCTCCAGCTCCAGCTCCCATTCCCGCTCCGGCTCCGGCTCCGGCTCCTCTGGCTCCTGCTCCCGCCCCGGCTCCGGCCCCGGCGCCCAGCTCGCCACCTCCGCCACCTCCACCTGCCCTGCCTTCGCCACCTGCCCCGCCGCCCCCGCCAGCCGCTGCCCCGCCCGAGGAGCCGGCCGCCCCTTCCCCCGAGGACCACGAGCCGCCGGACGCCCGGCCCCTGCACTTGGCCAAGAAGCAGGAGACGGCAGCCCTGTGCGGGGAGACGGACGAGGAGGCCGGCGAGAGCGGCGGGGAGGGCATCTTCCGCGAGCGCGACGAGTTCGTCATCCGGGCGGAGGACATACCTTCCCTCAAGGTGAGTTCCCGGCCTGCCCCGCGGCTGGACCGACCGACCGACTGACCGGCCGGGTGGATGGGGTGGTCCCCGCCGCGATCCCTGAGCGCCCGCTGCAGGCCAGGCTGCAGGTGCGGCGCCACCGAGGCGGCCGGCGGGGCCCCGGGGACACGCTGCCTCTGGGATCCTGTTGTGTGTGTCTGTTCCCTATAACTAGATAACACCATTGTTAACTGTTTTTTTTTTTTAATGTATTTTTATTGATTTCAGAGAGGAAGGGAGAGGGAGGGAGAGAGGGAAACATCAGTGATGAAAGAGAATCGAGCCCGAAACCCGGGCATGTGCCCTTGACTGGAATCGAACCCAGGACCCTTAGGTCTGCAGGCCCGAGGCTCTATCCACTGGGCCAAACCAGCTAGAGCCATTGTTGACTGTTGATCGTGGTTATCCTGGGTGCTGGGTTGTAGTGAGGAACAAAGCAGGTGAGGGCTGGTCTCTGGAGGATGCCCTGGTGACTTGTCCTGTGTCGACATGACATAGCTATGAACATGACGTCACCTGTGATGCAATAGCCAATGGGTTGGGCGTGCCTATGTGCCAAGCACATCTGAAACAATTTACGCAGATCAGCCCGTTCCCTGCTTCCAGATACTGCACACCAGCGAGCTCCAGCCCGCCCACCCCCGTGGGCCGAATCCGGCCCCTCGCCTGATTCATTAGCATATAGCCACACCCACTCATTTGCATCTCACCTGTGACTGCTTTCCCCCCACACCTGGAGTGGGGTGGCTGCAGCTGGCCCTCACTGGCCTCCAGAGCTGACCATATCACCTTTGCAGAAGGTTTGCCGGGCTCCTGGGCACGTAGAATTGGACCAGAGGGTTCCTATAAGTGCTCGCCAAGGGTGAGTGACAGCAGATGCCCGTGCAGCGCTCCTCGCAGGGGAGGAGGCAGAGCGAGGAGGGCGAGCGCGTGGTAGGTCAGTGAGCCATTAAGCCCCCTTTGGCAACACCGACAGCTGAGGCCATTCTCCGTGTCAGTCATTGTCACTGGCTGGGCATGGACTATGGGGCAGGAACCGTGTTCGGGCCTCGATGTATGCCGTCACATGTCATTTAATCGTGGGTGTTGTTCCTTCTAAAATACAGATGGAGCCCTAGCTGGTTTGGCTCGGTGGATAGAGCGTCAGCCTATGGACTGAAAGGTCCCAGGTTCGATTCTGGTCAAGGGCATGTACCTTGGTTGCGGGCACGTCCCCAGTGGGGGGTGTGCAGGAGGCAGCTGATCGATGTTTCTCTCTCATCGATGTTTCTAACTCTCTATCCCTCTCCCTTCCTCTCTGTAAAAAAATCAATAAAATATATAAAAAAAATAAAATAAAATACAGATGGAGAAATGGTGGGATGAATTAATTGTAGGGGTAATGACTGCTATTACACCTGTACGGAGTGTTTTTTTGTTTTGTTTTGTTTTGTTTGAATCTATTTTATTGATTTTTTACAGAGAGGAAGGGAGAGGGATAGAGAGTTAGAAACATTGATGAGAGAGAAACACCGATCAGCTGCCTCCTGCACACTCCCTACTGGGGATGTGCCCGCAACCCAGGTACATGCCCTTGACCGGAATCGAACCCGGGACCCTTGAGTCCGCAGGCCGACGCTCTATCCACTGAGCCAAACCGGTCAGGGCTATGGGGTGTTTTATGAGATGAACTTAATGTAGTTTCCCTACATTATTATATTTTGTGTGTGTGTGTGTTGTTGTTTTTTAAAAAATATATTTTTATTGATTTCAGAGAGGAAGGAAGTGAGAGAGAGAGAAACATCCATAATGAGAGAGAATCATGGATCGGCTGCCTCCTGCAAGTCTCCCGCTGGGGATCAAGCCCACAACCCGGGTATGTGCCCTTGACGGGAATCGAACCTGGGACCTTTCAGTTAGCAGGCCGATGCTCTATCCACTGAGTCAAACCGGCTGGGGCTCCCTACATCATTTTTAAGCTGTTTTATTGTGGGGAAAGTAGAGCAAATAGAATACCGGGACTGTGTGTATCCATTCCTCAGCTTCCACCATCGTCACCTCCTGGCTGGTCCTGCTCCCTCTCCATTCCAGCACATTCTGCCCCCTGCCCCACTCCACCCACCCCAGACATCATATCCTTTCATCCACATTTTATCATCTTTTTGGCACGAAATTTGATGCATTCCAAAGAACGGTCGTAAGAGATTTGTAAGTTCAAAAGCAAAATGCTAGAATGAACGTATGTCCCACCACCTCCCACCGTCAACCAGAACGTTCCCAGTGCCTCGCGTCTCGGGTGTCACCCCCTGGCCGGTCCTCCTGCGTCCCCCAGGGCCGTACCACTTCGTACGTAGTGCCCTGTGTACATTACTTCACTTTATCCTCACGACTTGTGGGGCTGATTTGGCCAGTCAGCCTGGGACAAGCGAAGGACGTGTTGAATAGGCACCAATAGTAGGAACTGGGGCCCGGCCAGCATGGCTCAGTGGTTGAGCGTCAACCTGTGAACCAGGAGGTCACGGTTCGATTCCCGGTCAGGGCACATGCCCACGTTGCAGGCTCCATACACAGTATGGGGTTTGCAGGGGGCAGCTGATCAATGATTCTCTCTCATCATTGATGTTTCTGTCTCTTTCTTCCTCTCCCTTCCTCTCTGAAGTAAAAAAGTAAAAAATAGTAAGAATTGGACAGGATTTGGGGTATGCCACAGTCAGAATTTAGTTTACTCTTTTTTCCCCCTTTAACTGTGATATCCTATGCATACCACGAAGTTGGCTTTTCTTACCATTTTTAAGTGTACCATTCAGTGACATTAAGTATATTATATTGTTGTGCAAAACTATCTCCAAGTTTTATTTGTTTTTTATTTTTGGCTATAAGTTTTTCATTGACTTTGTATGGCCTCACATGAGTATTGTGTCATATTTCCTTTTCTGTTTTTAAGGGATCTTTTCAACAGTTTGTATAAGATAGTAATTAGTTGTCCTTTGACAGTTTGTTACAACTACCTATAAACCTGTGTAGGGCTCAGGGGGTAGGGTGGGAATTTTAATAATTATTATAATTTTTTTTTGTTAATCTCCACCTGAGGATACTTTTTCCTTTGTGTGTGTTTTTGTTTTTGTTTTTGTTTTTTTAGAGAGAGTGGCAGGGAGGGGGAAAGAGAGAGAAACACTGCTGTGACAGAGACACATTGATTGGTTGCCTCCCGCACTCTCCCCCACAGGGACCAGGGATCAAACCTGCAACCCAGATATGTGCCCTTGACTGGGAATCGAACCCACACTCTTTGGTGCGTGGGCTGATGCTCTAACTACTGAGAAAAACCGGCCAGGGCTCCAAGATTTATCTTTTTTGAAAAAATATATTTTTATTGATTTCAGAGAGGAAGGGAGAGAGAGAGAGAGAGAGAGAGAGAGAGATAAAAACATCAATGATGAGAGAGAATCATTGATCGGCTGCCTCCTGCACACCCCCCACGGGGGATCGAGCCCGCAACCCAGGCATGTGCCCTTGACCGGAATCGAACCCGTGACTCATCAGTCCGCGGGCCAACGCTCTATCCACTGAGCCAAACCGGCTAGGGCTCCAAGATTTGTCTTTATAATCACCTTCCTTTATGAGGGATGATTATCCCCATTTTACAGGGGAGGAAACTGAGGCGAAGAGCAGTATGGTAGTGTTCCCAAGCTTTCACGGCTCTACTGCCTTCTGGGAGCCTGTGCCTTCAGCACCAGATGCAGCGATTCTCTCTGTAATTCTGTCAAACACTGACTGACGAGGAAGCAGCCGGTGCCCCTGGGCGCTCAGCACTGGGCCAATGAACAGGGAGGGCTCTGGGCAGGGACCGTGACTCCCAATTTACAGATGAGGAAGTTCACGATCAGAGAGAGAGAATCATTGGGCTGGAGAGTGTTGAGCTGGGATTGGAGCCAGAGCCATCCGATACCACCTCCCGGCTGGCATGGGGCAGAGGAGGGGACCGGGCAAGGACTCGGTGCTTAAAATACAACACAAGTGTGCGTTATAATGGGGGGCACACAGCCTGGGGACCGAGTCCCCAATGCAGATAGATGTTGGGGACTTGCTCGTGTGCCTGGAGTCAGGGCAGGCTGGCAGCACGGTTGTGGAGAGCCTGGCTTTGACTTTAACCCGACCGGTATGAATCTCTGCCACTTGTGAGTTAGATTGGTATGGGACCCGCCTGAGCCTCAGTGTCCTCATCTGTAAAATGGGGCTGATCGTGTTAGTACCTCCCTCATGCAGTGTGAGGACCCGGGCGTCATGGCTTGTGGGTGGCACGCCGGGGTGTCCCGTAAGCTTTACTTCTCTTCCTCATCTTGGTGATCTTGGGAAAAATCTCTGGTGTAGAGCTTGGCCAGGTTTTTCTGTAGGCCAGAGAGCAAAGGTCTTTGGTTTTGTAAACCACTTAGGGTCTCTGACACATGTTCTTGACTTTTCCTTTTTTTTTTTTTTTTTTTTTTAAATATATTTTATTGATTTTTCACAGAGAGGAAGGGAGAGAGATAGAGAGTTAGAAACATCGATGAGAGAGAAACATCAATCAGCTGCCTCCTGCACATCTCCTACTGGGGATATGCCCACAACCCAGGTACATGCCCTTGATCAGAATCGAACCTGGGACCTTTCAGTCCGCAGGCCGACGCTCTATCCACTGAGCCAAACCGGTTTCGGCGACTTTTCCTTTTTTACAATTTTTTTAAAAATGTAGAAACCGCCTGGCCGGCATGGCTCGGTGGTTGAGCGTCGACCTACGAACCAGGAGGTCACGGTTCGATTCCTCAAGGGCACATGCCCGGGTTGCGGGCTCCATCCCCAGTGTGGGGTGTGCAAGAGGCAGCCGATCCATGATTCTCTCTCATCGTTGATATTTCTATCTCTCACTCCCTCTCCTTTCCTCTCTGAAATCAATACAAATATATATATATATATTTTATTATTTTATTTATTTATTTATTTTAAATATATTTCTATTGATTTTTTACAGAGAGGAAGGGAGAGGGATAGAGAGTTAGAAACATCGATGAGACAGAAACATCGACCAGCTGCCTCCTGCGCACCTTCTACTGGGGATGTGCCCACAACCAAGGCACATGCCCCTGACTGGAATCGAACCTGGGACCCCTCAGTCCGCAGGCCGGCGCTCTATCCACCGAGCCAAACCAGTTTTGGCTATATATATATTTTAATGTAGAAACCATTCTTAGCTCTTAGATCTATAAACATGGGCCACGGGCCATAGTTTTTTCCTAGAGCGGTGGCAGTCCAATAGAAATACCATGAGTCATACGCATCATTGAAACTTTCTTGGATCTGCATTTTTTTTAAAAAATATATTTTATTGATTTTTTACAAAGAGGAAGGGAGAGAGAGAGTTAGAAACATCGATGAGAGAGAAACATCGATCAGCTGCCTCCTGCACATCTCCTACTGGGGATGTGCCCGCAACCCAGGTACATGCCCTTGACTGGAATCGAACCTGGGACCTTTCAGTCCGCAGGCCGACGCTCTATCCACTGAGCCAAACCGGTTTTGGCTGGATCCGCATTTTTAAACAGTTAAAAGATGGGTGAGATTAGCCCCAGGAATGTCGTTCCTTTAACCCAGCATATCTAAAATAGCATTTCAGCATGTAATTAATATAGAAAAACTTGGTGTTCATAGAACATTCAGATCAGCTGCATTTCGATTGCTTAAGAGCCACATGTGGGGAGAAAAGGCCTGCTGTACTGGGGAGTTCAGATCGGCCCCCTCTCTGTCCATCTTCCCCATCTGTGATATGGGTGTGATCATATCCCCGCTCAGTACTTGGGGATGTTGAAGATTTAGCAGGATGTCAACTCTGAGCACATAAGAGTTTGTTGGATGGAGAAAAGTGTGGGGAGGATGGGCCAGCCAGCAGGCGGAGTCTGTGCCCAGCCCTGTGGTGACGGAAAGCATGGCATGCTTGTGACGTGCAGGGATACAAGGGGTCGAGCCTTGGCCAGTGACTAACAAGTCTAGAATCAATGGGAGGATCTGCTCTGGGTGGCCCAGCCTCTGCTAGGGCTCCTGGTCTGCAGGAAGGTGGCTGTGGAGGTCTCCAGTTCTGGTGACAGTCTGTCTACTGCGTGATTTCTATGACAGTCACTCCCCATGTTAATGGACCCTGCAGGCTCAATGCATCTAGCTAGCTTACTCACATCCTGCGGCTTACTGTCCTCCTCTCAGCTTGTCACAGTTCAAAATCCCAGAAGAGAATCCGATTGGTCGAGCTCAGCATTTGGGGTCGGTGGGTGGGCCAACTTCCCTGGGAAGTGGAAGTGGGCGTTGGCATGAGGAGAGGCAGGAAGGACATGGCTTTGGGACTAACTGGCACTGGTGAGGAGCTGGCAGGGACGGTTGCCAAGTGACTGGGTCCGATGGCGGCGGGGGGCGGGGGTATGGTGGGGATCCTGGGAGAAAAGGGGTTTGGGGGAAGGCACCAAGTCCAGTTGGAAAGCGGTGAGCCCAGGGACTTAGTCCAGCTAGAGAATCAGCTGACTCCTTAGAGAAAGCAGGTAGGCAGTGGGGGGAGGCAGAGGTGGGGTGGTTTCCCCCTGGCTTGGAGGGCCGGGGGGGCGGGGGGAGCACTGATGGATTTCTCAAGGGCTTCTGAGAACTAGAACAGGGCACATCCTATTCACATTGAGAGAGAAAAGCACCCCAGGTGAGGGGTCCTGCATATGCAAAAGTGTGGAGTTCAAAAGCCTGGGGGTTGCCCTGGCCAGTGTGGCTCAGTTGGTTGGGCATCATTCTATGCACCGAAAGGCTGCCAGTTCGATTCCTTGTCAGGGCACGTGCCCAGTGGCAGGCTCGATCCCCAGTAGTGGGCGTTCAGGAGGCAGCTGATCGATGTTTCTCTCCCTCTCCCTTCCTCTCTCTAAATAAAAAAGGCGGGGGGCTTGTCTGCTGAGCTTTGAGGGGTTTGCAGGGCAGGGGCAGGAAAGGGGAGAGGAAACTGGGGCCAAGTCTCTCCGTGCCAGCCTGCGGAGGGCTTTGGAACAGGGTAGGATGTAAATGGACTTTTCAGTCCTTGGGCCTCTGGCCCGGCTCCCTGAGGAGCCAGAAGGGAGGACGGAGAAGCGTGGTTTCCTGGAGGAAAGCACGTTAGGTGGGGACGCCTGCGTCCCTGTCTCATCCGGCCTCACTCTTGTGCGAGTCTCAGGGAAGAGCCGTCTGGCCCGCGTTTTCATCAGGTTCCGGAAACGCCTTCTCTGTCGATCTGATTGATCGATCCCCGCACTCCCTCCCGCTGAGCCTGGTGCTCAGGGCAGCCATGGCCAGTCGATTGGGGTTATCATCCGAATGCTGCTGTTATCACTTGACTGCGGAGTCTGTGAAGGCAGGCACTGCTCCTCCTTCATCTCTGGGTTATCATAATGCACAGTGCACGGGTCCCCCTATGTTCTTAATTTTTAAATATATTTTATTGATTTTTTTACAGAGAGGAAGGGAGAGGGATAGAGAATTAGAAACATTGATCAGCTGCCTCCTGCACACCCCCTACTGGGGATGTGCCCGCAACCCAGGTACATGCCCTTGACCGGAATCGAACCCGGGACCCTTCAGTCCACAGGCCGACGCTCTATCCACTGAGCCAAACCGGTCAGGGCTATGACCTTAGTCTTTACATATCTATACCGTCAGTTGCTCCCTGCTAGGGCCACAGCAGTCACACACTTTCCTGGCAGCCCTGGTCATCACCCAGCCCCCTCAGGGAAAGGGACAGGGTCCTCCCAAGACTCATTTAGGCGTCACTTCTTCCAAGAAGCATTCCTGGATTCAGATTGAGTTGAGGGTCCTTCCTCTAGGCTCCCGGGGCATCCACCATTAACACATTCACTACCGGTGCTGTTACTTTCCGTGTGCCTGCGTCTGGCTCCCCCGCTGCCTGCCTCGCTCCCCAAGATCAGGTGCTGGGGGCTCACTCACATCCGTGGGTTCCAGTGCCCAGCCGGGGGCACAAGAGGGTCGGTGTGTGGGAGAGGATCTGCGGACGTGCGGGCGGTGGGAAGGGGAGGGCCTCTCCTCTCCCTGGGTCCTGCCCTGTGTGGATAGGCTGATGGACAAAACGGTCTCAGGTCCCCTGTCACCTGTCTGTTCTTGGCACAAGCCACAGCCTGGCCCCGCTTTGTGTATTTGCTTATCTGTCTCGTTACCCCGGTCACAAAGACCCCATGTCGAGGCTTTGTCGATCTCAGGGCCAGAGGCCGTGTCTGGAAAAGGGTGGGTGGTAGGTGCTTGCGTCTGTCACTACCTCTTGCGGGAGGCGTGCGCCATCGGACGATGGAGCTATCGTGACAGAAGCCGCGTAGCCCAGGCATGAAGGGCCGGATTGCGAGCCTTGGATGAGCCGCGGGAGGACCGGGCCAGACCCCAGCTGTCTCCAGGCTCAGCGAGGACCCCAGGGCTCAGACCCTCACAAGACCAAAAGATAATCTGTCATCGGATGCCCGTGGGTCCTTGCTGACCACGGTGCCTTTCCTCGAAGGGGGTACAGAGGGAGGTCAGAGGGCCAGGCACTGGGGGGCAAGGCGCAGGAACGGGTGCTGACACCGCCGGCCTCGCTCTGCCCCCTCCTCAGCTGGCGCTGCAGACGGGCCGAGAGCCCCCACCCATCTGGCGCGTCCAGAAGGCCCTGCTGCAGAAGTTCACCCCGGAGATCAAGGACGGGCAGCGGCAGTTCTGCGCCACCAGCAACGTAAGCCTGCGGGGGCAGTACCGGGGTGTCCGGCCCAGGGCGGTGGGAGCTAGGGAGTCGGGGCTGCCCCGATGGGGGGGTGAAAGGAGTTTCTCTTGTGCCTCTTTCCCTCCGTAGTATTTGGGGTATTTTGGGGACGCAAAAAACCGGTACCAGCGCCTTTATGTGAAGTTTCTGGAAAACGTCAACAAGAAGGATTACGTGAGGGTCTGCGCTCGGAAACCCTGGCACCGGCCCCCAGCGCCTGTCAGGTGGGTGCCAGGGAGCCTGGGGGACAGGAGGCGGGCATGGCCAGAAGGCTGGGGGACCGGACATGCGGCAGAGGACATTGTCAGGAGGAGGGGACAGAAGAGGGCCGGACAGAGACCCAGAGAGGGATGGCGAGTCCAGGGCAGGGGACAGGCCCAGAGAGGAGACCGCCGCAGCGAGAGGGAAGGTGGCCTGTGCTTAGAGCTGTGGGCTGGACAGGGGGATCCCAAGAGGAGAACTTGGGGACCTTGGGGGCTGCTCACTGTTCCCTCCCATGTTCCCCCCCAGGCGCTCGGGGCAGGCCAAGGGCCCGGCCTCCGCCGGGGGCACCTCCGCCCCCGCCCCCAAGGCCCCGGGGCCGCCCCCTAAGCCTGAGACCCCTGACAAGATGACAGCTGAGAAGCCCCCAGAGCAGCCACCCGAGACGGTGGGGCCTGAGCCCCCTGCCCCTGAGAAGGCGTCCCCACTGCGGCCTGTGGAGAAGGAGAAAGAGAAGGAAAAGGAGAAGGAGAAGGAAAAGGAGAAGGAGAAGGAGAAGGAGAAGGAGAAGGAGAAGGAGAAGGAGAAGGAGAAGGAGCGGGGGACCCGTGGGGAGCGGCTGCTGCGAGGGGAGCGGGGCGCAGGCGGGCGGCAGACGCGGCCGGAGCGGAGCCTCGCCGGACAGCCCGCAGCCTCCCGGCTGCCCAAGACCCGGCCCCCCAAGGTGAAGGCCGAGCCGCCCCCCAAGAAGAGAAAGAAGTGGCTGAAGGAGGCGGCGGGCAATGCCTCGGCGGGCGGGGGCCCGGCAGGCAGCTCCTCGGACTCGGACTCATCCCCTGGAGCCCCCAGCGAGGACGGTGAGGCCCTGGGCAGCCAGGAGGCTTGGGGGGCGGGGATGAAGGCGGGGAGGGGGGGGTCTGGGGGCTTGGGACTCCAGGCCTTCAGAAGGAGGCACGGGCCAGGGCTGTCCAGAGGGTCCAGGTAGTGTGAGCAAGACTGTCACAATAATAAGTAAATTAAAAATGCTAGCAGGAGCCTGGCCAGTGTGGCTCAGTGGTTGAACATCGACCTACGAACCAGGAGGTCAGGATTCGATTCCCAGTCAGGGCACGTGCCCGGGTTGCAGCTCGAATCCCGGTGTGGGGCATGCAAGAGGCAGCTGATGGATGATTCTCTGTCATCATTGATGTTTCTCTCTCTCTCTCTCTCCCTCTCCCTTCCTCTCTGAAATCGATAAAAATATATTATATTTAAAAACAACAACAACAAACTCACCTCTTTAAAAAAGTAATAATAACAGCTAAAGCACCTGTTTGCCTATTGCAGGTACCAGATGTGAGCTCCATTGCGGAGCGTGGTGTCTGATTTATGATGACAGTCACGACAGCGATACTTGTACATATATGTACAGCAGTCAGGTGCTTACGAGGCAGTAGGCACCGTTCTGAGCATTTTAAGTCATTTTATCTCGACCTAAACCCTGTAGTTATCCTTGGCTTTCCAGATGAGGAAACTGAGGCACTGGGAGGTGACTGACTTGCTCAAGGTCACACACTTCCAGGTAGAGTGCAGGGGTAGCAGTTTCGTTGTTTGTTTTTCATTACTGATTCATTTTTCTTTATTCTTAATTTGTAATATTTTTTTACTTATTGATTGATTTTCAGAGAGAGAGAGAGAGAGAGAGAGAAAGAGAGAAAGAGAGGAAGGGAAAGAGACAGAGAGAAACATCAGTTGGTTGTTCCACTTACTCATGCCTTCATTGGTTGCTTCTTGCGTGTGCCCTGACTGGGGATCGAACCTGCAACCTCGGCCTATCGGGACGATGCTCTAACGAACTGAGCTACCTGGCCAGGGGGCAGGGTAGCTGTTCTAAAAGAGACTAAACATACAGCTACTCAAATGAGAGCTGGAATTGTCTTTCCATCAGAGCCCTGACAGGTGGGAGGTTTCATGGCGAATCAGAGGCTCTTCTCCAGGTTGTCTAGGGCCCCCCCACTTTTCTCTCCTTTTGCTGTTCTGCTGTCCCCCAGGATGCTGCCTTTAAAAAAAAATATTATTTTTTTATTGATTTCAGAGAGGGAGAGAGAGATAGAAACATCAATGATGAGAGAGGATCATTGATGGGCTGCCTCCTGCACGCCCCACACTGGAGATTGAGCTCGCAACCCGGACATATGCCCTGATCGGTAATTGAACTGTGGCCTCCGGGTTCATAGGTTGATGCTCAACCGTTGAACCGCACTGGCTAAGCCCAGCAGCCCTGTCAGTAGGAGTGGAGAATGGCTTCACTTTTAAGTGACAGATTTGAGTGGGCGTGGCCTGCATCCTGTTTCTCATAGCCCATTGGCCAGAGCCAGTCACATGGCCACAGCTAGCTGCAAGGGAGTCGAGCTGTGCTGAATCGAGCCTGGTAGAAGCATTTAAAGCTGGGACTGGAAGGTATAGCAAGGAAGGAGGTTTCCGAAAGGCCTCGATTTGCAGGCCTTTTCTTCCCTGGCCCTCAGTTCTTTTTTTCTCAAACAAGTTTATGCGTCTAAGTCACATACCATCAGGCTCACCTATTTTAAAAACATGTAATTCACTGGCTTTAGTCTAGTCATAGAGTTATTCACCTGGGTAATCAGTGTTAGAACATTTACATCATCAAAGAGGAGAACCCTGCACCCTGTGGCTGTCACTCCCCTTCCCTCCCTCCAGCCCTAATGTCCAATCTCCATAGGTTTGCGTATTCCGGACATTTCCGATAAGCGGAGTCATGCCATTCGCGGCCTTTTGTGTCCGGCTTCTGTCATTTAGCATAATACTTGTGAGGTTCACCCATGTCATGGTGCTTCATCCCTTTTTTCTGGCTGAATAATATTCCATTGTCTGGACCGACCACGCTTTATTTATCCAAGTACCAACTGGTTGGGTGGACGCTGCTCTGAACATACATGGGCAGCCCTGAGTTTTCGGAGCCTGGGAAACGGGCACTGAACTCTGTACTCGCAGAGGGAACAGTTCCCCTTCCAAGGGTCGGTATCCATCTCTGGGTCCGGCCCCCCTCGCCCCATTCAACGGGGACTCCCTCCAGGGGAAGGACTGGGTACCCTGAAGGCTTTGCCCAGCTCAGGAGGCCTCAACACCGACCCTCCTGCTTGTCGGCGACCAGCCACCCTCTATGACCTGGAAGCGGATGCTCTCTCCTCTCCCGTGTACCCAGTGAGAGTTCTAGAAAGAGGCTGCGGTGCCATCTTCTCTCCTCTCCCTTTCGTCCACTCCCGTCCGGCTTCCTCAGCCTCTTGCTGCAGGTGCTTATTGAGCACCTACTATGGGCCACAACTGCGGTCCCAGCTGTGAACAGAACAGGCAAAAACATGTGTCCTCTGGGAGCTCAGAGTCCAGCCGGCGGCGGGGGAGGCGATCAGATAACGATGTTACTTACGTAATAGAATACAAAGCAATATGAAAAGCCATCGGTGTGAGGCGGGGGGAGGGGGTGGGACGGCCGTGAAGAAAAATAAATCCCGGAAAGGGGATCCAGGCGGCCTACGGGGTGATATTTTGGGGGAAGGGAGGGCGTTGGGGAGGCTCCTGGCAGTGACACAGAGAGCAGAGAACAGAACGCAGCGAAGTCATGTGACTTCGAGGGAGAGAACATTCCAGGCTGGGCGTGTCAAGGGATCAGGAAGGAGGCCAGTGGCCGGAGCAAGCAGGAGAGGGTGACAAGTGAGGGCGGAGAAGGAACAGGACCAGATCTGGGAGGGACACGGGGCCTGGGGCTTAGGGGCCTCACTGGCAGGATTGCGCCCTGAGCGACACAGGAGACGGGGGTGGGTTTGGGTTGAGGCCTGAGGGCGTCTGACGCCCACTGCCAAGGGGTCACCAGGGACCCTCAATCTGCATGAACCAAGTGCACATTTTCTCCTGCTGCTGCCTTCCTGGGTCCTCCTCGCGGCCCTCCTGCTTGTCTTTTCTCCCCGACGCCCTTCCGTGGGCGCCCCTCCGTGCCCTGTCCTTGGCCCTGTTGCTTCTCATCCTCCACTGCTCATCTGGCAGCTCCCACAGGTTCCCGAGCCTCAGGGTCGTCCCTTCCCCCCCGGCCGCCCTCCAGGCCTCCTACGAGCCCTCCTCCCTCCCCGCCCACTGAGCTCCCTCCTTGTCCTAGATTCCCTGTCTCAGGGACAGTCCCCTCAGCCACCAGGCCAGACCCTCGGGCACCACGACATCCGAGAAGTCCCCAGTCCTGCCCCTCGCTCACTGCCCCATCCCCCTCTGCGCTTTCCCACAGGCCCCACCCCTACCCCCATCGCCATAGCCTGTCCCTCCGGCCCTGCCCGGCTCCAGCCTCATCCTCTCTTACCTGGTCCATTGCCCTGACCTCTGGTCTCAGGCCTCCTGTCGGTCCCCCATGTGGCCTCAGAGGGGCCTTGCTCCCTTTTCTCACCCCTCCCCTGCTCACAGCCCTCCCGTGGCTTCCTAGCACCCACCGGGACAAGCAAGCCCTTGCCCTCGGCACCTCTCGCTGGGGGCCCGGCCTTGTCTGGCTTGCACGGATAAGGTGCAGTCCGCTCCCATATCTCCTCCCTCCATCTTGCCCTTTGTGATCTGATCTCTGACTTGATTCACCGGTTTAAACTGCTTCTTTAGACCCTGTGGAAGCTGCATCGAACTAGTCAGACGTGAAGTTTACCAGCCTGGAATGCCGTTTCCTAATGCTCTTTCCTGCCACGGGTTCCTGGCAGCCCGCCCCGTGGGCCTGGGCCTCCCTGAGAGCAGGGATTTCTCTCCTGGCCCCTGGCGCTCAGAACGCTGTCTGCGCCTCGGGTAGCGTCAGAGCAAGTTGGAATCATGACCTCGTATCCCCTGTGTGTCCCCCCCCCCCCCCCCCCCCAGAGCGGGCAGTTCCCGGGCGTCTGCTGAAGACCCGGGCGATGCGGGAGATGTACCGGAGCTACGTGGAGATGCTGGTGAGCACCGCGCTCGACCCGGACATGATCCAGGCCCTGGAGGACACGCATGGTGAGCTGAGGCCTGGAGCGGGAGCTGGGGAGCCCTCCTTCGCCCCCCACGCATTGTGGGGCTGTGACTCTTCTGACGCGCCCTCCTCGTCTTGCAGATGAGCTGTACCTCCCGCCCATGCGGAAGATCGACGGCCTCCTGAACGAGCACAAGAAGAAAGTCCTGAAGCGGCTGTCGCTGAGCCCCGCCCTGCAGGTGCGTGGGAGGCCCCGAGGTGGGGCGTGGAGGGCGCGTGCGCCTGTGGGCCAGTGCCGTGGTCCCCAGGACATCTGGAGGGAGAGTCCGGCTTGGCCAGGAGAAAAGTTGAGAGCAGGGGTTCTGAAGGTCTGGGATGGACGGCTGGGAAGGCCCAACAGAGTGCGGTTGTGGAAGGCAAGTTTGGGGACAAAAGGTAAACTGAGGCCTGCACAAAGGGCTCGATGACAGAGAATCTCAGGCTTCAGTATACATTTTTTAAAATATATTTTTATTGCCCTGATAGGTTTGGCTCAGTGGATAGAGCATCGGCCTGGGGACTGAAGGGTCCCGGGTTCGATTCCGGTCAGGGGCATGTACCTTGGTTGCAGGTGCATCCCCAGTGGCGGGTGTGCAGGAGGCAGCTGATCGATGTTTCTCTCTCATTGATGTTTCTGACTCTTTGTCCCTCTCCCATCCTCTCTGTAAAAAATCAATAAAATATATTTAAATAAATAAATATATATATAGAGAGAGAGGTTTTTTTTATTGATTTCAGAGAGGAAGGGAGAGAGAGAGACACATCAAAGGTGAGAGCGAATCGTTGATCAGCTGCCTCCTGCACACCCCACACTGGGGACCAAGCCTGCAACCCAGGCATTACCCCAACCAGGAATCGAACCGTGGTCTCCTGGTTCATAGCTCGATACTCAACCACTGAGCCATGTTGGCTGGCCCATCTACACGATTTCCCTCTGGAATGGCTAGGGTTCTGGGGTGGACTATCAGGGTGACTCCAGGAATTCTGGGATAGAATATCAACCCTGAGATTCTGATAGGGAAGTTAGTGTCATGCTGAGAATCTTGGGGTAGAATGTTAGGGTGACTCGGATTCCTGGGATGGAATGTTAATCCACCCTGAAAATTCTGGGGGGGGTGTACGTCTAGTTCAGAGAATTCTAGGATAGGTTTTAGGCTGGCTTTGGAAATTCTTGGTGGGACGTTAGTTTGCATCAGAAAGTAGGGCCTGAAATGTTAGCCTGGTTCTAGAGCCCTGGCTGGGATGTTAGGAGCACTCTTGAGAATTCTGGGATTGCCTGAGTAGAAGTCTGGGTAGGATCTCGTGCTAGGGTTAAGAATTCCATTATTTAGCCCTAGCCAGTTTGGCTCAGTGGATAGAGCATCGGCCCTTGGACTGAAGGGTCCCGGGCACATACCTTGGTTGCAGGTTCCCAACCCTGGTCAGGGCACATGCAGGAGGCAACCAATCGATGTGTCTCTCTGTCTCTCCCCCTCCCACTCTCTAAAAATCAATGGAAAAATATCCTTGGGTGAGGATTAACAAAAAAAAAAAAAAAAAAAAAAAATCAGATCTTTAAAAAAGAATTCCATTATTTTTAAAAAAGGAGCCCTGGTCGGATAGCTCAGTAGGTTAGAGCCTCATCTTGATATGCCAAGGTTTGGGGTTCAATCCCTGGTCAGGGCACATACAGGAATCAACCTATGAGTGCATAAATGAGTGGAACAACAAATCGATGTTTCTCTCTCCCCATCCCTCCCTTCCTCTTATCTAAAATCACTTTAAAAAATTATTTTAAACAAGACAAGCCATTATAGAATATACGCATACCTCATCTTACTGAGATGCACAGATATTGCATTTTTTTACAAATTGAAGGTAAGACCCTCCACCAGCCAAAAGCTCACAACTCGCAAAGGCTCAGATGATGGTTAACATTTTTTTTTTTTGCAATAAAGTATTTTTAAATGAAGACATGTACATTTTTTTAGACAGCATGTTATTGCACACGTCATGTTCTACAGTATGCACCTGGAAACCAAAAATTGTGTGGCTTGCTTTATGGCGATGCCCGCCTTATTGCGGCATCTGTTTTACGGCATTGGCCGCCTTATTGCTGTGTCTCTTTAACGCAATGTCCGCCTTATTGCTGTGCCTGTTGTAGGGCGATGCCCGCTTTATTGCGGCATCTGCTTTACGGCATTGTCCGCCTCATTGCGGTATCTCTTTACGGCAATTGCGGCGCCTGCTTTAGGGCGATGCCCGCCTTATTGCGGTGTCTCTTTAAGGCGATATCCGCTTTATTGCTGTGCCTGTTTTAGGGCGATTCCCACTTTATTGCAGCGTTTGCTTTAGGGCGATGCCCGCTTTATTGCAGTCAGTGGTCTGCAGTGGAGCCCGGGGTCGCCAGCGCATGCCTGTCTTAGGACCGGTCTGAGGGTGAAGGAGGGAATGCCAGCCTGGCTTTAGAACTCTGGGATGGACTGTTCCCTGGCGCCAGGGGTTCTGGACTGCAGGTTGACTCCGAGAATTTTGAGTAGGATGTCGGGGTACCTCTGAGAGTCCTGGGTGGAAGGAGCTGACGGAGAATCCTGGGCCGCGAACAAAGCACACACAGGCCACCGGGCAGGCCGGGGCTCCTTGGTCCGTTGAAGAAAGCAAGACTCCCGGTCGTCTCTCGGTCGACAGCCTGGGGGAAACTAAGGCCTCGGGCGACCTGGGGAACCTGAGAACTGGGCGGTGGGTTTGGGGTGTGCGGGTCCAGAGGGGTGTCCCACTGACCCCTCCCCCTCCCTCCCACAGGACGCCCTGCACACGTTCCCGCAGCTGCAGGTGGAGCAGAGCGGGGAGGGCTCCCCCGAGGACGGGGCCGTGCGGCTGCGGCCGGCCGGGGAGCCCTACAACCGCAAGACGCTCAGCAAGCTCAAGAGGAGCGTGGTCCGGGCCCAGGTGGGGCCGGGGAGGGCGGGCAGGGCCGGGGAGGGGGGCTGCCCGGTGCGGGGGCGGGGGGTGCTGAGGCTTCTCTCCCCGTCTGCCCAGGAGTTCAAGGTGGAGCTGGACAAGTCGGGATACTACACGCTCTACCACTCACTCCACCACTACAAGTACCACACCTTCCTGCGCTGCCGGGACCAGGTGAGTCCCCCACAGCGCCCTTGGGATCCACCTCTACTGGGCTCTGCCATGGATCCAGGGGCCTGGCCCCCAGCCCTCCTCCCTCAGACCCAGGAGTCCAGGCCCCCAGCCCCTCCTCCCTCGGACCCAGGATCCCAGGCCCCCAGCCCCTCCTCCCTCGGACCCAGGATCCCAGGCCCCCAGCCCCTCCTCCCTCAGACCCAGGGGTCCAGCTCCCAGCCCCTCCTCCCTCAGACCCAGGAGTCCAGACCCCAGCCCCTCCTCCCTCAGACCCAGGAGTCCAGACCCCCAGCTCCTCCTCCCTCAGACCCAGGGGTCCAGCTCCCAGCCCCTCCTCCCTCAGACCCAGGAGTCCAGACCCCAGCCCCTCCTCCCTCAGACCCAGGAGTCCAGCTCCCAGCTCCTCCTCCCTCAGACCCAGGGGTCCAGCTCCCAGCCCCTCCTCCCTCAGACCCAGGAGTCCAGACCCCCCAGCTCCTCCTCCCTCAGACCCAGGGGTCCAGCTCCCAGCCCCTCCTCCCTCAGACCCAGGAGTCCAGACCCCCAGCTCCTCCTCCCTCAGACCCAGGAGTCCAGGCCCCCAGCCCCTCCTCCCTCAGACCCAGGAGTCCAGACCCCCAGCTCCTCCTCCCTCAGACCCAGGAGTCCAGGCCCCCCGCCCCTCCTCCCTCAGACCCAGGAGTCCAGGCCCCCAGCCCCTCCTCCCTCAGACCCAGGAGTCCAGGCCCCCAGCTCCTCCTCCCTCAGACCCAGGAGTCCAGGCCCCAGCTCCTCCTCCCTCAGACCCAGGAGTCCAGCTTCCAGCCCCTTCTTCCTGGACACTGATCCCTAGACCCCCGCCTCCTCCCACCCCAGGCCCTGGTGGCCGCCTGCCCAGCTCCGTGTTTAAACCCCACAGACCCTGGCCATCGAGGGCGGCGCCGAGGACCTGGGCCAGGAGGAGGTGGTGCAGCAGTGCATGCGGAACCAGCCGTGGCTGGAGCAGCTCTTCGACTCCTTCAGCGACCTGCTGGCCCAAGCACAGGCCCACAGCCGCTGCGGGTGACCCCACCTTCTGTGGGGGGCGGGGCACCTCCTCCTTGAACCAAGAATTGGGACAGAACTGTGTCCTCAGGCGCTAACCCCTAGGCCCTGTGGCCAGGGGACAGGGAGGGTCACTGGTCAGGGTGTGTCCGTGTTGTCCCTACGGGGCAGGGTTCAGAGTTCGACTCCCCTCTCTCCCCAGCCCTCTCCACTCCCTCCCCACCCCTCCCACTGTCCGGTGTACAGAGAAATTATTTATATATATGTATAAATGTCTATTTAGTAACGGTTTCCCCTCTCCCCCTCGCCCCATTCCCCCCTCCATGGCCATAGCCCTCACCCCCTCCACCTTGTACATAATGTATAGGAAAAATCTATGTATGGTTGAGGGGGGTGGGGCCGCTTTAGAGAGCTGGGGGACCCACTGACCCCCAAGCACCCCCCCGTTACAGGCCAAGATCTTTGCTAAAGGCCATTCCCTCCCCAGGGCTCTCGGTGTCCAGTGGGAGGGGGAAAACGCATCTTGTTAATTATTTTTAATCTTATTTATTGTACATACCTGGGGCGGGGGCTGGGGAGGTGGAGGGGGGAGAGGGTCCCCTCCTGTTGCCCCTCCCACTCCTTTTCTACTGCGATGTGTCTGTGTCTCCCCCCAGCACACACCACCCCCCTCCCATTGTTGTCTGGATGTGGTTCTATTTTTTATCGGTCTCCCCTCCCCTCTTCCCTCTCTCTAACCCCTCCGCTCCCACCCCCCCTCCACCCGTTGTCTCTTGCTCTTTCTTGGGCTTCTGTACAACTCAACTTGTATACACTGTGTACACACAACCAGCCAAACGAAAACCCGACGGCAAACACTTGATGGTCCGGCTGGAGTGGCTCTGTCCCGCGGCGTCTGGGCGGCGGCCCCCGGGGTGGCACGGGCAGAGGGTCCGGAACGGGAGTGCGGCTTTTCTGGAGCCCCAGGTGGTGGTTGCGCCGGGCACCATGTATCTGCTATGTCTCGCTGTGTAACAAAGAGCCCCACCCCACAATTTAGTGACTTAAAACAAGAAGCATCATTGTATGGTTTCTGAGGATCAGGGATCGGGGAGTGGGTTTCCTGGGTGGTGCCGGCCTCGCTCTGTCACCGGGGTGCCATCGGGTCATCAGCCAGCGGGCAGAGGTTCTGGGGGAGGGAGGAGGGACCGAGGGACCGAGCCATCTTATTCCCAGGGCGGAAGGTGGGACTCGGGGCGGCCCGTCCTCAAGGATTTGGCGGGAGTTTCAGGATCTACTTTTAAGGTGGCTCATTCGCATGGCTCTTGGCCTCAGGTCTTGCCACATGGACCTCGCCCACCCATAGGGCATCTTGAGCGTCTTCACAGAGCAGGCAACCCAAGGGGAAGGGCAAAGAGGAAGCCAGGAGGTTGGTTTTGTTTGTTTTGTTATTTTTTTTTTTACTGATGTCAAAGAGGAAGGGAGAGGGAGGGACAGAAACATCCATGATGAGAGAGAATCACTGATCGGCTGCCTCCTGCACGCCCCACACTGGGGATCAAGCCCGCAACTGAGGCATGTGCCCTGACCGGGAATCCAGCTGACCTCCTGGTTCATAGGTTGATGCTCAGCCACTGAGCCACGCCGGCCGGGCACAGAACCAACTTTTTAGTAAGCTCCTGGGAGGATTCAGATGCGCATCCGAGTTTGAGGAGCAACGCTCTAGGACGAGAACTTGAACCCTGGAGTTCGGCTGGGAGCACTCTAGAACCCGGCCTATAAAGCAGTGAGTCAGCCATTCTGGAGCCTGGATACATGTCAACAAAGAGAGACTCTTGACGCCCTAGGACCGTGGTCGGCAAACTGCGGCTCGCGAGCCACATGCGGCTCTTTGGCCCCTTGAGTGTGTGGCTCTTCCTAAGCCTTAGGGGTACCCTGATTAAGTTAATAACAATGTACCTACCTATATAGTTTAAGTTTAAAAAATTTGGCTCTCAAAAGAAATTTCAATCGTCGTTGTACTGTTGATATTTGGCTCTGTGGACTGAGTGTGCCGTCCACTGGTCTAGACCATGGCCACAGTTATTGCTGGTTGTACAGAATGGCTAGAAACACTTGGGGACATGATGGGAGCTCGTGATGGGCCGTGGACTTTCTAGAATCTTCTTAGTTAAGAGCATTGAGAATGGACTCAAACCGTGGGGTGCTGAGCGTATAGCCCCAGAGGGAGCGGTACATTCAAGGTTCTGGATTGGAATGGATGCCAAATTGGGACCAAAGTCTCCAGGATCAGCGTTGTCCCAGGACAGAGCTCTGTCCTAGAAAGTGGATGGGCGTTGGGGTTAGAATAACCTTGTGGTTGGTTGGCCTTTGTCATTCCATTGTTCCAAGTGAATCCCAGCTCTCGCACTAGCTGGACAAGGTGGAGAATAGCCTCCCGTCCTCAGTTTTGTCATCTGTAAAATGGGCTTTCGGCGAGATGAAGGAAACCTGTGTGAAGCACTCGGCACTGCAAGCGCTTAGCTGCTGTTCCCCTTGGCAGGAGGCCTCAAGGGTTTGTGGGAGGTCCAAGAGATGGCGAGAAGGGTTGAGAGAGAGGCTGACAAAGGTGGACAAAGAACCCAGAGAGACAACCCCTGACAGGGCCCGCCAGAGCCCAGGGGAGGCAGGAACCAGAGAGGAGAGACTCACGGGTGCACACATGTGCCTTAGGGAGATGCCAACTAGGTCATCCCAGCCTCTGGCTGTTGTCGGATGAGCCTGGAATGGCGGTGGCTGCGAACCTTCCAAAAATGGCCTGCCAGCTGTCGTGTGGGTTTGTATGTGCGCCTTGTTCTGGGGGCAAACGGGAGCTTTCATCAGCTTCTCAAAGTGCATCTGGGTCCTCCCAGAGGCAGGGTGTCCCGGCCAAGGACTTGGCCCTGTTAGGCAGACCTTGTGCTGGAGGCGTGCCTCACCCCCGGCTGGGACTTGGGTGGGGGTGTCGGGTCTTATCTGGAAACTGCTAGAAACATCCCCCACCACCACCACCAGTCCCTCCCCGTCCCCCCAGAGGTGGGCCTCACTGAGCAGAGGTTCTGGGGGAGGGGAACGATCTTGCGGGACAATGAGTCCGAGCCAGGCTTATTCCCAGGGCGGAAGGTGGAACTCCTGCCAAGGATTCTGTGATAATGAAACCCGGAAAGGGATCGTCGGCTAATCGTTGTTCTGATCTGGAGTACAGAGGGACATTCATGGGGCTGGGGCCGGAGCACAAGGCACTGAGGGTGCCCCGGGCACCGTGCTCATCGCCTGTGTGCCTCTTGCCCTGGGGAGTGGCTCTGTGGTCACCACAGCGCAGGGTACCCCGACCGAGGTGGCGGAGCGGGGTTCGAACCCAGGCAGCCCGCTGCCAGGGCCCTGCAGGACCATCGCTACCCCAGGCCCAGGAAAAGCCGGTTCTGGGTGGGTGTGAGCGGAGCATTTCCGGCCGGGATTCTGTGGACACTGAGATGCGGGGGGGAGGGGGCACAGGTCAGTGACTAGTGACAGCTCATTAGGTGGAGGTCAAAGTTCAGGCCTGGGGACATCAGGGGTGGGGCTCCGGCCTGGTGTGTTGAGTCGGTGTTGGGGTTCAAAGACGCCTGTCCGGTGGGCTTGGGAGATGGGTGAGTGGTGGTCTCAGCCTTCGAGATCAGCAAAGAGAGAGCGGAATTCAGGGGTCCTGGATTGAATGTTGGGGAACCAAACGTTTGCAAACGGAAGGGTCCTAGCAACTTATGTCTGGTGGCCTTGAGATACCCGGCACTTCTCCTCCCAGGAGAGAGGCTCAGATGGGGTGTGTCCACACCAGCCCGAAGTCGGACTCAGGGTTTAAGACTCGGACGTCAGCCCACCCAGTTGGGAACTTTCTGGAACTGAGAACTTGCCAGCTGGCTGCTCGGACACCATTCCGTCCACCTGTCCCTTTCTCCTCCTCCGGCCAGAAGCCCTCGCAAACATACATCGGAGGCGGGAGGGGGCGGGCGGGGTTTGGAGCGGCTGCTGCCTGTCTCCAAAGTCTGGAACTTTCTAGAACACCAACGGGCCTCTCTGGGGTGGTGGGGATTTGCCTGTTTGCATTGGGGTAGCCACTAGCCACATGGGAGGAATGAACAGGCCCTTGAAATGTGGCCAGTGTGACTGAGGACAGTCACATGCCCTGGCCCTGGCCAAGTAGCTCTGTTGGTTGGAGCGTCATGCTGATCCCACCAGGGTTGCGGGTTCGATCCCCAGTCAGGGCCCATGCAGGAAACTGGTGGGTGCATGGACGGGTGGGACAACGGATCCACGTTCCTCTCCCTCTCCCTCTCTAGGATCAATGGGGGAAAAATAATCTCTCTCTATATAAAAGCCTAATATGCAAAGTGTCCCCTCAGGAGTTTGACCAACCAGGAGTTGGATCGCTCTCTATGATGTGTGCTGGCCACCAGGGGGCGGCGCGGACTGAAGGAAGGCCCCGGCCAGCAGCCGGCAGCTGCTAGGTACCCTACCTGTGCACAGATTTCATGCACTGGGCCTCTAGTAATAAATGGTCACCTGCAGCTTCTGGCTACCATATTGAACAGTGTCCTTTTAGCATGTTCCAGGAAAACAATTCTTTTTCAAACGTTAAACCTCATCCCAGCAAATGCCCGCTGACACAGGAAAGGGTGGAGTGGCCTGTTGCAGGGTAAGTGGGGTCCAGACACCTGGCCCACCTCGTTCTCGATGGCCCTGCCCCCACCAACACGGGGTTCTAGATCCGATGGTTCTAGGTGGGCCGAGGCTTTCGTGTGCGCCTGCCCTGAGTTCACCGACCTCCTCTGGCCCTTTCCCCTCCCACACAAGCGCCTCCCGACACTGGCAGTGACGTTTATTTCTCTGGGGCGGGGTTATATACAGCAGTGGCCCGGACTGGAGGCCCGGGAGCCCCTCGCCCCCACCAGGGGCCCGGGTGGGGGCAGGAGGCATTGGCAGAGGCACGCGGTGGCAGTGGCCGCAGGCCGGGGGTCGTGGGTGGGGGTGTAGTGTGGCCTGGGAGACCCCGCTGGGGAAGGGCAGCTGGTCCCGGGAGCGCGTGCTGGTTCCTCTACAGGACGACGCAGGGGCAGCTCCTGGCCTTCTTCCTGGGGGAGCTGGGCGGGCTGGGCGGCAGCTCCTGCTCCTGGTACTTCCTGTGGGAAGAAGCTGGTGAGTTTGGGCCCCAGGGGTTGGGGACAGAAGATGGGGGGTGGAGTGGGGGGGGAGCCCTCCACTCACCGGACAGCCCGCACCAGCTGCTCGAAGGCCTCGTCCACGTTGAGGCGCAGTTTGGCCGAGGCCTCGAAATAGGCCACGTGGTGGGAGGCACTGAAGGTGTTGGCTTCAGATCGGGGCACCTGTGGGGGTGGGGGGGAGACACCCGGGAGACTCAGGTCCCTGCACCCAGGATGGGGCAGAAGGACAGACACTGTGCGCTGGGATGGGGGGTGGGGGGTAGGCGTCACACATGGTGGGCGGGGGGCTCCAATAGAAAGTTCCAGAGATCAGATGGGGGACACCAGGGGGGGCTGGGCACCATCTGAGGAGCGGAGAGGCTGCACAGACATCTGCCCTCCGGCAAGTGAGGTGACAGTTCATCAGGCAAAGAAGTGGGGTGTTCCCAGCAGAGGCCTGAGCCCTGCAGCCAAGGCTGGAAATCCCCAAAGGCTTTCTCTACAACTGTGCTCTGCGTGCAATCCCCTGGCAGAGGGAAGTGGTGGGAGCAGAGAAAGGAAGGGCGAGACCACGGCGGCACCCAGGGCCAGGTGGAAGAGCTGGTTCCCACCCCCACCCCCCACGACGGGGCCTATGGGGAGCCACAGAGGGCTGGGAGCAGGCGGGGGGCGGCTGGACCCAGTGGGAGGTGGATGCAAAGGTCCCCGGTGGGAACAAGAGGTGGGGGTTGAGGGGAGGGGGTGGAGCAGAGTCAGGGCTTGGGGACCTGGGGACCAGCCACCTCTCCCGGGAACTCCTGGGTGCAATGCCGGGGACTCAGAGCGACCGGCTTGGGGGGGCGACACATCCAGGGACCCGTGTGACAGTGGGGGGGGCAGGATCACACCGGCCAGAGGAGGATGCTGATGTGCAGAGAGACAGGGAGGTGTGCCACCCTCCCAGGCTGAGACGGGGGTCCCCGGGCGCCTCGGACCTGGCGCTGCGCTTCCAGATCCGCCTTGTTCCCGACCAACACGATGGGGAAGTCGTCGCGGTCCTTGACCCGGAGGATCTGCGTGAAGAGCTTGCTCACCTCGTTGAAACTGCAGAGGAAGCCCAGAGGCGTGAGGTCCGGCAGCTCAGCACACCCCCCCCCCCCCCGCCCCTCCCTTGCTCTGCAGCCTCCCGGCTCCTCTCACCTCTGCCGGTCGTTAATGGCAAACACCAGCAGGAACCCGTGCCCGGCGCGCATGTACTGCTCCCGCATGGCGCCAAACTCCTCCTGGCCCGCGGTGTCCAGGACTGCAGGGAAGGGGAGAGGGCCGCCATGTGGACAAGGCTCCCCTGGCCATCCCCAGGCACCCTTGGCCACACCGCCCCGACCCCCGCCACTAGCCCCCCATGCGCTCTCGGCCGCCCTCACTGTCCAGCCGGGCCGGGACGCCGTCCACGGTGCAGATCTTGGTGTAGGAGTCTTCGATGGTGGGGTCGTAGTCAGAAACGAAGTAGGACTGGAGGGGTGGGGAGAGGGGGGACGCTGTGACTCCACCGCCCCAGCAGGGTTGGCACAGCTCTGCCCCTGGGGCCCGCCTGGCCTGCCCCGCCCCACTCTCTGGGTCTCTGTCCCCTGTCTCTTTGGCTCTATCGTCCTCGTTCTGGCTTTCCCTCCCTCCCTCCCTCCCTCGGCCGCCCCCAGGCCCCTGTCTGGGGGGCTCTCCTGCACTTCTGTCTCTTTCTAGTATCGAGTCCGTCTCCCGGGTCGCGGTGACCTCCTGGCTGTGTGGCGCTGAACAAATCACTTCCCCTCTCTGGACCTGTTTCCTCCTTTAGAAAATGAGTGTTAAAATAGCCCCACATGGAAGCCAGTGTTTGTGAGATTCAGGCGAAATCCAGTTAGCGTCTGAGCATTTACCACCCGGCCTGGGCAGAGTAGGTGCTCAGTTACTGGGGGCCGTGTTGTCCAGAGTTCTGCCTGTCTGTATCTGTCCCTCCTCCCTCCTCCTCCTCCTCCTCCTCCTGCTTCTCCTCCTCCTCCTCGGGCGGCTTTCAGTGTCTCCTCCCAGGGGAAGGTCCGGGTTCCAATCCAACTTTGGAGAAACTGCCCCTCCTGCAGGCCGGGCCCCTCCCTTCCTGCCTGGGTCCCGCCCGTCTCCAGCCAGGCTTTTGAGCAGTTTCGGGTCTGCCCCTGGGACAAGGGGCCCAGGGCTGGGGGGCTTTTCTCTACACAGGCAAGGGCTCCCATGCAGGCACTTGGGGGCGGGGGGTGGGGGCGGTCTCTTGAGGGGTCTGGGGCCCAGGGGCCCCTGCACTATCTTCTCCGGAGCAGACACCTTTCTAGGGTTTCTCTGAGGCAGGAGGGAGGTTTCCCTTGGGAATGGGGTGGCGTTTCAGCAGAGAAGGGGTGATCTGGCCGCTGGGGGTCTTAGGGCTGCACCCTGTCTGCTGGGGGTGGTGCTTGGTGAGGGCCTGTCCTGGAAGGAGGGGGTGGGGACCAGGCCCTGGGGGGATTAGGAGGGTGTCTTCAGCACACCTCACAAGAAGGAAGCTCAGGGGTGAGAACTAGGAGAGGGAAATCTGGGCACATTGGGAGTTTGTACTAGAATAGAAGTGCGTGTCTAGAGTCTTAGGGACCCTGACATGCATTTATGGGGTCAGAGACACTCCTCAGGAGTAGCTATTTCTGGGGGTGTCGAGAATCTGGGGGCTTCTTCCATGGAGACTGTTTTTTTGGGGGGTAGCCAGGGTTTCTGAGAGAGGCTCGGGGAGTCTGAATGGAAAATTCAAGAGTGGTTGGTTTTCCTTAGGGGGAGGGTGGAGGTCTGGGTCTCATGGGATGGAGATGGGGGAGCCCCAGGATGTGGGGTCTTAGCGTTCTCTGGAATGACCAAGGGGCACAGGACCTTTTAGAACTCTCTTGGGTCTGAGGGCACCTCTCTTAGAACTGGGTGGTCCCAGATGGGACTCGGGGGCAAAGTTTGGGCATCATTTCTAGATTCTGGGGGAGGTGCCTGAAAGGGCTAAGCATCCAGACTGGGGCCATCTCAAGGGCTTTGGGCACAAGCATTCTCCCAGTTAGGCTCTGGCTCTCAGAGGGGAAGCTGAGGTCTGGGATTTGGGGGAGATGGGGCTCAGGGTGAGAGGAAGTGGCATCTACAAGGGTGGGGGCACAGGAAAGGGCTTAGGATCTGGATGGGGCGACTTATGGATTTAACGTGCTCCCAGGAGGTGCTCAGGGTCAGGTCAACAGCGAAGGGGAGTCCTGGGCCCTGGGGGAGGACGTGAGTATAGAAGGAAGGTCCCTCAGGTAAGAGGGTGGCAGCTCTGGGGGGCTCAGGGTCACATTCTCAGGGGGATTTTTAAGATTAGAGGGCCTCATAAGAAGGTCTCAGTGACGGATCAAGAGAAGATCGGGGTCTCAGGGATCCCCCCCAAGGGCTATGTTCTGGGTCCCCGGGGCACCCCCCGAGTGAGGTCCCCACTACCTGGATGAACTGGATGGTCAGCGCACTCTTGCCCACGCCGCCGCCGCCCACGACCACCAGCTTGTGTGTCTCGCTGGGTGGGGGGTCCCCGGGTCCCGGCCCCCCGCCCCGGGGCCGCCCCCGCCCCGTCGCGGACGCCGCCCCGCTGCTCATGTCGCCTTCGCTGCCGCCGCCGCCGCTACAGCCTGGGGGGAACCGGGCGGGGCCTAGGGGGCGGGGCATGCTAATAAGCCTACTGCATAATCATGAGCTCCAGGGAAAATGACACAGTCTCGGTACACTTAAGGGGGAGGTAAGGCTAGGTAAAAGGCGGAGCTATGCTAATAGGGATTGAGGAACGACGTTCCCCGTGGAGGGGAATTCCTAGAGGGGCGGGGATATGCTAATGAGAGAAAGAGACCTGCGCTCCCAGGGAGCGGCGCCACGCGCTCTGGGCTGGAGGGCCGTCTGGGGGCGGGGCTATGCTAATACAATCTCATACTCTGGGCACACGGGTAGGAAAGATCGTTCTGGGCGGGGCTATGCAAATAAGGAGCTCCGTGAGGCCGCTTCTCAGGGCACCTCCCCAGGGCCTCGTTCTAGTAGGCGGGGCTGGCCGGCTCCCGCGCGGCCGTATATAGGCGCGCTCCAGGGAAGGAGCAGGTCCCGCGGGGAAGCTCCACCCCCGCCCTGGGATCCTGGCCAGGCTCCCGACCCGGGCGTCCGGGCTGGATGTCGTAGTCTCCGCCCGCTCAGGGACCCAGGCTTCCGGTTCCCGCTGTCCCAACCAAGCGGAAGACAGACTGGGAGGGGAGTTGGGGCCCTGGAGGAGGACAGCCCAGTAACGGGACAGGGAGGGGCCGTGAGATCACTGCATTCCTAATCCATGAGCCAGCTCGCCCAGGCCGGGACGCCTGGGTCATGAAGGGCCTATAGCCAGGAAGTCTGGGTCTTTGGAGGAAGCTGACGGCCCAGACTCCTGGGTCCCTAGGAGAGAATGGGGCTCGAGGTCTGCTTTCCTGTATCCTGGGGAGGAGGGATCTGGGGATCCTTATTATTAGGACTATCCATGTCCCGTCAAGGAGGAAGCTGAGGGCCCAGCCAGACTTGGGTCCAGGAGTTGGAGGGGCTGGGGATCCGGAATTCTTGATCCGAGGGAATTAAGGTGGGGAACCAGAACCCGTGTTCGTGTAAGGTACGAGCTTGAGACCAGGAATGGTCCGAGGGCCCAACTCCTGGATCTCAGGAAGGAGGAAGGCTCGGACTCCTGAGTCGCAGGGAGGAGGGAAATGGGAACCCGAAATCCTCTGCCGAGTGAGAGGAATAGGAATTTGGACTTTACTATCCTAAATAAGGAGGCTGTAGGGCCGGCCTTTTTGGTTCTAAATTTAGAGGGGACTAGAGGGGGATCGAGATTCTGGGCTCCCCAGAATGTGGGCGGGGCAATTTGCAGTCAATCCAATTTTTTTTTTTTTTCTACTGCACGCTCCGAACTACAATTCCCTTGCATCTATCGGGCTAAATGCTCTTTAGGTCACTTCCTGCTCCTCAGCTCTTTCCGCGCGCGCAGGGCATTGTGGGGCTACATCGCGGGCTACCGCAACCCCGCCCACTTCACCTCTCACCTCCTTGCTGTCCCCGCGTGACGGAAGCGACGCGCGGACTACGCCTCCCGGCGTGCGTCGCGCGCACCCCTGCCCAGGCGCCCCGTTGACTGTTGGGAAACTGAGTCCGGAGCCTTCCCACCAGCCTTCACGGCACCGTGCACGGTACTTGAAGTCCCGGCAAGCTCGGCGGCGTTTTAACCCCGCCCCCTCTCCTCCTCTGCTCGCGAACCTCCCCAGCCCGCCCCGCCCCGCGCCGGGGCCGGAGCCGCAGCCCGAGCGGCGGGGTAAGATGGCGGCGGTGGTCCGGGCCGCGGGGCTCGGGCCTATCGGGGTGGGCGGGGCGGAGTCGGGTCGCTAGTCGTCCTGCGGTCCTCCCCACACGCCGCGGGACCCGGAGGACTTAGCGGGGCGGCCTCCGGTCCGGCAGCGGAGGCGGAGCCTGGCGCCGAACGGGGGGCCTTCGCAAGGCCCCGGGACGCGTCTGTGGGTGCCGAGGGCATCTACGGGGCGTCCCCGTGAGAACTGGGGACGTCCACCGGGCCTGGGCCGAGGCTGGCGCCTGCCCTCCACCATGGGTCTTGTCTGTAGGCACTGTGGATCGTCTTGATGGGCTGGCCGGAGGCTAGGGTCTGTTCGGAGGGTTCTGGGGCCATCTTGAGATCTTGAGACATGTCCCAGAGGTGAGGGAGGTTTGCAAGAGCCGAGGACTGTCTGCTGAGCCGTCTGTGGCTCTGGGGTATGGCCATCGGGGCTGCGAAGTGTCTACATGGGCTGACCCGAGGATGCCACTCACCTACCCGGGTCCGGGGCCATTTAGCGGGCCTGCCGGAACGGATCCTGGGTTAGGAAGTCATGCAGGGGTGGGATGTGCCCCCCAGGGGAGGGAGGCCGATACTGAGACGTGCTGAGAGGCCTGGATGGGTCTCCCGCGTCTGGGGAGCGGCTGATCGGAGTGACAGGAGGCCGGGGGACAGTTAGAAGGACCTGGACCCGCTCGGTGGCTTTGAGTGTTGCCTGCCCGGGTGCAGCCTGGATGCCCGGAGCAAATTCGAATGCCTTTTGGGCCAGATAATCAGATGGAGAATAAGACAAAGGAGATTATTGGAAAATATGCGGAACTCAAATGTGCTTGCACTTTAGAAGGTAATTCAAATGAGAGGAAAAAAAAAAAGTCTTCAAAGTCTGCATTGCCTTGGGGCTCTGGAGTGAGCATTCGTCCACATGAGTCGGGAGCAGTCCCTAGGATCGACCCCCTAGCCATCGGGTGCAGCGCTTCTCAAACTCTCTTGACCTTGATCTACAGTTCTAAGAAATACATTTTTCATTGAGACCCCCAGTACCTACTGACATATATATTTAACCGTATACCCGCGTCCCGTTGCTATTTCCACTTAGTACTTGCAACGTGAAGGATTTTCTACTGTGTTCTATGGATTTACTGTCTGTGATCAGCCGTTTGTGAAGCACTTATACCGCTATCGGTGGGACTCATTCACTGATCTAGAGGGACCTAGCAATGTCTGCAGAGCCTTGTCAAGTAAAAAAAGAAAAAGAAATGTAAGGAGCCACTGGTATGTGTGTCTTCACAGCTTGGGGCATGCCTGCATGGGCAAGTGAGCGTCTTCATACAGAGGGTTTGGGGATCCGTGTGTCTCTCTGTAGCCTGCAGATCTGGATTAAGCTTCTGTTCTGTGAATCACTGAAACTTGTGCTTCCCCCTGGAGGTGCTGGAGGGAAGCTCCAGGGCTGGGAGCTGTCCTTAGGGCCTTATCAGGGCGGGTGTCAATGGGGAGTTAGGGAAGGAGCCTTTAGAGGGGTGGGAGGCGGCATGGGGGAGCTTTCAGAAAGCGTGAAAAATTGCCCAGCCTTCCATGGCTCAGTGATTGAGCGTTGACCTATGAACCAGGAGGTCATGGTTCAATTCCTGGTCAGGGCACGTGCCCGGGTTGCGGGCTGGATCCCCAGTGTGGGGTGTGCAGGAGGCAGCCGATCAATGATTCTCTCTCATCATTGATGTTTCTCTCTCTCTCTCTCTCTCTCTCTCTCTCTCTCTCTCTCTCTTTCTCTCTCTTTCTCTCTCTCCCTCTCTGAAATCAATAAAAAAATAATATTTTTTAAAAGCTTGAAAATCTGGTAGGAGGGAGACCAGGACAGAGGTCTTTGCAGGTATGCAGTGGAGAAAGGGGGTTTGGGGGAAGCCTGGCCCCTCGAGGCTAATAATAAAGATGATGATTATTGTTACTCTGCTGAGCACTGGGTTGAGCTAAGCCTGTGGGAGAAGCAGCTTTTTTCAGTTCTCGCCGCTGTTCTCTGAGATAGACACGCTGATTGCGCCATATACAGATAAGCACCCTGAGTGGGGGGTCAGGGGTTCGAAGCTTTCTAGGAACTGTGAGACTGGGTATTGTTGCAGGGAAGCGGGTTTGACAGCTGGAGGGAAGCCTGCAGCTGAAATGCTCCTATTTTCTGAAGCCCTCACTAAGACAACCAACCGCATCTGAAGGATGACTTCTCAGCTTCTGTATAATCTAAGAATTTCTGTGCCATCGCGAAGGCGGCAGCCATGCTTTCATGCGGTGGGCATTCAGGCCAGAGGCGATGTCCCCGGGGGGTGTCTGGTGGGCAGCGGGCCCTTCTAAGGTCAATGTTCTCATTTCAAAAGCGGCACACAGGTTTTGCAAATCACACTGTCACCGTTCCCTCTTAGATACGTAAATAGTTTGGGTCCTTCACCATCAAGGAACATGGATGACGCTTTAGGCAGTTGCGTCGTGTTGGAGGCGCAGCCAGCACTCCCGCACGCACCTCATTTTAGGAATGGCGCAGGCACGGGGCTGTGGAGCGCACTGTCCGAAAGCACAGCTCAGCGGGGAAAAATCCTGGCGTTGGGTTGGATCCCAGGAGGGTGGGCCGGCAGGTCTTACATCGGGTTGTGGCGGAAGCTGTGGGGTCTGCGGAGCTGGGTGTTGCCATAGGAGACGGGGAAGGCCGCCCCTGGACAGAGGAGGCAGCCGAAATCCAGACGAGGGAAGGGAATGGCTCTGCTCCCTCTGGTGTCTGCCCTGGACCTGGTGCCCCCCCAAGGACTGGGATGAGGTGGGGGAGAGGAGGGATGCTGAGGAGGATACTGACTGTGGGAACGTTGGAGGCCCCTGAGGTCCTCGTGACCATTCTCTGCTTTTGTCCCTGTGCGTGCACACACACCTCATCCCTCAACCCTCAGGTGACCATGGAGGAAGAAGATGAGTCTCGAGGGAAGACGGAGGAGTCGGGCGAGGATAGGGGTGACGGCCCGCCAGACAGAGACCCCACGCTTTCTCCTACTGCCTTTATTCTGGTGAGGCCTGAACCACCTGGGGCCACAGGAGGGAGGGGCTGAGAGTCTGGAATGGACTCGGGGGCCCCAGAGGGCGGAGGGGCTGGGGGCCTAGACTCTTGGCTCCTCTGAAGGGTTTGAGTCTGGTTGTAGGGTGTCCAGAATGCCTGTCTCCCCGGAGCAGAGCTCGTGACCATTTGCACGAGTCCCCTGACCGCCGCCCTTTCTCTCCACCTCTCCACCTCCCATCTTTTCTTCAGCGGGCCATTCAGCAGGCGGTGGGAACTTCCCTGCAGGGGGACCTGGCGAATGATAAAGGTACGGGGGGTTCTAGTTCCTCTGAAGCTCCCTGCCCGATCCCTGCATTCTTTACCCCAGTTTCCTTCCCGGACTTCTCCGGGGTCTCCTGGGGGCCGCCCTTGTGCTGGCGGAGGAGCTGGAGAGGAGGCTGCCGTGGAGGGTTCCCAGTCTGGTGGAAGGGAGGCAGTCGTGGCACAGAGGTAGCCTGTGGGACCCGAGCAGACAGGAGGTCCAGCTGAGCTAATGGAGGAGCCTGTCCAGGAGGGCTTCCTGGAGGGGGTGGCCTATTAGAGTTGTCCGGTGAGGAAGAAAGCCCGAAGAGGCAACAACAGGCGCATAGCACAGGGATGGGCTGCAGGACTGATCTGTGTTTCTTAGGGGCGGCTGCGCAGGGTGGGAGGGGAGGCAATAGAAGCCCATGGGGACCAGGTCAGAGCCGAGCTGCCTTGTCTGGGCTCTATCCTGAGGGCAGCTAGGAGGCCGAATGGGTGAGAGCTGGAGTCTCAGGCGGGTGTTGGGGAAGGGGTAGGTGGAGGCTGGGAGAGCAGGCAAGAGCTGGTTGCCTGGCAAGAAGGAGGGCGGGCTTCTCTTTCCTCCGCCCCCCAAAGTCTCTGCGACTAGTCCTCTGTCCTCAGTCCCCATGCATATCTCTCTCCAGATGGCTCTAGGTGTCACGGCCTTCGATGGAGGCGCTGCCGGAGCCCGCGGTCAGAGTCCCGTTCCCAGGAGTCAGGGGGAACTGACACGGCTGCTGTGAGTAAGGAGGGGACAGGGGCGATCAGGCCCTGGGCCTGGATCCCTGAGATGGGGAGGTGGGGTTGGGGATCCAGCCTCCTGGGTCTGGGGTGCTGATCAGGGGCCGTGTTGGAGAGTATGGGGGTCAGGCCTTAGGGGCAGTCAGCATGAGGGAATTGGTTGAATCCATTTGTTTCTTGGGGAGGCTCTCAGTTGTCTGGGTTCTTGAGGGGTTAGGGGCTGGGGAAATGGGACTTGTGGTCCTCACGGGATCAGGGTCAGGGTGGAGCCTCTCCTCCCTACCCCAGGTGTTGGACATGGCCGCAGACAGCTTCCTGGCAGGGTTGGTGAGCGTCCTGGATCCCCCAGACACCTGGGTTCCCAGCCACCTGGACCTGCAGCCTGGCGAGTGAGTAGTTGGGCAGCTGGAGTGGGGGAGGCCTTGGCGTGTGAGCCGGGAGCACCCCTGAGGCTCACTCGCTCCTTCTGTCCCGCAGAAGCGAGGACATGCTGGAGCTGGTGGCTGAGGTCCGCATCGGGGACAGGGATCCGATCCCACTGCCGGTGCCCAGCCTGCTGCCTCGTCTCAGGGCCTGGAGGACGGGCAAAACGGGTACGTGTGGCCAGGGCAGAGCTGGGCAGGGGGCCGGCCTTGGCTTTGTGTGCGTCAGAAACAGTCGCGATGATTGTGTCATATAGACAGAATCTTTATTTTCGTGTTCGTTCCCCCTGTTACACTGGAATTAAGGCTGCAGTGCCTACAGGTATCCCTCAAGTAGAAACCGCTCCAGGGTCCTACCTGTCAGTGTACCTGCATGGGGTCTTGTCTCCCCAGGAGGGGGCACCCCTAGCATCTCCGCCTTCCAGAGAAGGAGAGGCTGAGAGAGGGAAGTCACTTGTTCAGGGTGGCACAGCCAGTGGTTGAGGGGTGGTCCTGAGCCCCAAGCCCAGATGTGTCCGACTGTAAGGCCCAAGTTGTTGACATCTGTGAGGCACACCTGCCCACGTGAAAGTCTGCCCCCAGCACCACGGGTGAGCACAGGTTCTCAAACAGGAGAAGGCATCGGAATCACCAGGGGGATTTTTTTTTAAATATATTTTTATTGATTTTAGAGAGGAAGGGAGAAGGAGAGAGAGAAACATCAGTGATGAGAGAAAATCATTGATCGGCTGCCTCCTGCACGCCCCACACTGGGGATGGAGCCCACAGCCTGGGCATGTGCCCTGACTGGTTCATAGGTCAATGCTCAGCCACTGAGCCACGCCGGCCGGGCACCGGGAGGACTTCTTGGTGCACAGGTTGCCGGGTCTGCTCTCAGGTTTCTGATTTGACAGGTCAGGGGTGGGGCTCGGAATTTGCATTTTTAACCCGGTGGTACTGCTGCTGGACCCTGGACCCCGAAGAGACCTGGGTTAGACTTCCCTTTTCCCTGTGCCTACATGTGTGGGGAGGGCTAGAGAGGACAGGAAGAGGACAGTCTAGCAGGAGGTCAGCTGCGAGCCACTGTGGCTCAGGGACCCTCTGAGCCGGTTCGCGGTTTCCTTGTCCTTTTTTTACAGCTGCCATTTGACTTGTCTGTTAGGCTCGGGGACATGGTGCCTAGGACCCAGCACACTCTTAGGGGCCCACAGAAGAAATTTCATTTCTTTTAAAATTAGAAGCCATGGAGGATAAGTAAACAAATGGGTGGGACTGTGTTCCAATAAAACTTTATTTACAAAAACAGATGGTGGGTCCTGGGTCCTAAGTAAAATAGATGTGTAGAGAACCTAGTAGTTGTCTTTAGGAGTTATGTTGTATTTCTTTATTCCAAGTGTTCTTTTGGTCTTCATTTGGAAAATACTAAGAACTTAGGAAAAAGAAAAGAAAACTCACCCTTATTTCCAATCCTATATAAAAACTACATAAAGGAGTAGATGCCTGTGCTCCCAGACCACTCTGTCTAGACTTTTTTTTTTTTTAGTGTTTTTTTTTTTTTAATCTATCATTTTGGATATATTTAGGTATTGTCACTTGGCTTATTGCAGGGTTTTATTCTTTTTTTATTTTTATTGATTTCAGAAAGGGAGGGAGAAGGCGATAGAAACCTCAGTGATGAGAGAGAATCATTGATTGGCTGCCTCCTGCACGCCCCCACTGGGGACTGAGCCCGCAACCCTGGACATGTGCCCTTGAGGGGAATCGAACCCGGGACCCTTCAGGCTGCAGGCCGACACTCTATCCACTGAGCCAAACTGGCTGGGGCCCCTGCTTTGTTTTCCTCCAGAGCCCTCAGCAGCTGGCAGGCTCTGTGCTTGGCATGCTGATATTGCTCTCCCCGCTTGAATGTGAACTCTTCGAAGGCAGTGATTTCTGTCTATTTTGTTCCTCTCTCTATTCCTGGTACCCCAGTCAGCACCAGGCACAGATAGGTGATAGATAAAAGTACTGAATGAATGCACGAACCCTGCTTTATAGATGAGGAGACAGACAGACAGAGGTTGAGTGACTTGCCCACCGTCAGGTCATGAGGGAGGGCTGGCGCCCGGGATCCAGATCGGGAGGTGGCGCCAGAGCTGCCCTCAACCCTGTGCTTCTGCGTGACGCGCTGGCGTCCTTGCCACGGCAGGTCCTTGCAGTTATATGTGGCTGATGAGGGCCTGTGGACTCTGATGTGTGTCTACGTCCTGGTGCAGGACTTGGCACTGAGACCTGTGCTTAGAGGCAGGGTTTCAGGCGTGTGGACCAGGTGACGTGGGAAAGTATGATGGTCGTCCCGTCACGGGCGGGTGTTGTCTCTACGTCCTGAGCAGATGTAGCCCCTTGAGTGGGGTCATTGCACAGTGAAGGGTCTGGAGTGGAGACTCGGGCGGCCAGGGCTCCCTAGCTCCGCCCCTTCCCGGCTCTGCAGAGGGAGCGGCACCTTTTCAGGCCCCCATTCTCTGTAAAATGGGATCACCTCCCACAGAGGCAGCCGGCTCAGCAGGCCTGAGCCTGGCCGTGCGGGCGGTGTGAGGTTTGGATCCAGCTCTCCCGCCCAAGCCCGCACCCTCTGCAGTAACATTCCTGCCCTCAGTGGTCAAGGTGGTCTTGGGCTGCGGGCCAGTGTCCATCTCAGGAGGGTGTGCAGGCTGGGGGACCACACTGACCAAGTTTGCACCCTGACTCTTCCCTGCTGTGCGTCCTTGGGGAAGCTACCGCAGCTCTCTGTGCCTGTTTCCTCCTGGGACCCTCAATCCACCGTATCTGGTGTAGAGTCGTTAGGAACATCCTGTGAGCTGACACATGGGAAGCACTGGGGCAGTACCTGTAGGTGCCGGGAGTGCTGAGGGCGGGGAGGGCATGGATGGCTGCTGGCTCCCCTGCAGCCCCTCCCTGGGGGGGACAGGGAGGCGGGACTGCACCTGACCACAGCTCTGTCTCCCCGTTCCTTTGCAGTTTCTCCTCAGTCTCATTCTTCTCAACCCACCCGTGCCCGCCACCTCCTCACCTTGGGCACTGGAGACGGGGGCCCTGCCCCACCTCCTGCCCCCTCCTCTGCATCCTCCTCCCCTTCTCCTTCCCCATCATCATCTTCCCCCTCCCCACCTCCCCCACCACCACCCCCAGCCCCCCCAGCCCAGCCTGCCCCTCGGTTTGACATCTATGACCCCTTCCACCCCACCGATGAGGCCTACTCCCCGCCGCCTGCACCGGAGCAGAAGTACGACCCCTTTGAGCCGACTGGCTCCAACCCCAGCTCCTCCGCTGGGACGCCCTCACCTGAGGAAGAGGAGGAGGAGGAGGAGGAAGAGGAGGAGGAAGAGGAGGAGGAAGGCCTGTCCCAGAGCATCAGCCGCATCTCTGAGACCCTGGCGGGCATCTATGATGACAACAGCCTGAGCCAGGACTTCCCAGGTGATGAGAGCCCCCGACCGGACCCCCAGCCCCCACAGTCAACTGTGGCCCCTGCCACCCCACCCCAGGCGGACTCCACCCGGGTGGACGGCGCCACCCGCCGGCGAGTCTTCGTGGTCGGGGCCGAGGCGGAGGCCTGTCGGGAAGGCAAGGTCTCCGTGGAGGTGGTGACGGCCAGCGGAGCCGCCCTGCCGCCGCCCTTGCTGCCACCTGGTGACTCGGAGATTGAGGAGGGCGAGATCGTGCAGCCGGAGGAGGACACCAGGCTGGCGCTGTCCCTCTTCCGGCCCAGCCGGGCTGCCCGCCCTGCGCCCGCCGCTCCAGCCGCCCCCACGGCCCAGCCCCCGCCCCCGCCGCCCGCCGCCCGCGCCCCGGAGGGAGATGACTTCCTGTCTCTGCACGCGGACTCGGACGGTGAGGGCGCCCTGCAGGTGGACCTGGGGGAGCCGGCCCCCGCGCAGCCCCCCGCGGACGCCCGCTGGGGCGGCCTGGACCTCCGCCGCAAGATCCTGACCCAGCGGCGGGAGCGCTACCGCCAGCGCTCGCCCTCCCCGGGCCTCGCCGCCCCGGCCGGCCCGCCCGCCCGAAAGAAATCGCGCCGGGAGCGAAAGCGCAGCGGCGAGGCCAAGGAGGCCGCCTCCTCCTCCTCCTCGGCCGCGCCGGCCCCGCCGGCCCCCGCCTCCCCCTGGGACTCCAAGAAGCACCGCTCCCGGGACCGCAAGCCGGGCTCCCATGCCTCCTCCTCCGCCCGCCACCGCTCTCGGTCCCGCTCCGCCCGCCGCCGCTCACGCAGCCCCGACCGCCGCCGCGGGGGCAGCCGCCGCTCCAGGTCCCGGGAGAAGCGGCGTCGGAGGCGGCGCTCGGCCTCGCCGCCCCCCGCCACCTCTTCCTCCTCTTCCTCGAGGCGCGAGCGGCACCGAGGCAAGCACCGGGAAGGCGGCGGCAGCAAGAAGAAGAAGAAGCGGTCTCGGTCCCGGGGTGAGAAGCGGTCGGGGGACAGCGAGAAGGGCCCGGTGCTGGCCCAGCCGCCCTCCGGCTCCACCTCCCTGGGCTCGGAGCGCGACCGCCGCCGGGGCGCGGTGCCGCCCTCCATCCAGGACCTCACGGACCACGACCTCTTCGCCATCAAGCGGACCATCACCGTGGGCCGGCCGGACAAGTCCGACCCCCGCGGCCCGTCGCCCGCCCCAGCCTCGTCGCCCAAGCGCGAGGTGCTGTACGACTCGGAGGGACTCAGCGCCGAGGAGCGGGGCGGCCGGAGCGGCGAGAAGGACCGGCGCCGCGCCGGGGCGGCCTCCTCCTCCCGGGAGAAGGGATCACGGCGGAAGGCGCTGGACGTGGGGGATCGGGACCGGGAGAGGGACAGAGAGAGGGACAGGGACAGGTCGTCCAAGAAAGCCCGGCCCCCCAAGGAGTCGGCGCCCTCAGGGCCCCCGCCCAAGCCGCCGGTCAGCAGTGGCTCCGGGTCCTCCTCCTCGTCGTCGTCCTCCTCCTCCCGGAAGGTGAAGCTGCAGTCCAAGGTGGCGGTGCTGATCCGGGAGGGCGTCAGCAGCACCACGCCGGCCAAGGAGGCTGCGTCCGCCGGCCTGGGCTCCATTGGGGTCAAGTTCAGCCGCGACCGGGAGAGCCGCTCCCCCTTCCTCAAGCCCGAGGAGCGGGCTCCTGCCGAGGTGGCCAAAGCAGCTCCCGGCAGCACCAAGCCCAAAAAGACCAAGGTGAAGGCCAAGGCCGGGGCCAAGAAAGCCAAGGGGACCAAGGGGAAGACCAAGCCATCCAAGACCAGGAAAAAGATCCGCAGCGGGGGCGGCGGCGGGGCCCCTGGGGGCCCAGTGACCCTGAAGAAGTCCAAGGCCGACAGCTGTAGCCAGGCTGCCGGGGCCAAGGGCGCAGAGGAGACGTCTTGGTCCGGGGAGGAGCGAGCAGCCAAGGCCCCCAGCACCCCGCCCCCCAAGGCCGCCCCTCCGCCCCCCGCCCTCACCCCGGACTCACAGACGGTGGACAGCAGCTGTAAGACACCTGAGGCCTCCTTCTTGCCCGAAGAGGGCACTGAGGAGCCTGGGGTCCGAGGTGGGGCGGAGGCGGAGGAGGAGGAGGAGGAAGAGGAGGAGGAGGAGGAAGAAGAGGAAGAGGAGCAACAGCCTGCCACCACCACGGCCACCAGCACGGCCGCCCCCGCCCCAAGCACGGCCCCTAGCGCAGGATCCACAGCCGGTGACTCGGGGGCAGAGGACGGGCCGGCTCCCCGTGTCTCCCAGCTGCCCACGCTGCCCCCACCCCTGCCCTGGAACCTGCCCGCTGGTGTGGACTGCACTACCAGCGGCGTCCTGGCCTGTGAGTGTTCCCCTTGCCGGGCCGGGGCGGTCTGGGTGGGCGGAAAGGACCAGGAAAGATGGCACTGGATGGGGACAGACTTGGAGGCAGTGGGAGGCCTTGGAAAGGGTGGGTGTGTGGTGACCTGGACTGGGGGCCGCAGGGGGGCGAGGGCCCAGCAGGTCTGTCCAGGAGGCTTCTAGATGTTCGGGTGATGGAGGAGAGCCGAGCAGACGGGCAAGGTGGCCAGCTCAGCACGGCTGGAGTGGGGCGTGTCCTGGCGCCCTCCTACGCGAGACTGGTATAGACTTGATGGGGGGCCAGGAAGAATGGGGTGAGCAGTGTTCCTTGGGCATGGCAGAAGTCTCTGCTAGGTCACAGATGTGGTGAGAGAGGCTGGGATTGGCTATGGGGGCTGAGCAGCCAGAAACTCACTTCTGCCACCACCTTGTCAGCGATTGGCCCTGGCCCACCCACCAACACGCGCACACACCTCGAGTGGCAAGAACATCGGGGTGTGGAGGCCCCCTTTTCTTAGTTCGGAGCCTGCGGCCTTAGGCCTGTCCAGGGGGCCCGGGGGGTGGCAGTAGGTGGAGAGGTGAGATTCACTCTCATCTCCTGTCAACCCCGGACCGCCCTGTCATCAACTCTCCGCCTCCTGCAGTGACTGCACTTCTCTTCAAGATGGAAGAAGCCAATCTGGCGAGCAGAGCAAAGGCCCAGGAGCTGATCCAGGCCACCAACCAGGTGGGGTCCCCAGAGGAAGGGTCCCCACAGCCCCTTCTCTTGTCCCCTGCCTTGGGTTAGGAGAGGAACTACAACTCCCAGCAGGCCTTGAGGCAAGATATTGGCCAGAAGCGGAGCTTGTGACCCTTGGGACTGTTGGGAAATCAGGGTGGAAATCATAGGGGTACATGTTTCCTCTTTCCCTCCACGGCCCTTTGTTCATCCTCCAACCTCTTCCACAGATCCTCAGCCACCGGAAGCCACCCTCCAGTCTAGGGGTGACACCAGCTCCTGTACCCACCTCTCTGGGCCTGCCCCCTGGCCCCTCCAGCTACCTGCTCCCTGGCAGCCTTCCCCTAGGGGGCTGCGGCTCTACCCCTCCCACCCCCACTGGGCTGGCCGCTGCATCTGACAAGAGAGAGGGCAGTAGCAGCTCCGAGGGACGAGGGGACACAGATAAGGTGAGCTGGGCTTGGGAGCGGTGGGATGATGGTGACGGTTTTGCAGAGAACAGGAGCAGATACTGAGATGCAGGGGCCCAAGGAGAATGGCAAAGACGATGCCAGTAGACGGGGCCGTAGATTTTAAAAAAACTGAAGTTGTTAAATTGTGAGGATCTGAACTGTCACTGTAATGGATGCATGGGTGCTGGGCAGGATTTTAAAAAATTATATATATATGTGTGTGTGTGTGTGTGTGTGTGTATATATATATATATATATATATATAGAGAGAGAGAGAGAGAGAGAGAGAGAGAGAGAGAGAGAGATAAGGATATAAACACACTCATACCCACTACAGTCTACCCCTTGGTTGCCATATCCATCCCTCCTTCCCTCCATACCTCCCTCCTTCCTTCCTTCCTTCCTTTCTTCCCTTTCTCCATCCCCATCTTTTTGTGTAAGGGAAAGAGTGGTTGACAAACAAAAGTCAAGCATTTTCTAGATGAAGGAAGGAAGAATAGATGCTGGGCAAATACAAACAGGTTTTCCATCTGGCTCCTCCTCCAGACCTCGGGCCGCTACCTTTTTGGTCAGTTCAGGATGCTTTTTGTTAAGGTCCAGCAGCCTATCGCCGATCATGGCTGCCCGCCCCTCAGTACACTTCATGTACGTGCCAGAGGGAGAGCAGAGTGAACCCCATAAACAGCGCCGTGTGAGGGGCAGTGGCAGGGCACCGCTCCGCGGGTCACTGGTGCGTCCAGCCGCCATGGTCTGCAGGACAAGGACAGTACGGCCCTGTGACCAGCAACGGGCCCCTTGCTCTGTGCGTGAGGCCACTCTGGTCTGTTCTCTGCCTGCCGTCTTCCCTTGCCACATCTGAGATGGCTGTGGGGAACAGCCCCCTTCTCTGTAGGAACCCACTTCCCGTTGGGTTAGGGAGGCCCAAGGACTCTCGGGGTGGCCGGTGGCTGTCCTAGCAGTGGTGCTGCCCAAGCAGCCCAGGGGTTCAGCAGACAGTTTGCATCATCTCTTCCGAGATGCTGGCCCTGAAGTCTGGAGTGTGCTGCCCTTGCCAGAACTCAGTTCACTGTTCCCGTCTTCCCTCAGCCCTGGCCCGGGAGGCGACCTCCCCAGGGTTGCTGTTTCGGGTGACTGTCCCCTGTGCAGACTGGCTCTGGCTTGAATGTGCTCTCCTGCTAGAGGTGTCCTATCCGTCGGTTTTTGCAAAGATCCCACTTGAGGTTGAGGCAGGGGTTGGGGTCCCTCAGCTGCTCCCTGTCCTGTCCCCACCTCAGAACAGTCACAGCTCCCCTTGCTGTGGCCTCCATGTGTCACCTCCCCCTCCCCACGAGTACTGTCTGCATTTTACAAGTGAGCTGTAGAGGGTTTGGTCCCTCGTCCAGGCCACGGGTGGTAGAGCAGGATTCTAGCACCTCCCCCCGTGCCCTCCCCTCCACTCCTAACCAGTCCTGGACCCCCGGCAGCCAGGGCAGTGCCGTGAAGCCGACGCTGGGAAGCCTGGCCACACGTTCCTGCTGCGATCAGAAGCCTCATAGAGTCTGATGACAACAGTCGTCCTGCTTGGCTGTCTTGTCTCCCCACTGGACTGTGAACTTTGTCAGGGCAGGGGACACGTGTGTCCGTGGCCACCTGGGACAGCCAGAGTGCGGCCTGGAGGGCGTGCTCAGTGACACTCAGACGCCCAGGCCTGTGGTCCGTGGTGACCTCAGCACAGGGTGCCCAGGCAGCCCCTGACCACGGCGTCCCCCTCCAGGAGGGGCTGCTGGTCCAGGAGGCTGAGTGGCAGGCAGGGGTGGAGGCTGGGTCCCACAGGAACTCACCTAGCCTTGCTGTCCCTTTTCCCCGTCACTGTCGCCAGTACCTGAAGAAGCTGCACACACAGGAGCGGGCGGTGGAGGAGGTGAAGCTGGCCATCAAGCCGTACTATCAGAAGAAGGACATCACCAAGGAGGAGTACAAGGACATCCTGAGGAAGGCCGTCCACAAGGTGGGCCCAGAGGGGGACAGACACGGAGGTGGGCGGAGGACGCAACGCAGAGACAGGAGTGCAGACAGATGTGCGCAGAGGGGGAGACTGAGGGATGGGGGGTCAGTCTGCAAGGTGAGGAGGGTGACAAGATCTCAAGCCCATCTGGGCCGTTCTGCTGGCATCGGGATAAGTAGGGACGTTGGCCTGGATATTGGGGAGCTATCCTAGTCTCAGGCTGTGCTCAGCAGTCCAGGTGGACGGGGCTTGGGGGGGCTGGCAGTGATCGCAGCTGCCCCTCGCTCCCCAGATCTGCCACAGCAAAAGTGGGGAGATCAACCCCGTGAAGGTGAGCAACTTGGTGCGCGCCTACGTCCAACGCTACCGCTACTTCCGCAAGCACGGCCGCAAGCCAGGGGACCCCCCAGGACCCCCACGGCCACCCAAGGAGCCAGGGCCCCCTGACAAGGGCGGCCCTGGCCTGGGCCTGCCCCTGCCCCCTCTCTGAGACCCCCAACAACCCCACTTCCTTCCTCTGCCTCTTCAGAATTCTGGACGTATTTATGGCTCCACCTCTCCACTTCCCTCCCCCCGTCAGTGGGATGATTGGGAGAGGGTTGCTGTGGGGATGAGGAGAGCCCCCTGCCTAGCCCTGTGCCCATCTTCCTTGTCCCAAGCCTGTCCCCATTGCCTCTCCCCTCTGTTCATGTCCCTCCCCCAGTTTCATTAAAGATTTCATGAAATGTTACCTTCGAACCCCGTGATTTTAGCCCTTTCTTTTCAGAGTCTGATTTGGGAAGGGGTTAGGGAGGGACAGGAGGCTTGGCCCAAGTCTGAGGGTGGTTAACAGGGAGACCGGACTGTGGCTCGGGGCCAGTACTGCCCCTCTCCGGGCCTCAGTCTCCTTATCTATAAAGTGGGTGTTGTGAGGATTAAGTGAGACCCAGGCAGGGGAAGCACTTAGGACCCTCCCGGGACGCTGTCAGCGGCTGCTGCTGAGAGTGGTGGTGACGGCACATAGGGGCCAGGCTCCTGGTCAGTCTTCCCAGCTCGGGGCACCCAGGTGCTGCTTGTCTGCCTGGGACGTGCCCGCCCCCATCGAGTTGGGCTGTGCTTTGCCAGTCCACGAGGTGGGGCCACATGGTGCAGCAGGGCAGTGCCGGCCTTGCTCAGTCCTGTGGCCCACAACCCAGGCGTGGGCTCCAGGGTGGGGCACAGAGCTCCTTTACCACTGCCCATCCCAGCCCCCGACAGAGGACGTGCCTGAGGCCACCCCGCAGGAGCTGGAGGGAGCCAAGGCCGCCGACAGACAGGGCCTTTTAGGCAGGGAGCTCTCTGTATACCAGAGCTTGGCCCTGGCTGTTCATAGGCAACATGGGGATTCCAGAGGCGGCCCTGGGCCTCCCTCGGAGAGCAGTGGCTTTGAAATGAGGCTGGATTCTGACCCCGCTTGCGTCTCCTACTTTGTGACCTTTGCTCTTCTCTAAGTCTCACTGTCTCGGCCTGTAAAGTGGGAGTGACTGTCACCTTCTCCCCAGGTCCATGGAAAGAGGTGTGGAGGTGGTGAGTGTCGGCTGCCCCTACAGTGTCTCGCCCTCACTGTGCGCACCCGAGCTGTGGGTGGCCTGCAGATGCATAAACTGAGGTCTGAAGGAGCAATGCCCAGCTTGGGCCAGGGCTGGCCTGGGGACACCGAATACCACACACAAGTGGTGACAGTGGCAAGAAGTAGTTTATTGGTGGAGGCGAGGGACCTGCACCCACAGGTGGTGGGTCAGACCTGGCCAGTGACCTAGAAATCCATGCCCTCGACCAGGTCCTGCAGATAGGCCTTGTACTGCTCCGACGTGAGAGAGAGAGGCTGGCTGTTGGAAATGTGCAGGTCCACAGTGTTCTCCAGCGAGGAGGCCCCCCCGACCCGCGCCATTTCCAGCAGAGCCCTGAGGCACGTGGGAACGACCTACAGGAGGTGGGGAGAGGCACGGTCACGGAAAGCAACTCCCAGCAGGTCCCACCATAACCCAGGATGAATTCCTGGGCTCAGGACTGCTGCGAGCTGTAGTTTTCCCATATTCACAACCACGGAGGCCAGAGGGGCTCCCAGAAGCTAGGGCTGAGCAGCTGGTGTCAGAAGGACTCCTGGGAGCTGTAGTTCCTCACAGGCTGCTAGGACGTACAGTCCACCAACTCCCACATGGAGGAGGCCATGGCCGGGACACCCACAAGTCTCTGGGAATGAATGGTGGCTGCAGCCCTAGCTGGCTGGTGTCGCTCCGTTGGTAGGAGCATCATTCCATACACTGAAAGGTTGCAGGTTCCATCCCCATGCGTCAGGGCACATATGGGAGGCAACCAATTGATGTCTCTCTCTCCCCGTGCCCCCCACCCGCCCTCTAAAAATCAATGAAAATAGCCCTAGCTGGTTTGGCTCACTGGATAGAGCGTCGGCCTGGGAACTGAAGGGTCCCAGGTTCGATTCTGGTCAAGGGCATGTACCTTGGTTGCAGGCACATCCCCAGTGGGGGGTGTGCAGGAGGCAGCTGATCGATGTTTCTCTATCATCGATGTTTCTAACTCTCTATCCCTCTCCCTTCCTCTCTGCAAAAAAAAATCAATAAAATAGATTTTAAAAAAAAGAAGAAAAGAAAATATCCTCTGGTGAGGGGGGGAAAATGGTGATGTAGAGAGTTGGAAATTTTAATTTCTCCAGGGGTTTCTGGGAATTGTAGTTCCTGGGAGCAACCTATTCTTTTGGAAGACCCGCCCCCTCAGCTCCAGGATCCTAAGGCGCAGGCACCTTGACCATCACTAGCTTCTTGGTCCACGGCTGGTGCTGGGGCCATGGCTCCGCTATGCAGAACCAGAAGGTGTAGCGTGGTGAGCGTCCACTTCCATTGATGAAGGCAATCAGATCTGGGGGCCCAAGAGCCTAGTCAGGGATGGGAAGACCTCTACCTGCCCCTCCCCCTAAAACCTGAATAATATCCTACCTTCCCCACTAACCTAAAGCCTGGCATACCTCTGCCATCAAAACCAGGGGGCTGCTGAGGTGCATCAAGTCCCCATAATTCTGGCACAAACATACAAGTTCCTTTTCCCTCCCACCCATCAGGGTAGGGCTGGACGATCCGCTCCCACCTCCCCCTGAGCATTCAGGATGGGGAAACAGGCCCAGGAGGGGAATCCTCTCCCAAAGATGTTGACAGTTACTGCTCTTTAACCCCCTAAGGCCACACTGTCTCTACGTAGCCATTAGCCACCAGGGCTATTGAAATGGTAACTAATTAAAATGCAAATAGTTTAAAACTCACTTCCTCAGATGCTCTCAGCGCATCTAAGTGCTCAATAGCAATGTGGCTGGATACTGTACGATATTGTGGAGTGCAAAGAAAGTGCTATTGGCTAGCAAAGTCCTACGGGATCTTTCCTGTGTCTGTCTGTCCACCATAAGCCTATATAATAAAGAGCTAATATGCAAATGGTCCTCACACCCTCATGCCTAGCGCTGGAACTGTTCAGACACTCAACACTGGGGAGAGAGGAATGGGGACCAGCCAGGCACAAATGAGCTCACGTGAGAGGAATGGGGACCAGCCAGGTCCCGGGTGCCTGCAGCCCAGGTGAAGCCACCCACCCACAGTTCCTGTGGCTGCGGCCGGCCCGGGAGAAGCCGGCCCAGGTCCTGGGTGCCTACGGCCGGCCAGAGGGAGGGAAGCCCTGGTCCCGGGTGCCTGCAATCGGCAGGAGAACGGGATCCTGGGTCCCGGGTGTGGGGCAAGGCGGAGGCGGTTAGGGGCGATCAGGCCAGCAGGGGAGCAGTTAGGGGCAATCAAGCAGGCAGAGGTGGTTAGGGGTGATCAGGCACATAGGCAGGCGAGCGGTTCGGAGCCAGCGGTCCTGAATAGCGAGAGGCAGTTGGACATCCCCCAAGGGGTCCCAGATTGAAGAGGATGCAGGCCGGGCTGAGGGACTCTCCCCCTCCCCGCATGAATTTCGTGCACCGGGCCTCTAGTTGGGAATAATGATGACGACTATGGCAGCTAGTTCCTGAGCACCTTCTGTGCAGGGGGCCCCGTGCCTCCTCCCAGCTCCGGGTAGGCAGAGGGAGGGAGAGGGCCCTCAGACTTGCCAGGCTCACAGCAGTCTAGGCTAAATGGCCAACAGCAGCAGGATCCCGAAAGGTCAGACCCCGGGCTCTTAACCACTGGGGCCCCCTCTCCACTCACCTGCCACAAATGGCCCCAGGTTGAACACGCTTCCTTCCGTCTCTTTGGGGACCTCGCCATCAGGCCCGCGGCCGCTGTCGGGGAGAAGCTCCTCGCCCACAGCCCAGTATGTGTGGCAGGGGCCCAGCCTCTGGGCGCAGAGACGCTGCCCTTGCCTCCACAGAGCGAGTCCCCCGCCCAGGCCGCTCAGCACACGACTCACATAGTCCTTCGCGGCCCTGTCTGTCAGGAACGCCCCAGGGTCTGGCAGTGTTATCGGCTGTCCGGGGAGTGTCCTGTCCCCTCCTTCTGACCCCACCAGCCGCAGGCCCCTCGGGCAGAAGACCGTCTGCTGGAAGACTTGGCGGCCCCGGTAGAAGGCGGTCACCTCGAACTCCCAGTCTGAGCAGCAGCGGCGGCAACGTGAAGGGAGAGATTGAGAGCGTGTAAGGGCCCATCACCCCAGATCCAGCTCCTCCCAGCCCACAGCTGGCACTCACCGTCCTGGGGCATCAACAGCTGCTTCAGTGGGTTTTCAGGGGGCGCTGGGTTTGGGTAGGGAGCAGGAATGTCTAAGTTGGGGCTCAGCAAGAGCTGAGGGGGGTATTCAGGGGCCACAGCCAGGCTCGAGGCCCCCTCATCTGGAACTGAGCCCAAGGCCATGTCATTCAGTAACTCCTCCAGAATGTCTTCCTAGAGAGAGAGATAGAGAGAGAGAGAGAGAGAGAGAGAGAGAGAGAGAGAATGAAGGGTCCAGGCATTTCCACAGCATTTTCTGAAGAGTTCCCATGGGTCAGGCCTTGTTTTCAGCAATATGGGAACCCAGAGAGGAGACAGTCCTGAGCCTTGCTCTCTAGGGCAGTGAAGGCGAACCTATGACACGCGTACTCATTTTTTTAGTTCATTTTTCTTTGTTAAATGGCATTTAAATATATAAAATAAATATCAAAAATATAAGTCTTTGTTTTACTATGGTTGCAAATATCAAAAAAATTTCTATATGTGACACGGCACCAGAGTTAAGTTACGGTTTTTCAAAATGCTGACACGCCGAGCTCAAAAGGTTCGCCATCACTGCTCTAGAGGTTTCCGATCTAGGGGAGAGACTGCCCTGGGCACAGAGACCGCCGCTCGCACAATGCTCTGATTACGCTGAGGGCTAAGAGGTCCGGGAGAGCAGCTAATTCAGCCCAAGGATCTGGCTCCACGCAGGCAAGAGCTGGGCAGAGAGGTCTGGGGAGAATGCCCCAGGGGGTTTTTCCTGGCACAGACATCAGCAAGATCAAGGGCAGGGAGTTTCTGGTTCCCAAGAGGCTGGAAAGCGAGGAAAGGAAAGCAACGGAGGTGTGTTAGGGCCTCGAATGCCTGGTGAAAACGGAACTTTCTCCTGAGGGTGCTGGGACGCCACGGAGGGCTGTGAGCAGGACAGGGGGAGGGTCAGCTCTGGGTCAGGGGAGGGAGAGAAGGGAGGTTAGGGAAGAGGCGGACAATGGTCCGTGGGGAGAATGAGGCCTGAACAGGTGCACAGGGACGCAGAGGCGATGGGACAGACACTGAGGGGGCAGGAGGGCTGGGCACAGGCGTACCTGGGTGTCAGAGGTACTGAGTCTGCCATCGGTGTCCGGAGAAGTCTCCAGCTCAGGGAAGTCCCCAACTGCTGGCGAGAGAGGTGGTGAGCGGAAAAGGGGTGCTAGGGACTCTTACGATCCCATTCCTCCATGAGAACCCCCGCTTCCAGCACACCTGAGTTCACAAACTCATAGATCTTGTGCGGGTCGTGGGGGTCCTTGCTCCGGTCCTCAGCTAAACGCAACACTTCCTTCCTGTTCAGGGCAGACCTGAAATTCCTCTTCCAGGTTGGCAGGTCAGGCCTATCTCTCCCAGGAATGTAGGCACCGCTGGCCTCTGCCCAGGCCTGGGGAACCAATGGGACCAGGATAGAGGAGCGGATGGTTCCGACCCCACCCCAGGGGTCATAACCCTGCCCCCTCTCATCCTAGCACCCACCCTGTTAAGGTTCTATCCCCAAATTCTCAGATTCTCTGTGCCCTAAGTCCCCCTGCCTCCACCTTTCAAAATCCTTTGCTTTCTAAGCCAACCTTCCAGGCCCTACTAGGTGTCTCACTCTGCAACCAACCTGCCCTAGGGCACCCTCTGCAATAGCCCCGCTCCCTCCCACTCTAACTCTAACTGGGTTTGCCCCCACTGGTGTAGTATTCTAAGTTGGTGGTAAGTACCCTCAGCTTCAGCCCAGTCTGGTCTCATATTCCAAGACCCGCCCCCAGAATTCTATATCCAAGATCCCATCCCCGGTGAGCCCTGAACTCCCAGGATGCATTTCCTTCCTGGTCTAACCTGCTTTCCTAGTTCTATTCCTGGAACCTGGGCTCTCCAGCTATCCCACACCTATCAGCTATCCTAAGCCCTCCCCATCCCCCTGTAACTCCACTCCTGAGTCCACCCCACCCTACGGTACCCGCACCTTCGGGTTTCCTGAGTCTCAGCTCCCACACACCTGGAAGATGCCAAAGTCCTCCTGCTGGGCATCCTGCCGCAAACCGTGCTTCCAGGGGATGCGGAAGCGCCTGCGGCTCTGGTCCAGCCAAGCCACGCCCTCCAGCTGCCCCTCGTCCAGCTGAGACACCAGCCAAGGCAGGATCCGAGGCTTTTGGGATCCCATGTCGGGCCTGCTAACAACGGGCAGGTCATGGGCGCAGGCGGCCTCTCAGGCCCAACCTGGACCATCCGCTCACGGGCCACGGCGCAGGTCCCTCGCCTGTATTTTCTCGGGGGAACAAACAGACCTCACCTCCTCCAATCCTCCAATTTAGCGAGGACTCCCTCCCAAATCCATTGTAGGGCCCCCTCGTTCCCCCAGCTTCTGCGCAGACCCCACTACCCCATCAATTCCGCCAGCAGAGACCCTTCCCTATTCCACTCCAAACCCCGCCCGCCCGCCCTCCCCATCACCCAAGGCAGGTACCCCCACTTCCAAGGTGGAGCCTAACAGCAGACGCTGCTCTCCTGTGGACTTCTACCTCCCACGGAACCTCTCCCACGGTTCCCCACAGACGACCCCCTCCCCCGGTTCCACCGCAGACCTCCCTCCACAGTCCCCCGCAGAGAGCCTCCCTCGACCAGGGCGCGCTCCCCTCTGTCTGACTCTGAGGGTGCTGCCTCCCCGCTACTCTTTCTGTTTATTTTTCTGCACCTGCCACTGCTTCACTGCTCCCCTTCCTTGCTTCACTTTCTCCAGGGTACACAGCCCCGCTCCATGTCATGTCAGACTCATCCTTTCTCCCGCTCCTCACTCCGGGCTTCCACCAGCTCCCCGGCTCTTCCGCGTTACCCACCTAGCGGGACGGGGCGGGGCGCGCAGGGTGCTGGGGCCACCCCTGGCTTTGGGTCCCAAAGCGCGTGAACGCGGAGCTGCACCCCACCCCCACCCCTTACCGTCAGCTGAGCTTTAGGGCGGTGGAGCTTTGTTTGCTGCAGATTTCTTGAAATGAAAACGACTTTCTCGTCATTTGGGCAACAAACCACAGAGAGGTGGCACACGCAGCCCGGACATTGCTCCTCCCCGTTCCCCTTTTTTGGCTTTCCGGCCACCGGCATGCTGGGAACGTCGCATGCAAATTAGGCGGGCACCGGCGCCCCGCCCCCTCTGCGTTGGGCCATCGCCAGCCCGGCCCAGTGCGCAGGCGCGGGAAAGTTGAACTAAGAGAAGTTTAACAAGTTCAGTGAAGGAGGTGGCGGCGGCGGCGGGGCCCGGGGCCCGGGCCCGGGGCCAGGTGAGTGGGGCGTCAGTGAGGGCTGCGGGGAGGAGGGAGGAAAAGAGGGCCGCGATCCAGGAGCTGGACCCCCAGTCCTGTTTCGGCATCCAAGCGTCACGGGTCCCCAAGAGTCCGCCCTTAGACGGTGGAACTACACCTCCCAGCAGGCCGCGCGGCGATCAACTGCGGACCGAATGGAATGTTTGCCACGAAGCCTGCTGGGATTGGTAGTTTTCATCCTCTAACGGCTTAAGTAACTTGGCATATTCTCTCGAGCCCACAGTTGAAGCCTCAAGCGTCCTTCTTGCTCGGGGGCCCAGAGGTCCAAGGCACAATCCCCTTTCCTCTCAGACTCAAGAGTTCAGGCTCCCAGCCCCCTCTTTCCTTAGACCCAAGAATCGGGGTTCCCAGCCTCCTCCTCTGCCAGGATCAGGGAATCTTCGTCTTCATCCCTCTTCTCCCTCTAGAGACTCAAGAGCCTGGACCTCCAGACCTCAACTCCCCTCGAGGACCTAGGAGTTCAGACCCTCAGCCCCTTCCCTGGCTTGGGGACCCCCGAGTCCTGGCCCTCTCCTCATTCACAAACTAGGAATTGGGGCCCCAAGCCCTCACTTCTGCTGAACCCTGGAGTTTATCCCTCAGCCCCCTCTCTCACAGGTGCCCCCATGGCAGGCTCGGAAGAGCTGGGGCTCCGGGAGGACACCCTGAGGGTCCTAGCTGCCTTCCTTAAGCGGGGCGAGGCTGCCGGGTCCCCCATTCCAGCCCCACCCAGGTAAGAGGAGCTGCTCTCCTCCCGCAGGGGCCTCTGCATGTGGTGTGGGCCGTCTCCAACGCTTGCCCCTGGTCTCAGTCTGTGTCCTTGCCCCTCTCTGTATATCTGGCTCTCTTCCTTGTCCCTGGGGTTGCAGGGAGAGGCCCTGAGTGGGAGAAAAAAGGGACTGCTTGCAAGGGGGCTCTGCAGTCACTCTCTGAGGTCCCTTCCCCAGGAGCCCTGCCCCGGAGGAGCCAACAGACTTCCTGAGCCGCCTTCGAAGATGCTTTCCTTGCTCTTTGGGTCGAGAAGCAGGTCCCCCTGAGTCCCCCCGGCCTTGCTCCCTGCCCCTTCGCCCCTGCTACGGTTCGCAGCCTGGTAAGAGGTTTCCCTAGATCCCCCATGAACTTGCTCATGCAGAGCCAGGAGCTTTGATTCTAAAATATACATACACGCGCACACACACACACACACACACTATTGATTTCAGAGAGGAAAGGAGAGGGGGAGAGAGAGAGAGAAACATCAATGATGAGAGAGAATCATTGATGGGCTGCCTCCTGCACGCCCCCCACCGGGGATCGAGCCTGCAACCCGGGCATGTGCCCTGACCGGGAATCTAACTGTGACCTCCTGGTTCATAGACTGATGCTCGACCACTGAGCCAGGCTGGTCGGGCTGGGAGCTTTGATTCTTAATACATCCACAGGATAAGGAATTAGTTCAAGATCACTCAGCTAAGGGTATATAGGTAGCACCTACCCTCAGTTTTCAATCACAACTCCTTATCTATTTGATTACATGACTTGGAAAATCCTTTTCTTCCCTGTTCCTGTGTTTATCCAGCAGCAAAGTAGGAATGGGAAGGAGGAGTCATTGGACTTGATCAAGAGTGACTAACAGCTTTCCTCTCGTGTGAGCCTGGATAGAATAGTAATGGCTACAGGGCATGCTAGCTTGCACAGGATTTCCAAGCGAGAGAGAGAGAGAGAGAGAGAGAGAGAGAGAGTTCTGTGATCAGCCGGTGATGCCTGAAATAGACAAGGGATAGAGTGGTAATCGCTGGAGTGTCACGTGTTTGACTTCCTTGGATGGGATCCTCTTCAAGGTCCAGTTCAGCTCTAACACTCTAAATCAGTGGTTCTAAACCTTCTGACTCTTTAAATACAGTTCCTCATGTTGTGACCCAACCATAAAATTATTTTCGTTGCTACTTCATAAGTGTAATGTTGATACTGTGATGAATCGTAATGTAAATATCTGATATGCAGGATGATCTTAGGCGACCCCTGTGAAAGGGTCGTTCGACTGCCAAAGGGGTCGCGACCCACAGGTTGAGAACCGCTGCTCTAAATCCATTTGGGGGGACACTATAAATGGAAAGTACAAGGGTCTTTTGCCAAGTTTGCTCACTGAGCCACAATTTACCCCGCTATGGAATGGAAATCGCTGCTACCAGGCAGGGTGGTTGGGAGGAGAGAATCCATCACTTCCTGATCTCCTGGAGACCTGTCATTGTCTCTTTTCACCCCAGGCCCAGCGACTCCAGACTTCTATGCCCTCGTGGCCCAGCGGCTGGAACAGCTGGTCCAAGAGCAACTGCGATCCCCACCGAGCCCAGGTGCGGGCAGAGGGGCCCTGCAGAAAGATGGGGGCAGAAGGGTAGCCAGGTTTCTGCCCCCCAACCGCATTCTCTTCTGTCCCCCTAGAGTTACAGGGTCCCCCACCCACCGAGAAGGAAGCCCTGCTGCGGAGGCTGGTGGCCCTCCTGGAGGAGGAGGCAGAAGTCATCAACCAGAAGGTGATGGTCGTCGTCCATCCCTTATTTAGGATAGGAATTGCTTTACGATTGGGCACTGGGGTCAGAAGCTGGATCTGCATTCTCATTGGGTGGCCGGTTGGGAGAGGGTAGGACAAGGCTTGAGTGAATGACAGAGGTATGGCCAGGGCAGTACCTTAAATGGGGGGCTTGCCTTGTTTGTTAGAGGGGCGTGGCCTAAAGGAAGGGGTGTGGCCATCAGAAACATGATTTAGGGAAGAGACTGGAGCCCGTTGAGAAAGTAAGGGGATATATGGTGGTGGGAGTGGGATGTGGTTTGAGAAGACATAAAATCTGAAATCCTGAATGACAGTGTAGGGGCGTGGCTTAGAATGTGGGCGGAAATGGCCTGCCGGAGGAGGTGTGGTTTGTGTGCTGGAATATGATTGGCCTATTAATTGTAGATTGAAGGCTAGAAGATTAGCACTCTAGGGTGCAGTTAGAGTAGAGCTAGGCCCTCATTAGCTGCCGAGGTCTGGGCAGGGGCGTGGCTTAGCTTCTTGGGTTCGAGGCCACCTTCCTGTGAGTAGTTTGGCAGAAACCATGGAGTCTGGTTTATGATTGGCTGATGTGATGGGTTGGGGCATGGTGCCACGGTTCTCATCCTGTGGGTCGGGACCCCTTTGGAGGGCGAACGACCCTTTCACAGGGGTCACCTAAGACCATCGAAAAACACATATATAATGACATATTGTTTTTGTGATGAATCACTATGCTTTAATTATGTTCAATTTGTAACAATGAGATTGGGGGTCACCACAACATGAGGAACTGTATTAAAGGGTCGCGGCATTAGGAAGGTTGAGAACCGCTGGCTTAGAGCTTTAGTATCCAGAAGTCCTTTACACCAGAAAGCCACCCCCACATCCCCAGCCTCCTCCTGGCTGGCCACCAGGGCAGACCCTGCCTCTTCCCCTGTCCACCCCACAGCTGGCCTCGGACCCTGCCCTGCGCCGCAAGCTGGCCCGCCTCTCCGCTGGCTCCTTTGCCCGCCTAGTGGAGCTGTTCTCCAGCCGGGAGGGCAGCCCTTGCCCCAGCCGCGCACGCCCCTCCTTGCGGTGCCCCGGGCCCCCGCCGCCTTCCCCGGAGCCCCTGGCCCGCCTGGCCCTGGCCATGGAACTGAGCCGGCGCGTGGCCTGGTTGGGGGGCACCCTGGCTGGACTCAGCGTAGAGCACGTGCACAGCTTCACGCCCTGGATCCAGGCCCAAGGGGGCTGGGTGAGCCGCCCAAGCCTCTGTGGGCCTCCCTTTACCTGACTGTGATGGGGGGGAGGGGGCTTCTTAGGTTTCCTTTCAGGCATCACGGGTGTTCTCCCCGCTCCCCCTCCCCCCGTTCACCTGCTCTGTGCTCTCTGAGCACCTACTGCACCCTGGGCCCCCGGTGATCAGTGGGGGCTTGTGAGGATTAGGTGGGACCACCCTCTAAGTGCTTGGCGCCCATGGCGTGTTTGTGTGGTTACCGGTGACTCTGCCTGGGCAGCTCTGCCTGCCGAACCCGCTTGTCCCGTAGCCCCTGCCTCCTTCCTCTGCTCTGCTCGGCTGTTACCCTCAGGGAGGCCTTTCCTGGTCCCATTTAAAACCGCAGCCGCCTCCACACCCTGGCGCTTACTCACCCTCCCTTGCTGGCTGCTTTACTTCCTTCCATAGCATCTGCACCTTCTAACATGGCAGGAGCAGCTAGTTGTACCTCCTTTTGCCGTCTTCTCTCGCCCCTGACACCTCAGCTCCAGGAGCCAGGAAGCCTTCCTTGCTCTCCCCTTTCAACCCAATGCCAGGCTCAGAGCTGGCTGTCCGCGTCACCTGGGCAACGGCCCCACCTCCCTGAGCACCTGCCTGCCCTGCCTCATGGCTGCCCCGCAGTTGCCTTGTTGCTGTGGGGGTGCGGTCAGAGGAGGGTGCACGCCAGGCTCTCAGAACGTAACCCTTGCTTCCCAGACTGGGAGGGGCTGGCCTGGTGTCTTTGAGGAGCAGAGAGGAGGGGCTGGAGCGGGTGAGCAAGGTGAGCCAGGCGACAGGGCCAGCGTTGAGGGCAGGAGGGGCGGCCAGGTTGTTCAGGAGCTCGTAGTCATGGTGAGAACTTGGGGTTTGACTCTGAGTGAACCCCGAATTCCTGGAGGGCTCTGGGCAGAGGACGAGAGGGTGCTCAGGTATTAACACCCGCCCTCTGGTGGTGGCGTGGGGAACTGTATGGGGAGAGGGCAGAAGGAGGGAGCTTGCAGGGGGTGTCTGGCCAGGGGGAGATTCCCAGAGCAGTGTGGGAATAGTAGGGGTTCTGGATTTAATTTGGAGACAGAGGTTACAGATTTTGCTAATGGAGTGGATTTGGGGACTGAGCAGCGGGGAGGAGTCAAGGACGCTGACCTGGGCAACCGCTGGGCTGTTCCCCGAGATGGGGCCAAGCAGGGGGGAGGGCAGGGGAGGGAGAGGGCTGGGAAGGAGTCAGAGATGGTTGGAAGTGGTCCAGCTAAGCGAGAGCTGCCCTCCGACCTCACAGCAGGCGATGAGGGCACGGGGGATGCGTATCTGGAGCTCAGCCCAGAAGCTCGCTCGCTGGTTTGTAAAACCGTTTTGTTTTAAGGAATGAGCAGAAAGCTTGGCCAGGTGCTCGCCAAGGATTTCAGTGGATGATCCCAGTTAAGCCTCACAACAGCCTGACGGGATTCGGTTATTATCCGGGTCTTACGGAGGCTGGGAGGGGAAGCTCCTCACGCAGGGATCAGAATCAACACTTGCACACAAAGCCAGGGCCCTTGATCTTTAAAACCCCAGCACCCTCTCCGCTCCCTGGAGCCCTGTCTCTGCCCAACCTCCACCAGCGCTCCGCCCACCACGCCGGCTCTGTCTCCCTTTTCCTCATGGGGACTGCCCGCCCCCCGTGTGTCTGATCCTCTCCAGGGCTCTGTCCCCCCACCCTGGGTCTCTGTCCCCCCACCCTGGGTCTCTGTCCCCCCACCCTGGGTCTCTGTCCCCCCACCCTGGGTCTCTCTCCCCCCACCCTGGGTCTCTGTCCCCCCACTCTGGGTCTCTCTCCCCCCACCCTGGGTCTCTGTCCCCCCACCCTGGTCTCTGTCCCCCCACTCTGGGTCTCTGTCCCTCTCTGGTCTCTGTCCCCTGTCCGTCCTGGTTCCCTGCCCCCCTGTCTCAGCTCTCACTGGGCTGGTGTGGATGCTGCTGTGAGTGGAGGGAGCCTCCACTGACCAGGCTCTGCCGCTTTTCCCTGCAGGAGGGCATCCTGGCCACCTCCCCCGTGGACTTGAACTTGCCCCTGGACTAGCTCTTCCCCAGCAGCTGTTACGAGATTGGCCGTCAGGCGCTTCCTCTTCTGCTCAGGGCTGTGAGTGGTGGCTGCCCACCCTGCTTTTGCCAAAAAGAAATGGTTCAAATTTTTTTCATATTAAAAACTTGTTCAAAGGTTGACTCACCTGTTCTTTCACTCGAGAACTCAAGTTCTAAGTGGGGAGATGTGGGTCAGAGATCGCTCTGGTTTATACATTGAGGCCGGAGCGGTGCACTCATTCCAGAAATGTTTATTTGGAGCACTTCGGAGTGCCTGCCAGCTGCGCGTACAGCGTGGTGGGGACGCCTGTGAGCAGGACTCCAGCTGACGCCTCTCCCCGCCGCCCGGGGCGTCTATCCCGGCTGCCCCTGCGCGATGCCCGTGGAGCCTTCCAGCTAGTTCTCCCTTCACGGGCACCCGGACACCACCTTCCCCTTTTCTCCTTCTGTGCCTCTTTGGCTGGTTCCTCCTCATCTCCCTGGAGACTTGGGGTTTGTCACCTTTTTGGGGCGTAGCCTCTTCCACAGAATTATGTTTGTAAACATGTACGATGAGATGCACAGCCAGTGACAGTCGGTCCTTGTTGTTTGCACGCTCTACAGTTGCGAATTCGCCTAGGCACTAGCATTTCTGTGTAATCCCCAAGCTAATACTCACGGTGGTGGGCACGGGTGTGGGCAGAGCTGCAGACGACGGGACTCGCCCGCCGCGCACCTCCTCGGCTAAGCCTGAACACGCGGCGCTCTGCCACCTGGTTCAGCTCTCAGACTGTCGACCATCTGTTTAGTGGCCCATGACTTCTTGCATTTCTGTGTTTTCTTGTGGTGATTTTGCTGTTTAAAAGGAACCCTCCTGCCCTAGCCAGTTTTGCTTAGTGGGAAGAGCATCGGCCTGCAGACTAAAGGGTCCCAGGTTCCATTCTGGTCAGGGCACATGCCTGGGTTGTAGGCTCAATCCCCAGTGTGGGGCATGCGGGAGGCAGCCGATCAATGATTCTCTCTCATCATTGATGTTTCTATCTCTCTCTCCCTCTCCCTTCCTCTCTGAAATCAATAAAAACATATTAAAATAAAAGGGACCCTCCCTCCCCCGCCCAGAGCATAGCACAGAGTTGCTGTCCAGGGTCCCTCAGAGCAGGAGGAGAGCCTGCCTAGGTTAGAGACTGCGTTCAGGCGTGAGGTACTGTGCTCTTGGCTGGGTGGCCAATGTGAGTGAATTACCAATAGGTATTAAGTAAGCTGTCTAAACAAAGCACACTGCCCTAGCCGGTTTGACTCAGTAGATACAGCGTCGACCAAAGGGTCCTGGGTTCAATTCTGGTCAAGGGCACATGCCCAGGTTGCGGGCTCAGTCCCCACTAGGGGGCGTGCAGGAGGCAGCCGATCAATGATTCTCTCTCATCATGGATGTTTCTATCCCTCCTCTCCCTTCCTCTCTGAAATCAATAAAAATATGTTTAAAAAAAATAAAAAAAACAATAAAGGACTCCCATCTGATTAAGTCAAGTCCACCCTGCAATATGTCCCTTTTGATTAATGTAAAGTTAACTGGTTTAGGGCCCTAATGACATCTGCAAGATCGATTCACCTTTGTCGTATAAGATAATCAGGAGGGGCATTCATCTCCTTTGTCCTATAACCCAACCTGGTCCCCGGTATATAACACGGGGGGGTAGAGATCTTGGGGGCCCCCTTGAAATTCTGCCCATCACAGCATATCTGCAACCACTGCCACGTGACATGCAAGCCTCCGTGGTTTATGTGGGGGACCAGGCCACAGGAGCTAATCCTGGGGTCTTTGATGTGCTGCCTAAATTCTTAATTGAAGGAATGGCCAAGTTCCCATTTGCTGAGGGATGAAGTTTCTACCCTCCCAGCCCCTGGAGGCCTGCATGCTAAGTCGGGCACTAGATGTCTGTGTGCTTCTCCTCACCCCTCCTCTCACCACACCCACCCGCAGTGGTCGCACCCATTCCCGGGCTGTGACGCAGTGCAGCACTGGCTGGCAGAACTAAGTGAGCCTCCCATGTGATGGGGAGCACGCCCCGAGCCCCCGGGCACGGGCCCCGACGGGGATCCAACCGATGACAGCGTGGTGCATGGGTCAATGTTCAACCACAAACCACACTGACCAGGCGGTCTGTTAATTTTAACAATTTTTATTAACCCTGTTTATCCAAAATACAGAATCATTTCAACATAGTAGTCAATATAAAAATAGTAGTGAGATGTTACAGATTCTTTTTTTTTAAAAAATATTTTTTTATTGATTTCAGAGAGGAAGGGAGAGGGAGAGAGACAAACACCAATGATGAGAGAGAATCATGGATTGGCTGCCTCCTGCACGCCTCCCACTGGGGACCGAGCCCACAACCCGGGCACGTGCCCTTGACTGGAATCGAACCAGGGACCCTTCAGTCTTCAGGCCAATGCTCTATCTACTGAGCCAAACCAGCTAGAGTGATTCTTTTTTTTTTTCTTTTTTTTTTTAAATATATTTTATTGATTTTTTACAGAGAGGAAGGGAGAGAGATAGAGAGCTAGAAACATCGATGAGAGAGAAACATCGATCAGCTGCCTCCTGCACATCTCCTACTGGGGATATGCCCGCAACCCAGGTACATGCCCTTGACCGGAATCGAACCTGGGACCTTTCAGTCCGCAGACCGACGCTCTATCCACTGAGCCAAACCGGTTTTGGCATGATTCTTTTTTTATATTAAGTCCTCTGAATTGTCTGTGTTTTCTTATTATTATTTTAAATATTTTTTTATTGATTTCAGAGAGGAAGGGAGAGATAGAAACATCAATGATGAGAGAGAATCATTGATTGGCTGCCTCCTGCAAGCCCCCCACCGGGCATGTGCCCTGACCAGGAATCAAACTGTGACCTCCTGGTTCATAGGTCAACACTCAACCACTGGGCCACTCTGGCCCGGCTATTACTATTTTTTAATCCTCATCCCAGGACCTGCTTAGACTGAGGAAGGGAGAGAGAGAGAGAGAGAGAGAGAGAGATAAAAACATCCATATGAGATAGAAACATTGATCAGTTGCCTTAAATACACTCCTTGATCCAGGATCAAACCCACAATCCAGGTATGTGCCCTGACCAGGAATCGAACCAGCAACCTTCAGCACATGGACGATGCCCAACCACTGAGCTACTTGGCCAGGGCCGGTGTGTTTCACACTCAGTACATCTCAGTTCAGACTTGCCACAGTCCATTACTCACCTGGCCCAGGCGACGAGTGGCTGCCTTCTTGGAAAATGCAGAATTTGATGCTGACAACTTGCCCATTTTTGACTCCAGCCTGAGATTTTTCCCTTGAACGCCATTACCACCCTTTTTTCAATGACGTTAGGCTATTCCCTAGTGTTGTATCATTTGTTATAATATTTTATTCTTGGTAGCAGCACAGAGCAGAAATAATTGATCAGGTCAAAATACAATACTTGGAAATTAGGAAAAAAACACAAAACTGATTTAGGCCTTGGCTGGGTGGCTCTGTTGGTTGGAGTATCATCTTGTGCACCAAAGGGTTGTGGGTTCGATTCCCAGTCAGGGCACATACCTAGGTTTTGGGCTCAATTCCTGGTTGGGCAGGAAGGCAACTAGTCAATGTTTCTCTCTCTCAAAATCAATGGAAACATATCCTTGGGTGAAGATTGAAAACAGAAAGACAAAAACTGACTTAAGACCCATATAGCATACAGTGTAGGATCAAAATGTGGGCCCCGATTATTTCATTATTTGGACTTAATCAAAATTTAAAATCTCTGCCCGGCCAGCATGGCTCAGTGGTTGAGCGCCAACCTATGAACCAGGAGGTTGAGGTTCGATTCTTAGTCCGGGCACATGTCCAGGTTGTGGGCTCGATCCCCCATAGGGGGCATGCAGGAGGCCAGGGGCAGGTCGGCGATTCTCATCATTGATGTTTCTGTCTCTTCCTCTCACTTCCTCTATGAAATCAATTTAAAAAATATTTTTTTATATATATTTTTTATTGATTTTTTACAGAGAGGAAGGGAGAGAGATAGAGAGTTAGAAACATCGATGGGAGAGAAACATCGATCAGCCGCCTCCTGCACATCTCCCACTGGGGATGTGCCCGCAACCCAGGTACATGCCCTTGACCGGAACCGAATCCGGGACCCCTCAGTCCGCAGGCCGACGCTCTATCCACTGAGCCAAACCGGCTTCGGCTTAAAAAATATTTTTAAAAAGATAACGAGCCCTAGCCAGGTTTGCTCAGTGGATAGAGCGTCAACCTGCGAAGCGAAGGGTCCTGGGTTTGATTCCGGTCAAGGGCACATGCCCAGGTTGAGGGCTTGATCCCCAGTGCGGGGTGTGTGGGAGGCAGCCCCTCAAAGATTCTTTCTCATCATTTATGTTTCTCCCTCTCCCTCTCTCTCTGAAATCAATGAAAAATTTTAAAAAGATGTATTTTTTAAATGAGTACACACTTTAAAAAAATGGATGTGAGCAGACCCTTGATAAAAGAAGATATACGACCCTAGCCAGTTTGGCTCAGTGGATATAGCGTCCACCTGCAGACTGAAGGGCCCCGGGTTCGATTCGGACCAAGGGCACATGCCTGGGTTGTGGGCTCGATCCCCAGTAGGGGGTGTGCAGGAGGCAGCCAATCAATGGTTCTCTCTCATCATTGATGTTTCTCTCTCTCTCTCTCTCTCTCTCTCTCTCTCTCTCTCTCTCTCTTCCTTCCTCTCTGAAATCAATAAAAATATATTTTTTTTAAAAAGAAGATATACGAATGGTCAATGAGCACATGAACAGACGCTCAGCAGCCGCGGGCAGAGCAATACAAATGACAGCCGGGACGAGACACCGCTGCGTACCCACCAGCCTGGTGAAAACGAAAGACGGATCCTATCAGGTGCTGGCCAGGACCGGGAGCAGCTGGAACTCTTCATGCATCCCTGATGGGAATGCAAAATGGTAGGACGCCCTGGAAGACTTTTTGGCAGTTCCTTATAAAGTGAAGCATCGAGCATTCACCCTGCATGTAACTCGGTCATCTGCTCCCAGGTTGACCCCAGAGAAAGGACAAAGGGTCTCTTCACAGGAAGACTTGTACACGAATGCTCACAGCCCAATCTGGACATTACTCAGATGTCTGTCAACAGGAAAGGAAATAAACTATGATACTGTTACCGAACTCAAGGGGTCCGCAGCTTGGGGTATTCTACTAAAACAGGAAACAGTTGTTGCAAGGTAGTTTTATTTACTTACAGCAAGTAAAGGAAACAGGATGCATATCCAAAACTCTGCCTCCCCAAGGGGGCTTAGCCATGTGGCTCATCACTATTTGGTCAATTACATGTTGATTTCTTCCGTGCAGTTGGCTACACTTACCAGTCGAGTTCCTGTTCAGTAATCCTGTTTGCAGCTGCAGTTGAGAAAGGCTAGGCTACATTTTAACACTTAGCAAGAATAACAGTAATAACATCTAGAACTTCCCAGGCCCGAAGACCTTTGTCCTAACCATACACCAATACAATGCAATACTCCTGAGCAATAAAACGGATTGCACAATGGGTGAATCTCAAAAGCATTAGGCTGAGTGAATGAAAACAGACACAAGACATCACGACCTGTATAATTTCATTTATAGGAAACTTTAGCAAAGAAAAGCTACACTATAGAAAGCGATTGCTTCAGTGGTTGGGTGGGTACGGTATCAACTAGAGAGGGTCATGAAGGAACTTTCCAGGGTGATGCTTCTACAAGTTGCGTTCATCTTCATTCAACGAGTGACTTTTCCTGCAGATCCTGGAAAGCTCCCTGGAGGAGGCGCCGTCTGGTCTGTGCCCTGATTGACGGATAGGAGTTGGTTGACAAAGGGAGGTGGGTGTTCCTTGCAAGGGGAGGGAACTGGCAAAGGCCAAATGGTTTGAGTGAAGGTGCTGGGTTTAGAAAACTTGGAACGGTTAAGTAGAGGGGCTGGAGTCTACATGCATTGATGCCCGAGTCCTTCCCGACTGGGTTCGAGACCCTGGAGCAGCCCTCCCTCTCTTTGGGTCTCTAATGGCTTCAGTTTCCCCCGCCCCCTCACGTAAATGGGCAAATTCTTCCTTGTTTCTCTCAGACTCCCCTGGGGCTGGGAGAACCCGCTGAATAGACGGTGAGTGACAGCTCTTTTGAGGCAATCGCTGGAGGATAAAGCCCTCTCTCCTCGAGGGCCAATCGCCTTGTTCTTGAGACCGGCCGCTGGGCGGGGCTCACCAAAGGCCTCGTGACCTCACGTTTTCGATAAACCAGTAGCAGCTGATAAGAGGCGGGTCCTTTAGGTGATGGACAGATATCTTTCAAAATGTCCGCTAGCGCGGGGCCCGCCGGGAAGCTTTGAGGAGGTGCTGGGGGAAGGGGCGGGAACTCCCGGCTGGCTCGGCCCAATCATCAGTCGTGCTTCCTGTGATAGACGAGAAGTCTTTGCCATCCCGGTCGACTTACGTGGGCGGGACCTTTCACGCCAGACTGGGCGCGTCCCTAAACTTTGATGGGCATCTTCTTTGTCCAATTGGTAAACGGCATTCCCAGACGGACCGCCTCCATCGCCAATGAGATCTCCTGGCGGGGTCGCGGTGGGCGGACCCAGACTCTCCGCTATAAGGCGGTCTCGGGAGAGTGCGGAGAAGGGGGGGGGTCTCGGCGGATCGAGGAGTAGGAGCGGGTGAATATGGCGGCAGCCGAGACCGCGAACTGCATCATGGAGGTGAGCGTCTGGAACGCCGCCGGGGGCGGGGGTCGGTGTTTTATGGCACGGAGAAGGGGCTGTGAGTCGGCGGATTTGAGGAAAGGCCTCCAGCCGTCCGGCGGGGAGTCCGCATGCTCCGGATCGGGGCCACCGTTTCGGTGCGGGTTCCCTAGCTTTCGGGGGGCCTGCGGTATCCCGCCCAGACGCTGGTCTCGGGCCCCCTCCCACGTGGAGGAGGGCTGGGGGCGCTTCCGGCCTGGCCCCCACGTGGCCGCGGCGCGGTGGGTGGGGAGGGGGTGTGCCGCGCCCGGTGGCCCGGCGGGCTCCACGTGCGGGACAAAGGCCCCGCCCCCGGCCGGGGGAGGGGCGCCCCGGGGGGGGGGGGGGGGGGAGCCTCTCACCCTTCTGAGGCCCCCGGCCCTCCACGAGGATCGCGGCGTACATTTCCGAGTGGGACTTATTCGGGGGCCTTCAGTCTCTTGGAAGGAAGGGGCGGTGTATCGGGTCCCTCCACATCCCCCTCCCAGGACCGGGCATTCACTTAGGCCTCGGTCCAGGTTTTGTGCACTTTGGGGTTCGGATTGGAGGAAGACAAAGACCTGCTTTTCTCTGCTCCCCCTCCCCCGCCCCCGTTTCCTGTGCCTGGATTCTCCTCCCGGGGCTTCGGGAGCGGGGGATGGGGGATGCCCCTGTGACCTCTCTCGGTGGTGGTGGGGGGGCCTCCAGCTGAAGATCGGTCCCGATAAGGCGCCCGGCACCCCCTTGTGGCCGTTTCTGGGTGTGTGGGAGGGACATCTTTTTCATGGGGCGTGTCTGGAAGCCCACCGCCCCGTCGGAGCCCGGCCGCGCGAGGGAAGGGGTCTGCCGGGAAGGGGCCACGATGGAGGCTGCGAGCTCTCACCCCCATTCCTCTCCCCTCGGCGCTCGTGAAGGCGGGGGATGGACGCCCCCTTCCAGAGCCCCTGGGCGAGGGTCCGGAGCCTGGATGCCTGAAATGGTTTCCCAAAATGTGGGTTCCTGCGCAGCCATGCGGGGTTGGTGCCGGCGCGGGGTTTCAGGCTGCCTGGGGCCTGTCTGGCTGAGACATGAGTGAGATGGAGAAACGGGCCCAGCGGGGAATCCCCTCCCAGCCGCCCTTTGTAGGCATCCTCGCTGGCTTGCGGGAATGGGGGTGGGGCCCGGAGCCCTGCGGGTCACGCTTCTCGGCGCCCGGTCCCAGCTGTCATCTGATGGGGCCGCCGGATTTTCACCCCTTCCCTTGTGGCTCTCTCTGGAGTGGGAGGGCAGCTCCCCAGGGTCACTCCAATGACTCCCATCCCCCGTGGCCGCCCTGGACCAGGGCCCCGGTGGTGGAGGAAATACCTTCCCGGGAGGTTGCCTCGGGGCTTGGCCCCACACTGGGGGGCTTGCAAGCCTGCGATGTGTGTCTGAACGGGAGGAGGAGGGCTGGGGGTCCAGAGTCCGGCCTCTTCCCGGGGAATCTGTCTTCCTAGGTGGAGGGAAATAAGCCAGGAGATTGGCTCCAAATGGTTGCATGTGGGGTTTCCTGAGCCCAAGGCAGGAGCTAGGGGTCGGGGTGCCAGCTCTGGTGGGGGTGCCATCTCCATCCTGGAATCCTCTCATGAAAGACTGGTTTCCAGAAGTGGCAGGTGCCCAGAGGGCACACTCTGCCAGCCACCTCCCCGCTATGGGTGTGTGTGTGTGTGTGTGTGTGTCACCTAATCTGGGGGGATTAGATGATGGAGGGGAGTGACAGCTGGCAGTGCCTATGTGCCCGGTGGGTGCCAGTTCCTCCGGGCTGGGTGGGGGAGGTGTGCATGGTCAGATGCCTGGCCAGAGAGGGGCAGCTTGGGATCAGTCCGCCATCTCTCCAGCCACAGCTGAGACAGAATCCCTCTCTCCTCCCCCCACTTGTCCCACCCCTTTTTGAAACAACCCTGCCTCATTACCTGCTCTCTCTGCCACCACTCCCCACCAAGGAAAAGGAAAATTGCAGGAAAACACTCCCCTCTCCTAACAGCCAGGGCCCCCTGGCCTGCCCCTAGCCGCTCCCAGTAGCTAATCCTTTCTCCCTGTACTCTCTCCTAGAATTTTGTAGCCACCTTGGCTAATGGGATGAGCCTCCAGCCGCCTCTTGAAGAAGTAAATATCCTTTTGTGAGACCCTTCCCCATATTAAGATATCTTGCCACACTTTAGGCCCTGTCTAGTGGTCTAACCATGAGCCTTCTTGCTTCAAACCAGCTTACCCCTTGCCCCCGAACACTTAGTACACACTCCCTCGAGGTTTGTGGCCCCCACCTTGCCTTCCCCAATAGTGTGGCTGCTTCCTTAACTCTATTTCCAGCTCCCCTTTGCCCTCCCCTATGTCTGCTCCAGTTCTGCCTTCCCCTCCCCTCCCAGCTGTGGGCTGAGCTAGAGACGGGGGCAGAGAGACTGGAGAGATGGTAGGCATGGCTGAGATATCGGGGTGTTCCCTGGGGGCGGGGTATCCTGCAATAGGAAGCTTATGGGTTCTGGGGAGGCAAGGTGGCAGATGGGAGCTGTAGGGTTGCCATGGTATGATTTGGGGGGGTTATTCCAGGGAGAAGTAGGAACCTGGAGGCTTAAGAGGCTTTGGGGAGCCCCAGATTTGACCCATGGTCCTATCCTCCCTCTCCCAGGTCTCCTGTGGCCAAGCAGAATGCAGCGAGAAGCCCAACGCTGAGGACATGACGTCCAAAGATTACTACTTCGACTCCTATGCTCACTTTGGTATCCACGAGGTAAGTGCACAGCTGAATCTGGAGAGGTTAGGCTGGAACTGAATTTCCCACCACGCACCCTGCCTTCCCTGTCAGCAGGCTGCCCCTCTGCGCATGCCCCAAGCTCACCCTGGGGTCTGCTCTGCCCGCGGTTGCCTTGGAGACCAAGGTTACCCAGGTGCTCTTCAGGATCCCTCCTGGGAGGCAGGGGTGGGAGCCCACATGCTTGGCTGAGATGCAGCTGGAGGTCAGGGCCGGCTGGGTTCTGCCGCCCTCTAGTGACCAGCGGTGGGGTTGTCCCCCAGCTGCTCAGGTCTGGTGTGCAGATGGCTCCTCTACTCTGGTTCCCTGCAGGCTGAGGTCCCAGTAGTTGGGATGGATTCTGTGGATTTTTTTTTGGTCTTTTTTTTTTTTTTTTAATATATTTTATTGATTTTTCACAGAGAGGAAGGGAGAGAGATAGAGTCAGAAACATCGATGAGAGAGAAACATCGATCAGCTGCCTCCTGCACATCCCCCACCGGGGATGTGCCCGCAACCCAGGTACATGCCCTTGACCGGAATCGAACCCGGGACCTCCCAGTCCGCAGGCTGACGCTCTATCCACTGAGCCAAACCGGTTTCGGCTTTTGGTCTTTTTTTTTTTTTTTTGAGTGTATAGGTCAGTGGATTATTGATTTCAGAGAGGAACTGAGAGAGAGAAAGAGATATAAACATCAATGATGAGAGAGAGTCATGGATCAGCTGCCTCCTGCACACCTCCTCCTGGGGATCAAGCCCACAAACCAGACATGTGCCCTGACCCGGAATCAAACCATGACCTCCTGATTCACGCTGACCGGGCTACTGAGGACTTTTTAAAAGCAAATGTAGTTGAGGCTTCGGAGGCAGTGGTAGAGTCTGGCTAATCTATGATGGGAGCTTAGTCTATCCAGTCTGATGTTACAGATAGGGAAACTGAGGCACGTGGAAAGGAAATAACTTGTTCCGAAGGGACTAAGCAAGTGGGAAGGCTGAGCTCTAGCACTTCAAACTGTCAGCATGTCAGAGGCCAGGACACCCCTGTTTCCAGCTGTGAATATAGGCCCCTCACGGTACCTTCGCAACCCGTCTCCCCAGGAGATGCTGAAAGACGAGGTGCGCACCCTCACCTACCGCAACTCCATGTTTCACAACCGGCACCTCTTCAAGGACAAGGTGGTGCTGGACGTGGGCTCCGGCACGGGGATTCTCTGTATGTTTGCTGCCAAGGCCGGGGCCCGCAAGGTCATTGGGGTGAGTGTCCCGGACAGAGGGGTGGGCTTGGGCCCTGGGACGGAAAGGGACGCCTTGGGGCTCAGGGATTGGATAGAGGGGGTGGGAGGTGAGGATGGGACTGGGGGGGGGGGGTCTCACCCTCACTTCTTCCTGGACCCCAGATCGAGTGTTCCAGTATCTCTGATTATGCGGTGAAGATCGTCAAAGCCAACAAGTTAGACCATGGTGAGCCCAGGAAGAGAATGGGTTTGTGGGGGCGGAAGGGGCGATCCCAGCTTCCCGGGCCCTTGGCAGGAGGGTGGGGGCCGCTAAACACAGATTCAGCTTGTCCTCTCCTGTGGGCTCTGGGCCGCCAACAGCCTGAGAATTCAACCTCCTCAGAGCCCGTAACCTGAAAAGCAGGTTCTACTGTCTTAGAATTTAAGTGTTAAAGTCCCAAACTCAGTGCCTCGCTCTAAAACCTTAGGCAAGAAGCAGTCTAGGGTCATGTAGGCCCACGTGAGAAAGCACTCAGCCGCCCTTCTCGGAGCTCAGCCAACATTCCCAGACTCTGTACCTATCAGCACATATGCGTGTCAATGTTTTTACATTTACGTGCATTATTTTTACACAAATGGCATTTCACACAAGTCTTTCCCTTTGCTTTTTCTTATTTAAAAAAAAAATACCGTTTTATTGATTTCAGAGAGGAAGGGAGAGATAGAAACATCCATGATGAGAGAGAATCATTGATCGGCTGCCTCCTGTACACCCCCCACTGGGGATCAAGCCTGCAACCCGGGCCTGTGCCCTGACCGGCAATCAAACCGTGACCTCCTGGTTCATAGGTTGGCACTCACCAGCCCCGCCCCTTTTTCTCTCCGGTCATCGTGTCGTTTAACATGTTGCAGGACGTTGAGAGGATCTTGTTCTTTTTGATACTCACATACCCGGGCCTTCTTAACCAGGCTCCTGGTGATGGGCATTTAGCTGCTTCTGGGCGTTCCTCTCCTGCATATAAGGTCATTCCACAAATGAACTGGTACATCCGTGAGGCTGATTTATAAAAGTATCGCATGGGTCAAACGTGTAAGTTGCTAGATGTTGCCAGATGACCTTTGAGTTCCCACCTGCAAAGTTGGAGGGACAGAGATTGGGGGAAGGGGGTGGGTTTTCTGGATGTGAAGGCTCCTGGCATTTAGTACCTGAAGGGATTTTTCTTACTTTCTTAGTAAGACTAGTATAGTGACACCCCCCCCTCAAGTACCCAACACTCAGCTTTAAATATGTCCATTGGAAGCAAATTCCAACTGTGATGTCCTTTAGATCCTGCTGTGCGTGTTTCTGATAGGTGATCGTGCCGTTCCTGGCAAAACCTTAAATCGCCTCCTACCTAATCCATGTGAGATTTCTGCTTCTGCCTCGGGAAATAGCTAGAGTGAGTGAACTTGAAACTGAGTGAACAGGGCGTGGCTTCAGCTGGCAGGGTTCTTTGAAGATGCCCAAATGTAGCCCCCAGCCCTTCCTTAGAAGTCAAGGGCTGCCCCAGTGGGGTCCCCAGGCCCTGGACCCCCAGAGGGAGGCAGTCGGACGGGTCTCCTCAGGCCTGTGCCCCTCTCTGCCCTACAGTGGTGACCATCATCAAGGGGAAGGTAGAGGAGGTGGAGCTGCCGGTGGAGAAGGTTGACATCATCATCAGCGAGTGGATGGGCTACTGTCTCTTCTACGAGTCGATGCTCAACACCGTGCTCTATGCCCGAGACAAGTGGCTGGTGAGGCCCTGGCGGGGGGGACGCAGGCTGGGTCCTGAGGGTGTTTGTTGCATGTATCAGTCGGGGGCCAGGCCGGAAGCCAAAGCCAGGCCAGGTATTTCCCACACAGGGGACTTAACACGGGATTGCCCGCACAGATGTTGGAAGGCCCACAGCCAAACGAGTATAACAATTTTTGGGAGCTACATGGTGACAAGGAGATGGTACGGTGTCAGGGGGGGCGTTAGTGCTGGGAAGAAAGAAAACCATAGCAGGACAAAGGGATAGGGAAGGACAGGTGTGGGGAGAGGGCATGATCCTCTCAGGCTCTCACATCAAAGATGTGCCAGGCAGAGGGAACACCCAAGGGAGATGACTGAGACTTGATCAAAGGATGGGCAGAAGCCACACAGGATCTGCTTCTGAGGGGAAGAACACTGGACAGGATTTCAGCCAGTGCAGAGGTCCTGGGGCAGGAGTGTGCCTGGGTGTTGAGCAGCAGGGAAGCTAGTGAAATGAGGATCTGGAAGAGCAGTAGGAGGTGAAGTTAGAGGTGAGGGGTGGAGGGGCCTTGTGGACCCTCATGAGACTTTGCTTTCCCTCTCAGGAGCCAGGAAGGGTTCTGATGATCCCTCAGAACCTCCGGACAGGGTCTGATTTAGGTGCTCCTGGGCACCACCTGATGGCCATGTGGGGAATGATTGGGGGGTGAGGGCAGAGCAGGAAACCCTGAGGCGGCTGCCTGAAGTGTCTATGTCTCAGCCAAGGGTGGGGCAGAGGGGGTGGATGCAGAGCCACACTGGAGAGGTTTGGCAGCAGCGTTGCCAAGGCCCCCCACCCTTCACGCCCTCACCCTGCCCTTACACAGGCGCCCGATGGCCTCATCTTCCCAGACCGAGCCACGCTGTACGTGACGGCCATCGAGGACCGGCAGTACAAAGACTACAAGATCCACTGTGAGCTTGGGCCCAAGGAGCTCGTGGGCTGGGGCGGGCTCGACCTGACCTGGGCGCCCTGGTGTGCTCACCCCTCCTCCCTGCCTCCTCCCAGGGTGGGAGAATGTGTATGGCTTTGACATGTCTTGCATCAAAGACGTGGCCATCAAGGAGCCCCTGGTGGATGTGGTGGACCCCAAGCAGCTGGTCACCAACGCCTGCCTCATCAAGGTGAGGGGATGGGCATGGCCAGGTGTCCCCCAGGGTTGGAACCAAAGAAGGGCCAGCACCTGTCCCGCATGCGACACATCAGGGCGCGGCGTGCTGGCCTGAGGTCTTGGGTTCCTCGCCCGTCAGCCAGGGTAATGCTAGGGGCCCAGCGGAGCTGTGTCTTCCATTAAAAAGCTCTGAGCCAGCCAAGGCCAGTGGTTCCAAGATGGAACCTATGAGCTGGGCTTGCCCTGCCCAGGGACACTCTTTCCAGAGGGAACACGGGCGGCAGCTAAGATCCCCGGGCGGGGCTCACCTGAGCACACCGAATGCAAGAAGCCGGGCCAGGAGCAAGTTTATCATAAGTCAAGGGTATGGGCTGCGATCCATTGCTGAGCCCCTCCCTGCCGTGCCCCACACATCCCTCCGTGAGGCAGGCAGAACCACGTGGAGGGAGTGAGGAGAGGAGACAGGAGACGAGCAGGCGGCCTGACCGGCCCGGCCTCTGAGGCTGCATCAGAACCAGGGCTGTGTTCTGAGCGCGTCCAGGAGCTGGCCGGGTTTAAGCAGGGGCTGGGCACGATCTGATGGGCTTGTTTCACAGTTGTCACCGTGGCTGATGGATGTGTCCAGCTAAGTCATGTGGGCGGGGCGGGGGGATAGAAGCAGGGAGCCCCATGAGGAGGCCATGGGGGGTGTGAAGTAAAGCGGTAGGTCCAGGAATAACTCGGGTTTGGGGTCGGATGGGGAGAGGAGGGAACGGGGGCTCCAGCCCCGCCCACCCCACCCCCTCCCCGTTTGCCTGGGCCCCGGGCCGGCCGCGGGGCGTGGGGCTCACGGCCGGTCCCGCAGGAGGTGGACATCTACACCGTGAAGGTGGAAGACCTGACCTTCACCTCGCCCTTCTGCCTGCAAGTGAAGCGGAACGACTACGTGCACGCGCTGGTGGCGTACTTCAACATCGAGTTCACGCGCTGCCACAAGAGGACCGGCTTCTCCACCAGTGAGTCCGCGGGGGTGGGGGCCGCCTGCTCTGCCTTCGCGTCCCACCCGCGGGGCCCAGCAGGACCCTCGGGGGCGAGGAGGGTGAAGGGCTTCACGGGCAGGTGGACCACAGTCAACGCTCCGTAAACAGCCATTTGGGGGGGCGGGGGATGCCAGGCAGAGGGAAGGGCAAGACCAAGGGCTGACCCGACTCCGCCCTCAGGCCCCGAGTCCCCGTACACACACTGGAAGCAGACCGTGTTCTACATGGAGGACTACCTGACGGTGAAGACGGGCGAGGAGATCTTCGGCACCATTGGCATGCGGCCAAACGCCAAGAACAATGTGAGGCTCGGGGGCACCTGGGGGTGGACTGTGGAGGCACCTCTGCTTGTCGGGGGCTCTTGGGGGTTCGTCTGGAACATGATTGTATGGAGCACCTACGGGCAGTGGGCCCTGGGGACCAGCCACGATCAGGCTGAACCCCTGCCCTCCCGATGTTCCCGATCTAGACATGGGTCACAGTCAGCGGTAAACGACAGCGGGACAGCAGGGGGTGACTGTGCCAAGCTGGCGAGGGCGGGCCAGCTGAGAAGGTGGGGGGTGGGGGGCCTGGTTTCCCAGCCTGGGCCTGGGGATTGAGGGAAGAAAAGGAGGGCCGGGCCGTTTGTTCCTCCTGCACCCCTGGCAGGACGCAGCTGCCACTGGCTGAGAGGCTGGGGGCAGGGCTGGGGCAGAGTCAGGAGCCCCAGCTCAGCCTCATGGGAGGAGGAAGGGTCTGGTTCCTGAGTGGAGGGGCGAGGCCTGCGCCAAAACATCAGGCCTGTGTGTAAGGCTGGATGGTGCCCAGGGAGCCTGGGTGGAGGGGAGTGGCCCAAAAGGCACCCACTTTCGAAGTCAGGGAGACAAGCCCGTTAAAGCAGGGACTCGCAACCAGGGACTATTTGCTGTGCCCCAGATGACACTGGTCACTAGAGACGTGGGGTTATTACAAACTGGAGAGGGTGCTCCCCTCTGCTTGCTCCTCACCTGGGCAGTTCTGCATCTCTGCCTGCCCTGTCTCCGGTCCCCTCATGTCCTCCCTCTCCCCACAGCGCGACCTGGACTTCACCATTGACCTGGACTTCAAGGGCCAGCTGTGTGAGCTGTCCTGCTCCACCGACTACCGGATGCGCTGAGACGGCGCCCGGTGTCTCCCACCCCAGCCCGGCCGGCCCTGCACAGGCCCAGCGGCTGTGGCATTTCTTAGGCGGTTTCAGGATCCCCCTTCCTCTCCTTTTCTCACAAGGGAGTGACAGGGGCCTGGGCCCGGGATGGGAGGGGTGGGGGGTGGGTACATTGTGACTGTTTTTCATAACTTATGTTTTTATATGGTTACATTTATGCCAATAAATCCTCAGCTGGGACAGCTTGGCTTCTGGGGGGTTGGGGTTCCGTGTGCAGGTGCTAAGGTTTCAGTCTGAGCAGCCAGGAGTACCCGGATGATGGCGTAGGTCTCTGTCCTCCTCACTTGTGTCTAGTTCTGTCTCACCACAGCCCTCTGAGTCTTGTCCCAACTCACCTCCTGCTCGCTCCCAGGATCTCCCCCCCACCTCTGGGGGGAGTGAGTCTGTCCCCCCCAGCCCCCTCTCCTGCCCCTGAGGCCCTGTTACCTCTCGTCCCCACTGGACATGGCTCTGAGCCCAGCTGCATTGCCAGGCTGGTGGAGGATTGGGGTGTGGGTTCCCAGTATAGCTGGGCCCTTACGCTTCTCAAAAGGCCATTTCCCTGCCTCCCCCAACACACGATTCCTCTGTTTTTTCTGTCCAGGCCCCTCCAGGGCCAGGCCAGGGCTGAGTGGCAGTGAGCACTGTCCTGCCCCCGGCAGCTAGGAAACAGTTGTGGTGGAGTTGCGCTGGGGTCAGTTCCTTCTGGGGGGGTGGCCTAGGGCGGGGGTCCCACCTCAGGGTAGCAGAGCCTCCCCACCTCACAGGAGGGCACCAAGGTCCCACTGACCTTCACAGGCCCCTGCTGCAGGCACGGTGTCCTCATCCACCACCCTCCCCATGGCCCTGTGCACAAAGCCCCATCCCCCAGGACCCGGACCACTCAGCACAGCATCCCTGTCTCCACAGCGCCTGCTCCGCCTGCTTCCGTACAGCTGAGCCCTAGGCTTGCTGGCAGCTGATCTGTTCTAGGATGGTGTCTGCACTGGCTGTGCTGAGGCTCGGGCTCTGTCCCTATCCCCAGGGGCCTTAGGTTCCAGAGTCTCCCTGGGTGAGAGTGAGGTCTGGCCTATACTGGAGCCCAGAGCTTCCCCTTCCCCACCCCTTTCCTTGAAAGCAGATGCTGACGCCACTTGAAAGTGTCAGCTGTCCCATCCCTCTTCCCTACGCCTTAGGATTCCCTCTCCTGGGGCCTGGGCACACCGGCACACCCATGAGGGCTCCTAGGAGCCGTGGAGGAGGTGGAGATCTGGGTGCTAATCGTGCCTCCCTGGCTTGGTGTGGCCTTGGAGACTTCGGCCTGTTTTACTCTCTTGGGAGGTAAAACAGGCCTTAAACTACATCTCACCCTGGAAGGTTATCCAGACCAGGGGGGAGGGGGCGGGGCTGCCCGCGCAGGGGCAACTTCACTCACTGATTTTTCTGGTGACCAACACCCACCTGCTGTTGCTTCTAGCTTCCTCCACCCTGGGGGACCCCGAGTCCTTGGGCAGGTGGGAAAGGCTGGTGGTGTCAGGGATGTGCCTGCAAGGAGACCTTGAAGTGCGTTCGCCTCCTCAGACCAAGGCTTTCAGTCTCGGAACAGGAAGGCATCTCAGAGCTGCCCTGTCGGATACTGGGCCCCATTTCTCCTGTTTGTACCTCAGTATCACGCTCCTCTGTGGCCCCGCCTGCCGGAGACCCGATACTGGCCCCGCTCTGCCTCCAAGGAAAGTTGGGCTATGGAGTGCTAGTCTAGTTGGTCTCCTGGCCCTGTGGCAGTGAGGCCTGCGCAGTGCCCAGCTTGTTGGGTGACCTTGGCACCTCTCTGCACCTCCCCTAGCCTCAGTTTACCCATCTGTATATTGGGGCCACGACCCCAAGTTTCCACTGGGTTTGCCCAGATATCTTCCCCCCAATAGCCTCCTCCTTCCTTCCCCCAGTTCCCGCTGTGACTGGGCGGGACCCAGGGGCACCCCAGAGCCAAATAAAAGGTGATCTCCATGCTTCAGTCTCTGCTCTTTCTGGTCTGACCATCTGAGTCCAGCCCCTAACACATGTTCCCTTGTGGAAGTCCCTTTGACTGTCTAACTTGAATCCAACAGCTGTAGCCGCCTCCCTCGCACCAACGCAGTTGCACCTTGTGCGGCTAGTTTTGTGGGTCTATTGGGTCCCAAAGCAGCTCCTCCCTCCCTGGGATGGTAGGACGGAGATTCGCTCCAGCTCCAGCTGGACGCCCCACGTGCGTGACTCGCCTACCGGAGCTCCGCTGCGAATTCCAAGCTGAGCCTCGTTCCCGGAAGAGAAAGGAGCGAGCTCCTTGAGAGAGCGGACTGGGGAGCCCGAGAGCCTGGGGCTCAGGATAGATGCTGCGTGGAAGGCTGGGGGCGAATGGGGAATGGGGCGGGGTAGGAAGACAGCTAGGACTCAACGCTGGGAGGGGATTGGAAGCTGGGCCCGAGGGGGCGGGGATAGGACGCAGAGCGATTGGAAGGGGGCGGGGATAGGGCGCCGAGATTGGAAGGGGGCGGGGATAGGGCGCCGAGATTGGAAGGGGGCGGGACAGAACCAGGGACTGGAATAGCAGGGAGGCACACGCGAGACAGGAATCGGGGTTCCTGGGTGTGGGGTGATCCGGGGCGTGCAGGAACTCCGGAAGCCCATCGACCAAATCGTGGACTCTTCGCCCTGGGTTGCCTATATCTATGCAAGCGGGAGACAGGCCTGGCGCTCCAAATCGGGGGTCGGGGAGGCGTCATCCGGCTTGGTCCCCAGGATCCTATCGGCGGACCCCCGACTCAGCGTAGTGAGTACGGGACGGGAGGGGCCCGGGCTACCGCGGGGGCTGGAGGCCTGTGTCCCCGGTTGGGCAGACGAGCTTCTCCATCACTTGTCCTCGAAGCATCCCTGGCTGCGAGGCATGCGCAGTAGGGTGCGCCCTCCCCCATCCCCTCTAGCCCCTGTCGAGGGGGAGGGGACGCTGGGTGAATTTATAGACAGTTCCCCCGCCCCCACCCCACCCCACCCCCGGCCTTGGAATGGGAAACGGAAATGGGGGGACAGTGCCAGCGTCTGGCAGGTGTTTGTTTCAAATGGGTCTCGGACTGATATTTTTCTCGGAGACCCCGTAACTCTCCCTGCACGGATTTCCCCCCTCCGCCCCCGAATTTTGAAAGTCCTATATGGGGAGGCGGCACTGCCCCCGCACCAGTCTCAACAGAGCCTCCGAGAGGGAAACGCGAGGTAGCCCTCCGCCTCGGTGTGTATCCACTGAGGTCCCCAACGGAGGGTCCCCCCAACACCGAGTGTCTGGCCGGGACCCTCAAGACCCTTAGGAAGGGTGAGCTGGCGTCCTCTACGCCTGGGTCTGCGGGAGGAGGGGCTGGGGTCCTGGACTCCTGGGTCTGGGGGAGCCGCGAGCTGGGGGCTTAGGGAGTGACTGTCCTCCCCCAGGGGCCGGCGGGACATGGCTGAAGCGCACCAAGCCGTGGGCTTCCGACCCTCACTGACCTCGGACGTGGCGGAAGCGGACCTCAGTGCCTCGGCGCTGCAGGAGATCTACCTGTCCGGACTGCGCTCCTGGAAAAGGCATCTCTCCCGGTTCTGGGTGAGGAGGGCTGCGCTCGGTTTCCTTCCGGGGATCCCGTTACCGGTTTCCGGGCTGCCCGAGGCCCACCTCTGGCATCCAGGTGGCCCCCCTTCTGGGAAAGCTGTCCGCTCCCAGGACTTCTGAAAGCTCCTTCCTGGTCTGTGGCTCACTTCAGGGATCCTCAGCCTCACCCACTGGGAACCCCTATTCACCGCTTGCACCCACTTCTGGGACCCCCACGTTCCCCATGCCTCCAGACACAACTTGCACCCCAATTTCTAGAGCTCAGTGCCCTTCCCATGGTTCACTTCTCATCTTCCCTTTCATCTGCAGGTTTTCGCCCGGCAGGGGGGGCGCAGTGGTTGAGTGTAACCTGGGTTACAGTTTACTCCCCACCCCTGGTCCGGGTGCGTGCGGGAGGCAACTAGTTGATGTGTCTGTCTCACATCGATGTTTCTCTCTCTCTCTCTCTCTGAAAAGCAATGAAAAAAATACCCTCAGGTGAGGATTAACAAAAAAAACAAAAATAACCATATATGCCCGTAACGTTTCCTGCCAAGCCAAAGGAAGACAGACTGTCAAGTACATAAACCCCCCAGGAGAAGCAGAGCAGCAGCAGAAAGGCTCACTGTAGTGACATTTATTGGGCACCTGCCGAGTGCCTGGCTCTGAGCTGTGCCAGGCAGCCCCTTCCCCAGGCCCCTTCTCTGCTTTATTTTTCTCCCTAGCACCCAGCACTGTCCGACACACTGCACTGAGTCCTTCCCTTACGCAGGCATCCTCTCTGTCCCCTTGACCACAGGAATCTTGCTACCTGGTCACTGCTGTGAGGCCCCAGTTAGCATTTGTGGAATGACAGTGTCTCATCCGGCCCTTGTGACAGCTCTGTGATCGCTCCCATTCTACAGAAGGACACAGAGAGGGCACGTGCTTGCCATCACTCGGCCAGTTAGGGACAGAGCGGAGGGTGGGACTCCGGAGCCCAGGTTCTAAAGCCTGATTTCTGAGGCCTTCCTAATCGTTAAGTGTGGGAAGGAGAGAGAAAGAGGTCGCTTGAGCCGGGATGGTGATGCCCCAGCTAATGGTCGGTGGTAGCTTTAATCCTGTCTTAACTTTGCTCTCTGTGTGATCTTGAAGCCGTGTTGTTTTGTTTGCTTGTTTTGTTGTTTTTATATTTTTAAAATATATTTTATTGATTTTTTACAGAGAGGAAGGGAGAGGGATAGAGAGTTAAAAACATTGCCCCTGGCCGGGATCAAACCTGGGACCCTTCAGGCCGCAGGCCGACGCTCTATCCACTGAGCCAAACCGGTTAGGGTTGTTTTGTTGTTTTAAAGCCTCATCCAAGGATGTTTTTCCCATTGGTTTTTAGAAAGTGGAAGAGGGAAAGACAGAGAGAAATATTGATGTGCCTGAAACACATCGATTGGTTGCCTCCCTGAACAAGCCCGGACCAGGGCCCAGGCCAGGGAGGAGCCTGCACCCAAGGTACGTGCCCTTGACTGGATTCAAACCTGGGAATCTTCAGTCCACAGGCTGATGTTCTATCCACTGAGCCAAACCCACTAGGGCTTGTTTTTAATGTAAAATGAGATAATCTTAGTACCTACTTCTCAGGGTTGTGGGAGGATTTAAAGAGTTAAGCCTTGTAAAAGGCACCTGGCATGTAGTAAGCGCTCATTACATGTTAATTATCTTGTTCACCCTTCTCTAGGAATCTGATTAGTAACCCAGCACTTTCATCCATTCCTCATTCATTCCACAGCCAGGTAGCTCCAGAAGGCCTACTGAGCTCCAGATGCTCCTCTGTCTGGGGGAACATTTTGCCTTCCAGGTCCTTCCTGAGAGTAACCTCCTCCAGGAAGCCCTCCCTGACTCCCTCAGGATGAGCAACCTGCCACCACAGGGCTCCTGTGTCTTGTCTCCTGTCATTAGCACTCGCTTCATTCTTGACTGACCTCCCTGAGGATAGAATCTAGATCAGTCTGCTACCCACGGGGTCTTGAGCACCCGGCTCAGAACCCAGCACACTCTGGATGCTCAATATCTAAGGATTGTGCTTAGAGGATGCGATTGAATGGATGCTCTTTCTTCCCCACAGAATGACTTTCTCACTGGTGTGTTCCCTGCCAGCCCCCTCAGCTGGCTCTTCCTCTTCAGTGCAATCCAGCTCGCCTGGTTCCTCCAGCTGGATCCTTCCCTAGGACTGACGGAGAAGATTAAAGAGCTGCTGCCAGATTGGTGAGTTCCCACTTCAGCCCAGTAACCTCCCTAGTTCCTTTCCCTCCACCTAGGAAGTTTCTCTATCGGTGTGCTGTGCCTGCTAAAGAAAAGGGACAGATTACAAAAGGTACCACATCAATAAAAAAGGAGGTGCTTTTCTCTCTTCTTTCCATCCTGGCTGCTTCTTGTTAAGAGGGATGGGGACAAACTAGAAAATATCTCAGATATGGTGATGTTTACTGATGCAAGTGTGAACTCTGCTAGTCTCTGATTGTGCACTTTTAGGTAAGAGACTTGCCCTAACCGGTTTGGCTCAGTGGATGGAGCGTTGGCCTGGGGACTAAAGGGTCCCAGGTTTGATTCCGGTCAAGGGCATGTACCTTGGTTGCGGGCACATTCCCAGTGGGGGTTGTGCAGGAGGCAGCTGATCGATGTTTCTCTCTCATCTGATGTTTCCAACTCTCTATCCCTCTACCTTCCTCTCTGTAAAAAATCAATAAAATATATTAAAAAAAAAAGAGAGAGAGAGACTTCACCAGATTAGGTGTCAGGGTTTTCATTTATTAAATGGGGGTAATGATAATTGCTTCTTAGGGTGGTTGGAAGAATTCAAGTCACCCATGTGGAATAGTCAGTATGGTGCCAGGAGCTTGTTAAAGGGGACCGGTTGTCATATTACAGTCGTTGCTGTCGGCTTTGGGAAAGATTTGGCAACCAGATGACGGTGAAGTGGCAGGGTCTAACTCTTGCATAAGTGCCCCTAGGAAAGAAGGCAGATTTGGGGTAGACAGTCCCAAAGGCCTGCTCTTGGATTGGAGGTAGAAATTTCCAGGAAGACTGGATTTACCCTGTGCACAGCTCCTCCAGGTGGGATCTGCTCCCATGTCTGTTAGCAACGTTGCAAACTGTAGGCCAGTTTCCTAAACTTGAGTTTAATTTGGAACCACCTGGGAAGGCTTGTTCAAACACCAATTGCTGCCCAGCTGGTGTGGCTCAGTGGTTGGGCATTGACCCATGAACCAAGAGGTCCCCGGTTTGATTCCCGATCAGGGCATGTGCCTGAGTGGCGGGTTCCATCTCCAATGGGGGTGCATGCAGGAGGCAGCCAATCAATATCTCTCATCTATGTTCCTATCTCTCCCTCTTCCTTCTTCTCTCTCTAAAATCAATAAAAACATTTTAAATTGATTTTTATTGATTTCAGAGAGGAAGGGAGAGGGAGAGAAGATAGAAACATCAATGATGAGAGAGAGTCATTGATCGGCTGCCTCCTGCACATCCCCTACTGGGGATCGAGCCCACAACCCAGGCATGTGCCCTTGGTCAGAATCGAACCTGGGACCCTTCAGTCCGCAGGCCGACGCTCTATCCACAGAGCCAAACCAGCCAGGGCAATAAAACATATTTTCAAAAGACAGCACTGATTGCTGCCCTGGCCTGTGTGGCTCAATTGGTTGGGTGTTGTCCCATGCACTGAATGGTTGGTTGCTGGTTTGATTCCTGGTCAGGGCACATGCCCGAGTTGCAGGTTCCATCCCTAGTTGAGGGCATTCAGGAGGCAACCAATCGATGTTTCTCTCTCACATTGATGTTTCTCTCTCTCTCTTCTCCCTCTCTGTAGACTGAATAAAAACATTTTTAAAAACCCCAACACTGATTGTTGGACCCCATCCCAACAGATTCTGTCTTACTAGGTCTGGGCAGGGCCCAGGAATCTGCATTCCCAGCAAGCTCCCAGGTGCAGGCCACACTTTGAGAACCTCGCTGAGAGTATAATTGATATCTGGGAGGGAAAAGTGTCCTTTTAGTAGAAATAACACTTATTAAGCACCTACCAGTTTCCATGAGACGGTGAGACATGATTTTAGAAGCTTGGGGTCCCCACAGTCCTGGGAAGAGGAGGGTGCTGAGAGAGGATCCTGCCTCCTTCACAAATGAGGAAACCGGACCCTCTAACTGACTCTAGTTCCACAAGATAAGCCTCCAGCAGCCGGAAGACCAGTGAGAGAATATTAGGGAGTGCAGGGGCCGAGTGAGGCTGGAGGGGAGGGGGTTCTGAGGCCAGGAGGCCCAGCCCTTCCTCTCTCTCCGCCCAGGGGTGGACAGCACCACAGGCTTCGCGGGGTCCTGGCGGCCGCACTGTTTGCTTCGTGCCTCTGGGGAGCCCTGATCTTCACACTTCACGTGGCTCTCAGGCTGCTGTTGTCCTACCACGGCTGGCTCCTCGAACCCCACGGAGCCATGTCCTCACCCACCAAGACTTGGCTGGTATGTGAGGGGCAGAGCCCTGCTCGGGCCCTGTGGGGGCCTATTTCTCTGTGCCCCTCCCTCTGGGTCTCTGTCCCCCTCCCTCTGGGTCTCTATCCCCCTCTCTCTGGGTCTGTCCCCCTCCCTCTGGGTCTCTGTCCCCCTCCCTCTGGGTCTCTGTCCCCCTCTCTCTGGGTCTCTGTCCCCCTCTCTCTGGGTCTGTCCCCCTCCCTCTGGGTCTCTGTCCCCCTCCCTCTGGGTCTCTGTCCCCCTCTCTCTGGGTCTCTGTGCCCCTCTCTCTGGGTCTGTCCCCCTCCCTCTGGGTCTCTATCCCCCTTTGGGCGGGTATCTGTCCCATCTGCTCTGTGGGTTGCCACACACACCTCACCCAGGTCCCCAGCCCCAGTGAGGGGTTTGATGACCCACAATCCCCACTTCCCAGGCCCTGGTCCGCATCTTCTCCGGCCGCCACCCAATGCTCTTCAGTTACCAGCGCTCCCTGCCGCGCCAGCCGGTGCCCTCCGTGCAGGACACCGTGCGCAAGGTGGGCCGGTCCCTGGGGATGGGAGAGAGGCGGGCGGGGCGGGCTTGGGGGCGTGACCTGCCTACCTCTCCGCCTCTTCCCTCAGTACCTGGAGTCCGTCCGGCCTGTCCTTTCGGACGAGGATTTCGACTGGACGGCGGGCCTGGCTCAGGAATTCCTGAGGCTGCAGGCGTCGCTGCTGCAGTGGTACCTGCAGCTCAAGTCCTGGTGGGCGTCCAATTACGTGAGTCCCTTGTGGGGAAGGCAGAGGTCCGAGCGCATCCCCGTGACCCGGCAGGGTTACGCCCCGCCCCACGCCCCGCCCACAACCCCTCGGCCTGCGGCGATTGGAGGCCCCAGACACCGGGCATCCTGAGCCCCGCCCCTCACTCAATCTCAGCCCCGCCCCCACGCTCCAATGATGTAAACCCGCCCCAGATGCTCCAATATTCCGGCTCCTCTGCACTCTCCAGTACTCTGAACTCTGTCGTCTGCCAGCAGTGTGAGCCCCTCTCTCCACGCTCTGATGTTCTTTTTAAATATACATATTTTTTTACTGATTTCAGAGAGGAAGGGAGAGGGAGAGAGAGATAGAAACATCAATGATGAGGGAGAACCATTGATCAGCTGAGTCCTGCACGCCCCCCCACTGGGGATCAAGGCTGCAACCCGGGCACGTGCCCTTGACCGGAATCGAACCTGAGACCCTTCAGTCTGCAGACTGATGCTCTATCTACTGAGCCAAACTGGTTAGGGCCTGGTTGTTGATTTTTTAATCTCAGATGGGATCGATAAACATATCTTGTGTACCCAGCCTTCGCCATCGGCAGCACCGTGAGGCTCACTCCGTGTCACTAATACAGATATAGCTTGTTCTTTTTTTTTTTTAAGGGGAGAATGATGGTTTTTATTTTTTTAATATATTTTATTGATTTTTTACAGAGAGAAAGAGAGAGGGATAGAGAGTTAGAAACACTGATGAGCCGAAACCGGTTTGGCTCAGTGGATAGAGCGTCGGCCTGCGGACTGAAGGGTCCCGGGTTCGATTCCGGTCAAGGGCATGTACCTGGGTTGCGGGCACATCCCCGGTGGGGGATGTGCAGGAGGTGGCTGATCGATGTTTCTCTCTCATCGATGTTTCTAGCTCTCTATCTCTCTCCCTTCCTCTCTGTAAAAAATCAATAAAATATATTAAAAAAAAAAAAAAAAAAAAAGAAACACTGATGAGAGAGAAACATCCATCAGCTGCCTCTTGCACACCCCCTACTGGGGATGTGCTCGCAACCAAGGTACATGCCCTTGACTGGAATCGAACCTGGGACCCTTCAGTCTGCAGGCCGACACTCTATCCACTGAGCCAAACCGGTCAGGGCACCTTGTTCTTTTTAACAGCTGTGTAATATTCCACAGCATGAGCGGAGCTTCTAGGTTATTGCTAGCGACTGCTCAGGCTGGCCGCCTGCACTGGGCTCCGCCCTCCCTGTCAGACACAGTCAAGTCTGGGGTGGCTCGGCCCTGCCACTGCCCCCCCTGCACTGGCCCGGCCACCCCAGCTCTGCGTCTCTGTGACCCGTCCCCAGGTCAGTGACTGGTGGGAAGAGTTTGTGTACCTTCGCTCCCGCAACTCGCTGATGGTGAATAGCAACTATTATATGATGGTGAGAGGGGAGAAGGGGGCTAGGAGCTGAGGAGGGAGTGGGGCTCATACAATGATAAAAGGTGGGGTTTAGGGTCAGTGACCCAAATCACTGTCTTGAATTCACCATTCGCCCTCTGTTGGGGGCAGGACCCGTCTGTGTTTGGGGATCAGGGGCAAACCTGACCCCAGGCGTTTTGCTGCCCCCTCCTCGGCCCCCAGGACTTCCTGTATGTCACGCCCACACCCGTGCAGGCTGCTCGCGCTGGGAATGCTGTGCACGCCCTGCTGCTCTACCGCCACCGCCTGAACCGCCAGGAGATCCTGCCGGTAAGAGGGCGGCCCCGGGGGACAGAGGCCGTGATCCTGTGGCCGTGGGGCTGCGTGGGCCCCGGCGGGGAGTGGGGTGGGGGTGGGGGCGGGGAGGCAGCTCCCGAGCCTGAGGTCTTCTGCAGACGTTGCTGATGGGAATGCGGCCCCTGTGCTCCGCCCAGTATGAGAAGATATTCAACACCACGCGGGTGCCTGGGGCCCAGAAAGGTGAGACCCTCTCCGCTCCTGGCTCTGGGAGACGGGACAGTGTAGCAGCCAAGAGCGTGTGTGCTGGAGCCCGAGGCCGGGTTGCATCCCAGCTCCGTCTTCCCAGCCGTGTGGCCTTGAGCAAGTCGCCCTCTCTGGGCCTCAACCTCCCATCTCTCAGGTGGGATAAGGACACAGAGGGTGGTGAGGGGTAGATAGGTGCCCAGAACAGTGCAAGCCGCTTAGGAAGTAGGTAGTTGCTATTATTTTCTTTTAATATATATTTTTATTGATTTCAGGGAGGAAGGGAGAGGGAGAGAGAGATAGAAACATCAATGATGAGACAGAATCATGGAGGGGCTGCCTCCTGCACGCCCCCTACTGGGAATCGAGCCTGCAACCCGGGCATGTGCCCTTGACCGGAATCCAATCAGAGACCTTTCAGTCTGCAGGCCATGGCTTTAGCCACTGAACCACACCAGCCAGGGAGTAGTTGCTATTCTTTTTTTTTTTTTTTTAGTATATTTTATTGATTTTTTACAGAGAGTTAGGGAGAGGGAGAGGGAGTTAGAAACATCGATGAGAGAGAAACATCGATTAGCTGCCTATTGGGTACGTGCCTGCAACCAAGGTACATGCCCTTGGCCGGAATCGAACCTGGGACCCTTGAGTCCGCAGGCGGACGCTCTATCCACTGAGCCAAACCGGTTAGGGCCATAGTTGCTATTCTTATTCTTAATGTTTCCAACCCTCCTGCCCGCACACTCTGCCCGCCCACCCAGACCACCTGCGCCACCTCCGGGACAGCCGGCACGTGGCCGTGTTCCACCGGGGCCGGTTCTTCCGCGTGGGCACCCACTCCCCGAGCGGCCTGCTGTCCCCTCGCGCCCTGGAGCAGCAGTTTCAGCGAATCCTGGACGACCCCTCGCCCGCCTGCCCCCACGAGGAGCACCTGGCGGCCCTGACCGCGGCGCCCAGGTGAGGGGGGAGGGCAGGGGCGCATGGGCCCCGCCGCCACCCCGGGGTTGGGGGCCGGTGGGGGCCGGGCAGGCTCCGGGGCTCAGGCACGCCCCCCCCCCCAACAGGGACCTGTGGGCGCAGGCGCGGAGGTCCCTGAAGAGCCGCGCGGGGGAGGCCCTGGAGGCGGTGGAAGGGGCCGCTTTCTTTGTCTCGCTGGACTCGGAGCCCGCGGGGCTCACCAGGGAGGACCCCGCGGCCTCCTTGGACGCCTACGCCCACGCCCTGCTGGCTGGCCGGGGCCACGACCGGTGAGTCTGCCCCGGGCCTGGACCGCCCCCCCCCCCCCACCTGCGACCGGAACCCTGGACCTAATACTCTGGGCCGTGGACACACAGACCCTGACCCCCAGTTCTGGGGCACCTCCAGACCCAATGGCCCCCTGGACCTGAGGACCCCAGACTCAAGGCCTTGCGACCTGGGGACCTCCGACCCAGAGAAGCCTAGACCCAGACCCTGGAACCCCAGATCCCAGACCTGGACCCTCAGACCCAGAGATCCCCAGAGCCCGGACCCCAAGCCTGGGATCTCAGACTCAGAGGCCCGAGACCCCCAGACCTGAATGCTGGCGTCCTAAACCCAAGACCTAGAGACGCTCAGACACTTCCTAGATGCCCACCAGTCACCCTGGTCTCTGAGGCCCCTGCGCCCCCTGAACCTCGCACCTTACCTGGTACCTTCTCTCAAAATCCCCAGCTCTTCACACCTGGGACCCGGCCCAGAGCCCATCCAGAGCCACCAGCTGGAGGCCCCGCCCTCTTGGAGGTCCCACACCAGCCCTGATTCCAGAAAAGTCTCCCCACCCAGAAATCCCCACACGGCCCTCAGGGCACCCCGACTTCCCTCCTGGCCCCGCTCCTTGGTGACCTCTCCGACCTCTCTCCCGCAGCTGGTATGACAAGTCCTTCACCCTCATCGTCTTCTCCAACGGCAAGCTGGGCCTCAGCGTGGAGCACTCGTGGGCGGACTGCCCCGTCTCAGGGCACATGTGGGAGGTAGGGCAGTCCCCCCGCACCCCCTGGGGACCACCACCCCCATTTCCAGAGACCTTCCTCCCCCGGGACTGAGGGTCAGAGGAGAAGTGGAGGCTCGGAGAGAGAAAGGAGAGACCGGAGAGGGCCACCCAGCAAGGCAGGGGGCCTGGGTGGGCAGTTGGGACTCAGAGAAGGGAGCTGATTTGCCCAGTCACAGAGCCAGGAGCTGCAGAGCAGGACTGTGAATCCGGAATGTTCTGAGGCCAGAATGAGGGGGCCTTTGAGTCACATCATCATCGCTGAGTTGGAACCGCCTCTCAGCTTGGCTGAGTGACCCTGGGCAAGTTACTCCCCTCCATCCTTTTATCTTTAAGTCCCATCCAGTCATGAGAACCTCAAGTCTCCATTTTATTTCATTTTAAATCAGAGGGGGGTGCCTGCCGCCCATCGGCCCCATCTCCGGTGCTGCATGAGGGCTGGATGGGGCCCAGGGTGGGGAGCAGGGTGTGAGCGGGGGAGGGAGGCCCCTCCAGACCTCAGGAGCAGCCCAGATCAGCGCAGACTCTCCTGGGCCCGTTTCTCGTTTGTAAAATGGGAATATTTTGGCAAATGAGACACAGTTCAGTTCCACGTCAGACCCTCAGGCTGTTCACGTCCACATATCACCTCCGTATGTCCACGTTGAACGAGGAGATGGCACATAGAGTAAGATAGAGAGAAGTGCCACGCTGAGGGTAGCAGGTACTCGGTCAGGGTTGATTTAAAATATTTAGCAGGCCCAGCCGGCGTGGCTAGTGGTTGAGCGTCAACCTATGAACCAGGAGGTCACGGTTCGATTCCGGTCAGGGCACATGCCTGGGTTGGGGGCTCCATCCCCAGTGGGGGGCGTACAGGAGGCAGCCGATCAATGATTCTTTCTCATCATTGATATTTCTGTCTCCCTTTCCCTTCCTCACTGAAATTAATAAAAAAATATTTTTAAAAAATAAAATATTTAACAATATTTAACAATAATAAAAGCAGGGTGGATGCTGAGGGTGGTCCTCAGGAGGGCTGGGCAGCCATTGGTGCTCTAAGAACCTGTCAGAAGGTCAGGGATAGGAAGCGCCGTTGGGTATTAGCATCGCTCCCACTCTCGATGGACTTGAACCTGAGACCCCGCTTGTGAACATGAGGGTTTCTCCTTCTCAGGGACTGACCCCAGGCCCAGAAGGGCCTGGTCCAAGAGGTCCCCGGTTAGATGGCTGCGGGCCAGAGGGAGGCAGGGACCCTGACCACCTGCATTTGTACACAGTTCACTCTGGCCACCGAATGCTTCCAGCTGGGCTACTCGGTGGACGGCCACTGCAAGGGCCACCCTGAGCCCTCCCTGCCCCGGCCCCAGCGGCTACACTGGGACCTTCCAGACAAGGTGAGTCTGGGCTGCCGGGCCTCTCCTCCGAGTCCCCAAATTCCTGGATTTGACTCTAAACTCACTCTCATCCCCAAACTCAACCTCGAGACCAACCTCATCCCCTACTCCATCCCCAACCCAAACTCATCTCCACCCAACACCATCTCCATCCTAAATTCAATCCTGTTTCCAACACCAAACCCATCTGAAACCCCAACCCTAACTCCAGCCCAGCTCCAGCCCCAACCCTGACTTCGGCCCATCCACAGCCCCATTCCTGCCTGCAGTGGCCTCCCTGTCTCCACCTATAACCTAGCCCAGTGATGGCGAACCTATGACACGTGTGTCAGAGGTGACACGCGAACTCATTTTTTTAGTTGATTTTTCTTGGTTAAATGGCATCTAAATATATAAAATAAATATCAAAAATATAAGTCTTTGTTTTACTATGGTTGCAAATATCAAAAAATGTCTATATGTGACACGGCACCAGAGTTAAGTTAGGGTTTTTCAAAATGCGGCCATGCCGAGCTCAAAAGGTTCGCCATCACTGCCCTAGCCCTTCAACTCCATTCATTTCTTCGTCCCAACTTCCATGATCCCCCCAACCCTAACTCCATCCCCATCACCACTTCCGGCCTCATTCCCCACCTTCGTCTTCCCTCCATCTCTCACCCGGCCTCCCCTCCCCCCGCCTCTGGCAGGTCCACCTGTCCATCGCGCTCGCCCTGAGGGCAGCCAAGACCTTGTCCGGAGACACGGACTGCCACGTCTTCCCCTTCTCCCACTTCGGCAAGAGCTTCATCAGACGCTGCCACCTGTCCTCAGACAGCTTCATCCAGACGGCCTTGCAGCTGGCCCACTTCCGGGTCCGTGAGGTTCCCTGACCCCACCCCCTCTCAGGAACTCGGTTCCCTGGTCCCCCGAGGCCTGCCACGGCAGCCCCTTTCATGAGTCTTCTCAGCCATTTGGGTCTACTATCTTTTCCCCCCAGAGGTAGTTTTTTTTCTTCAATATTTTTAGAGAGAGAAGAATGGAGAGGGAGAGAGAGAGAGAAACATTGATGTGACAGTGAAACCTTGATCAGCAGCCTCCTGCATGCCCCTTACTGGGGATGGAGCCTGCAACCCCTGCAGGTGCCCTGACTGGGGATTGAGCCAGCAACCTTTTTGTTGTTGTTGTTGTTAATCCTTACCCGAGGATATTTTTCCATTGATTTTTTAGAGAGAGTGGAAGGGACAGGGAGAGACAGAGAGAAACATTGATGTTTAGAGAGAGACACATGGATTGGTTGCCTCCCGCACGCACCCTGACCAGGGCTAGGATGGAGCCTGGAACTGAGGTACATGCCCTTGACCAGAATCTAACCCTAGACCCTTCAGTCCGAGGGCCGGCGCTCTATCCACTGAGCCACACCGGCCAGGGCGAGCCAGCAGCCTTTTGGTGCACAGGGCAATGCCCAGCCAACGGAGCCGCGCCGGAGGGCGGGTCTGCCATCTGGATTCCTCTCCCCCAACCACACCTTGCTGGGTGGGAGGAGGCTGCGGGCCCAGAGGTGGGCCACGTCTGGAAAGACTTCCTGAACCCAGGTGACAGCTCCTCTTCTCCTTGTCCCCCAGGACAGGGGTCGCTTCTGCCTGACTTATGAGTCGGCCATGACGCGCCTGTTCCTGGAAGGCCGGACGGAGACAGTGCGGTCTTGCACGCGGGAAGCCTGCAACTTCGTGCGAGCCATGGAGGACAGAGAGAAGACAGTGGGTGTGAGCCTCAGCTGAGGCTTCGGTCACCTCCACATCCCCACTCGTGACCTTGCAGATGTTTATGGAGCAGCTGCTGGGGGCGCACGGGGCAGGGAGGACAGGCCTGGACTCGGACCTCGAGGAGCTCACTGATGGGGGAAACGGAGATAGTTCAGCATAGTGTGATACAGGCATATATATACACACACACATACACGCATATATATATGTATGTATATATGAGAGAGAGATAACCATCAATGATGAGAGCGGCCATTGATCAGCTGCCTCCCGCACTCCCCCTACTGGGGATTGAGCCCGCAACCTGGGCATGTGCCCTGACCGGGAATCTAACTGTGACCTCCTGGTTCATAGATTGACACGCAACCACTGAGCCACACCGGCTGGACTGATATAGACTTTAATGGGGGTCTCACAGGACAGGGCGGGAGCACCCAAGAGGGAGCCCTTTTGCCACAGTGCAGCCCTTTGATGATTTAACCTTTGATTTTTAACCTTGTGACTTCCATTGGCACCATTGCTCCTGTTCCCTCTATAACCTCTCTGCTCAGACACCCGCCCCCGCCCTCTGCCGCAGGCACCTCTGCCCCCTCTCCCCCTGCCTATGTGGCTCAGTGGGAGGAGTGTCAGGAAGCCTGGGAACCCCTCTGCTTCTGCTTTGCTCCGTGCCCCTGGGCAGGTGACTTTCCCCCATTGAGCCCGTTTCCATCTGTAAAACAGGGCTGCTGTCTCTGCCTTGCAGGGGTGTTGCAAGCTGGGGTGAGGCCCGGGGTGTGACAGACCCCCCGCAGTAAGCCCACTTCCTGTTTTTCCATGACCTGCGACCTCCCCGGGACCCCAGGACTCCCAGTGCCTCTCCCTGTTCCGCCTGGCGGTGGACAAGCACCAGGCTCTGCTGAAGGCGGCCATGAGCGGGCAGGGCGTGGACCGCCACCTGTTCGCACTCCACATCGTGTCCCAGCTCCTCCACCTGCAGGCGCCCTTCCTGGACCAGGTTGGGGTGCAGGGAAAGGGCTAGAGACGAGGGAGGCACTTGGGGGCAGGGAGGGGGATGCTGGGAAAAGGAGGTAACCGCAGAGGAGAGAGCTGGGGAGCCCAGGCTAGAGGGAAGGGAAAGGGGGCGGGGCAAAGGGGAGAGGGGCGTGGTCTCAGACAGAAATGGGAGGGGCTGGTCCCAGGGAGAGGGATGCCCGGGCACCTGGAAGAAGGGGGCGTGGCCTTGGAGAAGGGGGCGTGTCAGGAGGGGTGAGACGAGCAGGGCGGGTTCCAGGAGGAGAGCGGAGAGGTGGTCGGGAAGGAGAAGGGCAGGGTGCAGGTGGGAGCAGATTTAGGGAAACCCGGAAGCCAGGGGGGCAGGTCAGAGAGGGCGAGGGCTGTGTGGCGTGGAGCGGAGCCGAGGGGGCGCGGACCTGCGAGTCTATGTTTTTCTCTCTTTTTTTTTTGGGGGGGGGGCGTGTCTGTGACCGTCCTCCTCCCCTCAGGTTCACTCGGAGCAGTGGCAGCTGGCCACCAGCCAGATCCCCGTGCAGCAAACCCACCTGTTTGACGTCCACAACTACCCCGACTACGTGTCCTCCGGTGGAGGGTTTGGGCCTGTGAGTGGGACGGGCGGACCCGGCGCCCTGAACCCCGACGGGGGCGCTGGCAGCCTGCACACCTGCCTCCTGCCTCCTGCCTCCTGGTGGGGAGGCACCTGGGCCTTCTGTTCCCCTCGCCCTGTCCCTTTCCAGGTGGATGACCACGGCTACGGTGTTTCTTACATCTTCATGGGGGATGACACGGTCACCTTCCACATTTCCAGCAAAAAATCAAGCACAAAAACGGTGAGACCCACCGAACCACCCCCACCTCCTTCCTCAGGACCCAGGAGTCTGGACCCCTAGCTCCCTCCTCTCCAGAACCGAGTCCAGACCCCCAGCCCCGACCTGCCCCCCAGCCCTCTCTCCCGCAGCCCCCAGCCCCCATGCAGGGGCCCCTCCCCCAGCTCCCCTTGGACGGGACCCATTCCTCGTTCCAGGACTCGCACCGGCTCGGGCAGCACATTGAGGACGCGCTGCTGGACGTGGCCTCCCTGTTCCAGGAGGGGCAGCGTCTGAAGCGAGGGTGCCGGGGGCGGGGGGAGGAGGACGCGGGGAACCGGCGTGGGTCTCTCCCCGGCCACTAGGGGCTCCGGGGCACCCCTGCCGCCCACCAACCTGTGATCTCTTCCGGCCGGAACCTGGTCTCCCCGGGAAGTCGTGGGCGGGGCTCTGTGGCTGGGCTGGTGCCGGACGGAGGCACCCTGTGTGGGTTTGGAACCCCACATCTGGTCCAATAAAGATGTGTGAGCTGGGTGTGTGGTCTCGCTCTACTCTTGGCCGGGGCAGGGGTCAGGGAGGGAGGAGACGGCCCCCCCAGCCCCAGGCCCAGCCGTGAATTCCCAGTTACAAGCACCACCTCAGTGACAGCCCCTAGCACAGCGGTTCTCAACCTTCCTCATGCCGCGACCCTTTCATGCAGTTCCTCATGTGGTGGTGACCCCCAACCGTAACATGATTTTCGTTGCTACTTCATAACTGTAATTTTGCTACTGTTATGAATCGTAATGCAGGATGTATTTTCATTGTTACAAATTGAACATATTGAAAGCATAGTGATTCATCACAAAAACAATATGTAATGATATATGTGTTTTCCGATGGTCTTAGGCGACCCCTGCGAAAGGGTCGTTCGACCCCCAGGTTGAGAACCGCTGCCCTAGCACCAGCCCAGTTTACTGCATTCCCACCTCCAGTCACACTAACCCCAACACCCAAGGCCAATCCCAGGCAAACAGCCCACAAGCTCTCAGCCCAGTTCCTGCTGCCCCAAGGCTAATTGTCCACAGTTGGGGGGTGGGGGGGGGACACTTGCCAACTCTCATCCAGTCTAATTAACGTGATATTATTGACACAGCTAACGTGGTGTTTGGAGGAATATTTAAGCCAGTCGTGTGAGCCACTTATGTGATTAAAAATTGTTAATATCCCGTGAACCTGGGTTGGAAAACGTAAAATTGCTAGTGTGTCAGTGCCATCCTAAGCGTTCTACAGATCCAACACAATCCCCATCAGAATCCCAACGGCGCCGTAACCGGTTTGGCTCAGTGGATAGAGCGTCGTCCTGTGGACTGAAGGGTCCTGGGTTCGATCCCGGTCAAGGGCATGTACCTTGGTTGTGGGCACATCCCCAGTGGGAGGTGTGCGGGAGGCAGCTGATCGGTGTTTCTCTCTCATCGATGTTTCTAACTCTCTCTCTCCCTTCCTCTCTGTAAAAAATCAATAATTCAAAAAAAAAAAAAAAAGAATCGCAACGGCATTTTTTGCAAAAATAGAAAAATCCACTCTACATTGAAGAGCCAAAACCATCTTGGATAGGAAGCACAAAGTTGGAGGGCTCACACTTCACAATTTCAAGGCTTATGATAAAGTTACTGTCAGCACAATAGTGTGGTACTGGCCTAAGGACAAGCGTAGGGACCCGTGGAATAGAATAGAGAGCTCGGAAACAAACCCTCATGTATGTGGTCAGATGAACTCTGACAAAGGGACTCAAGGTCACTCAATGGGGAAAGGGCAGTCTTTTCAATAAATGGTGCTGGGGAAACTGGGTACCCACATGCAAAAGAACCAAGCTGGACTCTTACCTCACTCCACATGGAAAAGTCAACTCAGAATGGATCAAAGACCTCAATGGAAGAGCAAGACCTTAAACTCTTAAAACAGGAGAACGGCTACATGCCACTGGATTTGGCAATGATTTGTTGGACATGACAGCAAAGCACAGGCAACACAAGAAAAAACAGATAAATTGGATGACATCAAAATCCAAACCTGGGCATCAAAGGATATAACAGTGAAAAGACAACCCACGTAATGGGGGAAAATATTTGCAAATCATTTATCTGACTAGGAGTTAATATCCAGAACTAAAACTCAACAGCAACAACAACAACAAAACAACCCCATTCAAAAATGGGCCAAGAACTTGAGTAGACATTTCTCCAGAGAAAATATGCAAATGACCAATAAGCACATGAAAAGATATTCGCGGTGGCTGCCGGGAGCTGGGAGGAGGGAGAAATGGGGAGTGAGGTTTTGTTTAATGGGTACAGAATTGTCTTTGGGGTGATGGAAAGTTCTGGAAAAAGATAGTAGTGATGGTTACACAACATTGTGAGTATAATTCATGCCACTGATTTGTACACTTTTAATCCCCAAAATAATATTTTGAACAATTTCACTATTCTTGGTTGCTTTATGATGACATATTTGTCAAATATATTATATATGAAGTTTTAATGTTTATCATCTTTTTAATCTTTCAGGACCAAACTGATTAGTGTCACCTTATATTTTATTTTATTTATTTTTAATATATTTTTATTGATTTCAGAGAAAAAGAGAGGGGGAGAGAGATAGAAACATCAATGATGAGAGACCATCATTAATCAGCTGCCTCCTTGCACTCCCCTTCTGGGGATCGAACCTGCAACCTGGGCATGTGCCATAATCGGGCATCGAACCGTGACCTCCTGGTTCATAGATTGACAATCAGTCACTGAGCCACACCAGCTGGGCATGTTACCTTATATTTTAAAACATAGGCTTTAGACCTAGCTTATTCTCTATAGAAAAAAAAAAGTGGCTTCTTTCATTTACTTATTTCTTCAGAAGACCTTTAGAATAATTGGGTTAAATCTTCTAAAAATAATCTAATGGGGATCTTGATTCAACTTGCATTAAAGATGTCATTTGGATGGAGTTAAACCTCAGCACGGCATTCAGACTAGCTATCCAGGAAAACAGTCTTTCATGCAGTCAAGTTCTCTTAAAAATACATTTGGGCCTTAGAGGTATTGGATGACTCAGTTGTCGCTGGCCCCTGGCACGCTCTACGGTTAAGTGTGCCAGTTATTAAGCTATTATCTCTTGGTTTCAAATCCATCCCCCTCTTTTTCTTTTTAAAATATATTCTATTGCCAAAACCGGTTTGGCTCAGTGGATAGAGCGTCGGCCTGCGGACTGGAAGGTCCCAGGTTCGATTCCGGTCAAGGGCATGTACCTGGGTTGTGGGCACATCTCAGCTGATCGATGTTTCTCTCTCATCGATGTTTCTGACTCTCTATCTCTCTCCCTTCCTCTCTGTGAAAAATCAATAAAATATATTAAAAAAAATATATATATATATATTCTATTGATTTTTTACAGAGAGGAAGGGAGAGAGATAGAAACATCGATCAGCTGCCTCCTGCACGCCTCCCACTGGGGATGTGCCCGCAACCAAGGTACGTGCCCTTGTCCGGAATCGAACCTGGGACCCTTCAGTCCCCAGGCCGGTGCTCTATCCACTGAATCAAACCGGTTAGGTCATCCCCCTCTTCTGGGCTTTGTGAATCTGAGGTTGGGACTCTGAAAACCACTTTCGCTTCGCCCACCGGCTGTGCTGCACTTGGCCAGGAGGGGGCGCCAACGAGACCCGACGCCCGGAGGACGTGAAGGGGACGCGCTCCTTCCTGTGGGCTCTCTGCTCATTTCCCGTCAGTTTCTGGTTCCCACCAGCGTCACCCAGCAGTGTTTTCACCCTGGCTGAGGCGGTTCCTTCTCGTAACCGCTGGTAAGTCTAGTTTGCCACTTTTCCGAACCTTGCCCACCCTCCGCAACGTCAGCACCATTTCGCCCGCAGCTTCCCGGGAGGGTCGCAGCGCCCGGCGGGCCTCGGCGCTCAGACACGCCGGCGCTGGCTGGGCAGCGCCCCCTCGCGGCCTGAGTTTCCTCTCCAGTGGGAACCTCACCCAGGCGCTTGCTGTCAATAATGCTAAACTTTATCCTTTGCTCTGCTTGCCCACGGCGGTAGCTGCTTGCTGTAGTGAGTGAATCGCACCGTGATACCATCAGGTTATCCTTTTGCCTTTTGGTTACCTAGTTACCAACCCTTTATACCTAAGTACAGTAGTTCCCTTTATTATTATCCTGGGGGGGGATACGTTCCAAGACCCCCAGTGGATGCATGAAAGCCTATATATACACTGAGTGGCCAGATTAATTATGACCACCTGACGTTTGTAGGCAAATTAGCTATAATTTCACGCTGAAGTTGCTAGAGGGCCAGATCATTATAAATGTCTGAATAGCACCACATACCTAAGTATCATTGCTGATCAGGTTCATCCTATCATGTTGATGGCGTATCCCAATGGAGACGGCTTCTTCCAACAAGACCATGCGCCATGCCACGGTGCTCGTATTGTGCAGGAGTGGTTTCAAGAACATGAGGGAGACTTTACCTTGCTTAGGCGGCCCCCACAATCACCAGATCTCAATCCAGTTGAGCATTTGTGGGACGAAGTTAAAAGAGCCATCAGGCAGCTGGTTCCACAACCATCAAATCTCACAGAACTGGACAGTGCTATTCATCAGGCAGGTGTCAGATTCCTCGCATCACCTTTCAACATCTCGTGGAGTCAATGCCAAGAAGAATCGCTGCAGTATTGAAGACGAAAGATGGCCCAACAAAGTACTGATGGGGTGGTCGTAATAATCTGGCTGGTCATAATAATCTGGCCACTCAGTGTATATATACTATATATATATATGTATATATGTATATGTATATGCATATTTATGTATGTATATATCTATATCTATATAAAATGTATACCAAACCCTATATATACTGTTTTTTTTCCTATACATTCCTATGATAAAGTTTAATTTATAAATTAGGCACAGTAAGAGGTTAACAGTAATTAATAATAGAACACGTCTAACAATATACTGGGTGGGGCAAAAACAGGCTTGCAGTTGTTCATATAGAAAACAATACGATAATAAATGATAATACAAGAGTAAGCTGTGTTTCCCCATACTCGCAACTGTAAACCTACTTTTGCCCCACCCCGCGCTGTCATGAACGTGCCTGGCTGTGGGGTCATTGATAAAGGGAAAGGAGAGTTAATGAGCGCCGACTGGGATACAGTCGATCTGATAACCAAGTCCCACTAAGTGACTAAGTGACTAACGCGTGGAGACACTGGACAAAGGGATCATTGATGCCCGGGGCGGGATGGAGCTGGTCCGCGTGGGATTTCATCATGCCGCGTGGAATCGTGCCCAATTTAAAACGAAGGAATTGTTTATTCCTGGAATTTTCCATTACACATCTTCTACCCCGGGGTTTACCATGGAAAGTGAAACTGCGAATAAGCAGGGGGTGGCTACCGTAACGTTTCTTTAGGTGACAGACACCATCTGTTAAAATAACTGGTGTGCTTTTTGTCGCCTGAAGATACCGTGACTGACGCCACTGCGGGCAACTCGGGGCAGATTCTCAGAGGTGGGGTTTGGGGGGTGGTTTAGTTCGTTTTCAGGGTTCACACACAGTGGTGCGCTCCCTGCCAACAAGGAATGGGGTGCTGGTGACCCACCGTGTGCAGCGGCACCCTGGTGATGTGTCACCATCCCTGCCGACGGGGATGCAGTTCCAGCTGTGGAGTGATAGGGGATCCAGTGGCTGCGGCAATGGACCAAGATGGCGCTACGATGGCCGCAAGGACAGTGGTGTTCAGTGGCTTCCTCTGCGACACTGGCAGGAGGTGGGGTGGGGTGTGGGGACCGGCAGGCGTGCCCCGCAGCCTCTGCTTCAGGGTGCTTCTCTGAGGTGGCCGTGGCTCTTACTGGACGGACCTGCCCTGCCGTGCTTTCTGCTTCCAGCAGGTGAACTCGGTCCCTTAACTCCACGGCATCACCTCCTCTGTTATCCTCCATCCCAAGGTGGTCGTGGCTTCCGGCTGCTGCTAATCTGTGGCTTCCCTTACAACTCCTTTCGGCCCTCGGGCCTTCCATCACCTGTGCAGCCAATCCCTTACATCAAAGTCTATTTTAAGTGTTCAAAGTAGTTATTTGTGGGTGTTTTTTGTTGTTTTTTTATAAATTTAATATTTCCACAATCTTTTTTTAAACATGTAGTTGCTATTTAAATTTTTTAAAAAATATTTTTATTGATTTCAGAGAGGAAGAGAGGGATAGAAACATCAATGATGAGAGGGAATCATTGATTGGCTGCCTCCTGCACGCCCCCCACTGGGGACCGAGCCCACAACCCGGGCAAGTGCCCTTGGCTGGAATCGAACCCAGGACCCCGAAGTCCACAGACCCATACTCTATCTACTGAGCCAAACCGGCCAGGGCAATATCTCCACAATCTTATAATTCCTTTATTTTAATGACATTCCCAACCTTTTTTTTTTTAACCTTCACCTGAGGCTATTTTTCCATTGATTTTTAGAGAGAGTGGAAGGAAGGAGGAGAGACGCAGTGAGAGAAACACTGATGTGAGAGGCACATCGATTGGTTGCCTCCCTCACAGGCCCTGGCCCAGGTCTGGGGATCGAGCCTGCAAACAAGGGGATCCAGCCTTTGACTGGAATTGAACCCGGGGTCCTTCAGTCCGCGGGCCGGTGCTCTATCCACTGAGCCAGACAGGCCAGGGCAGCTATTTGTTGATTGGGTCTTGGCGGCTAGTGTTGGTCCTGGTGCCGAGCGACCTCACGGAACAGAGCCTCAAGATGGGATTCTGGGATTACGGTGTCCATCTGTTTGCGCTTTAATGAGATGCTATCTTTTCAGGTGGAAAATGGGACTCCAGTTATCCCTGGACACATGGGCCCTTAGAGCAGCGGTTCTCAACCTGTGGGTCGCGACCCCTTCGGCGGCCCAACGACCCTTTCACAGGGGTCGCCCAAGACCCTCCTGCAGGTCAGATATGGACGTGACGATTCATCACAGTAGCCACATGACCGTGATGAGGTAGCAACGGAAATAATTTTATGGTGGGTCACCCCATGAGGAACTGTATTGAAAGGGCCAGAAGGCTGAGAACCACTGTCTTAGAGGGATGTAAAAGGGGCTTGGGAGGAGGTGCAATCCTGGTTCTTTACCCATTAACTATGTACCCTTATGTAAATGGCTTTTTAAAAAGATACTACTTGATTTATTTATCCTCTCGCAAGGATATTTGTCCATTGCTATTTAGAGAGAGTGGAAGAGAGAGGGAAAGACAGAGAGAAATATCGGTCTGAGAGAAACACATCGATTGGTTGCCTCCTCCACAAGCCCTGACCAGGGCTGGGGCCGGGGAGGAGCCTACAAGAGAGATATGTGACCTTGATCGGAATCGAACCTGGGACCCTTCAATCCGCAGGCCGACTGAGTCAAACGGGTTAGGGCCTTGTGTAAATGATTTATCCTCTCTGGGCCTTTTTCTTTCTCTGTGTCTTAGTCAGTTTGCGCTATTATAAAATGCCATAGACCAGGCAGCTGAAACAACAAATTCTTATTTCTCATTTTCAGAAGCTAGGAAGGCCAAGATCAAAGTGCTGGCAGGTTTGGTGTCTAATAGGAGCCTGCTTCCTGGTTTGCAGATGGCTGCCTTCTTGTTGTACCCTCACATGGTGGGGAGAGAAAGAGTGTGCCTCACCTTACAAGGGCACTAATCCCATCATGGGGCCCCACCCTCATGACCTCACCTAAACCTAATTATCTCCTAATGACCCCATCTCCAAATACCATCACACTGGGGATTAGGGCTTCAACCCATGAACTTTTGGGCATATAAACATATGGTCCATACGACTCTGTAAAATGATGATGATTATTCATCGTCTGAAGGGATTTAGACCCTCCCACCCCAGTTCCCATCACCCTGTGGGTACAAATGAAGCCACATTAATAAATCTCGTATCTGCTAGCTGTGAATCTGTAAATCAATTGGGGCTTAAAATAATGTTAAATTTAAATGTTTTTTTTTTAAAGTAGCATCTTTATAATATCTGATAGACCATGAATATGGCTTAACCCCCACAATTTATTAAGGTCTTTAACGTCTCTCAGTTATGTTTGTAACTTTTCTGTAGAGGGGATGGCATGTCTTTTGCTAGACTTGTTAGCTTTTTTAAATTATTTTTTTTAAATATATTTTATTGATTTTTTACAGAGAGGAAGGGAGAGGGATAGTTAGAAACATCGATGAGAGAGAAACATCGATCTGCTGCCTTCCACACACCTCCTACTGGGGATGTGCCCGCAACCAAGGTACATGCCCTTGACCGGAATCGAACCCGGGACCCCTCAGTCCGCAGGCCAACAGTCTATCCACCAGCCAAACCTGTTAGGGCAGATTTGTTCAGCTTTTGTTCAGCTTCCTTGCTAAACTCACTGATGTTTAATAATTTATTCCATTGGGTTCTTTTTTTTTTTTTTTTTTTAAATATATTTCATTGATTTCTCACAGAGAGGAAGGGAGAGAGACAGAGAGCCAGAAACATCGGTGAGAGAGAAACATCGATCAGCCGCCTCCTGCACACCCCCCACTGGGGATGTGCCCGCACCCCAGGTACATGCCCTTGACCGGAATCGAACCCGGGACCCTTCAGTCCGCAGGCCGACGCTCCATCCAGAGCCAAACCGGCTTCGGCCCATTGGGTTCTTTATGATTCTCTATATGTATAATTATGACATCTCAGAATTCTTTTTCTCTGCCCTTATATTCTTTCTCTTCTTGCCTTATTGCAATGTGTTAGAATAGAGATTACCTTTGAAGGAGAGGGTAGTGATTGTGAGGGGACATGAGAAAGGATTCAGCGGGTGCTATAAACTGGATTTTTAAATCTTGGTGGTGGTTACAGGAACATGTCTATTTCATGATAATTCATGGAGCTTTTAAAAGTATATTTTTTATTGATTTCAGAGAGGAAGGAGAGAGAGATAGAACCATCAATGATGAGAGAGAATCATTGATTGGCTGCCTCCTGCACGCCCCCCACTGGGGATTGAGCCCACAACCCGGGCATGTGCCCTGACTGGGAATCGAACTGTGACCTCCTGGATCATAGGTCAGTGCTCAACCACTGAGCCACATTGGCTGGGCTCATGGAGCTTTTCATTTGTGAACTTTTCTGTTTATATTATACTTTGATTAAAAGCTTAAAATAGCACTATCATGGCCGTTTAAAATATGTCCACAAATTGACAGTCTCTTTAAAATATGTCTGCAAATGCTCTGACATGACCCCTGAGTAAGATTTGGACTCAATTCCAAGGAACATAAAAAGGGGAAATGATACCATGTGACTTGGGAGCCTAGGTCACCAAAGACACTTGTTCTCTCTCAGACTGCTGCTCCGGGAGAAGTGAGCTGGCATGAGAAGCTGAGCCCCCGGCCCGCAGCCATGAGAGCGAGCCTTCCCGCCCCAGTCACGCCTTCAGATGACTGCAGCCCCAGCTCCCATCCTGCAAACTCGTGAGGACCCTGAGCCAGAGCCATCCAGCTAAGCTACTCCCAGATTCCTGGCCTTCAGAAATTGTGAGATCATACACAGCTATTGCTTTGAGCAGCTAAGTTTTGGGGATAATTCTTTGCACAGCAATAGGCAATGACCTAGGAAAAATTACCCTAAAAAAAGGTTGGTTGACTGACGCAGACTGCATCCTAGAACCTTCTTTTACCCCCTACCTTCTTTCCAAAGACCTGGCCCACCATCAGCATCTCCCTGGGATGGAGACGCCTGTGAGCTGAGGACGGCATGGTGTGCATCCAAATTACTGACCATCTTTTGGTGCCAAAAAGGAGACAGAGTTCATGCCAGCATGAGGGGCCATTTATTGTTCCGGGTTAGGGCCCCCACGTTTGGGGGGAGTCCCCCCACTACTTCCTCCTCCCATTGTCCCCGTGGACCCCTCAAGTGGCAGGTTGCTGAGTTGATCATGGAGGGAGCACATCTTCAAGTGTAGATAGTCCAGGGAGGCCACCTTCTCCCTGCAATGACAGGCAGTGGGCGGTCGGTGCTGGTGGGCCCAGGTGCCACGGGGCTGGTAGAGGGGGAGACTCAGGCCCGACCCCCAAGACCTCACCCTCCTCCCATGCCCTCAGCCTCCTTCCTCACTCCGGCTTCATCTTGTCCGTCAGCAGCAGGTTCTTGGCCCGCAAGGCTTCGTCTTGGGCCAGGCGAAGGGTGGAGCTCAGGGCCTCTGCCCTGACGTGCTTGGCCAAGGCCTGGCGCTCCAGCTCCTGGGGAGAGGAGTGTAGGCGCCGCTGGGCTTGCCTGACTGGGCTGGGGGTGGAGGGAGCTGGGTCGCGGAGGGCCAGGGGCAGGGGCCCATGGGGCCCACATTCCTCCCTCAAGGTACCCTATCATGCCTCCAGCGGACCCCAGCGTCCCACAATGCCCTGGCCTTCCAAACGCCCCTGTGTGCTGAACCTGGGTCTGCCCCTCCGCCTGTCCCCGGCGCCCTGGCCTTCTGTGTCCCAGCAAACACTAAACCGGCATCCGTCTTAGTTTCCCCAAATGCCCACGGAGCATGATGCCTTGGATGTGTGTTTGGCCCCCAGAATCCCTCACGTGGTGGCCTTCTGCATCCCCTAAGACCTCCCGTCTCCTTAGCTACCGACCAGCATCTCTGTCACAACAGTGGTCCTCCGTGCTCTGGTCCCCTGTGTCCCAGCATGCACCGGGCCCCTTGGCCCAGAGCTCTGCCACACCAATGTCCCTCACTGCCTCGCTCGTCTGTCTCACCCGCTACAACTTCTATCGTCAGGCCGGAGCCCGTAAGACATCAGCTCCCTGCGTACACTCCATCAGGACGGAAAGTTCCATTAGCTGTTGGGCTTGAAGTCGGTGGTGCCACGGCCCAGGCAGAGCTGTGGCCCCACTTCCCAAAATGCACTAGTTTACTGCGACGTGCGTTCCCTGGCCGACCTCAGCGACCCCGTGTAATATGTGGCCTCTCTTAAGCCCCACAGAAAACCAGGTTTGCATCCTACGAAGCTGTAGATGTGTCTGTCTCCTGTGTCTCAGTGCCCCATACCCAGTGTCCCATCATGCTCTGGGCAATGTCCGCCACCAAGGTTCCCTAACAATTGACCAACGGAGCCCTAGCCGGTTTGGCTCAGTGGATAGAGTGTCTGCCTGCGGACTGAAGAGTCACCGGTTCGATTCCGGCCAAGGGCACATGCCTGGGTTGCAGGCTCGATCCCTCATAGGGGGTGTGCAGGAGGCAGACTATCAATGATTCTCTCTCATCAATGATGTTTCTCTCTCTCCCTCTCCCTTCCTCTCTGAAATCAATAAAAAAATATTTTAAAAAAGATTGACCAATGGAACCTGTGCTGGATTCTAAAATGTCCACAAAATGACATTCTCTTCAAAATGCCTCTAAATTCAACCTTCTAAACTGCTTGCCCCTAATCATCAGAGCCCGGTGTCCCCCGTACCCCTGCTGCCCACAGCTCAGTCTTCCCACCCCGAGCCTGGGGCTCCCGCCCCCTCTCTGACAAAAAAAGTGGGGTGTGGTGGCCCACGGGGCCCTGGTACCAGAATCTTCTTGTGCAGCCGCTGGCAGCTGGGGCAGGCAGGGGCCAGGCCCCTCTGCTTCACCTCGTCCACTAGCGGGGTCAGGGCACGCTCCAGCAGCTGCTGCAGGGACTCCGTGGACAGCTGCTGCCCCTGGCTGCGGGAGGGGAGTCAGCAGGTGAAAGAGGCCTGGCACCAACTCCATTCCCAGGACGCCTACCGCCCAGCCTCCACCCGGGGCCCCTTTCCGCTGAGCACCCATGCAACCTCGCCACCCTGCACGGGGCCAACCTGCAGTGCCTGAGCTATCCTTTGGTTTCCGCAGCGTGGGAGTTCCCACAATGCCTGGGGAGTCCCACTCCCCAAGGGCAGCGATGGCCCTCAGTCCATCAAAAGCTCAGACTTCCCACAATGGACTGGTTTCATCTGATCCCACCTCGTATTGGAAGCCCTCCCCCTTCCTAATAGGACCCGAACCAGGTGTCCCTGGGCGCTCTGATAAACCAAGGTCTCACCTCCCCACAATGCACCCATAAACCCAGCCTCCACCAGCGGTTCTCAACCTGTGAGTCGCAACCCCTTTGGCGGTCGAACGACCTTTTCACAGGGGTCGCCTAAGACCATCCTGCATATCAGATATTTACAGTATGATTCATAGCAGTAGCAACATTACAGTTATGAAGTAGCAAGGAAAATAATTTTATGGTTGGGTCACAACATGAGGAACTGTATTTAAAGGGCCAGAAGGTTGAGAACCATTGTCACATCCCAATCTTCCCACAATGCACTAGAACTCTAGATTGCTTGACTATATCAAGACTTTCTGGTGTTCCAGGAGATACTGACTCCACGTGGGAAGTGTGGCTCCCATAATGCACCAGGACTGCTGGTCCTACAGTACAGCCTGGGGTGCCCTCCCTCCCACTCCCGCCAACGCCCAGCTCCTTCCATGCTTTGTCTTTAGGGAACGCACGCGCGGAGCCAGGCCTGGGCCCCTTACCTGGCACAGCGGGTGCAGGAGCCCTGGGGGGCCCGCTCCAGGCTCATGGAGAGGTCGGAACTTCTGCGGGAGCTCTGAAACTGCCGCCCCAGCTCCTCCAGAATCGGCTTCACAGGGCCCAGGCCCTCCAGATCGCTCCTCAGCGAAGCCACGGACACGGCTGACCGCTCCACCCTGAAGCGGAACAATAGCCAGGGCTTCGAGGGCGCCCCTCCGAGCCAGGCTGGGCCCGTGACCAGCAGGGCTAATACCCCGCCCTGCCTGCCCCTCTCTGCTCTGATTGACCCCTCCTTTTATGTTTATTTTTAAAAATTAAAAATTTTATTTTGTTAATCCTCACCCGAGGATATTTTCCCCATTGCTTTTTAGACAGAATAGAAGGGAGGTAGGAAATGGGTGAGAGAGGGAGGAAGAGAGAGAAACATTGGTTGCCTCCCGCATGCACCCCCACGGGGGGGGGGGGGGAGGGGGTCAGGGATCAAACCTGAAACCCAGGTACATGCTCGTGACAGGGAATCCGACCTGAGACCATTCGGTGCTCAGGCTGAGGCTCTAACCATTGGACTCACTGGCCCCGGCTCCTTTTATTTATTTTTTGTAGGCTTTTTAAAAATTATTTTTTAAAATATATCTTCACTTATTTCAGAGAGGAAGAGAAAGAGAGAAACATCAATGATGAGAGAGAATCATTGATCAGCTGCCTCCTGCACACCCCTCACTGGGGATGGAGCCTGCAACCCGGCATGTGCCCTTGAGCAGAATCAAACCTGGGACCTTCCCCCCCCCACCCCCCCCCCAGTCCACAGGCCAACGCTCTACCCACTGAGCCAAACCAGCCAGGGCCTTTTATGTTTTTAGGGCTGAAAGACCCCCTCCTCGTTCTCCAATGGACTCTCACTAAGCCTACTTGGCTCCTCCCTCTGTCCTTTGAAGGTGTGGGAAACCGTCTCTAATTGACCCCGCCCCTCAGGCCTTATTAGGGATGGCCAGCCTCTTCTTATAGGAGCTTCCTCGTGTCAGTATCTGGTCGGGCCCTCTTGGTCCCAGCTGATTGGTCCACCGCTTTCCCTCGAGGCCCCGCCCCCCCGCGGCCCCGCCCCGCGCCGTGGCCCTCACATGGTGCACAGCTCGTCGGTGCGGCCCCGCAGCTCCTGCAGGCCCCGTGCCGTCTGCGCCTGCTCGCGCTGCGCCCGCTCCCACTGGCCCAGGAAGCCGTCCAGCCTGCCGCCCAGGCCCCCCAGCAGCCGCAGGGCCTCCTGCACCGCCCCCTCCTCCTGGTGCCACCGCGCGGTCAGCGAGGACACCTCCCGCCTGGAGGGGAAAGGTGAGGAGCTGGTCAGGGCTGGGTTCGGACCCGTCCCCATCGTGCCCGCCACCCCAAGACCACGTCTATGCGCGCGTGCACACACACACACACACACACACACACACACACACACAATTCCTGCCCTTCTAGGTCACCACCTCCTGAAACGCCCTCCCAGGCTCTTCAGGGCTCCACCCCCCCGGGCCCTGCCCCCCAAGATCTTTCCGTCTTGGACCCCAGGACCCACTCACCTCAGGTCCTCCAGGCCGGCAGACACCTTCTGCACCTCCTGCTCACTCATGACGAGGCCCTCCCCGGCCCGGGCCCCCGCTCCCCAGCAGCCGGAGACCAGGCTGCGCGGACGCGGGGGGTCGTCGGGGCTCCCGGGCGGCCCCGAGCAGCCCTGCCGGGACAGGCCGGCCTCCAGCTTCTGCTCCAGCTCCTGCAGCTGGGCCTCCTGCCTCCGGGGAGTCTCGTCCTGCAGCTGCTGCTGGAGGTAGCGCAGCTTCTCCTGAGGGGGGGCAGGGTTAGGGCGTGGAGCCCCTTGCCCCCCACTATCACCTCCACCCCCAGATCCACCCAGTGAGTCCCTGAGATGGGCGTGGGGGACAGGATATTGGGAAGTCCAGCCTGGAGTCTAAATGGACTCCCCCTTGCCGGTACTTGGGGACCTTTCTCCCATTTGAAGATGCCTGCCTCCCTGTCTCCATTCAGCCCTGCACCCCCCAAGTCCTCCACCCCCCCACTGCAGTCCTCCGAGGTGTCAGTCTCTCCGTTTGGGAAGAACACTTGAAACTTTCCCAACATTTTGCCGGGAGATGTATGGGCATATGGGCGCCACGGACATTCCCGCTCGAAGTCCAACACACGAGTCCGGGATCTGACTATTACCGTGCACAGAGAAGCATGACCGTGAACATGAAGGGGGCGGGGTGATGGTGGGGTGGGAAAGGCCCGCCTGAAGTCTGACCAAGTACCCTGTCCCCAGTCCTGGGACACCCCCGACCCCCTTACCTCCAGCAGGGCGGAGTTCTGCTTCAGGACGTTGGTTTTTATTTCAGCATCTTCCACCGAGCGGGTCACCTTCCGGCAGTTCTCCTGGGTCAGGACACCAGGGCAGGGGCCCTGCCTTCCCATTCCAGTTCTGCCTCCTTGCCCTTCCCCTCTATTTCCATACAGGCTGCACCCCTCCCCCCTCGCCCCGACAGCCAGTGTCTGCCCCCTGCCTATTGTTCTACCCCTTCGGAGCCTGGCTCCCTTGGTTAAAAGGATGACTTTCTTCTTCAGCCTGTCCTGTGCTGCTTTCCACTCCCCCACCGTCTCATGTCCACCCACTCCGTTCCCCCCACCCTCTTCCTAGGTCCACTCCCTGCTCCCCCCACCCCACTCCTGCCCCCCCTCCCAGCAGGCTCACCTTGAGTTGACTACAGTACCCTTCCAGTTCTTCTGCCTCTTGCCGCCTTCTCTCTAGATTCTCGCTCAGCACAGAACACTCACTCTGGAGCATGGAAGGGAGCGGGTAGGGTTAGGGTGTGGTCCACAGGGGACAGCCCACTCTGCCCCCTCCCGCACCCCCCCCCGGCCCCCCGTGGTGGGGAGAGACTAGGCCTGGGAAAACTGCTTTCCTTTCTGAGCCTCTGGCTTCCCAGCTGGGCTACGGGCTCACTGAGTTGGTGGAGGGGCCTAAGAGAGCCAAGCGGCCCTGGAGGAAGAGGAGGTGTTGGGGGGAGGGCGGTCCGCACACCTGCAGCGTCTGCACATGCTGATTGACCCGGGTGGTTTTCTCCTTCAAGCTGGTGATGGAGTCTTTGGCTCGAACCAATCCACTATTGACCCCGCTCTGGGGAAGGAGGAGAGACAGGTGGGTGGGAGCAAAACCCCAAGCCCAGGAACAAGTCTAGCACCGAGAAAAGGCTCAGGGCACCCCTCGATTCTGCCCTAGAGTGGCCGCGTGACCTTGATTCCAGGTACTCCTGCCCCGAGAGCCAGGGCCGTGGTGGACTTGGTAGGAACAATAAGTAGGACCAGGAGGGAGAGGGGGTGGGGGAGCACTCAGACAGGTGGAGGAAGGAAGATGGTGTCAGCCGAACACTGAGATCAAAGCCTGCAGGATCCACAGACATAAATAAGATAAATTGTTGAGGCACATGCTCTGCCTTCCTCTCCAGGCGCTGGGGGATTCTAAAGGTGACCCACTTTCTGGACACAAGCAGGCACTGCGCTCCAGGCCAAGCACGTACACACATTTTCTCTTTCCTTCCTCACAACCACACCTGTTGAGATGATTTGGCCCGCTCTGCGAGAGAGGCAGATGAGGCTCAGAGAGGGGATGTCCCTTGTCCACCCAGGGACACAGCGCATGAGGTGGCCTAAGTTCTGGGGTTAAAATCTGACAAGGCCGTCTAGTCTCATGTGCTGTGTACCGGGGTGGACAAGGGACATCCCCAGGTGGCCTTGGATCATTGCTATCTTTCATCTCCATAAAATGCTCTGTGATTCCTGCCAGACTGGCTCAGGAGGGACCCATGAGGCAGGGTCCACTCGCAGCTCTTCCACATTTACAGAAATTAGCCTAGCACATGACTTCGCAGCCAAAGACTACATTTCCCAGGCTCCCTTGTAGCCAGCTGTGGTCATGTGACTAAGTTCTGGCCGAGGAATGTGAGTGGGAACAATGAAGATAATGAGTGCCCGCCACTCACATGAATGTGAGTCATGCCTCAGGTGCCTCCAGTCATGCCTTTGATAAGGGAAAGAGGAGAGAACGGCCCCATTTCTTTCTTCCTGTTGGCCGGGGTGCAAAATTGGTGGCTAAAGCCATTTTGGAGCATGAGATGGAAGACAGAACAAGATAGTGTCACCTCTGACACATGAACTAATTTTTTTGGTTTACTTTTCTTTGTTAAATGGCATTTAAATATATAAAATAAATATCAAAAATATAAATCTTTGTTTTACTATGGTTGCAAATATCAAAAAATTTCTATATGTGACACGGCACCAGAGTTAAGTTGGGGTTTTTCAAAATGCTGACACGCCGAGCTCAAAAGGTTCGCCATCCCTGAGATAGAGGAAGCCTGAATTCCGACACTGTGGGGCCCCCATCCTAGATTCCAACCACCTCTGAAGGCTTACGGATGAGAGATGACATTTTCCATCTTGTTTAAGCTATGCTGTTCTGTGTCTTTTTTTTTTTTTTTTTTTTTTTTTTTTGGTGATGTTTATGGAGAGATTTTTTTTTTTTAATATATTTTATTGATTTTTTACAGAGAGGAAGAGAGATAGAGAGCCAGAAACATCGATGAGAGAGAAACATCGATCAGCTGCCTCCTGCACATCCCCCACTGGGGAAGTGCCCACAACCCAGGTACATGCATGCCCTTGACCGGAATCGAACCCGGGACCCCTCAGTCCGCAGGCCGACGCTCCATCCACTGAGCCAAACCGGTTTCGGTGTCTTTTTTTTTTTAATCCTCACCTGAGGGCATTTTTTCCATTGATTTTATTTTTTAATATATATTTTATTGATCTTAGAGAGGACGGGAGAAGGAGAGAGATAGAAACATCAATGATGAGAGAGAATCATCCATTGGCTGCCTTCTGCACGCCCCCTACTGGGGATCAAGCCCGAAACCCAGGCATGTGCCCTTGGCCAGAATCGAACCCAGGACCCTTCAGTCCGCAGGCAGACGCTCTATCCATTGAGCCAAACCAGCTAGGGCTCCATTGATTTTTAGAGAGAATGGAAGCGAAGGAGGAGGGGGAAAGAGAGAGAAACATCAATGTGAGAGAGACACATCGATTGGTTATCTCTCGCATGTGCCTTGGCAAGGGCCGTGGATCGAACCTGCAACTGAGGTACGTTCCCTTGACCAGGGATAGAACTCATGACCTTTCAGTCCACAGGTTGACGCTCTAACCACTGAGCAACTGGCCAGGGCTGTTTGCGTCTTTTAGTTTCAGCAGCCAAACTTGTGACTTAATAGCTGAGCCATCAGAACACAGGAGCCTGTAACCTTCTGCATTTGAAGAGCAGGCCCGCTCTATTTGTTGAGATCTTTATGTGAGAAATAAACAGGTCACTTTGGTTCCTTTCACAGTTGCTGAACTGATACACAAAGAGAAAAGAGAGAACAAGTTTCCTGCACTGTAAGATGGGGACAATATCACATTTCTTGCATGATTGCTGTGGAGAACAAGTGTGATAAATACTGTTTTAAGGAGACAGCAAAGTGGAGTCAACCCCTCCCCCAAATTCCACCCCTTCATAAAATCAATTAAAAAAAAAAAAAAAAAAAAAACTGGGCCGAAGCCGGTTTGGCTCGGTGGATAGAGCGTCGGCCTGCGGACTGAGAGGTCCCAGGTTCGATTCCGGTCAGGGGCATGTGCCTGGGTTGCGGGCATATCCCCAGTGGGGGGTGTGCAGGAGGCAGCTGATCGGTGTTTCTCTCTCATCGATGTTTCTGGCTCTCTATCTCTCTCCCTTCCTCTCTGTAAAAAATCAATAAAATATATAAAAACAAAAACAAAAACAAAAAAAACCTGGCAAAACTGTTAAGAGTTGAGTTGCTGAGAAGATATAACAATTATAAATATATATGCACCTAACAAAACTTAAAAATACATGACAGAATTGAAGGGAGAAACTGACGATTCAACATTCATGATTGATTTCAATACCTCACTTTCTATGCTAGAACAACTAGACAGATGATCAGCAAAGAGATAGAAAATTTGAGCAGCACTCAATCAACCAGCCCTAACAGACATGTATAGAACATGCCATGTAACAATGCAGAATACACATTCTCCTCAAGTGCACACGAAAAGTTCCCAAAATGTTCTCAATAAATTGAAAAAGATTGATTGACATCATACAAAGTACGTTTTTTGACCTTGATGACATCAGGAGAGTGAACTTAGAAATCGATTGCAGAGCCCTGGCTGGTTTGGCTCAGTGGATAGAGCATCAGCCTGCAGACTGAAGGGTCCCGGGTTTGATTCTGGTCAAGGGCACATGCCCAGGTTGCGGGCTCAATCCCCGCAGGAGGCAGCCGATCAATGGTTCCTTCTCATCATTGATGTTTCTCTCTCTCTCCTTTCCTCTCCCTCTCTGAAATCAAGAAGAAAAAAAATCAATTGCAGAAAGAAATTTGGGAAATACATATATGCAAATTAAACAATACACTAATAAACAACCAATGAGTAGAAGAAGAAGTCACAGGAGAAGTGATCAAATGTTTTGGGGGTGCAGGAAAATGAACACAGTAACCCAAAACGTACGGGATTAGGGAAAGAAATACTTGGAAGGAAATTTAGAGCACTAAACACCTCCATCAAAAAAGAAGAAAGCACGCAGAATTAATAATGTAAACTTCCACTTTAACAAACTAGAAAAGGAAGAGTATACTGAACTGATAGCTAGCAGAAGGAGGGATTAGTAAAGACAGTGGTAAAAAAAGAAATAGAAGAGAAACAGTATGTAAAAATCCACAAAATGAGAAGTTGGTGTTGTTTTTTTTAAAGATCAACATAATTGACAAATCTTTAGCCAGGCTGACTATGGACAAGAGAGAGAAGACTCAAATTACTAAAATCAGGAAGGAAAAGGGACATTAAAATGGATCCTATGGAAGAAAAAAGGATTATAAGGGAATACTATGCCCAATTGTATGCCATTAAATACACTGAAATGAATTTCACCTGCCTCTGTCTACCTTTTTAAAAATATGGCTATCACTCTAGCTGGTTTGGCTCAGTGGATAGAGCGCTGGCCTGTGGAACAAAGGGTCCCGGGTTCGATTCCGGTCAAGGGCATGTATCTTGGTTGCAGGCCCCTCCCCAGCCTGGGGCCCAGGCCCTGGTCAGGACACGTGCAGAAGGCAACCAATCGATGTGTTTCTCTCACATCAATATTTCTCTCTGTCTTTCCCTCTGTCTTTCCCTCTCTCTAAAAATCAATGGAAAATATCCTCAGGTGAGGATTAAAAAACAAAATAAGGACAGCAGGACGGGATCTAGCAGGAAGGGGTGAGAACCCAAAGCTCGCAGCCTCAGGAGAGTCTACAGACAGCAGGACAGCGCCAAGCAGGGCTCAGTTGCCCTGTACGTCTTTGCCTTCACTCATGGGCCTTTCCGAAAAGCAGCAGCACCTTTTCAGTTGCATCCTTTGGCCTCACAAAGATGTCATAGCTTAAGACAGACGCCACGCTGGCCAGGTAGCTCCGTAAGTTACAGTGTCTGTCGTCCCAATATGCCAAGGTTGTGGGTTCGATCTCCGGTCAGGGCACATACAAGAAGCAGCCAATGGATGCATAAGTAAGTGGAACAACTAACGGATGTTTCTCTCTCTCTCTCTCTCTCTCTCTCTCTCTCTCTCTCTCTTAAAAAAAAAGACAGAAGTAGCTAAGGCTGTTTGCTTCCTCATTCTCCCATTGTCTCTGCCCAATCTGAGCTTGTCACTCAAGCAGGGTCTCCGTGCCCCGTTCCCTGTTTCTCTAACCTCTCTCTCTAGTTCAGCGGTTCTCAACCTGTGGGTCGCGACCCCTTTGGGGGGCGAACGACCCTTTCACAGGGGTCGCCTAAGACCATCGGAAAACACATATATAATTACCTATTGTTTTTGTGATGAATCACTATGCTTTCATTATGTTCAGTTTGTCACAATGAAATTGGGGGTCACCACAGCATGAGGAACTGTATGAAAGGGTGGCAGCATTAGGAAGGTTGAGAACCGCTGCTCTAGTTGTCTGTCCCCCTTCTCTTTGGTGTCCGCACCTCTCCTTTCTGTCCCCCTCTGTCCCCTCTCTCTGGGCCCCTCTCTGTGCTCCTGCCCCTGCTCTCTGCTCAGCTCCACCTCTGTGCTCTTCCTGCCTGCCCCTCCTCGCTGCTCCTGCACGCTCCCCGAGGTGCTGGCTGTCATCGCTTCTTCCGTTCCACAGAGAAGGAACCTGAGGCCGGGAGGAGGCTGCTGCTGCTCCCCGCACCCCACACGGGCTGGCGGCCAGCCGCATCGGCCTTGATCCCGGCTGGCTGCCCAGGGCTCTTTCTGAGGCAGCACAATCCCCTGCGGGTGTGACTCAGAAACGGCTCTGGCAGGAGGCAAAGCGCAGCCTGCACTGCCTGAGCCGCACTCACAGGGGGGACAGCATTCCGCCTGGGGAGGGGATGGCTCCCCTTGTCCGTCCCACCGACGGGGCCTGCCCTGCTCCCTTCTCCCTACTGGCCCTCCTACTCCACCAGCCTCCTCCGGCCTCCCTGCCTCCAGGCCCCCCACCAGCCCCAGGGGAGTCTTCCAGGCAAAGAAAGGACTTTCCCCAGGCTTCCAATCCTGACCTTGTTTCTGATCAACTCTCTGAGCTTGCAGAGGTCACTCCACCTCTCTAGACATATATATAATTGATTTGATAGAGAAAGGGAGAGGGAGAGATAGAAACATCAATGATGAGAGAGAATCATTGATCGGCTGCCTCCTGCACGCCCCCCACTGGGGATCGAGCCCGCAAACCAGGCATGTGCCCTTGGCCGGGATTGAACCCAGGACCCTTCAGTCCGCAGGCCGACACTCTATCCACTGAGCCAAACCAGCCCGGGCATCGGATATGCTCTTTAACCTTTTGGTGCCTCAATAAGTTCACGTGTGAAACGGGGGTAAGTAAAAAGAATGACACCAACAGCCAGCACTTATGCTGTGCTTACAGCTGGCTACTGTGTGCGAAACGTTTCACATGAATGAACGGCACTTCGTTGTCATGACAACCGCAGGAAGTGGGTGCGGTTATATCCAGAACCCTGTCTTGGATCCTGCTATCTATTTCTGCTCCTAGACCAGCGTCTGGCACGTTGTAGGCGTTGAAGAAATGTGTCTGTAAGAACAAATACACGCATCTCCATTTCACAGATAAGGGAACGGAGGCTCCCAAACATAGGAAGTGCTCAGTCATTGCCAGTGAATCTCATTAGCATCATTATGAGCATCCTTATTGTCTTCGTTTCTTTGAAGATTAAAAATATTGATTTTTAGCCCTAGCCGGTTTGGCTCAGTGGATAGAGCCTCGGCCTGCGGACTGAAAGGTCCCGGGTTCTATTCCAGTCAAAGGCACATGCCCGGGTTGCGGGCTCGATCCCCAGTAGGGGGCGTGCAGGAGGCAGCCAGTCAGTGGTTCTCTTTCATCATTGATGTTTCTATCTCTCTCTTCCTTTCCCTTCCTCTCTGAGATCAATAAAAATATATTTAATAAAAAAGAATACTCACCTTAAGAATGCTATCCTGACTTATTTTAAAAAAATATATTGATTTTTAGAAAGAGAGAGAGAGGAGAGAGAAATATCCATGTGAGAGCAAAACATCCCTCAGCTACCTCCCTCCTACACACACACCCCTTATCAGGGATCGAGCCCACAAGCTGGACGTGTGCCCTGACTGGGACTCAAACCAGCAACCTTGTGGTCCCTGGGAGGAGACACAACCAAATGGATGAGCCCCACGGGCCAGGCAATCCTGGTTATTGTTAGTGTCATTGTCAGTGTCCACATCGCGCCCAGGTCAGGGCTGGCCTGGGGCCGCCTGGCCAGGGGGCGGGGCTGGTGGGGGCGGTAAAAGGACCAAGCTGTAGGCCTGCCTCCCTCTATGCTTCTTTTTTTTTTTTTTTTTTAATTTTATTGATTTTTTACAGAGAGGAAGGGAGAGGGACAGAGAGTCAGAAACATCGATGAGAGAGAAACATTGATCAGCTGCCTCCTGCACACGCCCCACTGGGGATGTGCCCACAACCACGGTACATGCCCTTGACCGGAATCGAACCTGGGACCTTTCAGTCCGAAGGCCGACGCTCTATCCACTGAGCCAAACCAGTTAGGGCCAGTTACTGCCTCCCTCTATGCTTCTGTGGGGAACTCTCTAAGCTCTTACAGATCTTGATCACCTCCCGGCTTTACCCCCCGATTCTTAGGTGAGCCCCTCAGAGAACAACTACTCCTCTAACCAAAGCCCAGTTCTCACACTGTCTCCTCCAGGAACTCCGCCCAGATGCACCCATCCTGGGGTGAGGTTCCTCTTCTGGGCTCCCAGCATGGCCTCTATTAAAGGATGTATTTCCCCAGTCGGTCCCTGGGAGACAGCGCGAGAAGCAGGTGTTGACTGGGTGCTTTTTCAGGGCAGGGGCCTGGGCTGACTCATCCTTTGTGACCCTGGCCTTACCCGGGACATTGTGATGTGACTGTATGAGCGAAAGACCAACTCCCAGCCCTGGCCGGTTTGGCTCAGTGGATAGAGCGTCAGCCTGCAGACTGAAGGGCCCGGGTTCGATTCTGGTCAAGGGCACATGCCTGGGTTGCGGGCTCCGTCCCCAGCCTCCCCTTCCCCAGTAGGGGGTGTGCAGGAGGCAGCCGATCAATTTTTCTCTCTCATCATTGAGTTTCTCTCTCTCTCTCTCTCCCCCCCTTCCTCTTTGAAATAAATAAAAATATTATTTTTTTCAAAAAGTGACCAGAGCCACACAGACACCCCTCCATCCTCCCCGGCTGGGGCCCCTCACCAGTAGTTCCGTGATATCTGGATCATCTGGAGTCCAGGGTGGGGTGGGGGAGGTGGGGGCCACGGGCAGCGCCAGCGAGCTGCTGTCTTCCGTGGTAGAGTCTGTCACGGAGGAGTCCGTGGCCTCCACGGCAGCCAGGTTGAGCAGGGACACATTGGTGCAGGCCGAGGACCGTTTGAGGTTCAGACACCAGTGCATTGGTTCGTGGGACATCCGAGGTTCCACCCTGGGGAGGAGAGATGGGCAGGGGGGTCAAGACGTACCGTCAGCCCAGCCATCGTGGCTCAGTGGTTGAGCGTCAACCCATGAACCAGGAGGTCACGGTTCGAATCCCGGTCAGGACAGATGCCCAGGTTTCGGGCTCGATCCCCAGTGTGGGGCGTGCAGGAGGCAGCCGGTCAATGATTCTTTCTCATCATTGATGTTTTTCTCTCTCTCTCCCTCTCCCTTTCTCTCTGAAATCAATTAAAAAAAAAAATGTAGCCTCAGTGGGTTATGGCCCCTCCTGCTTCCCTGTCTCCATATCCCATATTCTCTGACTCCAACCTCACCGCCTACTTTCTGCTTCCTCCTCTTCCTACTACCTATTTTCTTTTTAAAATAATGTCTATTTTTATTGATTTCAGAGAGGAAGGAAGGGGAATGAGAGATAGAAACATCAGTGATGAGAAAGAACCATTGATCAGCTGCCTCCTGCACGCCCCCTACTGGGGATCAAGCCCACAACCCGGGCATGTGCCCTTGACTGGAATCAAACCTGGGAACTTTCAGTCCACAGGCCGACGCTCTGTCCACTGAGCCAAACCAGCCAGGGCTAAAAAATATGTTTTTTATTGAGAGAGAAGAAGGGAGAGGGAGAGAGAGATAGAAACAGCAATGATGAGAGAGAATCATGGATCGCCTGCCTCCTGCATGCCCCCTTTGGATCGAGCCCGCAACCAGGCCTGTGCCCCGACCGGGAATCTAATGGTAACCTCCTGGTTCATGGGTTGGCGCTCAACCACTGAGCCACACTGGCCTGGCTTTCTTCTTCCTTTGATGTCCCCCCTTCCCCTGACTTCTTCCTCGCCTGCCCCTCCCCTGCCCCCTCCTCTTCACCAGCACCCACACCGAGACTCATGCTGTGGGGGAGGCAGTGCTGGGCGCCAGGACCATAGCTGACAGGGTACCATGAACCCACCCGTGGAATGACACAGCCTTCTTTTTCTTCGAGATCCCCTTGGCTGGGCTGGTCACCACCCCAGGAGCCTCTGGGATCATCTGGGAGCGGCTCTCCACGCCCGCCGGGGGGTCCCCTGCCTCATGGATCTCCTTGGACTGCCAGATCGTCTTTACCACCACGCTGGCCATGGCGTGTGGGGCCCTGCTCCCAGGGGCTCCTTCCTCTGAGACTCTCTACCTCTTCTGGCCACTGACCCTCAAAGTTCCTGTCTCCACAAGCCTGCCTCACAAAGGACCCAACCACTGGGCCTCACTGAGCGGGGGGTGCAGGGGGGGGGAGGTGCTGGCTCAGCATGTTCCCCCAGGGGCCTCAGTAAACTCTTCTTGTCCAGATTCTAGTTCCACCCCGATATGTCCCTCCCCTTCAGAACCCCAATGGAGTCATTCATTCCCGGCCAGAACTTACAATGGGGTGACCCACTGCTTCTGGGAGGGGCCAACTTCCCTCTCCCTGAGGGTCACCGTGGGCTCACCCAGTCCCCCACATTCCTCACTGGATCTCCTGGACTTTCCTGGGACCTGGGAGCCAGTGGAGAATGAGGATGGAAGTCAGTCCAGGAGGATCTAACATTCATTCAGGGACTGGGAGGATGCCCGAGGGCAAGAGACAAGAAACAGGCAAGAACACCAGATGCCGGTAAGTGATAGAAAGGGAATCAAACCCCGGTGATGGTGGCGCGGGCATTTGGCAAAGCTCTTTGATGCGTGCACTTGGGATTTGAGTCTTTGATTGTGTGTGAATTTTGCCTATTCAGGAAATCTAAACAGCCCAGCTGGCGTGGCTCAGTGGTTGAGCAACGACCTATGAACCAGGAGGTCACAGTTCGATTCCGAGTCAGGGCACATGCCTGGGTTGCAGGCTCGATCCCCAGTAAGGGGCGTGCAGGAGGCAGCTGATCAATGATTCTCTCTCATCCTTTTTTTAAATATATATTTTATTGATTTTTTACAGAGAAGAAGGGAGAGGGAAAGAGAGTCAGAAACATCGATGATAGAGAAGCATCGATCAGCTGCCTCCTGCACACCCGCTACCGGGGATGTGCCTGCAACCAAGGTACATGCCCTTGACTGGAATCGAACCCAGGACCCTTCAGTCCGCAGGCTGACGCTCTATCCACTGAGCCAAACCAGTCAGGGCTCTCTCTCATCCTTGATGTTCTGTCTCCCTCTCCTTCTCCCTTCCTCTCTGAAATCAATAAAAATATTTTTTAAAATATATTTTATTGATTTTTCACAGAGAGGAAGGGAGAGGGATAGAGAGTTAGAAACATTGATGAGAGAGTAACATCGATCAGCTGCCTCCTGCACACCCCCTACTGGGGATGTGCTCGCAACCAAGGTACATGCCCTTGGCCGGAATCGAACCTGGGACCCCTCAGTCCCCAGGCCGACGCTCTATCCACTGAGCCAAACCGGTTAGAACAATATTTTTTTTTTTAAGAAGAAAATCTAAACAACCATGGAACTATAGCGAATGGTAGGCACCGAAGGATTAGGGTTTGTATTAGTCTCTGGAGGTTTCTGAAACAAAGTACCACCGACTGTGGGGATTAAATGACAGAAATGTACCGTCTCCATTCTGAAGGCCAGACGTCCAAGGTCAAGGTGTCAGCGTTGGTTCCTTCTGAGGCTGAGAGAGAGTCTATGGCAGGGGCAGGCCTCTCCCCTGGGTTCCAGTGGCCTCCAGTGTCCTTTGGCTTACAGATGGCCATCGTCCCCTGTGTCTTCATATTGTCTGCTCTCTGCCCCTCTCTACCTTTGTGTCCAAGTTTCACCCCTTTGAAAATATATATATTTTTATTGACTTTAGAGAGGAAGGGAGAGGAGAGAGAGAGATAGAAACATCAATGATGAGAGAGAATCATTGATCGGCTTCCTCCTCCACGCCCCTGACTGGGGATCGAGCCCGAAACCTGGGCGTGTGCCGTTGACTGGAATCAAATCCTGGACCCCTCAGTCCGCAGGCCAATGCTCTATCCACTGAGCCAAACCAGCCAGGGTGAAAATATATATATTTTTTATTGATTTCAGAGAGGAAGTGAGAGGGAGAGGGAAATAGAACCATGAATGATGAAAGAGAATCATCGATTGGCTGCCTCCTGCACGCCCCCTACTGGGGGATGGAGGCCGCAACAAGGGGATGTGCCCTGGCCTGGATTTGAACCGTGACCTCCTGGTTCATGGGTCCACACTCAAGCACTGAGCCATGCTGGCCAGGCAGTTTCCCCTCTATTTTAAGACATAGTCATGTCAAAACAAAACAAAACAAACAGAAAAAAAGACAGTCATGCCTTGGAGAGTGTTGCTGAGTTGGTTGAGCTCCATCCCATGCACCGAGAGGCAGCAGGAAGGGGGTCCAAAATGGGTTACCCCAGTCCTTGCTTTTCATCACTGACTATTTCTTGTCAATCCCTTGTGGCCTGCAAAATTTCTGTTGAGAAATCAGCAACAGTCTTATGGGAGCTGCCTTGTAGGAGACTAACTGCTTTTTTTATTTTTATTTTTTTAAACATATTTTATTGATTTTTTTACAGAGAAGAAGGGAGAGGGATAGAGAGTTAGAAACATCGATGAGAGAGAAACACCGATCAGCTGCCTCCTACACACTCCCTACTGGTATGTGCCTGCAACCAAGGTACATGCCCCTGACAGGAATCGAATCTGGGACCCTGGAGTCCACAGGCCGACGCTCTATCCACTGAGCCAAACCAGCCAGGGCCTGCTTTTTTATTTTTAAGATAAATGTCTTTTTAGAATTTTTAAAAATTATTTTTTAACTTTTAAAAATGTATTTTTAATTTTTTTGTTTTTTTTCTTTTTAAATGTCTCTTTTAAAAATATTTTTATTGATTTTAGACAGAGAAAGGGAGAGGGATAGAAAGATAGAAACATCGATGAAAGAGAAACATCAATCAGCTGCCTCCTATCAGGGATCAAGCCTGCAACCTGGACTTGTGTCCTGACCAGCAATGCCCTCCTGGTTCAGGGGCCGATGCTCACCCACTGAGCCACACTGGCCAGGCTGACCTTTTGCATTTAATTATGATGTGTCTTGGTGTGGGCCCCTTTCGGTTCATCTTGTTTGGGACTCTGGGAGCTTCCTGACTTGTACGTCTCTTTCCTTCACCAGGATAGGGAAGTTTTCCATCGTTATTTTTTCACATAGGTTTTCCATTTCTTTTTCTTTTTTTTTTTATATATATATTTTATTGATTTTTTACAGAGAGGAAGGGAGAGAGATAGAGAGTTAGAAACATCAATGAGAGAGAAACATCGATCAGTTGCCTCCTGCACACCCCCTACTGGGGATGTGCTCGCAACCCAGGTACATGCCCTTGACCGGAATCGAACCTGGGACCTTTCAGTCCGCAAGCCGACGCTCTATCCACTGAGCCAAACCGGTTTCGGCAGGTTTTCCATTTCTTGCTCTCTCTTCTCCTTCTGGCACCCCCATGGTGTGAATGCTGATATGCTTGAAATTGTCCCAAAGGCTCCTATACTATTCTCTCCTTTTTTTTTTCTTTTTTAAAATATATTTTATTGATTTTTCACAGAGAGGAAGGGAGAGAGATAGAGAGCCAGAAACATCAATGAGAGAGAAACATCCATCAGCTGCCTCCTGCACACCCCCTACTGGGGATGTGCCTGCAACCAAGGTACATGCCCTTGACTGGAATTGAACCTGGGACCCTTCAGTCCGAGGCTGATGCTCTATCCACTGAGCCAAACTGGTCAGGGTAACTATTCTCTTTTTTTAAATTCTTTTTTTCCTTTTGCTGTTCTGATTGGGTGTTTTCTGCTTCCTTGTCTTAAATAAATTTTTTTTTTATTGATTGATTTTTAGAGAGTGAGATAGGAAGGGAGGGAGGGAAAAAGAGAGAGAGAGAGAGAGAGAAAGAGAGAGAGAGAGAGAGAGACATAGATGACTGGTTGTTCCATTTATTCGTGCATTCATTGGTTGATCTTGTATGTGTCGTGACCAGGGATTGAACCTGCAACCTTGGCATATCGGGACCATGCTCCCACTGACTGAGCTACCCAGAAAGGGCATCTTTAAAACATCTGGTTGGATTCTCTGCTTCCTGTACTCCACTGTTGATCCCCTGTAATGCATTCTTCGTTCCAGCCCATGTATTCATTTCTGATTGGTTCTTTGTTATGCTTCCTGTCTCTGTGTTTATGTTTCTGATCTCTTTAGATTCTAGCGTTCATCTTCTCTTCCTGAAGCTCACTGAGCACCCTTATCGCCAGTGTCTTTGAGCTCTTGCATCTGGTGGACTGCTTGTCTGCATTTAGTTGCGTTCTTTTCCTGGAGCTTTGTCCTGTTCTTCCATCTGGGACGCGCTTGTCTCCTCATTTTGGCGGCCTCCTCGCGTTGGGTTTTATCTATTCGGTAGAGCTGCTGCTTCTCCTGCGCTTGGCCTAAGGCAGTAGGTGTTTTGTCGGGTCCAGCGGCAGAGCCTCCTTGACCACCTGCGCTGGGCACTCAGGTGCAGCCCGCCTGCCCCTCCTGCCATGTGGGCTGCGTCCACCCTCCTGTTGTAGCTGAGCCCTGATTGCAGTTGGGACCTCAGTGGGAGGAGTTTATCCTCGCAGGCCCATTGGCTGCGTGGACTGGCTGCCACCATCCACTGTGAAGGGTAAGTTGTGCAGGGGCCCACCCCACTGGTGCCCACTGAGTGTACGTACCCCTTGAGAGTGTCACTGGCGGAGGCAGTTGGATGGTGCTTCAACGTCCAGCCGGTGCACTGGCTCTGGGACCCCCTGGCGGCGCAGGCCGAGCTCAGTGGGAGGGGTTACTTACCCTACCAGACCGCTGTACCGATTTTTCGGTAATTTCCACGCAAAGCTGGAATATTGGCGCTAGATGAAAGGTAGACCTACTTTCTACAATGTCTCCAAGTTCCATCTTATTCTAACCGCTTGTTTGCATGTCATTAAGGAGGCCCAGGTATAGGGGACAGTTAGGTTCAGGGCCTCAGGTCTGGTAGGATTAAATCCCTAAGTCAGGAAGTCCTCCCCAACTCAGGGGACCCTTGCACTGAGACCAGAAGGCCGAGGGGCAGCCATAGGAAAAGCTGGGGTCGGGGTCGGGGTGTGGAAATGTGTCTGGAGGGTCAGAGCGGCCAAGAGGAGACCAGTGTGGCTGGGGCCTTTAAGCCGGGAAGGACACGGCTGGTCGATATTGGAAAAAGCTCGCTGGGTGCCTGTGAAGGATGAACTGCGGGCTGCTAGGAGAGCAGTGGGGAAAGCAGCAATGGATGTCATTACAAGGTTCCGGGCAAGAGATGATGGCGGTGGCGACCTGCCCAGGGTGAGGCAATGGCGATGGAGGGGCATGACGGGCTGTGGGTCTAGTCTCGCCTTGGTTTGGGGTGAGGGACAGGTGGCGTTCTGGCAAAGTGATTGGGTGATTAATGGAGGGCAGGTTTGCCAACATGGGAAAATGGGGTGAATCCATTTTTTTTTTTTTCTTTTTCTGGAGAAAATCAAGAGTTGATCTGCTCAGGTCAAAGTCTTAGAACAGCGGTTCTCAACCTGTGGGTCGCGACCCCTTTGGGAAGGTCGAACGACCCTTTCACAGGGGTCGCCGAAGACCATCGGAAAACACATATATAATTACATATTGTTTTTGTGATGAATCACTATGCTTTCATTATGTTCAATTTGTCACAATGAAATTGGGGGTCACCACAACATGAGGAACTGTATTAAAGGGTCGCGGCATTAGGAAGGTTGAGAACCACTGTGAGGGGCTTCTGGGGTCCCCTCTTAATGCTCTGTCTTACACCCAGAAAGGACTTGCCCAAACCTCATTTAGACCCCCAAACGTGGACTTGTTCATTTCCTGGTCTTAAAACTTAGCAATGGGCCAGCCCCTGAGCCCCAGAATGGTCTTGCTCAAATCCAGTCCTATAATTTTATGCTGTCACAGCCAGATTTAATGGCTCATGGCTACTGAACCCTTGCAATATGGCGAACAACTAAGATGTGGTATAAGTAAAAAAAACACTGACTTTTAAAGACAGAAAAATAAGAATGCCAAATATGTGGAAATGGTCATATTTGGGCACATTGGGTTAAATAAAATGTTATTAACATTTATTTCACCTTCTCTTTCTTTTCTTAAAAAAATATGTTTGTGCCCTAGCTGCTTTGGCTCAGTGGATAGAGGTCGGCCTGCGGACTGCAGGGTCCCGGGTTTGATTCCGGTCAAGGACACATGCCTGGGTTGTGGGCTCGATCCCCAGTAGGGGACGTGCAGGAGGCAGCTGAGCAATGATTCCCTCTCATCATTGATGTTTCTCTCTCTCTTGTCCTCTCCCTTCCTCTCTGAAATCAATAGAAATGTATTTTTAAAAATAATTTAAAAAAATACGTTTTTACTGATTTTAGAGGGAGAGAAAGGGAGAGGGATAGAAAGATAGAAACATTCATGAGGGAGAAACGTCCATTGGCTGCCTCCTGCATGCCCCCCAGTGGGGATAGAGCTCCCAACCCCTGTATGTGCCCTGACTGGGAATCGAACTGGCGTCTTCCTGGTTCATGGGTCGTTTCTCAGCCAATTGAGCCACACCAGCCAGGGCTCACCTTTGCTTTTACTTTAGAAAAATATGTTTTTTTTTTTTAATATATTTTATTGATTTTTTACAGAGAGGAAGGGAGAGAGATAGAGAGTTAGAAACATCGATGAGAGAGAAACATCGATCAGCTGCCTCCTGCACATCTCCCACTGGGGATATGCCTGCAACCCAGGTACATGCCCTGAACCGGAATCGAACCTGGGACCTTTCAGTCCGCAGGCCGACGCTCTATCCACTGAGCCAAACCGGTTTCGGCAAGAAAAATATGTTTTTAGCCTGGCTGAAACATATGTTTTTTTGATTTTTTTTTTTTTAGAGAGAGGAAGGGAGAGAGAGAGAGAAACATCCATGTAATACACACTGATGGGCTGCCTGCTGCATGCCCCCTACTGGGGAGCCAACAGGTAACGGGGCATGTGCCCTCCCGGGGACCTTCTGGTGCGTGGGGCGTCGCTCAACCAGCTGAGCCACACCGGCCAGGGTGTCACCTTCTTTAAAAATGTTGCTGGAATCAATGGGAAATGGTATCTGTGGTTCCCACTGTATTTCTCTCAGCAGGCGCCGCTCGAATCCAACTGGGGTAAAGTCCACCCACCCGCACCTGCCGGTGGCGCCATGTCCGCCCCCACACAGGGTCACACAGTCCCAGGCCTTCCAGGTGAAAGCCTCCTTAATCTGGTTCCCGGGTAGACCTCAGAACGCTTTTGCCTTAGGCCCTGTCTTTCAAATTAAATTTGGCTACTTCATGGGCCCTGGACAGGGTTGGGAGAGGACCGAGTTTCCCCATCGACCCATCGACCCACCCCCAAACCCCAGAGGCTCTGGGCAAAGGGTGGGAAGAGGTGGGTGAGAGGCAGGTGGAGAGAGGAGGCGGGGAAGGGGTGGCTCCCCCCCTTTCCTGTTCTTGGGATCTGGATGCCTCCTTTCACGTCCCCCATAAAGCAAACAACTCAAACTCCACTACTAATATCTATAATTTTTTTAAAAAAATGGTGCTGTCCTCAGGGAGAAAGTGCTTTCTCCCGTGTCAGGAATGGACTCCTCCCGTTCTTGAGATGCTTACTGTATCTTTCATAAAAAGGACTCTTTTCCTACCCTGGCTGGTTAGCTCAGTGGTTAGAGAGTGGGCCCCGCAGACTGAAGGGTCATTTCCTTGGTTCCATCCCTGGCCCCGGTTCAATGTCTCTCTCGGTGTTTTCCTCCCTCCCTCCCGCTCTCTCTCTAAAGATCAATGGGGAAAATATCTTCCAGTGAGGATTAAAAAAATAAAAATAAAAATAAGAAAAAAAAGGACTCTTTCCAACTCGAGGTCCTAATAACTCTCGTTGTTGTTACTGTTTTTAATGGGGCGGGTCTCCCGCCAACCATTATTAGGAATGATCTCTCTTGGTTACTAAAGCAGCTGAGCCACGTCCGTCTTCCTAGAACCCATAATTGGACGTTCCCAGGAACGAGGACACTCCCCCAAAGCCTCATTCCAAGAATACCAGGCTTTGGAGATTAGAAAAGGATGGTGGGTGGGGTTTACATCCTGTGGTGACAGACGTGGACTCTTCCCGTACCCTTTGCCCCAAATTTCTCAATGGCCCCGGGGCGGTCCAGTTCCGGAGGCCTTGCCTTCCCCAAAGGGGGTCCCGGGGACTCAACACAACGGACCCCCCTATTACTTCCTTTTAACCAGCGTTGTTCAGTACCAGGTCTCACTCTTTTTTTTTTTTTTTTTTTTCAAATATATTTTTATTGATTTTTTACAGAGAGGAAGGGAGAGGGATAGAGAGTTAGAAACATCGATGAGACATCGATCAGCTGCCTCCTGCACACTCCCCACTGGGGATGTGCCCACAACCAAGGTACATGCCCTTGACCGGAATCGAACCTGGGACCCTTCAGTCTGCAGGCCGGACGCTCTATCCGCTGAGCCAGACCAGTGAGGGCTCAGGTCCCATTCATGCTGAGGAGCTCCAAGGCTGGAGGAGGAAGAGGAGACTCACAATTTTGACTTGCTATCTGTGTAATGGCGTTATGATTTGCAAAACAAAAAAATAAAAATAAGAAATAAGCATTGTATATTGAGAAGTGATGAAAAGCCAAAACGTACTGTAAATCTGGCTGACCCTTCCTGGCTGTGTGACCTTGGGCAAGACAGTTAACCTCTCTGGACCTTAGTTTTCGCCTCTGCTTAATGCAGCGGTTCTCAACCTGTGGGTCGCGACCCCTTTGGCGGTCGAACCACCCTTTCACGGGGGTCGCCTAAGACCATCCTGCAGATCAGATATTGACATGACGATTCATCACAGTAGCAACATGACAGTGATGAAGTAGCAACGAAAATAATTTTATGGCTGGGGGTAAAAACATGAGGAACTGTTTTAAAGGGCCAGCAGGTTGAGAACCGCTGGATATGAATTGGCTGCTTCCTCGGCCCTGGGACTCTCCGTCTCACGAAGTTACGTGGGGACTTCTCAGCCGCCAGACAGGGGAGGAGGCGGGGACAGGGACCTCTTCTTGGAAGAAGACTGAAGGAGTCGTGGGTGGAGGAGATTAGGGAGAAAGGGGAACAGACAGACGCTTGCGCAGTGAACACCTCACGCTTTCTCGTCCCTCCCACATCCTTCTCTGCGGCAGGGAATTGCAGGCGGCGCTCCACCTATCCCAGCCCAGCCGAGTGACACCCTCCCTTAGCCACCTTTCATCGCCCTCCTCCCGCCCATATAACCGCCCACTCGGGGGCGGGACTAGGACGGACACGGCGAATCCGCGATGCCTGCGGGGGCGAGCTCCTCGCCCATTGGCCTCAGCCGACGCAAGTCTCACCTCCTCGAGCCCGCTCCCCCCGCCTTCCTTCACGTCAATCCCTCGCTTACGGGAGAGCGCCCTGATCCAATCACTGCCGGACCCGGCCGCGCGGAGGGGGCGGGCCCACCGTACGTAATCGAACTCCGCCCGTCTCTTGGGCAACGCCTCCTCCCAAACGGAAATAGCGGGGCGCAGGACCAATCGCAGCGGCGTGCCTTTGTCCTGAGGCCAATGAGCGAGGGAGCGAGGGAGAGCCCGCGTGTGAGCGGCAGTAACGTGAGCCAATGGGCGGTGAAACCTCAGGCGGCCGAGGAGAGGGGAGGGGCTGGGGGCGGTGCTGCGGCCTTCCAGCCCGCCCGCCCGCCCGCCAGCCCGTCCTCCCCCCCGCGGCGGCCGGCTCCGCTCGTTGGCGTTGCCTGGGGTCCTTTTCCTCCCGGTCCCCGCCTGCTTGCCCCCGCTGCGCCGTGCCCAGCCGGGCCAGGCCTGGAGCCGACACCACCGCCATCATGCCGGCCGTATCCAAGGGCGATGGGATGCGGGGGCTCGCGGTGTTCATCTCCGACATCCGGAACTGTGAGCGTGCGGCCGGGGGACCCTGGAGGCGGGGAGCGATGAATTGAGGGGTTGGGGGTTACCTTGCCTGGGGGGTAGAAAACCATGGCGGTCGTGGAGGGAGAGGGTAGATAGGGCCCCGGGGGAACTTCGAGGTGGGGGAGTGAAGGGGCTTAGGGTGCCTCTTGAGGTGCCTACACGGAGTGGTTAAGAGACGCCCGAGAGGGTCTTAAAGGTGAGGAGGTTAGTAAGGTTCCGAGGATGGGGGCATAGCGGTGTCCCCGGGAATGATGGGCTGGGGGTCCTATTAGACTGGGATCCCTGATGCAGATAGAAAGGGAAGGCGGTGCATGGGTGTGTGTCGGGGGTACCCCGTGGAGCGATCGGGTCGGGGTCGGGGGAGTTGGGGAGGGGGAGGCCAGAAGGGACTGGGAGGACATAAAACCCTGGAAGCCCAATGGGGCCGTGCTCGAGGGCCTGGGTGAGAGGGTGTCATAGAGGGAGGGGGCTAGATAGGTCACGGGGCTCTTGGCCAGGGCACAGAGAGCGCCCGGGAGGGACAGAGAGTCCTAGGGGCCTGGGGAGGAGAGATGGGAAGGGGGAGGACTGTGGCGGGACCCTGGGGCAGGGTCGAGGGGCTCCAGGATGGAGGCTTGCTCAGGAGGATGGAGGGCAGTGGAGAAGGGGCTTGGAGGGTGACTGAGGCGAAAGGAGGGGCTCAGAGGGCACCCAGGGGAGACATTGCCCGTGGAGAGGCTTGGGAGGACCGGCGACAGGGAGCTGTGGGCCTGGGAAGGAGAGGACACCGTCAGGTGCGGGCCCAGGGGATGTTCCAGAAAGGGGAGAGAGCCAGGGGGCCTTAGGGGTTTGTGGGGAAGAGGTCTGAAGAGCTGGGGGTCGGGGTTGGGGGTGGGGGAAAGCCTGGGCTCGGGGTCCAGGGAGGCGGACAGTCTGGAATCTGGAGCCTGACCACGGCAATATGGGGACAGCCAGCGCCAGCAGGAAGGACTGTCGAGGTGATGGGAGGCCTGGTGCCAAGTCAGCTCCCAACTCCTCGCAGCAGGTGTTGGTGCTGGGAGCTGTCAGGAGCTTCCCGGACTCTATGCGCGTGGCCTTGGGGCCGGCCAGACCTGGGTTCGAGGGCTGTCACCGCCCAGCCGGGTGACCTTGAATGAGGGACCTCACTTCTGTTTCCTTATCTGCCAGGAGGGATAAGGCTGTCCCCACTTTGCTGATGAGGGTGTTGTGATGATGTATGTAGACGGGGCCTTTCCCGCATTCCAGGCACGAGACAGATCTTTGGCTATTGTTCTTGTTTTGCTGGGTCTGGAGCAGTGGCCCCTCTTAGGTGCCCAGGGATTGGCTTAGGGTTTAGTAGGTAATGGAAAGGTCTAGGATGCGTTAGAGCTGGTGAAAAGGAGGGGTGGGAACTGTTGGCATCAGGTGGAGGAGAGATGTTGTGGTTGTTATGAAAAGGGGTGGAGCTATGAGGGGTTTGTGAACTCCGTGGGGGGCCAGCTGTTAGAAGCAGGTGTGCCTTGCCCTAGCCGGCTTGGCTCAGTGGATAGAGCGTCCGCCTGCGGACTGAAGGGTCCCAGGTTCGATTCCGGCCAATGGCACATGCCTGGGTTGCGGGCTCGAACCCCAGTACGGGGTATGCAGGAGGCGGCTGATCAATGATTTTCTCTCATCATTGATGTTTCTGTCTCTCTCTCCTTCTCCCTTCCTCTCTGAAATCAATAAAGAAATATATTTTAAAAAAAGAAAAAAAGAAGCAAGTGTGCCTGCATTGCCTCTGATACCTGCTAGCCATGTGACCCTTGGCAAGTCACTTAACCGCCCCGATGCTCCGTTTTCTTGTCTGCAAACCCCAGCATAACAGCATCTTACCTTTGAAGGTTCATTCATTCAGTTGACAAGTACTTTAGACCCCTGGTGTGCCAGACTGTTCCAGGGACTGGGGCTACAGCATGAGCAAAAACCCCTGCCTTCGGGGGCACCATGGCAGGAGGGAGATAGAAAATAAACACAGATAACTGGCAATAAGTGACACAATGTCACACTGTGAAGAAATATAAGGAAGGGGGGAGCAGGAGGACAGGGAGCTCGGTGCAGGCCTCCCCGAGATGGCTCCCTGCAGACATCTGAGTGGAGACTGAGTGAGGTGAGGGAGTGAGCTCTGTGGTTTTGGAGGAAAGAGGGGTCTAGGCAAGGCAGCCGTGCATTCGAAGGTCCTGAGGCTGCGCACGCTCAGTGTGTGTTCACTTCAGAGTGCGGGGGCCTGTGTGGCTGGAGCGGAGGGTGGGAGCTGAGGGCAGAGAGGGGACGGAATGTGTAGGGCTTTGTGGGTCAGTGATACCTTTGGCCTTTCTCTGAGTGAAACGAAAGCGGCGGCAGGTTTTGAGCACAGGAGGGACATGAGCTGATGGATATTTTATTTATAAGAATTCCTTTTAAAAAGATATAGTTTTATTGATTTCAGAGAGGAAGGGAGAGATAGAAACATCAGTGATGAGAGAGAATCATTGATCAGCTGCCTCCTGCACGCCCCACACTGGGGATCGAGCCCGCAACCCAGGCATGTGCCCAGACCAGGAATCAACCGTGACCTCCTGGGTCATAGGTCGACGCTCAACCACTGAGCCACGTCGGCCGGGCCTATTGATGTTTTAAAGTCATTCCTGTGGCCTCCGTGAAGAGCACAGACTGGAGGAGGTGTGCGTGGAAGCAGGGAAATAATTAGGGGGCTGTTGCAGGCATCCAGGTGTGAGATGGTGTTGGCTTGACTGGGGTGAGAAGGAAATGTGGGGAGATAGTTAGGTCTGGGATCAATTGTGAAGGATTTGCAAAGGGATTGAATGAATCATGGTGGTGGAGCAGGAAAGAGAAACCAGGCCAGTGTCACTGCAGGACCTGAGAGGGAAGCCAGAGGACAAAGGGGAGGTCGAACTTGGGGGCACTGGAGGTGATTTCACCAAATGCTTTGGGGCTTCCTCTTGTCCTTCCTTTTCTCAAGTATGTGTTGAGTGGCTGGTGTGTTTCAAGCCTTATCATGGGTGCTGGGGACATTGGTGAATAGGACAGACTTGTCTGTGCCCCTGTTAAGGAGACAGGTACTGCCCCCAAAATGCAGCTGTTCTTGTCACACACACAAATAAGTTGTATACAGATGTTTATGGCTGATGTTTCCACAATTGCCAAAAAGTGGAAATAAGCAACCCAAATGTCCATGGACAGATGATAAACAGATGTCCCGCCCATGCAGTGGAATATTATTTAGCCATTAAAAAGGATGACGTACTGATAGATGCTACAACATGGGTGCACCTTCTAAGTGAAAGAAGCCATATACACAAAAGTGTAGGCTCCCATGTAACTGACATGTCCAGAACCGGCAAGTCCATAGAGACAGAAAGCAGATTAGTGGTTGCCTGGGGCTGAGGATCGTGGAATGTGGAGCGACTGCTAATGAGCACAGGATTTCCTTTTGGGGTGAGGAAAACGTTCTGGAATTAGATGGTGCTGATGGTTGCACAACATTGTGGATACGCGAAAGACCACTGAATTGCACACTTTAAAAGTGGTGACCTGGTCCTAGTCGGCTTGGTTCAGTGGATAGAGCATCAGCCTGCGGTCTGAGGGGCCCAAAGTTCAAGTCCAGTCAAGGGCACATGCCTGGGTTGCAGGCTTGATCCCCAGTGGGTGGCATGCAGGAGGCAGCCGATCAATGATTCTCTCTCATCATTGATGTTTCTCTCTCTCTCCCTTCCTCTCTGAAATCAATAAAATACATTAAAACAACAACAAAATAAAGCGGTGACCTCTAGATTATATCTTCACTTTTTTCCCTTTTAATCCACAACTGAGGATACATGTTTCTTCTTCGTTTTTTTTTTTTTTTTAAATATATTTTATTGATTTTTTACAGAGAGGAAGGGAGAGAGATAGAGAGCTAGAAACATCGATGAGAGAGAAACATCGATCAGCTGCCTCCTGCACATCTCCTACTGGGGATGTGCCTACAACCCAGGTACATGCCCTTGACCGGAATCGAACCTGGGACCCTTCAGTCCGCAGGCCGACGCTCTATCCGCTGAGCCAAACCAGCCTCGGCCATGTTTCTTCTTTTAAAGTTGATTTTTAGAGAGGGAGGAAGGGAGAGAGAGAGAAACATCAATCCATGCCTCTTGTATTCGTCCTGACCAGGGATTGATTCCTCAACCTTTTGGTGTCCAGAACAGTGCTCCAACTACCCGAGCCACCTGGCCAGGGCTATGCCTCAATTTTTTATTTTTTAAAAAATATTTTAATGATTTTTTACAGAGAGGAAGGGAGAGAGATAGAGTTAGAAACATCGATGAGAGAGAAACATCGATCAGCTGCCTCCCGCACACCCCCTACTGGGGATGTGCCCGCAACCAAGATACATGCCCTTGACCGGAATCGAACCCAGGACCCTTCAGTCCGCAGGCCGACGCTCTATCCACCGAGCCAAACAGGTTAGGGCTACCTCAGTTTTTTAAGCGGAAAAATATTGTACCTGTCCTAGGTCCCGTGAGGGAGAGGGCCTCAAAGTTGAGGGAATGGAGCTGATATCTTGCTCAGACTGTGCAGCAGTTAGGCGGGCCCAGGGAAGTGGAGAACTGGGGAGGCATAGGGCCAGCAAGTGCAAAGGTCCTGGGTCCCAGTCGAGACTCAGTTAAGCCTACGACCTGGGGAGTGGGGCAGAGAGCTTGTCCTGGGAGCACTGGAGGGTTTCAAGCAGGAGGGAGGGAAGAGAAGGGACGAGGGAAGAAGTACTGCTCAGCAATGAGCAGGTGAGGAGGGCGAGGAGGCAGAGACATCACGGGAAGGTCTGAAGAGCACAGTGGAGTTCAGAGAGGAGATCTAGAGGGAGATGAAGGGCAGGTTCAGCGGAGGGCCAGGAAGGGCAAATTCTGCAGATAAGAGAGGTTGAAGCTGGGTGCAGCCTGAGGGTGTGGTCCTGGCCTGACAGCGGGAGGAGAGGGGGGACTTATCTGCCTGGAGCTCCCGGGGCTGGGGCTGGGCTGCCACCTCTCCCGTCCCTCCAACCCTGAGGCGAGCTTTTGAGGGAGTGAATGGGGGGAAGGGTGCTGAGCAACCCATTAGGGCGCATCCCACTCCACATTGTGGCCCATTCGGCCTGTGACATCTCCCCCAGCCCCTGAGCACGGGCCCTGGTCCGATCCTCCTCTGGATCCAGTCTGCCCACTGCAGGAGCTGGCCCACCGGAGTCCTCAGGAGATATTTGCCCATTGACTGACTGACTGACTGAATGAATGAATGAATGAACAAATGAACTGACCTTTACTGAGCACTGATTGAGTGCCAGACACTGTTCTTGGTGATGGGACCACAGCAGGGAACTAAAGCCCCTCTCGGTGGAGTTCCCATTCTAGGGGGGAGATGGACCAATACACAAGTAATTATATAGTATCCAGGTGTCCACACAGGTGGCATGGGTGCTGGAGGGAAACGGAGCAGGGAAGGGGGGTGTGGGAACAAGCTTAGGGATGGTGCTCTTGTATTGTCTGGTCAGAGAGCCTCTGGCTGAAAAGGTGATGTTTGGAGCAAAGAATCAAATGTAGTGGGTGAATTGGGCCGGCATAGAAGTGGAGGAGGGCATTCTGGGCAGAGGGAACAGCTTGTGCCAAGGCCCTGAGGCAGGACTGTGCTTGACGTGAAGCTAGAGGAGGCTGGGGGACAGGGTGGGAGATTGGTCAGAAGTGGGTGTGCGGGGCCTGGGGGCCATAGTCTGGACTTAGCTTTTACTCTGAGGACAATTGTAGCCAGGAGAGATTTGGAGTGGAGAAAGGACAGGATTGGACTCAGATTTTTACAGACTCCCTCTGGCCACTGTGCAGAGAACAGAAAGAATGAGTCCTAGTTTGGTGGTTCTCCAGCGTTAGCATACCATCCCCTTCCACCCCCCCCCCCCCATACACACACTGTCAAATTCAGCACCTCCCCCGTGCCAGGACTGCTCCCCACCCTGTGGACCCCCCAGGAGTGGAGCAGCCACACCTCCCTGCCGTGGGGGACCTGATGTGATCTGTTGAGGGTTCGCAGATCGGCATGTGCACCCTAATGTTAGGCATGTGCACCCTAATGTTAGGTGGCAGCTCAGGCAGGGCCCGCAGCTGCCTTCCAGCTGGGGACCGACAGGGTGTGACTTGGTTGCTCAAGGAGAATTTTTTCTCCCTAAGGGATGGTGATGACTGTGATCACATGAGCGCAGTCTAACCCAGTAAAACAAACCAGTGAAATGAATTTTTATACATTTTATTTCTCCCAGTGTGTGCAAGACATTATGTGAATGTGCAATCGATAGTTTTTAAATGGTTAATGAGACAGTTCATGCTCCTTTCTCAATTCAAAGGCTGCATTTTCAGTGGAAACACTTGCTCTTGACTAAGAATTCATAAAATGTAGCCCGGCTGGTGTGGCTCAGAGGTTGACCTATGAACCAGGAGGTCACAGTTCAAATCCCGGTCAGGGCACAAGCCCGGGTTGCAGGCTCCATTTCTGGACAACTACTGTTCACGAGGTAACAATGTTCCATCCATACAATCCTGCCCTCATGGGTCTCCCACACAAGTCCAAGCAGCGCTGGGTCCTCAGAGAGGATTCTGGGAAATGACGCTTCCTGACTCTGGACCACCAGAGTAGGGGGTGTGCAGGTGGCAGCTGATCAGTGCTTCTCTCTGATCATTGATGATTCTATCTCTCCCTCTCCCTGAAATCAATAAAACCATTTTTTTAAATAAAAGTTCATAAAACAGATTCATGGGGTACTCAAGTTCCAAACATACTTTCTCAGTAACTGAATTGAGGATCGGTTTTTCAATTTACATTTCTTAAGAGTAAATAAGATTAGGAATTCAATCCCTCAGCCACACTGGCGTATTTCCAGCACATGTGGCCCGTGGCTCCCGCGTTGGACAGCGCAGGGCCAGCATGCTCTGAGCCGGATGGTGGTCCAGAGTCAGGAAGCGTCATTTCCCAGAATCCTCTCTGAGGACCCAGCGCTGCTTGGACTTGTGTGGGAGACCCATGAGGGCAGGATTGTATGGATGGAACATTGTTACCTCGTGAACAGTAGTTGTCCAGCCGCTGTGGACGCTTGCAGTGACAGGGACGGTGACCTCAGTGAAAGTGCTTTGGTTCCCTCCAGCGTAGAGTCAGGGCTGTTAGGATGCTTTTGGTGGCAGCGAGAGACCCGCCCCTGGGCCTTTTCGGCTTAAACCCTCACCGGCTTTATCTCCCGTAACCAGAGCCTCAAGTAGGGCATATCCTCAGCACAGTCAGCAGTTTCCCGCTCTGGTCTGTGGCAAGAGGGTGGTCTTTTCCCACCCCCATGTCCCTTACAGCCATCGCCGCAGGCGGAAGAGGGACCCGCACCCCCCCATTGCCCCCCGTCCCCTCAGAACACCCAGGAGGGGCCAGCTGGTCTGGCCGCGCCCTCTGTGCTAGTCTACAGGCCCTTGCACAGGCCGGTCCTCCTGCCCAGAGCACACTTGCCCTATTTCTACCTGGTCCATTTTAGCCTCATCTTTTGTTGATCCTCACCGGAGGATATTTTTCCCATTGATTTTTAGAGAGAGTGAAAGGGAGGGAGAAGGAGAGAGAGAGAAACATTGATGTGAGACACACATCAATTGGTTGCACCCCACAAGCGCCCTGACTGGGGGCGGGGAGCAAATCTGCAGCCCAGGTACTTGTCTTTGACGGGGATTCAAATCTGAGACCCTAGTACATGAGCTGACACTACCACTGAGCTACACTGGCCAGGGCTTGCCTCATCTTTTGATCCTCAAATCCCAGGAGCAGCTGCCAGCCGCCCAGCCCCGTTGTGCTGGCCTGTGTCACAGTCCTCAGAATTGCCCGTCAGCCTCCTTTGCATCCGGGGTCTCTAAGCACAGGGCTGCTGTCGCTTATCTCTGAGCCTCACCCAGGAAATGTTTGAAGATAAAGGAAAACCTTTTCTTTTTATTTATTTTTTAAATGTATTTTATTGATTTTTTTTTTTTACAGAGAGGAAGGGAGAGGGATAGAGTTAGAAACATTGATGAGAGAGAAACATTGACCAGCTGCCTCCTGCATACCCCCGACTGGGGATGTGCCTGCAATCAAGGTGCATGCCCTCGACCGGAATTGAACCTGGGACCCTTCAATCCGCAGGCCGACGCTCTATCCACTGAGCCAAACCGGCCAGGGCAGGGAAACCCTTTTAAATGCTTGCATGCGTCCTGTGATGGTGAGCTCATCCCTTGTCGCTGACTGGTCCTGGATGTTAGAAAGTCTTTGCTTCCATTAGCCCATTCTGTCACCCCTGCCTGCAGCCCCTTTACCCAGGGGGCACCCCCTTAGCCGCACTCATGCGCTGTCTCTGGGCACCGGGCTGTTTCTTGCCTCTGACCTTTGCAGAGGCTGCGCACATGGCTGATGCTCTCCCTCCAGGGCTGCAGCCCCTGCTCCTTAGAGACCCGATGCTCTGTTTCCTCTGTGAATTCTTCTTTTTTTTTTTTTTATTAAATATATTTTATTGATATTTTTACAGAGAGGAAGGGAGAGGGAGAGGGATAGCGAGTCAGAAACATCAATGAGAAAGGAACATCGATTCAGCTGCCTCTTGCACGCCCCCCGCTGGGGATGTGCCCGCAACCCAGGTACATGCCCTTGACCAGAATCGAACCTGGGACCCTTGAGTCCGCAGGCCGATGCTCTATCCGCTGAGCCAAACCAGCCAGGGCTCCTCTGTGAATTCTTTTTAGTAAAGTATATATTATGCGGAAAGCAGTACCAAAGAGCTGTGGGTACTTTAAAGACTAAAGAAAACACACACACACACAGGCATATTCTTTACACGGTCTTTAAGGTATCCATGTCTGTTTGATGTTGCCTTCGGTATCATTGAATACATTCCTACAAAAGTATTTTACATGTAATTTTAATATGTAAGTATTTTGTATACACATGTACATGTATGGAAATAGATCTCCCGAAAAGGCCCACAGATCATAAGTGACCAGCTTGGCGAATTTTCCCTGATTGAACACAGCCACGTAACCGGCCCCCAGGTGCGGAACCCGCATCCCAGCCTGGCTCCCCGCACCCTCCCAGCCCTCTCTGCTCCCAGGGATGGCCACCGCTGGGCCATGCAACACCATAGGTTCGTTTTGCGTGCTTCTCGGAGCTTTTAATAGAGGTGTAAGTGAAGGCCAGAGAGGTCGCTAGCCTCGAGAATTTAATTGCCGTGCAGACATCCGTCTATCTGTGGTCAAGTTTACTCAGCTCCTTGGTGATATGTGATCCATTTATGAGAGATTGTTTCTCCTAGTCCCTACAGAATAGTTTTAAAGCAGCATGGGAAGCAGGTGCGGCCATTCTCAGGGTAGGACTAGCACAGCATGCGAAGTAACTTTGAGGGGCTGGCGTGGGCCCTTGGTGGTCACTGCCCCACCCTGCCCCCAGAGGGAGGCGCTGTCCTAGCCTCCCGGCCACCCTGAGCAGGTACTCCGGGCGGAGTTCTGGGCGCCCTGGCTGGTGAACTGCTCCTGAACCCTCCTCATCTTTCACAGCCTTCCTCAGATGTCCTCACCTCCGCCAAGGCCTGGCGCTGCCCGCAGCCTCCATCCCTGCACATCTCACCCGGGAGTGGGGAGGAAGCCCCCTGCCTGCGCCCACCAGGCCAGGGGTCCCTGAAATGGATCCAAAGTACCGGGTCCAACGGGGTCCTGGGTGCCCAGTGTAGCCCCACGCAGGCCCGGCCCCCAGGGCCTCAGGAAACGTGTAATTAATAAATGAAGGATCGGATGGCCTCTGGGGCCACAAAGGCCAATTCAGACTCATCATTGAAGGGCTGGCCCTGTACCTCCCGCGTCCCAGAGACCTCCCACCCTCACCTGCGGGCCCTCCGCTCCTTCCTCAGGCAGGGAGGGGTCACCCCACACCTCATAGGGCCCTTATTCACATCTTCATGCCTTTTCTGAGCTCAGGCACTCAGGGAGCCCCTGGAACATGGGGTTGCTACCCAAAGTGGCAGATGCTGATCCTGTTTTCAACCAGCTTCTGGTCGGGTCTGGGGGACAGGTGGACCCAGACACCCATGACATGTACCCCAGGAGGTGACCGGGCTGTGTGGGAGCCCAGGGGGGCCCCGGGACAGTGCTGAGCCACACCTGTGGCGGTTACACCTTCTCCCAGTGGCCACTTAAAAAAAAAGGTAGAAAGAGCCTGGCCGGTGTAGCTCATTGGTTGAGCATCGACCTATGAACCAGGAGGTCAGAGTTCAATTCCTGGTCAGGGCACGTGCCCGGGTTGCTGGCTTGATCCCCAGTGGGGCGTGCAGGAGGCAGCTGATCAGTGAGTCTCTCTCATCATTGATTGATGTTTCTGTCTCTCCCTCTCCTTTCCTCTCTGAAATCAATACAAACATAAAAAAGGGAAAATTCATTTTAACAGTATATTCATGATACCCAATATACCCCAAATATTGTCACTTCAACATGGAATCAGTCTTTTAAAATTTTTTTTTTTTTTTTTTAGATATATTTTATTGATTTTTTACAGAGAGGAAGAGAGAGAGATAGAGAGCTAGAAACATCGATGAGAGAGAAACATCGATCAGCTGCCTCCTGCACATCCCCCACTGGGGAAGTGCCCACAACCCAGGTACATGCCCTTGACCGGAATCGAACCTGGGACCCTTCAGTCCGCAGGCCGACGCTCTATCCACTGAGCCAAACCGGTTTCGGCTTTTAAAAATTTTATGAGATAGTTTGCTGCCCCCGCCCCCACTGTCTTCTAAATCTGGTGTGGCCCTGCCGCTTACAGCCGCCTCAGTTTGGAACAGCTACGCCCCAGGTGCGCGCGAGTCACCTGGCTAATGGCTGCAGGGAGCACTCAGCACCCAGGGGTCTGGCCTTGGCCTGCTGACTGGGTCGCAGTGGGACCTTCGTTGAATTGGGAAGCTGGGGGAGGACCAGGTTTTCAGGAGACGCTGAGTGGGGATGTGTAGGAGTGAGGATCCTGGGGGACAGCTAGAAGCCAGGCAAGCCATTCATTCATTCATTCATTCATTCATTCATTCATTCATTCATTCATTCATTCCTTTAGCAACCCGGGCACGTGCCCTGACCAGGAATTGAACTCCTTTATTCATGTTGGGGCCTAGGGCCAATTAACCTGGCTTTTTGCCAGGCTGTGCAGGGGTAAGCAGAGCCGTGGGTGGGGACAGCTCTCAGGAAGAGTATAGTCAGGGGCCGCTGTGAGAGGAGGGAGTCAGGGGTGGCCCTGAAGTGTGCGCCGGGCGCCTGCTCTGCGTTGGAGAGACCAATGAGCCTTAGTGATCACTTCCCTGAAGCTTCCAGCTGGAGATGGGACCCAGGCCTGTCCTCCGCCCCAGGGCCCGAGGCCCCATGGAGAGTTTGCCCTCTAGCTTCGAGGGCCCTTGCCAAGGAAAGTGGGGCAGGTGGCTCCGCTCCAGGACCCTCACCCCCAGCCCTGCCTTCCCTCCCCAGGTAAGAGCAAGGAGGCGGAGATTAAGAGAATCAACAAGGAACTGGCCAATATCCGCTCCAAGTTCAAAGGTAGGTGGGGGTCTGGACTCCTGGGTCTGAGAGAGGAGGGGGCTGGGACTCCTGGGACTTGGCACGTGTGTTCCTTCCTCATTTTTGCCTCCCCCTTTCCTCCTTCCTCTGGCCCCAGGGGACAAAGCTTTGGATGGCTACAGTAAGAAAAAGTATGTCTGTAAACTGCTCTTCATCTTCCTGCTTGGCCATGACATTGACTTCGGGCATATGGAAGCCGTGAACCTGCTTAGCTCCAACAAGTACACAGAGAAGCAGATAGTGAGTCTGGGGAGGAGGGGCTGGGGGCCTGGACCCCTGGGTCTGAGGGAGGAGGGGCTGGGGGCCTGGACCCCTGGGTCTGGGGAGAACGGGCTGGGGGCCTGGACCCCTGGGTCTGAGGGAGGAGGGGCTGGGGGCCTGGACTCCTGGGTCTGGGGAGGACGGGCTGGGGGCCTGGACTCCTGGGTCTGAGGGAGAAGGGGCTGGGGGCCTGGACTCCTGGGTCTGAGGGAGGAGGGGCTGGGGGCCTGGACTCCTGGGTCTGAGGGAGGAGGGGCCTGGAAGTATATAGACTCTAGGGCAGCGGTTCTCCACCTGTGGGTCGCGACCCCTGAAAATACATCCTGCATATCAGATATTTACATTATGATTCATAACAGTAGCAACATTACAGTTATGAAGTAGCAACGAAAATAATTTTCTGGTTGGGGGCCACCACAACATGAAGAACTGTATTAAAGGGTCGTGGCATTAGGAAGGTTGAGAACCATTGGACTAGGGTATGAGAGTTGGGGCCTAGGGCCAATTAACCACAGGCTGCCCTGCCCCCACCTCCCTCCCCATCCAGGGTTACCTGTTCATCTCGGTGCTGGTGAACTCGAACTCTGAGCTGATCCGGCTCATCAACAACGCCATCAAGAATGACCTGGCCAGCCGCAACCCCACCTTCATGTGTCTGGCCCTGCACTGCATCGCCAATGTGGGCAGCCGCGAGATGGGTGAGGCCTTCGCCGCTGACATCCCTCGCATCCTGGTGGCCGGGTGAGTCACTGGAGACCTGTGGAGGGGGTGCAGTGGGGGAGACAGGCCCAGCCAGGATGTGGAGCCCACGCTGAGCTTGGAACCCCAGGGGTTCTGTGGCAGCCCTGTGATGTGTCTCCTCATCTCACTAAGCAGCTGATGGCAGTGTGAGGCAGCCCCCCAGCACAGCCAGTGCGTTGTCTGTCGGTTGAACTGACCTTTGACATCTAGTGTAGAAGAGGTGATAACCTCCAGTTATGTTGGTGACAGCCCTCCAGAAATTGTACATCTCCATTCATTCATTCAACAAGTGTCTATTGGCATCTACTGTGTGCAAGGCATCATGCTGATTGCTGGGGATGTAGACATGACCAGGAGTGGGCATGGTCAGTGTCCTCCCAGCATTCACAGTCCAGAGTGGAGAGATAAACATCGATTGAATAATTGCAGGATGAAGCATTTAATTCCTCTCAAAACCATGCTGTGGGGGATAGGAACCCCTAAGAGCATTGAGTAGGGGTCAGCCTACCTAGCCGGAGGGAATCAGGGAGAGCTTCCCAGAGGAAGTGGCATGAGGCTGAGGCCTAAGTGAGGAGGAATTGTTGGCTGTGGCACTGTTACGGGCACGGGGGAGGCAGAGGCGAGCAGCAAGGACTGGTGCCCACCCTTGCGGAGCTTACGCGTAGTGGGAGAGCCAGAGAACACACACACACACAAAACATGAGGTGAGTTCAGACCGTGACTGATACTCAGAGGAAAACGCAATAGGGTGGTGGGGGTCCTGGAGGTCGTGGGCGAGGCCACTTACATTAGATTCTCAGGGAGGGCCTCTCTAAGGAGGTGATGTAATTTGACACTGAATGATAAGAACGTAATCTTCAAAAGCGTTGGAGGAAGAGTCCCAGGCAAAAGGAGCAACAGGTGCAAAGGCCCTGAGGTTGGCGTGAGCTTTCTGCTTTCATGGAATCGAGAGAGTGTGTTTGGAAGGAGTGTGGTGAACAGGAGAGAGGGAGAGGTTCAGATCGTATTGTAATTGATGGGGGGAGGCAGGTGGATGACATGAGTCACTTTGTAATTTTAACAGCCGAGCTTTGCCTGGTTTGGCTCAGCGGATAGAGTGTCAGCCTGCAGACTGAAAGGTCCTGGGTTCGATTCCGGTCAAGGGCATGTCTCTGGGTTGCAGGGTTCCCCAGCTCTGCAGTTTGGACTCCTGTGGGAGGCAGCCAATCGATGTGTCTCTCTCCCCCCACTCCCCCTTCCACTCGAAAAATCAATGGAAAAAAATATCCTCAGGTGAGGATTAAAATAATAATAAAATAAAATAAATCAACCAAAGATCATTCAGCCTAGTGCGGGGAAAGGTAAGACTTTTATTTATGGCAACATGTGCACTAGATTCCTGATGCTCTTTTTGAAATCCAGCTGTCAATATTGAATAAGAGAGGAGAGGAAATATTCGTCAGTGTTCATGAGCCAAAAGTAAGGACGGGCCATGAGCTAAGCGGAGCCTGGCACCGGGAGATGCGCCGAGTGCTGTAGCCAGATCTTGCTTAGAGGGCATTCCCTGAACTGCGCGAACCCAGTATTGGTTTGGGGGGCCCTGCAGCCTCTGGGGACAGAAGACAAAGCTTTTCCAAGGAGAGGCTCCAGAGACCACATTTCAGAATGAGCGTGATTTGGAAATAAACCCTTAGGAGATATAAGCAAAGTTACCTGTTTTGAACCTTGGCACAGAGCAGCGTGCATACTGGTTTTCAGCCTGATTTCCGCCTACCTGCGTCACCCACAAATCCTTCAGCCAAGCTTTAGTGTCAAGTGCTGCAAACTGGTAGACCCCAGTGCCTGACAGAGGCAAAGACGCCTTTTTCTGGAGAAACCCACCTTCTCCCCAGGCCTCAGAGGTTCCCACCGGTGAAGCAGCCCGGAGTTCCGTGAGTAGCTCACAGTTGAAAATCACTAAACACAGGAAGCAAGCACCTCGAGGGAGAACCAGCAGAAAGAAAACGGAAAAAAACAGTCAAATTAGAATTGTCCTATGGGATGTAAAATAAGTGTGTGTGATAGGCTCCAAGGACGATGAAAATGATTTCAACACGAGCAAAGTGCAAGCAGATCTGGGAAATATCACCGATATTTTTAAAAAATTGAGTGGTCTGGTTTAGCAGCAGAATAGACAGTGATCAAAGCAGGTTAAACAGGCAGTAGAACTGAAGAAATGAATGGGAATGCAGCCCAGAGAAACAAAGAGATGGGGGGAAATGTTCTTAAGATTCTGTTTTATTGATTTCTAGAGAGAAAAGGGGAGGAGAAACTGATGTGAGAGTGAAACATCGATTGGCTGCCTCCCGCACGCCCCCTACTGGGGATCGAACCGGCAACCTTTCGGTGCACAGGAGAACACCCAACCAACTGAGCCACACTCCCCAGGCTGTCTTCTTTTTTTTTTTTAATTGATTTTTTACAGAGAAGAAGGGAGAGGGATAGAGAGCTAGAAACATTGATGAGAGAGATTGATCAGCTGCCTCCTGCACACCCCCCCACTGGGGATGTGCCTGCAACCAAGGTACATGCCCCTGACCAGAATTGAACCTGGGACCCTTGAGTCCGCAGACCGACGCTCTATCCACTGAGCCAAACCGGTTTGGCATCCCCAGGCTGTCTTACAGTGTTTCTGTGCGAAGTCTTTGGAACGTGGCGTGTAACGTACACACATCACATGTCAGTTGGGACTGGCCACGGTCCCTGTGCCCAAAAGCCCTGTGTGGCCGGGGACCAACATCTTGGGAATGAAAGCTCCTGCCTGTTAAGTCCCGCGGGGAGGATACGGGCAGGACAGAGAAGGACCGGAGGCAGAGCCGGGCGGCCCAGCGTGTTGGGATCTGAGCGGAGGGGAGGGGGTGCACGGTGGGCCCCGGCTCAGACACAGAGAGGAGACTTCCACGCGGGAGGGCGTGGGTAGCTGTGGTGAGAGCTTTGAGACGGTCCTGGCCACCCTGAGCGCAAGAACTGGGCACCGGCGAAGTTGGAGAAGGGGCCGGTGTGACAGACATGTATGCGCACACAAGGGAGTGACTGCCGAGGGGCCCGGTCCTGCCAGAGTGTGGGCCAGGCTGGGTGGTCTGAGTGCGGGCCGGGCTGTCCGTACTGAAAACTCAGCCTTGACAATGACTGGGGCATGTGGGAACGTTTCTTTAGGTAGATTTTTTTTTTTAATTGAGGTAAAATTCACATAACATGAAGTTCACCTCTTTTTAAATGAACTTTTTAATTTATTGATTGATTTTTAGAGAGAAGAAGGGTTGGGGGGAGAGAAACGTCGATTTGTTGTTCTCATGTATGTATTCATTGATTGATTCTTTTTCTTAAAAATCTATTTTTATTGATTTCAGAGAGGAAGGGAGAGGAAGAGAGAGATAGAAACATCAATGATGAGAGAGAATCATTGATTAGCTGCCTCCTGCACGCCGCCTCCTGGGGATCGAACCCACAACCTGGGCATGTGCCCTTGTCCGGAATCGAACCCGGGACCCTTCCGTGTGCAGGCTGACGCTCTATCCACTGAGCCAAACCAGCCAGAGCTCATTGATTGATTCTTGTATGTACCCTGAATGCGATCAAACCCACAACCTTGGTATATGGGACAGTGCTCTAACCAACTGAGCTACCTGGCCAGGGCTAAGTTCACCATTTTAACTATTTTAAAGGGCACAATTCAACAATCTTTAGTATCTTCACAATGTTGTGTAACCACCACCACTAACTTAATTCCAGAACATTTCCATCATCCCAGGAAGAAGCCGACAGCCACCAGCAGTCCACTCCACACGCCTCCCTCTCCAGCCCCAGGCAACCACTGACCTGCTTTCTGTCTCTAGATTCGCCCGTTCTGGGCATTTGCTACAAATGGAATCCTGTGGCCTTTGTGTCTGACTCCTTTCACTCAGCGTCATGTCCTCCAGGTTCACCCGTGTTGTAGCCTGGATCAGTGCTTCACACCTTCTTGTGGCTGAGTAATCGTATTCCCTTGTTGGATGGACCACATCTTGTTTATTTATTTATTTATAAAAAAGGCCCCACCTCCTGCTGATCATGGACAACGTTCACATGTGTGTGACTTGGTGTAGATGCCTAGGTGCGGAATTGCTGAGTCACATGGTACCTCGACTTTCTAAAAAAGAAGTAATAGCCCTGGCCGGTGTTGCTCAGTGGGTAGAGCACCGGCCTGCCGACCGAGGGGTCCCGGGTTCGATTCTGGTCAGGGACATGTGCCTTGGTTGCGGGCACATCCCCAGTGGGGGGCGTGCAGCTGATCAATGTTTCTCTCTCATCGATGTTTCTAATTCTCTATCCCTCTCCCTTCCTCTCTGTAAAAAAATCAATAAAATATATTTAAAAAAAAAAAAAAGAAGAAGAAATAGCCCTGGTCAGTTTGGCTCAGTGGATGGAGTGTCAGCCTTCGGACTGAAAGGTCCCAGGTTCAATTTCAGTCAAAAGCACATGCCTGGGTTGCAGGCTCCATCCCCAGTAGGGGACGTGCAGGAGGCAGCCGATTGATGATTCTCTCTCATCATTGATGTTTCTGTCTCTCTCTCCCTCTCCCTTCCTCTCTGGAATCAATAAAAATATATTTACAAAAAAAATTAAAAAATAAAAGAGAAGAAATAGTTACCCTGCATGGTGTGGCTCAGTTGGTTGAGCGTGGGCCCATGCACTGAAAGGCTGCCGGTTCAATTCCTGGTCAGGGCACATGTCCAGGTTGCGGGTTCGATCCCCAGTTGGGATGCGTATGGGAGGCAACCGATCGGTGTTTCTCTCTCTCTCCCATCCTCTGTCTCTAAAAATCACTAAAAACATATTTAAAAAACGTTTATTAAAACGATGAAACAGCCCTAACTGGTTTGGCTCAGTGGGTACAGTGTCGGCCTGCGGACTCAAGGGTCCCAGGTTCGATTCCGGCCAAGGGCATGTACCTTGGTTGCGGCCACATCCCCAGTAGGGAGTGTGCAGGAGGCAGCTGATCGATGTTTCTCTCTCATCGATGTTTCTAACTCTCTATCCCTCTCCCTTCCTCTCTGAAAAAAATCAATAAAATATATTTAAAAAACAACAACGATGAAACAGCCGCAGTTGAATCCCCGCTCACGTCCCTCGATCATCTCTTCCCCTCCTCCCTCCCCGTTCTCTAAATCAGGTGGCTCCGTCCTTTAGTACCTGGGCCCAGTCCCCCAGATTATGTCGTTTCAAACTTCCCCTTAATGTTATCACAGTCTGGGTTTCACTGCACCAAGCTGCTAAGCAGCTCTCACTCCTTGGTTCGGTATTTGGACGTTTCCCGGCTTGTAACTGGAGATGATGACAGAATTCACCCCCTTGGAGGGCTGTGGCGAGGGTTAAACACACTGATAAGTAGAAGCCTTGGTGCAGAGTGTGGCCCGATTAAGGGCTGTGAGCCGTGATGATGCAGGTGAGAGACGGCCGCTAGTCCTGCCGGGGCCTGCGACACACCTCCCCCTGCTTCGGGTTGTATCTGATGGCAGGCCGCCTGGAACACGGGGGCGGGGCATTCTGGGCGGAGATTTGTCTTTCCTCATTCAGTTACTCAGTTTTCTGCTCACCTGGCACCTTCCCCCAAAACAGCGGCTGGGCTCAGTGTGCCTGGATGCCAACGGCTGGGCTAGGACGGGACCTCTGTGAGGACAGATGTTTGCACCAATTTGCTCACTAGTCTGTCCACAGTGCCTACAGCGTGATGGTACCCAGTAGGCGCTTAATAAGTGCAGAGCCAGGCTTGACATTGTGCCAGTGGCCCCACAAGGGCCATGAGAGCAGTGCCAGGTTGGGTCCTGGGTCCGCCCGGGAGGAGCGAGAGAGGCGGGGAGGTGTGCGGGGCTGGAGTCCTGGGGTCGCGCTGACCCACCCACCCCACGTCGTGTCCCCACAGGGACAGCATGGACAGCGTGAAGCAGAGTGCGGCCCTGTGTCTGCTGCGGCTCTACAAGGCCTCGCCCGACCTGGTGCCCATGGGCGAGTGGACGGCCCGCGTCGTGCACCTGCTCAATGACCAGCACATGGTGAGACCTGGTGCCTCTGTCCCCCCCATCCCTGCCCTTGATGTCCACCTGGAGGCAGGGGGTCCCACCCCGCCCTGGATGCCCGGGCCCCCACCCGTGTCCCTGCCTTTACCAAGGCACCTAGAGACCCTGGTCCGGTCCCCCAGTACTTACTACTCACCCAGGTGTCCCGAGGCACTCCCATCCCCGTCCCTGACACCCACTGGCTGCCCAGGGGTCCTGTCCAGTGTCCCAACACCAACACCCGCCCAGCCCCTCAGAAGCCCGGCCTGTGTGTCTGACACCCAGAGGTTCCCCAGTGCCCACTGCCTGCCCAACCAGCACAGAGACGCTGGCCTCGGTCCCAATCCCACACCCCCAGTACCTCTTAGTCCCCACCCATCCTCTGCTCCGAACCCCAGTGAGTGCTGGTCGTGTCCCTGAGCCCCAAAGCACCCACTGTGATACCTATGCACCCCTGAGCACACACCCCTTCCCCCCCACAGTCCACCCCTGTGCGTTCCTGAATCTCTGCTCTCAGATCCGCAGCCTGCACACTTGTCCCCAGTCTGACCTCCCACCAGGCCCTGACCTGCCACTCATCTGCCCCGCAGGGCGTGGTCACAGCTGCTGTCAGCCTCATCACCTGTCTCTGCAAGAAGAACCCGGATGACTTCAAGACGTGCATCTCCCTGGCTGTGTCTCGCCTGAGCAGGGTGGGTGTGGCCTCGCTGCTGGCTATGGGTGGGAGCCCTACCATCACCTCTCTGGTCCCTGGCCCTTCTTGCTTTCCCTGGGAGGCAGCCCAGCTGGTGGTTAGGAACTCAGGCTCTGAGCTGAGTTCCTCCTGGCTCGGCTACAAGCGGCTTTCCCTCTCTGGGCCTCAGTTGTCCCTTCTGTTCAATGGGGATGATCCTCGTGCCCACCTCGCAACATAGCTGCTGTGAACGAATCCATATAAAGCAGCGTTTCTCAACCTGTGGGTCCCGACCCCTTTGGCGGTCGAACCACCCTTTCACAGGGGTCGCCTAAGACCCTCCTGCACATCAGATATGTACATGACGATTCATCACAGTAGCAACATTACAGTTATGAAGTAGCAACGAAAATAATTTTATGGTTGGGTCACAGCATGAGGAACTGTATTTAAAGGGCCAGAAGGTTGAGAACCACTGATCTAAAGTGTTAGAACGGGGTCTGGCACGTGGAGAGCACCCAGGAAGTGAGAGCTGCCATCCGTACGTGCCTCCCTCCCGCCCGCCCCGCCCCGTCTCTCCCTCCTGCTTTCTCTGCTTTTCCTCCACTCCTTTCCCATGCCTCTCCCTTCGCTCCGTCCTCTCTCCTCTCCTCCCCCCGCCCTGTCCTGGGAGCCGGCCCCGGGGCTTCCTGGGAGCCTGGCTCTGGGCTGGTGGGGAACACGGATGCGTCAGGCCTCGGCCTCAAGAAGCCCCCTTTCCTCTTGGAGGAGGGGCGTGTGCGGGGCAGGCCTGCTCAGTCACAAATGACCGGAAAGGGGAGGCTTGTGCTGTTGAGGTAGCATAGGGCGTTGTAGGCCCCCAAAGGAAGCACTTAACCCAGGGAACCCGGGAAGGCATCTGGGAGTGGTGATCCCTGAATTGGGACTCGGAGTCAATATAAACATTTTCTGGGGAGGGAAGAAGAGGCCTGGCTTCTCAGGCAAGAGATCAGCACACCAGCTCAGTCATTCAATTATTTTTTTTTAATGAATTTTTATTGATTTTAGAGAGCAAGGGAGAGGGATAGAGATAGAAGCATCAATGATGAGAGAGAATCACTGATCGTCTGCCTCCTGCACGCCCCCCACTGGGGGATGGGCCCCACAACCCAGGCATGTACCCTGACCAGGAATCGAACCGTGCCCTCCTAGTTCATGGTTGACACTCAACCACTGAGCTATATATACCGGTGGAGCCATTCCGTCATTCTTTTATTCACTCCCCACACATCCACATAGTCCCGTGGGCCAGCCTGGTGGGGGAGGCAGAAAGTGACATTGGGGGTCAGGCACAATACTATCATGGAGGTGGCACAGAGCATGGTGGGAATGCTTCTTGGAGAAGGGGTTTTCAGGGTTGAGTAGGAGTTTGCCATGAGGAAACAAAGTCACACGCTCTTTCATTGATTCTCCACCTTTGTCTACCCTGAGCCTTTCTGGGGTCTGACCTTGTCTGAGGCCCAGGGACCCAATTCCTGCCCCTGAGCAGCTTCCAGTCTCGGGGGAGGCCTGTGGGGAAACATCTCCAGCGAGTGGGTGCGATGTGTGCGCTGGTGGATGCAGCCAGGGTTTTGGGGGCGCAGAGTTGAATCGGAACGCACAGTGAGGGAATCAGATGGGCAGATCCTGTGCCCCCACAGCCTGGCTCTCCCAGATCCTCCCCGTCACCCCCTGGGGAAGGCAGCGTTTGCCCCCCCCAGCCTGGTGCCCCTGCTTCACCTCCCGTTCCTGCCCCCAGATCGTCTCCTCGGCCTCCACCGACCTCCAGGACTACACCTACTACTTCGTCCCCGCTCCCTGGCTCTCGGTGAAGCTGCTGCGGCTGCTGCAATGCTACCCCCCGCCAGGTACCGCGACCCTCGGGCTGGGACCTGGGGCCTCTGGCCCGCTGGGCAGGCGGGTGGTGCTGTGGGTCTGTGTCGGGACTTCTCAGAGGCAGCCAGTGCTGCTAGCCCTGTCCCTTGGCTGCAGGGGCGGCAGCCCTGAGGCCAGGACCTCGCCAGGAAGGCTCCAGGCGGGAGCCGCATGAAGCCAGTGGCCCGCCCTTTGTAGCGCAGATGCGGACAGATCACTGGCGTTGCTGATCCCCTGTGGTCCCTGTGGTGGGCCAGAGTCTCCTGAGCCACACTCACTCTCCAGCCTGTGACACAGGGGCTGTTGCAGGCCTGTTTTTCGGATGAGAAAACCCAGGCCCTGTTGGGTGGGGAGGTCCCTGTCTAAGGTCTTGCCCAGGCCGTGCTGTTTGAATGACCGTAGCTCTGTTAGGGTTTTCATGTCCTCATTGTCATGAAAGCTGGCATGGATGACGCGCCTCCTGCGAGCCAGGTCCTGCACGGGAATGTCTGTTCCCCCGCTGCCCCCCCCACCCAGAGCTGTGAGGGGAACCCCCCCTGCAATGTGCAGGCAGGGAAACAGGCTTGGAGATGAGACGTGGCCTTCCCAGGCCTGGCAGAGACTGAGGCAGAGCCTGACTTCAGAATCCATGCTCTAAGCCCCTCCCCCTTCCATGGGGGCTCGCCTGTCTGGCCTCACAGAGCAGTACTGAGGGGCCCCGGTCTGAGGTGCTCAGCACAGAGTCGGTGCCTGAGGAACCAGTTCCCTCCCATTCAGCCGCGTGCTAAGCACCTGCTGGGAGCCTGGGGCTGATGGCAGCTCTGAATCTTTACAGCCAGCACGTCTGTGCAAGGGTGTCTGTGTGTGTCTCTGTGTGTATGTGTGCATACATGTCTCTGCAGGCATTGCAGGCATGTCTGCGTATGTCTCTGTGTGCCTGTGCATGTCCCTGCGTATGCTTGTCTGTGTGTGCATACATCGGTGTGTATATGCATTCTGTACATGTCTGTGCATACACGTCCACGTGCATATGTGTATACATATGTGTATGTGCATGCCTCTCTGTGTGCATGTCCAAGTGTATGTGTGCACACGCTCTAAGTGAGTGTGTGATATAGGCAACTCCGCAAGTGCCCCCGGCCTGTGGAAGCCAGCGATGAGCTCTGTGTGTGGCCCTGGGGAAGCCTCTTGCACTTTGACTCTTCCTCATGCTGTAAAGAAGGGTTTGGTAGCCGAAACCGGTGTGGCTCAGTGGATGGAGCGTCGGCCTGCGGACTGAAGGGTCCCAGGTTCGATTCCGGTCAAGGGCATGTACCTTGGTTGTGGGCACATCCCCAGTGGGAGATGTGCAGGAGGCAGCTGATCGATGTTTCTCTCTCATCGATGTTTCTAACTCTCTATCCCTCTCCCTTCCTCTCTGTAAAAAATCAATAAAATATATTAAAGAAAAGAAGGGTTTGGTAGAACCTAAGCCCACTTCCATCTCAGAAATCCCACCTTATAATTCTGGGACGTGCCCAGGGTGGGCACCTCACCTACCCTTTCTCACATTGTGGAAATGGCAGCCATGGCCCAAGCAATTATTTTAACAAGTATTATGAAAAAATTTCCAGCCCTGGCCAGTGTGGCACAGTGAATGGTGAGCGTCCTGTGCACCGAAGGGTTGTGGGTTCCATTCCTGGTCAAGGCTCCAGTTGGGGCATGGGCAGGAGGCAGCCGATCGATGTGTCCCTCTTACATTTGATGTTTCTCCTTCTCTCTGCCTCTCTCCCCTCCCTTTCACTCTCTATAAAAATCAATGGAAAAGATATCCAGGCGCAGATTAACATCAATATCAAAAATCCCAGCATACAAACAAGTAGAAAATGCCCATCACCTAGACTTCATATGTTTCTTGTAGGCATGCTCTTATTTTTTTAAATATATTTTATTGATTTTTTTACAGAGAAGAAGGGAGAGGAATAGAGAGTTAGAAAAATCGATGAGAGAGAAACATCGATCAGCTGCCTCCTGCACAGCCCCTGGGGATGTGCCTGCAACCAAGGTATATGCCCTTGACCGGAATCGAACCTGGGACCCTTCAGTCCGCAGGCTGACGCTCTATCCACTGAGCCAAACCGGTTAGGGCAGCACGCTCTTATTTTGTTATGTGTTTCTGACATATTTAAAAGGTAATTACAGCCCAGCCGGCGTGGCTCAGTGGTTGAGTGTCAACCTATGAACCTGGAGGTCACTTCAATTCCTGATCAGGCAGGGCACATGCCCGGGTGTGGGCTTGGTCCCCAGTGTGGGGCGTGTAGCTGGTCAGTGATTCTCTCTCGTCATTGATGTTTCTTTCTCTCTCTCCCTCTCCCTTCCTCTCTGAAATCAGTAAAAAATATATGTATATGTGTGTGTGTGTATATATATATATATATATATATATATATATATATATTTTTTTTTTTTTAAAGGTAATTACAGACATCATGATGTTTTGCCTTTAAATATTTTGTCATGTGTTTCTCAAAACTATGGCGATTTTCATTCCCAAGAGCAATTCTGCATTCATACTTCAAACTAACAATGATCCCCCAATGTTCTGTAATCCCACTGTTTCCTAATTTCCCCCAAACAGTCTCCCTCGGTCAGTTCAAACTAGGATCTAATCGAGATACCAGTCCCGAATTTGATTTTCAGTTCTCATACATCTCCCTTGATCTGGAAGATTTCCCGCCTTTATTCCAGGGCATTGGCTTTCGCCAGCTGTTTATTATTAAAAGTTTCAAACACAGAGATAGCTTCCCAGGGCGGCGAGGTGGCGCCCGGATGCCTCTGCTGCTGCATCGTGCCCTCCCTCACGCGCTCAGACAGCCGCTGCACTGCTCGAAGATAAGTGACATCAGAACACTCCCCCACCCTGAAATATTTCCACACACGTCTCCCAGGAACGCAGTATAAAACCTCAGTGCCCTCATCATACCTCAGAAGATTCAAAACAGCCTCACAGTGTCATTTGCAATCCAGGCACCAAACTGCCCCAGTTGTCCATAGCATTATTTTTATGGCTTAACAAAGTGCAGTATAATCTAGGACCACAAATATTTTCTTAGTCTGGAATAGTCTCCCCAGTCCCCCGCGGCCCCCCCCCTCCCCCCCCCCAGTAACCTGCTTGTTTTTAATCTTCTTTGGAGGATATTTTTCATGATCTTTAGAAAGAGAGAGGGAAAAACATCTATGTGAGAGAAACACATCAACTGGTTGCCTCCCGCATACACCCTGACCAGGGCCAGGGATGGAACCTGCAACTCAGGTACGTGCCCTTGACCGGAAATTGAACCCAAGACCCTTCAGTCTGAGGGCTAATTCTCTACCCAGTGAGCATGCCAGCCAGGGCCCCACTCACTGCCTGCTGTTGGATGCCTGATGGATGTGGTGCAGCATTTCTGCTGGAACATGTGGCAGCTGTTCTGTCCACGGCGTTGCCTCACCTCGCAGGGAAAGGCAGCTGTGGGGATCGTGTGAGCTTGTGGTTAGCGTCTGTCTATCTCAGACACTCAGTCCGCTCTGTGGGAGCGCTGGGTGTCAGGGTGTCTCCGGGGAAGGTTCCTGGAATTTGGTGTGTGAGGAACCTAAACAGCATCGGTGCTGCAGAAGGGGAGACAGACTCACAGGTGGGGCCGCTTGCCCAGCCGTGTCAGAGCGCAGCAGGACGAGCGCCCAGGTGTGGAGTCGGGTCCTTTTGGCATCTCTCCCCCCTTCTCTGGTCACCCGGGGCCCTGGCCGCCGCTGCAGGGCGGCCCCCTGCCTGTGGAAGGTGGGCCGTGGCCTGGCCCCCGCCCCCGGCAGGCCAGCTGGGCCGGCAGAGCTCAGCTGGGACGTGCCCTCCGTTTCCTCAGAGGACGCGGCCGTGAAGGGCAGGCTGGTCGAGTGTCTGGAGACTGTGCTCAACAAGGCCCAGGAGCCGCCCAAGTCCAAGAAGGTCCAGCACTCAAATGCCAAGAACGCCATCCTCTTCGAGACCATCAGCCTCATCATCCACTACGACAGGTGCCCACCGGGGCGGGGGCGGGGGCGGGCCTGGAGCCCGGGTGCTAGGGAGCGGGTCCGGGAATTGTGACCTTGAGGTAGAAGGAGGAGGATGGCACCCTGCTAGGTTGGTGCGGCTCCCTCCCGGGAGGCAGAATTCCTGGCTCTTTATTTGGGCTGTGGCCTCGATGTCCAGGTCACCGGGTCGGCCATGACCTGGGTCCTGAGGATGGTGCGGATGGACCAGCCTCGCCCGAGGCCGCCTCCTCATGTCCCGTCTCTCTCTCTCTCTCTCTCTCTCTCTCTCTCTCTCTCTCTCTCTCTCTCTCTCTCTCGCTGGCAGTGAGCCCAACCTCCTGGTTCGGGCTTGCAACCAGCTGGGCCAGTTCCTGCAGCACCGCGAGACCAACCTGCGCTACCTGGCCCTGGAGAGCATGTGCACGCTGGCCAGCTCCGAGTTCTCCCACGAGGCGGTCAAGACCCACATTGACACCGTCATCAACGCCCTCAAGGTGTGATCTCGGAGCGCCCCCTGGGCCAGGCTCTCCTCCGCCTCCTCAGAGAGGCACGGGGCCCGGGGGCCCTTGGGTGGCCAGCCCTATGCCGCACGGAGCCCAGAACACACCCCCTGCTCTCTTCCCTCAGACGGAGCGGGACGTCAGCGTGCGGCAGCGGGCGGCCGACCTCCTCTACGCCATGTGCGACCGGAGCAACGCCAAGCAGATCGTGTCGGAGATGTTGCGGTACCTGGAGACTGCTGACTATGCCATCCGAGAAGAGATCGTGAGTCCTAGGAGGGCTGGGGGGTCTGGACTCCTGGGTCTGAGGGAGGAGGGCTGGGGGCCTGGACTCCTGGGTCTGAGGGAGGAGGGGCTGGGGGCCTGGACTCCTGGGTCTGAGGGAGGAGGGGCTGGGGGCCTGGACCCCTGGGTCTGAGGGAGGAGGGGCTGGGGGCCTGGACCCCTGGGTCTGAGGGAGGAGGGGCTGGGGGCCTGGACTCCTGGGTCTGAGGGAGGAGGGGCTGGGGGCCTGGACTCCTGGGTCTGAGGGAGGAGGGGCTGGGGGCCTGGACCCCTGGGTCTGAGGGAGGAGGGGCTGGAGGCCTGGACCCCTGGGTCTCCAGATGGGGACAGCTGTGAGCCCAGATCCAGTTGAGTCCACACCCTACGCTTGTGCACACACGCATGCCTGTCCTCCCTCCGGCTGGCAGGTCCTGAAGGTGGCCATCCTGGCTGAGAAGTACGCAGTGGACTACAGCTGGTACGTGGACACCATCCTCAACCTCATCCGCATCGCAGGCGACTATGTGAGCGAGGAGGTGTGGTACCGCGTGCTGCAGATTGTCACCAACCGTGATGACGTCCAGGGCTACGCGGCCAAGACTGTGTTTGAGGTCAGCACCCCCGTCGGGGGCATCGAGGCAGAGACAGGACAGAGCTGCTCCCTGGTCTCCCTGCTTCTCCAAGGGACACGGGGGCCCGGCCTTCACTGGCCAGCGTGCGGTCAGCCCGCGTGCAGTGGCCGATCCCCAGGCCGCAGCAATTGCCCACTCCCTCTGCACCAGAAAAGGGGTCCCCTTCTGCCCTGTGTCACTGCCTGTGGGAGCTGGAGCCAGCCACTTCACCCCTCTGGCCTCGGTTTCCATCTATAATCCCACACACGTCGGAGGGCCCCGAGGTCAGCCCCGCCCGCACAGCTGAGTGACAGGAGGCAGGGCGTCAGCACTCATGCCTGTCCCGGCCTCCAGGCGCTCCAGGCCCCAGCCTGTCACGAGAACATGGTGAAGGTCGGCGGCTACATCCTTGGGGAGTTTGGAAACCTGATTGCCGGGGACCCCCGCTCCAGGTGAGGGGATGGACATACACACTTCTGAAGGGTCCGGGGTGGGGGACCCCAGGAGTCCCAGGGCCAGTGATGATGGAAATCTCGGCCCCTCGCCCTGAACTTGGCGGGTGAGGGACAACCCAGCTCTCAGGAGCTTCTAGGGGAGCGTGGCCACAGCCACTGCCCCGGGGCCGCCTGGGACGGGTCCCAGCCAGGGAGGCGGCACCTCAGGGGGTTTGTGGGAGAGACGGTGGAGCCGCACGCTGACCCCTGCCCCCCACGCAGCCCCCCAGTGCAGTTCTCACTGCTGCACTCCAAGTTCCACCTGTGCAGCGTGGCGACGCGGGCCCTGCTGCTGTCCACCTACATCAAGTTCATCAACCTCTTCCCGGAGACCAAGGCCACCATCCAGGGCGTGCTGCGGGCCGGCTCCCAGCTGCGCAACGCGGACGTGGAGCTGCAGCAGCGCGCGGTCGAGTACCTCACCCTCAGCTCGGTGGCCAGCACGGACGTCCTGGTCAGGGCCCGGTCCCCACCTGCCCCCTCCACCTCTGTGCCCCGCCCTCCCTCTCCTCCTGACCTGCTCCCGCCCCCACCCCCAGGCCACGGTGCTGGAGGAGATGCCGCCCTTCCCCGAGCGCGAGTCGTCCATCCTGGCCAAGCTCAAGCGCAAGAAGGGGCCGGGAGCCGCCAGCGCCCTGGACGATGGCCGGAGGGATGCAAGCAGCAACGACATCAACGGGGGTGTGGAGCCCACCCCCAGCACGGTGGTGAGTCCCCAGGACTGGGCCACGGGGAGGGCCCCCCTGGGGAATCGTCTCCTCACCTACGACTGTACTTCCTGCAGTCGACACCCTCACCCTCCGCCGACCTCCTGGGGCTGCGGGCAGCCCCTCCCCCAGCGGCACCCCAGGCTCCCGCGGGTGCAGGCAACCTCCTGGTGGACGTCTCTTCCGATGGCCCAGTCGCCCAGCCTGGCCTGGGGCCCACCCCCGAGGAGGCCTTCCTCAGGTACCGTCTGCCTCGGGCTCTGGGCTCCCCGTCTTCTGTCTACTCCCCCCAGCTCGTTCCTCCCTCCCTGTCCCTGTGCCTCTGTCCACCTGGCTGCCGCCTCTCCGGCCTCCTTCCTCCCTCTGGCCACGCTGGGCTCCCGGCTGCCCCTGGCCTCCCTTTGTTGTCCTTTCCCGTCACCGTGTCTCAGCCTGCTCTTCCTTCTCTCCTTCCCTCCTCCTTCTTTCTCTTTGGCCCTTTTGCTGCCTGTCTGGGATTGGCTGCCTGCCACGCCTGTCTTCTCTGTCTGCTCTGGGATTGGATGGCCCAGCGAGCTGGAGCCGCCTGCTCCTGAGAGCCCCATGGCTTTGCTGGCTGACCCAGCGCCAGCTGCTGAGTAAGGGGTGGCCTCAGGGGGTTGGTGGGCAGACTGTGTCCCTAGGGAGGGTTAGGGGACGGGGAGCTCTCAGCAAGGCTTCCTGTTGAACTAACTGTAGAGTCAAGGTCTTGGAAGGGAGTGAAAATAGGGTCCTCTGATGGGGGGTGGGGAGCCGCACATGCTGGAGGCCTATTCCCATGAGAGGCAATCACCAGACCGATGGTGGGGTTCTCTGTGGTTCTCTGGGGAATCTGGGTGTATGGACTGCGGGGTTCTGCCCTCTCAGGGCCTGTTGTCTCCTTCCATGAGGCAGTTCCAGGCCTTTACCTCTATCAGCACCTCCCTCCCCCCAGCCCCTCCCATCTCACTCCTTTCCCTGCAGCCCAGGGCCGGAGGACTTCGGGTCGCCCATCCCAGAGGCTGATGAACTGCTCAATAAGTGAGTCTGGGAGCGATCAGGAGGGAAGTGAGGAAGGCGGGGATCACGAAGCAGAGCCCAGACAAGCACCCTCTCATCCTGGGCTCCCCCCTCCCTGCTCCCCCAGGTTCGTGTGTAAGAACAATGGGGTCCTGTTTGAGAACCAGCTGCTGCAGATTGGAGTCAAGTCAGAGTTCCGGCAGAACTTGGGTATGTGGGAGGGGGGGGGGCTGTGAGGATGGGGATTCGGGGACACCTTGCCCAGGTGTGGAGTCGGGGCTGACGGAGGCCCGCCTCCCCGTCGCTGCAGGCCGCATGTATCTCTTCTACGGCAACAAGACCTCAGTCCAGTTCCAGAGCTTCACGCCCACTGTGGTCCACCCGGGGGACCTCCAGACTCATATCCTCTCGGCCTGGCCCCGCCCCCTGGCTCTGGGTTTGCCCTCGGGGTCTGCCTTCCTGGGACCAGACGGACCCAGGCCGACACCGTCTTCGGCCTCTTGCCCGAGAGCCGGAGCGCTTGTTAGCTCTGAGATTTGGTGCCCCCTGTCGGAGGGGCGTCCTTTCCCCGACAGGAGGGGACGTGAAGTGATGAGATAGGTGTGCGGAGGCGGTGCCCCTGCAGCCCCTGCTGCCCCAGGCCCCTTGGTCCCTGTCTGGCCCCTTCCAGACCTTGTCCTGACTTTGTCCGCTGTCCGCTCCGCACCCAGGATTCTAGCGCCTCCTGAGCTCGAGGGCCAGCCCGGGTCCCGGTGAGGCCTGAGCCCGTCCTGTGAGTCCCGGGCCCGTCGCTGCCTCTGTGTGGGCCCTCCGCTTCCTCCTCAGGGGGCGGTTTGCGCAGCAGCGAAACTCTGGCGGAAAACTCTGGAAGGGAGACAGGCAGTGCTTGAGCAGCCAGTCCCTCCTCCCCTCTGCGGTCCATCCCCAGCCTGTGAAACCGGGGGTTAGACCCCCAAACTCTGAGGGTCCTTTTATGTCTAGTTCTTTGCTTCACCCATCACCATTCCCAGGGGCCTGTTGAACTCAGCTCTGCTGGGCATGGGCATGGGCGGGCGGGTGAGAGGCAGAAGGCCCAGCGCTGGGTCGCTGCATGAAGGGAGGCGGTGAGAGCACGGCCTGCACGTCCCGGGCGCCGGCCACACTGAGTGTTTGTGCCGGATCAGGTCACTGAGCACCGAGGACGCAACGTCCAATCGCAGATGAGGCCGAGGGAGGCCAAGTGAGGGCGCATGTCACTGAGGCGGTGGGAGCTGGGATCCAGCCCGGGTGCGGGGTGCAGGTGGGAGTGAGAGAGGCCGCCGGGCCCCATGTGAAAGGCGATGCGGCGGGAGGAGGCCGGGGGCAGGGCCCAGGGCCACCCGCAGTCTCTGGCTTCCTTGACCGCGGGCACAGCTGGCCGTGCAGACCAAGCGCGTGGCCGCGCAGGTGGACGGTGGGGCGCAGGTGCAGCAGGTGCTCAACATCGAGTGTCTGAGGGACTTCCTGACACCCCCGCTCCTGTCCGTGCGCTTCCGGTGAGTCTGGGCCAGGGTGCGGGTGGGCGGGGCCTCCGGGGCGAGGGGCGGGGTCTGACGGCGCCCTCTCTCCCACGCCAGGTATGGGGGCGCCCCGCAGTCCCTCACCCTGAAGCTCCCCGTGACCATCAACAAGTTCTTCCAGCCAACGGAGATGGCAGCCCAGGACTTCTTCCAGCGCTGGAAGCAGCTGAGCCTGTGAGTAGCCGGGCCGGCCCCAGGGCGGGCGGGCGGGCGGGCGGTCGGTCGGTCGGTCGGGCGGCCAGGCCCTGACTGGAACCTTTACGGCCCAGCCCCCAGCAGGAGGCGCAGAAAATCTTCAAAGCCACCCACCCCATGGACGCCGAAGTCACGAAGGCCAAGGTGAGGGACGGGGAGACTCGGCGGGAGCCCCAGGCCGATGTCCCAGCCCGCCTCTCCCCAACTCCGGGGTGTGGGGACCGGTGGCCGGTCACTCCGAGCCTCAGTTTCCCCGTCTGTAACATGCGGCCAGCGCCCACTCCCGCTGGTTTGGGGAGCTGTGCGCCCCTCTGGGAGCTGACAGATCTGGCGCCGCTGACGGCTGCCGCCCTCCCTCCCCAGCTCCTGGGGTTTGGCTCCGCTCTCCTGGACAACGTGGACCCCAACCCTGAGAACTTCGTGGGGGCCGGGATCATCCAGACGAAAGCCCTGCAGGTGGGCTGTCTGCTCCGGCTGGAGCCCAACGCCCAGGCTCAGGTGAGCGGTGGTTGGGAGGCCCACCTGCAGCAGATCCCCCCGCCCCCCCAATCCTCTGGCTCATCTTCCACTCCCCTTCCCTCCCTCCCTGGTTTGTGTCTCTATATCCTTTCCATCTTTCCTGGCCTCTTTTTATTTTTCATTCTTTGCCTGTTCCCATCATTTTTACTCCCACTTCCTGTCCCTTCTGTCACCTTCCTGACCCCTTTCTCCTTTTTCTCTCTTCTAATCTCCTGTCTCCCCTGTCTCCCCCCCTCCCCCCGGCTCCCCATCCTCTCACCTGCCTGCCCTATCCCTCTGCCCCCTCCCTGAGTCCCCCTTTGCTCCCCCCAGATGTATCGGCTGACCCTGCGCACCAGCAAGGAGTCTGTCTCCCGTCACCTGTGTGAGCTGCTGGCTCAGCAGTTCTGAGCCCCGGACCCTGCCCCCGGAAGTGTGGCCGGCACCAGGAAGCCCCTAGGACTGAGGGAGCTTTGGTGGACGGAGCAGTGAGGGGACCTCTGCTGGTGACAGGGAAGACCCCAGGGTAGGGGGGTGCCTGGGACTTTCCTCCGGCCTTTTGTATTTTTATTTTTGTTCATCTGCTGCTGTTTACATTCTGGGGGGTTGGGGGAGCCCCCTCCCTCCCTTCCCCCCCCCAAGCACAGAGGGGAGAGGGGCCAGGGAAGCAGGCGCCTCCTCCCCTCCCACCCACCCTGTTGTGGCCCCTCCTGCCCCCTCCCCGTCCAGGGGCTGTGTATTATTGTGACCCAATAAACAGAGACGCTAACAGCCCGGTTCCTGTCCGTGGCTCACGCCCCGTGGTCAGAAGAGTGGGGTGAGGGCCTGCAGGGTGCGAGTGGCCAGGCTCCGCAGCCCATGGCAGGGGCTCTGAGCCGACAGCAGCAGCAGCAGCCGCCGGGGCCCCAACTGTAGGGCCACCAGACGCCATCCTGTGCCTGGCTCCTCGGTCCCCGAGACCAGGTAGCAGGCTCTCGGCACCTGAGCCTGCTGGGCTGTGTCCTCCACCTTCTCCTCCTGCTGTCCGGGCTCTGGGGAAAGGACAGGACGGGCTGAGTGAGCACTGGGGTGCGGGAGCCATACCCCTTCCTGGGCCTGAGTCTGACTCCCGACAGGCGAGGGCCTCACCGCTCCACCCGGTTGTCAGTGACCTGTAGGCTGCAGGCTCTCACTCAGCTGCCCCTCTCCCTACCCAGCCTCGGTCCCCCTCTTTCCTGGGGATACTCTGTGCACCCCAACAATTCACTCAGAAACACATGGCAAACACGCAGGTGATATTTACCAAGTGTCAGGCACTCAGCTCCAGGTACGAGGGGGGGGACCCCCAGAGACCCCACCCCGCTGTGGGGAGCTGGTGGGGAGGTGGAGTCAACAGTAGGAGGGAGCAGTCCTCGGCCTCTCCCAGGCGCTGCTGTTTACCATTTTGCTACATTCATCAGGCTCTTCACTGGTGGGCAGCGTCACCCTAGGCCAGTGGTCGGCAAACTGCGGCTCGCGAGCCACATGCGGCTCTTTGGCCCCTTGAGTGTGGCTCTTCCACAAAATACCGACTTCTGTGCATGGGCCACGAAGTTTCAGTCGCACTGTACCTGCGCGCCTGCACATGGTATTTTGTGGAAGAGCCACACTCGAGGGGCCAAAGAGCCGCGGTTTGCCGACCACTACCCTAGGCCCCTTCCTTTGTCTCTCTGGGGCTCTTGGGCTTAGGACTTTTCCTAACTAGCCTGGACTCTGTGGTACCCCCTCCCCCGACTATGGGGAAAGCCTGTACTTAAAGCAGTAGAGCGGACTGTGACTACTAAGCAGCTGGGACTCAGTTTCCTCATCTGTAATATGGGAGTGATTATACAGCAGCAGGCAACCCTCACCTCTGAGGATGACGGGAGTCGCTGCATATAAAGCATCTGGCAACAGACTAACTATTAAGATCACCCAGGAGAGTGTCACCTCCAGGCTGGGGCCTCCCTGCCCCTCCTTCCACCCGTGGATGCCCAGGCCTTAACCATGCCCAATACTGGCCGGCCGAGTCCTACCAGTTCCCCCAGCCCCCCCGACTCCCTCCTGCGTGACCTGGGACTCAGTGTCCCAGTCTGTGCAAAGGGGGCGCTGGGCCCACCGCTGACCTGGTGGGAAGTGCATGGCGGTGACGAGGGTGTAGAAGGAACGGAGGAGGCACCGACGCTGCTCAGGGGAAGGATCTGAAAGGAGGAGAACAGGTGACAGCCCTTTCAGGGTCCAGGGCTCAGGGCCCTCTCAGCCGCCGCCCCCGGCCCCCCTCAGTCACCTTTATCCCCTGAAGGCTCCACGGTGAAGAGACAGCGCTTCAGTTCCAAATGGAGGAGCAGCAGCCTGTGGGGAAGGGCGTGTCATGACCAGGGAGGAAGGAATGCGGACCCCAACCCACCCTCCCCTCCCTCCGAGCCCTACCCGAGGATGTCGGTGTGCAGGGGGAAGCCAGCGGGCAGAGCTCGGGGTCCCAGCGGCAGGCAGGCCCGCAGCGAGTCCAGCGACGGCTGCCACCAGCGGTCCAGAAGCTGCGGGGGCCGCGGGGAGGTCAGGGAAGTGTCAGCGGCCCGCGGCGGGGCCACGGAGGAGGGGAGGGGCCCACAGGGGCGGAAGGCAAGGGGGTCGAGGATGGGGCGAGGAGCCAAGCGGGGGTGAACGGGTGGTGGGAGCTAAGCCGGGAAGGGGCGGGGCCTACGTGGGGGCGGGGCTGCCAAGGGGCGGCACCGAGTAGGAGCACTGGGGCGGGAAGGGTGCTGGGAGGGGGGCCGGGAAACGCGGGTGGAGGGTGTAATAGGGGGAAAGCCGGACGTGGCCCCAATTCACCTGTGGATCCAGCTGGCTGAGGGGAGGGCGCGGCCCGCAGAGCAGACACAGCTCCAAGCCCGGCAGCAGCGTCAGGGTCAGAAGGCGGTGCGGGACCTGAAGCGGGGGCGCAGGGTGAGCGGGCCAGAGCTCCGTGCAAGCGCTGCCTCCTCCCGACGCCGCCTCTAGGTCTCACCCCTGCGGGCGCAGGTGTCCCAGGCCCCCACCTTCCCTCTGCCGGGCCCACCCACTCACCGTGGGACTCCCGTGCGGCAGGTACACCGGGTAGTCCCGTGCGGCCTGCGGCGGCAGGGATCCCACCAGCCAGGGGAGTAGCACGGCCTCCGGCATCCCCAGCCGCCACCAGCTTTCTGTCGCTGTCACCACCCGGCCCGACACGAGGAGACTGGCGAAGGCTGTGCCCGCAGCCTCCGCGAACCCAGAGAGGGCTTCCTGGGCAAGGAGACACAAATAGGGGCACAGTGATTTCCTACATGGGGGAGGAGTGGGAACAGACTAGGGGCACAGTGACTTCCTACGTGGGCGAGGAGTGGGAACAGACTAGGGGCACAGTGACTTCCTACATGGGTGAGGAGGGGAACAGACTAGGGGCACAGTGACTTCCTACATGGGTGAGGAGTGGGAACAGACTAGGGGCACAGTGACTTCCTACATGGGTGAGGAGGGGGAACAGACTAGGGGCACAGTGATTTCCTACATGGGGGAGGAGTGGGAACAGACTAGGGGCACAGTGACTTCCTACGTGGTCGAGGAGTGGGAACAGACTAGGGGCACAGTGACTTCCTACATGGGTGAGGAGGGGGAACAGACTAGGGGCACAGTAACTTCCTACATGGGTGAGGAGTGGGAACAGACGGGCATACAATTCCAAGTTTGCCTTGTGGCCATGCTCAAGTGTCTCACTCTCCTTGGGCCTGGACTCCTTCACGGCCACATGCAGTTACAATCCCCAAGCCACATCGCGGAGTTAAACAGGTAAGGCATCTACTGCCCTGCCAGCATGAGCTACTGAAGCGAACAATCACAGCAGCAGCTACGGTTTATTGAGTCCTACTGTGTGCCAAGTAGGTACAGTCAACCACCTTAAGGCTCCTGGAGGTGGCCATACCTGGTGAATCCACAAGAGCAGTATTTTTAAAAGAATAAATAGAGATTCCTCAGACAGAAGGAATAGCATATGCTAAGGCAGGGAAGCTGAGAAATTGTTGGGACCCCTGAGGCAACTGGGCAAGGGCTGGGACTTTGTCCTGGGGGAAGGAGGGGGGATGGAAGCCATGAGAGGGCTGTACTAAGGGGAGGGGCTGGGTCAGCTCTGGGCGTAAAAAGATCTTTCTGGGGCCAAGTGGGGGTTGGACTGGACGTTCTGAGGATGGGAAGAGGTGGAGGCAATGGTCCAGGGGTAAGAGGATGAGGACTGAGACGAGGCCATAAAGTCAGGTTTAAGAGTTCCCAAGGCTTCCCCAATACCTGAAAGAGGGTTCCCTCTGGAGGAACCACACAGTCCACACAATGGGTCAGGTCTCCAATGAGCTCCGAGTCCCCCAGGAAGCTGTCAATGAGGCGGTAACAGGCCTAGCAGAGGGAGAAGGGAGGCACCTAGATTTGCTGCCTCCTCCTCAAAAAAGTGGCCCTTCTGGGTGGGCCTACTCCAGGGTCAGAAAACTGAGCTGCCCCAAGAACCCACGGGGCAGGCTGCCCCAGGGGCTGCTGGGCACTGTAGTCCCCAAATATCAGTAGCCTTACCCTCAACTCCTTCTTCAGTCTTTCTACATTGCTGATGTTGGTCAGTTCTTCAAGTCCCACAAAAAGAACCTAGAAGAACCATATGAGAGAGCAGGGGCTGGGGATCTGGACTCATGAGTTGGAGGGAGGAGGGACTAGGAGCCAGGATTCCTAGATTTTGGAGGAGAAAGGTGTTGGGGGCTGGACTGCTGGGTCTGAGGGAGAAGGATGCTGAGAGTTCAGATTCCTTGGTTTGCAAAAGAGGCCTGGGGAGTCTCACCATGGCCCCAAACACCATCTGGAGCAGTCTCTCTAGTCTCAGCTCCGAGGTGCCCTCCTCAGATGACAGAACAATGAGGGTGATGCTGTGAGAAAGGAAGGTGAGAAGGAAGAATGAGTCCAGGCCAGGGAACAGGGCAGCGAGGCTAGTAGTTTGCCCTAGATCCTGGCTGCTAGCTACATCCTCCTCTGGCACAACCCGCTTCTCATACAGAGAAACTCAGAGATCAGAGAGGGTAACAGCTGGCCTTGGGGGGCTGGCAGGCCTTGAGGTCGTCTTCAACAGGGCCCACTCCCTGCTGCAAGCGACACTTGGAGACCTGTCATGGAAGCTTTTCCACACCACGGTGGTGTCCTCCGTCCTCGCAGAGCTCAGCTGCACCTCGAGATTCTGCCCAAACATGTGGACTCCATTGAGGGAGCCGATGACAGAGAACGGGAGCTGTGGAAAGGTTGAGGACATTAGACAGGGGCCCCCAATCCCCTCCCCTTTCTAGGTCCCCTGGCACCTCCTGGTCAGGGAAACTGAGTTTTTAGTCTGTTGCACCCCTCAGACCTCTAAACTCAACTCCCCCAGCCCCTGCTCCCTTGAAGACCCAAGTCCAAGCTCCTACCCCCCTTCAATTTCGGAGATCCAGACGTCCAGAGCCCCACCTGCTGGCGGGCGGGAGCACCACCGCGGCTGCTTCTGCAGAACAGGGGGACTCCGCTGGAGGCCGCGAGGCACAGCAGATGCACCGTGCCCTCCGTCCCCTCCTCCCCCATTTGGAACCCACCCCAATCCCTTGGTGAAAGCGGTCAGTGCCCGTCTTGGAGAATGACCGGAGTCCCACTAAATCTGGCTGCCACCCGAAACCGCCAGAGGGCGAGATGGGATGCTGATTGGAAGAATCCAACGCAAACCTCTCCTCTAACTAACTCTATTCCAGCATCTCCCGGAAACCAGGTGAGGGTCTCTTCCTCCCCGACCGGAAGTCACGCTGCCCCGAACAAAGATGGCGGATTGTACAAGTAAAGCTTCGGAGTCTGTCCGGTCCCCAAAGTGGTTTGATTCTCGGCTGCTAAGTGCGGCGGGCGGGGGAGGCGGGGGAGGAGAGGGCTGTGATACCAAAACCAAAATTGGGGCACGGGTCAAGGAGGGAGTGGGCACCGAGAAGACCCCCTGGACCAAGTAGGTTGGGGGCGCCCGGCTTAAGGTCTCGGTTCCGTCCGGAGTAAGGAGCTCACTTTGGGGCCCCGGAAAAGGTGAGAGAAACCGTAAGCCCAGGAATTTCAGGCAGCTCCTGGGTAAGATGCCAAATCTAAGGCATATCCTGTTTCTGTTGCAATGTGTGTTTTCTTACTGTCTGTCCAGCGCTGTCGCCTCACACGTCTTACCCTCTTCCAGTTCCGCCAGGCCTGCCCCGTTCTGATCCATGGCCACGTAACTTCCTCTCCGCTACCTCCTTCCCAGCTCGCTGGGACCCGGCCTCACATTTTGTTGTTAATTCTCACCTGAGGATATTTTTTCCATTGATTTTTAGAGAGAGTGGAAGGGAAGGGAGGGAGAGGGAGAGAGAGAAACAGCTGATGTAGGGAGATTGGTTGCCTCCTGCACACACCCTACCAGGGCCGGGGTGGAACCTGCAACCCAGGGATGTGCCCTTGACGGGGAATCAAACCTGCGACCCTTGGATGCACAGCCGGGCTCTCTAACCACTGAGCGCACCGGCCAGGGCTAGACCTCATATTTTCTCAGCCTCTTTCCCTTGGGTTTAGCTAAAAATCTGGAGGGCCCTACCCGGTTTGGCTCAGTGGATAGAGCGGCGGCCTGTGGACTGAAGGGTCCCGGGTTTGATTCCCTTTAAGGGTACATGCCCGGGTTGCGGGCTCAGTCCCCAGTAGGGGGCGTGCAGGAGGCAGCCAGTCAATGATTCTCGTTCATCATTGATGTTTCTATTTCTCTCTCCCTCTCCCTTCCTCTCTGACATCAATAAAAACATATTAAAAAGGAAAAGAAAACTTATAAATAAATAATTATCTGGAGGGAGAACGGCCCAAGGTCAGTTGGAGCACACACGGAAAGGGCCTTATTTACCAGTAATTCTAACTACCAAGTCTGCCCTTAAGTTGCAGGGAATAATGCCTTGGGTCCATCTCACCAGGGTCAAACAGGCGATGGGCCCAGAACCTGAGGCTACCCAGAACCCACGCTACTCCTGCGATTGAGCCTGTATCAGACCTCAAGCCGCTGTTCTGCAGGAATACCCACCAGGATATTAGCCACTCCTGCCTCACGAGCGGGCTCCAGCCCTAAGACTTCAGCCCTTCCTGTGCTGTACCTGAAAGAGAGAATCCCATCGGTTGCTATGCTGCCGAGACATACCTGGAGTTCTTAGGGCTCCTCCTTCTCCTGTCCTGTTTTCCACCAGCCAGTTTTGCTCTCCTGCCTTGGGAGAGCAGTAGTTTGGTTAACATCCCCCAGATAGCCGCAGAAGGAAAAATAAAACATTGCTGGGTATGTCATCAACATCCCCAGACATCCCCTTCTCAGCCAGGAGCTCCAGGTAACCCCAATCTCAATCTGACCTCTGTCCCATAGGCTCCACCCTGCCCACCCACATCTGTCCGATTGGACTAAGATGTGTAAACTTTGATGTGTAAACCTTACAGGTCAGGGGCCCTAGGCTAGCCTTTCCTTAAATTGCCCAAGGAAGGCCTTCCCCTGGACCCCTTGCACACCATCGACCGCCACCAGACTGGGTATGCCCCATGGCTGCACAGTCTCCTATATACCCCAAACAATTTTCCAGCCCACCGGTGTGGCTTAGAGTGTTGACCTATGAACCAGGAGGTCATGGTTCGATTCCCGGTCAGGGCACATGTCCTCGTTGCGGGCTTAGCCCCCAGTAGGAACCGTGCAGGAGATGGCTGGTCAATGATTCTCTCTCATCATTGATGATTCTATCTCACCCTCTCCCTCTCTGAAATGACATATATGAAGATTATCAAGGGAAAGGATTCACGTTCAGCCAAAAGAAGTTATGGATGGCTGACCTTCGACCCTCAGCACCCCTCAAGAATGAGTGAAAATAAGAAAGAGGAAAATCAGATCTATTTAACCTAGCTGAGTCCCTACCCCACCCTAACTCTATGCTTATCTTTGAGAACAGGAAGGCCTGCAGTTAATAGTTCCTTCGCAAGAACGAACTAGTTAAAATGAGCTCAATGGGGGGAAACACTGTATAGTGAAGATTGTTTAACCACGATGCTGTAAACCTGAAACTAAAAATACAAAACAATACTGAATGTAAACTGTAATTGAGGAGGGGAAAAAAATTCATCTAAGAGAAGGTGGCTGCCAAAGTGACCTGCAGAGACCAGAAATCTGATAAAGTCCAATCTGACACGCCTGCAGGTGCCATGATAATGGACAGTCACCATGACAACGATGGAAGGAACCACAAAAAGACAGAAAAAAGGCAGAATCTGGAAAAACCATTCATACCACCCCCCCCCTCCCCACCCCCCTCTAAATATTTCCTTCCTGGATCCTGGGAGAAGCCGGTTTGAGAGCTAAGCTATTGCTTTTTAATTGAATAAAGTTTGCACTGTTAATGCTTTCGGTCTCTTACTGGCTTCATAACACAAAGGGAAAAAGAACCCAGCTTGGGGTCCTCGAAAAGAGGACTTTCACCCCTCAGGTAACAGTTTCACTTCATTTATTTACAGAAGATACCGAAGAGCCCAGCTTGAAGGCAGTGACCAGGCCAAAGCGTTGCCTGGCAACCACCAAGTGGGTAAATTGATAAACAGCTGTGCTCTGCTCAAAGGTGGCCTTGGTGCCAAGGTGCTGCCTAGCAACCGCCCATCAGCCTAATCTCCATCCGAAAGCTGTAAACAGCTCAAATATAGCCTCGCGAGGAATCTCTATAGCACCCTTCCTTAGAGCAAAACGGAGAAAAACACCATCTCCTTCCTCCCCCTCAAGGATGGTTTGGTCCAGCGAGTGTTGCCTAGTAACCACCAAATGAGATGGTTGTTTTTGTTAGGAGAAAAAGGAAGATGAGATCCCGTCACAGAATCACAAACATATTTCTGTGATGAATTTATAGGATCGTGTGTCGTGCAGAATGTGCAAACACTCCTCCCCAAATCCTTTCTCCAAAGTAAAAAGTTGACAGTTTAACAAAATAACACGTTTTCACAAATACGATCACTGTGCTAATGCTGATCTGAGTCCTGAGCCTTTGCTTCTATTTCTGCAGATGGTCAGGAGTATCACCAATCTGGAACGAATTCAGCTGCCCTGGAAGAAGGCCCTTAGTGGGAGAATCAATCTTTTTTTTTTTTAAAAATTTATTTTTATTTATTTATTAAAATATATTTTATTGATTTTTTACAGAGAGGAAGGGAGAGAGATAGAGAGTTAGAAACATCGATGAGAGAGGAACATCGATCAGCCGCCTCCTGCACATCTCCCACTGGGGATGTGCCCGCAACCCAGGCACATGCCCCTGACCGGAATCGAACCCGGGACCTCTCAGTCCGCAAGCCGACGCTCTATCCACCGAGCCAAACCGGTTTCGGCAAATATATTTTTATTGATTTCAGAAAGGAAGGGAGAAGAAGATAGGAACATGAACGATAAGAATCCGTGACGGGCTGCCTCCTGCACGCCCCCTACTGGGGATTGAGCCGAAACCCGGGCATGTGCCCTTGACTGAAATTGAACCCGACGACACTCTATCCACTGAGCCAAACCAGCTAAGGTGGGAGAACCAACCTTAAGTTTTCCAGTTCACAGCTGCCTCAGGCTCTTGGTAACTCCAGTGTAGCCTCCTACCTCCAGCAGACAATTCTACTCCAACCTCTCGCTTTTTAAAAAATTAATTTCTGGTTCGCTGTCTTTTTTTGGGGGGAGGGTAGGATTCTTGAAGAACACCAGTTTAAAATCATTCATTCAACCAGTCTTACATTTACCTTATCTAAGTAAAAGTTTTCTTATAGTTAAGAGGGCAGATTTTGATTTTAGGTACCATTTTAATCTTTTTTTTTTACCTGTGGATCATTTTTCCTTTCTCCATTTTCCTTTTTAAAATCTTGTAATTTTATTAAAAATTGAATCACACTGGCATAAAAAGGAGGAGCCCAATTTAGATGAAAATTGAGATGTAATGTCTATGCGTTTAGTCTTTGGATCTTGATGCAAATACAGCAATTTAAAAAATATATATTTTGAGATAATTGAGGAAATTCGAGGAAACTAAGAAATAATATTGTTAGGGTCTGATAAAGGCGAAGTGGTCATGTTAAAAAAATACAGCTCTTAGAGATGGCAGTTAAGCATGTAGAGGTAAAATGTGATGTTGGGGACTTAAAAGGCTTCAGGAAAGAAAATATAAAAGAAGGAATGGATGACATAAATGTGACAAAACAGCGATCCCACGACGTGCAAAGGATAGGCACCATTTTCACAAATATTTACAATCTGCATTGGAACAAGCTGACCTGATTGACACCTGCACTGGGCCATGTCTGAACCCTCTGGTTACACCAGCCCCGTGGACATCACTCTTTCCAGGGTGAATTAACGCGACAAAGTAAAATGCTCTGTCATTGCACTTTCCATTAGCCCTTTTTACATGAACAGTTTTTTTTTATTTGCTATTTTACTTTGTGTGAGAAAAGCCTGCTTATGATCCTTCCCATGAAAAAATAAAATATTTCTGTTTTCCTAAGTTTTTATTTATTGGTAAATGTATTTATGTAGTACATTTCTGTCAACACGTAAGTGACACTGGTCGTATTTTTCCCCCCCAACTTGCTTTAGGGAGTCTTTTGCGAACAAATCAGTATTTTACGTTTTCTGGCTTTGCTGTAACGGCAAGACACTCTCCCCAAGTCTTCAGGATTATGTAGTGTGTTTCTTTATTCCTTCAGATATTTTTTATGGTTTCACTCGTTGCATTTACAGTTTTTATTCACCTGGAATGTACTTAGGTGCTAGGCCAGCGTCTGGCCCCGCTCCCAGAAGACAACTCTCAAGTGTTGCCTGGCAACCTCCTCTCGGGTTGGAGTTTGGCTTCCGGTGGTTGGGGGTGGGGCGTGGAAAAACGAAACAGCTGCAAAGCCTTCCGAGTTACGGCAACCTCAAAGCGTTGCCAAATCACCCCCATCTCCCTGCTCCAGAAAGAACTTCACTGAAAACCTGTGTTAGAAAAAAAAAAAAAGGACAGCGTGAGCGTTGCATAGCAACTAGGTCTTCAGCCCCTTCCTTTGAGACTAGAGTCGGGACTAGAGCCCGCTCAAAGATGACGGCCGACGGTGCCGCTTTCCATGTATTCCGCTCCCAACAGTCCTACCAATGACTCATTCTTTCACATCAGGCCCCAGAGGCGTTCGCTATGCCCTTTCTGAGTCTTGCACCCGGTGGGTGAGAGCGGAGGAGGTAATAGGACCGACGCGCCCCGGGTGCCCCGCACTAAGGCAGCGCGCGCGTCCCCAGCGGCGCACAGCCTTCCGGCGCGGGTGCCCGAGCAGCGCAGGCTCACAGCCTTCCGGCGCGGGTGCCCGAGCAGCGCAGGCGCACAGGTTTTCGGGGCGGGTGCACGCGCAGCGCAGGCGCACAGCCTTCCGGCGCGGGTGCACGCGCAGCGCAGGCGCACAGGTTTTCGGCGCGGGTGCACGCGCAGCGCAGGCGCACAGCCTTTCAGTGCGAGTGCACGCGCAGCGCAGGCGCACTTCCGCTCAGCTCGCGGAGGCTTCTGCCGCGGTGGCGACTAGCTCGCGGGGCATGGTCCCCGGGTCCGAGGGCCCGGCTCGCGCCGGGGGCCTGGTAGCTGACGTGGTGTTTGTGATTGAGGGCACCGCCAACCTGGGGCCCTACTTCGAGGGGCTCCGCAAGCACTACCTGCTCCCGGCCATCGAGTGAGTCCCATTTGCACAACTCCAGCCCCGCCCTCCGACTTTCGTTTTTCCGCAGCCTCTTGCCTGACCCCGAACTTTTCATCTCCGACTCTCACAGGTATTTTAATGGTGGTCCTCCCGCCGAGACGGACTTCGGGGGAGACGTGAGTCTTGGGACGCTTGAGACTGTGGGAGGAGGGGATGGAGTCCGGACCCCTGGGTCTGAGGGAGGAGGGTCAGGGGGTCTGGGCTCCTGGGTCTGAGGGAGGAGGGGCTGGGGGCCTGGGCTCCTGGGTCTGAGGGAGGAGGGGATGGAGTCTGGACCCCTGGGTCTGAGGGAGGAGGGTCAGGAGGTCTGGGCTCCTGGGTCTGAGGGAGGAGGGGCTGGGGGCCTGGACTCCTGGGTCTGAGGGAGGAGGGGCTGGAGTCTGGACCCCTGGGTCTGAGGGAGGAGGGGCAGGGGGCCTGGGCTCCTGGGTCTGAGGGAGGAGGGGCTGGGGGCCTGGACCCCTGGGTCTGAGGGAGGAGGGGATGGAGTCTGGACCCCTGGGTCTGAGGGAGGAGGGTCAGGGGGTCTGGGCTCCTGGGTCTGAGAGAGGAGGGGTTGGGGGCCTGGGCCCCTGGGTCTGAGGGAGGAGGGGATGGAGTCCGAACCCCTGGGTCTGAGGGAGGAGGGTCAGGGGGTCTGGGCTCCTGGGTCTGAGGGAGGAGGGGCTGGGGGCCTGGGCTCCTGGGTCTGAGGGAGGAGGGTCAGGGGGTCTGGGCTCCTGGGTCTGAGGGAGGAGGGTCAGGAGGTCTGGGCTCCTGGGTCTGAGGGAGGAGGGTCAGGGGGTCTGGGCTCCTGGGTCTGAGGGAGGAGGGGCTGGAGTCCGGACCCCTGGGTCTGAGGGAGGAGGGTCAGGGGGTCTGGGCTCCTGGGTCTGAGGGAGGAGGGGCTGGGGGCCTGGGCTCCAGGGTCTGAGGGAGGAGGGGCTGGGGGCCTGGACCCCCGGGTCTGAGGGAGGAGGGGTTGGGTGCCTGGACCCCCGGGTCTGAGGGAGGAGGGGCTGGGGGCCTGGGCTCCTGGGTCTGAGGGAGGAGGGGCTGGGGGCCTGGGCTCCTGGGTCTGAGGGAGGAGGGTCAGGGGGTCTGGGCTCCCAGGTCTGAGGGAGGAGGGGTTGGGTGCCTGGACCCCCGGGTCTGAGGGAGGAGGGGCTGGGGGCCTGGGCTCCTGGGTCTGAGGGAGGAGGGTCAGGGGGTCTGGGCTCCCAGGTCTGAGGGAGGAGGGGTTGGGTGCCTGGACCCCCGGGTCTGAGGGAGGAGGGGCCGGGAGCCACTACTTGCTCTCTGAGACAGCTGAGCTCCCTGCCCCCCTCCCAGTATGGGGGGACCCAGTACAGCCTCGTGGTGTTCAACACGGTGGACTGCGCTCCCGAGTCCTACGTGCAGTGTCACGCTCCCACCAGCAGCGCCTATGAGTTCGTCACCTGGCTCGATGGCATTAAGTGAGCTTCCCCCTGTGCTGGGGGTGGGTTGGGGGGCCCTGTGAGGGGCCGTGGGCGGATGGAGGCCGGCGTCACCCCGGGTGGCTGAAGGGCCTGGGGTTGGGGGGAGCGGGGGATTGTGTTTTTGTTCATCAGTCACTTCTGGGATGGGCTCTGTGTGCTCCGCGATGCTGCCATTGGGTTGGGAGGTAGAAACGCCTGCTCCAGGCGGCCTTGAGCTCAGCACCGCCTTGGTCCTCCATGCGTGATTCTCCACTCTCTGTCCGCGGTTCCTCATCTCTACCCCAGTCCCCCTTTTCCAGGGCTCACCGAGGCCCGAGTGCAGGGGGCAGGGGACCGGGCCTGGATGGATCCCTCTGGGCTTTGCACGGAATGTCGTCAGTTAACGTTGCAGACTCTTGCAGGTGCACACAGCCTGGAGCCAGATCACAGCAGTCCCAGACCCAGGGCCCCCTGTCCTCTCTGTGCCCAATATAACTTACCCTTCAGGGGTGTGTGTGCTAATCAGACAGACGGTTCCTGACTTAAGATTTTTCCAACTTTGTGATGGTGCACAAGCGATAGGCATTCAATGCAAACCGGCCAGGTAAAGCTCTGTGTCCGGGAGGTTAAATGCATTTTGTTTTTTGTTGTTTTTAAATATATTTTTATTGATTTTTTTTTACAGAGAGGAAGGGAGAGGGATAGAGAGTTAGAAACATCGATGAGAGGGAAACATCGATCAGCTGCCTCCTGCACACCTCCTACTGGGGATGTGCCCACAACCAAGGCACATGCCCTTGACCCGAATCGAACCCGGGACCCTTCAGTCCGCAGGCCCACGCTCTATCTACTGAGCCAAACCGGTCAGGGCAGTTAAATGCATTTTGAACTTGTGATATTTTCAGCTGACGATGGGTTTCCTTGGGTGTACGTTCAGGAGCATCTGTACTTGTATTCGTCAGTTGTTGCATTGCTTATCCGTTGACACATAAGAGGTTACCCCAAGACTCAGTGGCTTAAAAACAAGCATATATTATCTCATGCGGTTTCTGTAAGGCAGGGGTCCTCAAACTTTTTACACAGGGGGCCAGTTCACTGTCCCTCAGACCGTTGGAGGGCCGGACTATAGTTTAAAAAAAAAAACTGTGAACAAATTCCTATGCACACTGCACAAATCTTATTTTGAAGTAAGAAAACAAAACGGGGACAAATACAATATTTGTATTTGCATGTGGCCCGCGGGCCGTAGTCTGAGGCCCCTGCTGTAAGGCATTCGCGAGCAGCTTAGCTGGGTATCTCTTGCTCAGGCTCTCTCTCATGACGGTGCAGTCACCAGAGGTTTGACTGGTTCTCAGAGGATCATTTCCCAGGTGGCTCCTGCTGTGACTGTCGGCGGGGGGGGCCACCGCCTTCCTGGCTGTTGGCCACCAGGGCTCCCGTTGGGGCCGCGTGAGTGTCCGCCCAACACGGCAGCTGGCTTTCCTCAAACGGAGCCATCCACCAGAAAGAGCAAAGAGGAAGCCACAGGCTTTTAAAAATCAAGTCTTGGAAGCCATACATCCTCACTTCTGCCGCATTCTGTCTGATGCACAGTCAGCTGTAGTCAGTGTTTGAGGGGTGGGCATACTAAGGGGTGAGGAGCAGGAGGTGGCGATCACCGGGGCCTGGCTCCCATGCCTTCATAGGGGTGCATTGGGGAGGAGATGAGTGAGTGATTTACAGAGAGGAAGTGAGAGGGATAGAGAGTTAGGAACATCGATGAGAGAGAGACATCGATCAGCCGCCTCCTGCACACCCCCTACTGGGGATGTGCCCGCAACCCAGGTACATGCCCTTGACCGGAATCGAACCTGGGACCCTTGAGTCCGCAGGCCGACGCTCTATCCACTGAGCCGAACCGGTTAGGGAGTGAGTGGGTGATTTAAATCAGTGCCTGGCATGGATCCAGTGCTACCTGAGTGTTTGCTGTTACTTTGTGTCTCAGTTTCTCGGTTTGCAAGTGGATGGCGGTAGCCCAGTGTTGCTGGGAGGGTCACAGGAGCTGGTCTTCGTCCTGTGTGAAGTCAGGTCTGGTCAGTGGTCAGAGCCCTTTCATTCCGTTCCTTCAGCAATTGTTCGCTTTGTTCCGGGCTGTGTGCTGGCCTGGGTGCCGGAGGTTCCGTGGGCAGGTGACGCCTGCTTTTCCCTCATGGCCATTAGAATTCGTGGTCAGGGGAGAGCAGGGTTTCTCCGCCTCTGCGCTGTTGGTGCAGATCCTTGGCCTCTACCCACCAAATGTCAGCAGCCACTTCCCTCCAAATGGTGACAAACCAGAATGTCTTCAGACACCGTGAAATGTCCCTGCGGGTAGAACCAACCCCGGTTGGGAACAGCTGGGATAGACTGTGGTGGATAAGACATGAACAGCGTTCAGTGGGGTTCCTCAGGGCCTGAGTCCAAGTGTGATGTCCCTCAGTTTCTAGCACCCAGTCCGGGAGGCCTGGCGCAAAGGGGCCGGAGGAAAGCCTGATGGAACAAGTGGGTGAATGAACTACTGCCCAGAAGGCACTTCATACTCGGACTCTCCCTGGCAAACTTTATGGGCTTCCAGACCCACCTTCAGCGCCCGCCCCTGATTCTGACGAGCAGCCAGCTGCTCCCTCTTTTGCCCCCATGACTTCAAGGTGCTCACTTGTCACAGCCCCACACCCTCCTTTGGGTTGTGCATGTCCAGGACCCTGGGTGTTGGCTTCCAGCTGGGGCCTGGCACCCAAGCGGGGGCAGGAAGTCTCGGCTGAATAAATGAGTGAGTGAAAGCAATAGGGAGGACAATCACCACAAACCACATCTTCTGGTGGGGGTTTAAGTATCGGGAAAAGCAGTCAAACCCCCTGAATTAAAAACTTCAAGGGCACTAGGAAGCTAAGAGAGAAATGTTTTCTTTATATATATAAATAGACATTTTTTATCGATTGATTTTTTTTATTTTTAAAGCTTTATTGATTGATTGACTTTAGAGAGAGAGGAAGGGAGAGAGAGACAGACACACTGATGTGTTGTTCCACTTTTTTTTAAAAAAATGTTTTTATTGATTTCAGAGAGGAAAGGAGAGGGAGAGAGAGATAGAAACATCAGTGATGAGAGAGAATCCTTGATTGGCTGCCTCCCGCACGTCCCCCTACTGGGGATCGAGCCTGCAACCCAGGCATGTGCCCTTGACTGGAATCGAACCCAGGACCCTTCAGCCCGCAGGCCGATGCTCTGTCCACTGAGCCAAAACCAGTTAGGGCTGTTCCACTTCATTTACGCATCCATTGGTCGGTTCTTGTATGTGCTCTGACTACGGCTCGAATCCCCACCTTGGCGCGTGGGGGTGATGCTCTGGCTGCCTGAGCTGCTCAGCCAGGGCTGGGAGTGCTTTCCGAACACCCTCACCACACAGCCAGCCGCCTTCCCGGTCATCAGCTTAGCGTGCACTGTGTCCTCAAGCAACTGAGAGCGCTTTGTGTGCTGTATGTGTGCTGTATGCGCACTGCAGAACCCTCGCAGGCGGCTGATAAACATTCTAAGCTATTGTTTTACATTCATTGTCGCCACTGTTCTTATCAGTCCTGTGTAACCATCTGAATTCAGTTTCTGAGATGTTCCGGGCAGGTCGGTCACAGATCACAAAGAGAGTCGGCAGGTTTTGTTCGCACTTGGGGAACCTTATCTTCCCCGGGAGCGTGGGAACTTCGGGAACAAAGCACGCAGTGTGACTTTAATCGGCCTTGGTTTGGGAAGGTGCGTTTCTGATGTCACATTTCCTGTCTTACAAAAGAGGCGGTTTTCCCCTCCTACAGCTTGTGACTCAGGTCAGAAAGGACAAGTTAGAAGGGAAGGAGCCCTTGGAGTCTGCCCCGTGGCACTGGGACAGTCATTCGTTCATTCATTCATTCAACAGACATTTGTAGAGCAAACCGTCCGAGGCACTGAGGAGTCAGGCACATAAGACGGGCAAGTCCCGACCCTCCTGGGCGGGGGACCTGGCTCGCAGGGAGCCCTCGGTCAGGGCTGGCTGCTGACCACACTCCTTCATTGGACCTGTACCTCGGGGGCCTCCAGGGACCTACTAGCTGGTGAAAGTGGGAACTGCAGGTTTTGAGGTGATGACATCGGGCTGGACAAATGGGGCAAGTGGGAGCACCCAGAGTACTTTCAGTTTGTTTTTTATTTACTTTGTGTCTGTGTCAGCGGGGTTATTAGGAGCTAAAGTGTATCATACATTTTATATTTATTTATTTATTTTTAAAATTTTTAATTTCAGAGAGGAAGGGGAGGGAGGGAGAGAGAGAGAGAAACATCAATGATGAGAGAGAATCATGGATCGGCCACCTCGTGCACACCCCCCACTGGGGATGGAGCCCGAAACCTGGGCATGTGCCCTGACCAGGAGTCGAACCGTGACCTCCCGGTTCATAGGTCGACGCTCAATCACTGAGCCACACTGGCTGGGCTTTTTTTTTCTTTTTTTTTTTCTTTTCCCCACTGATTTCAGAGAGGGAGAGAAATGGAACCATCAGTGATGAGAGAGAATCCTTGATCTGTTGCCTCCTGCAACCCAGCCATGTGCCCTGATGGAGCATCGAACTGTGACCTCCTGGTTCATAGATGGAATGGACACTCAACCACTGAGCCACGCTGGCCGGGCAACTTTATGATGTTTAAAACATTTTACGCCCTGACCGGTTTGGCTCAGCGGATAGAGCGTCGGCCTGCGGACTGAAGGGTCCCAGGTTCGATTCTGGTCAAGGGCATGTACCTTGGTTTCGGGCACATCCCCTGTGGGGGGTGTGCAGGAGGCAGCTGATCGATGTTTCTAACTCTCTATCCCTCTTCCTTCCTCTCTGTAAAGAATCAATAAAATATATTTAAAACAAAACATTTTACAACTGACCGTATTTTTTCCTTGCTCCCCATTTTCAAGTTGTCCTCATTTTTTAGGCAGAATATTTGTCACATCTTTCTCTGAGTTGGTAACAGATTGCTCATGCTCAGTGTTCAGTAAGGAACAACTTTTATGCCGAAACCGGTTTGGCTCAGCGGATAGAGCGTCGGCCTGCGGACTGAAGGGTCCCAGGTTCGATTCCGGTCAAGGGCATGTACCTGGGTTGCGGGCACATCCCCAGTAGGAGGTGTGCAGGAGGCAGCTGATCGATGTTTCTCTCTCATCGATGTTTCTAACTCTCTATCTCTCTCTCTTCCTCTCTGTAAAAAATCAATAAAATATATTTAAAAAAAAAAAGGAACAACTTTTAGGATCTCAAAGTGGTTGGTTGGTTACACGTTCCCTCGTAAATTACATTTTTAAATTGAGCTGAACTTTACATAGCAAAAGTAATCATTTAGAAGTGAACAGCTCAGCTCGGCTGGTGTCTGAGACCCTGTTCCTCCTCGGGCACATCCTAGGGATGGCTCCGTCCAATTGGTCTCCGTCCCTGACCTGCCGGAGCCAAGTACTCAAAGCTGGGTGGCTCAGAACAGCGGGAATGCGGTTCTCAGGTCAGGACCCAGGCGTCCGAGCTCAGGGGTGGGCAGGCCTGGTGCTCTCTGGAGCGTTCCTGTCTCTCCCGGCTTCTGGTCACCCCAGACATTTCTCGCCTGGTGGCAGTGTCGCTCCGGTCTCCACATGGTGTTCTGCCTGTGTCTCTACGTCACCTTTTCCTCTCAGCGTGTCTGTCTGTCTGTGTCCCAGTTCCCCCTTTTTATAAGACACGGGTCATACTGGGTGCGGGCCCTTCCCGCAGTGTGGCCTGAGCACCTCTGTGAGGGCCCTGCTTTCCGATACCACGCATTCTGAGGTCCTGGGTTAGGACCTCAGCGTGTCTCTTCCTGGGGACACGATTCAGCCCATAGCACTGGGAGCAGAAGGGCCTCTGTACCAGGCTGGGACGGCGAGGCTGGGGCTGGCTTTAAAGAGGGAGAGATGGCCCGGGGCGGGAGGCGCACGGGGATTGGGGTCCCAGGCCCTTTCCCTGGTCCATCCTCTGATGGGGCCTCTTCCTAGAGAGACTCCCTCGCCGGAGATGACAGATGGCCCCTGGCCCCTGGCCTGGCACTGTGCCAGCACTGGGGATCGAGCAGGGAACTCACAGCGTCCCCCTCCCAAGGCGCACAGTCCTGTGCCGGGTAGGGGATGGCACGTGTAGCCTGGGGCTGGGAGGTGCCGCAGGGACCCTGAGGACTGACAGCCTGGCCTCGTGCAGGTTCATGGGCGGGGGTGGCGAGAGCTGCAGCCTCATCGCGGAAGGCCTCAGCACGGCCCTGCAGCTGTTCAATGACTTCAAGAAGATGCGAGAGCAGATGTGAGTGCACCCGGTGCGGGGTCGCATGTCCCGTGTTGGTCTCTGTCCACTTGGATCAGAACCCGCTTTGCCTGTCGCAGGACTCCACCCCCGTCTCACACTGGGGAGTTAGGGCTGGGAACCCGGAAGTGGCCCCCAGCTGGTGCCTCATCAGGAAGGGGTGTCGGACTCCTATCTCCCCTGTGCGCTGTCCGACTTGGGGTCAGTCAGGAACCTCAGGGCCTCAGTGTTCTCAGCTGTAAAATGGGGCCATTCCTCCTGACTTCCTGTGGGCGGAGTCCTTGTACCTCTGCTGGGTCTGGGTCCCTTTTCAGGGCCTTGTTGCCACCTGCTCCACATCTATCCTCGTTCTTGGCAGTGGCCAGACACACCGCGTCTGTCTCCTCATCTGTAATTCGCCCCCATACCTGCTGCCCGCTGTCGAGAGCACCACATACTCTGGGTGCACAACGGAAAGTCTCGTGCAAAAGATTGGGGAGGTGAGGACCCCCGGGTGTGGGGGAGGGGGGTGGGGCTGGACTTTTGGGTCACAGAATCCCCTGGGGCAGCTAATTGAGGTCTCGTGGTCCCCTGTCCCATAGCCTGATGGGAATTTGGTTTTAGGGTCCATGCCATCCAGCCACCTAGCAGGTGTGTGTAGTAGCCGGGGGCTTGGCCCCTGTGGCCCAGTCCTTACTGCTCGTCCCCTTTCCTGCAGCGAGGGATCCACTTCTCCATCGTGTCCCCTCGGAAGCTGCCTGCCCTGCGGCTTATATTCGAAAGGCAGTTCTCCCCCCCCCACAGCCATGCTGGAGCCACTGCAGACGCCAGCAGACATGAGCCAGGACCCAGGGCACATGGTGCTGGTGCGGGGACTCGTGCTGCCCGGTGAGGCCTGCCCGCCGCTGGGGGATGGGGGTGTTCTCGCCGGCTGACTCCCTCTGACTTGGATTTCCTTTCCCTCTCCAACCGCTTCTCATGGGGCTCCGTTGTCCATCCTCGGCTCTCAGTCGGGGGTGGCTCGGCCCCAGGCCCCCTCCAGCCAAAGCAGCCTGTCTTCCTGCCTCCAGCTCCATCCTGGAGTGCTGCGCTCTCGGCAGCCCCCCAGCAGCCTCTGCCCTCCGTCCCCCAGCAGTACCAGGTATGGGCACCCCAGGAAGGGACAGGCTCTGGGCCTCGAGGGAGCCCTGCCCCTTGGAGGAGGCCTGGCTGGATGCTGGCTCCTGAGGAGTGAGGGGGGTTTCCCTTGAGACCTGCAGAGGGTGGGACTCTTGGGGACGAGGAATCATGTCCTTGTGGGGCGATGGGAGTCGTGAGCTCCTGTGATCCTGGAGTCGGGGTGCCTGTGCCTTGTGGGGGGTGGCCCCATGTGACACCAGGACTGGGGTGCATGGTCCTCATCAGCCCCTCCCCTCTATTTCCAGGTTCCCGGGAACTTGAGCGCAGCTCAGGTGGCTGCTCAGAATGCAGTGGAGGCTGCCAAGAACCAGAAGGCTGGGCTGGGCCCGCGCTGTGAGTCCGGGGGCGACAGTGCAGGCGGGGGCGGCGGGGCGGCCAGGCCTCTCCCAGGGCACCTGCCCCACCTCTCCCTTGGTCTCTCGCAGTCTCGCCCATCAACCCTCTCCAGCAGGCGGCTCCCGGAGTGGGTCCCCCCTTCAGCCAAGCCCAGGCCCCTGCGCTGCCACAGGGGCCACCTGGCGCCCCCAAGCCGTCTCCCACTTCCCAGCCCAACCTGGTCTCCACGGTGGCTCCTGTTCAGGGCCTGGCCCCCAGTGCGCAGCCTGGGGCCCCGTCCATGGTAGGTGTCCTTGTGCCTCCCCGTGCTGCCGCTGCCCCACTCCCCCGTCTGCCCCCGGCCAGCACCGTGCAGAGGACAAGCAGTCTGCCTGCCTGAGGAGGGCCCAAGGGTGTGGGTGTGGTTCCTGGTGGATGAAGATTATTCTGATGATCCCACGGGCTCCTGTTCTGGGTCCTGGAATCTTCCAGGATCAGGGTGTTTATATCTGAGGGATGGCCACGGGGACACAGAGGAAGAGGCCTTTGTCCCCTTCTTGCTGGCCTGTCTCTCTCCCAGGACAGTCCCTCCCAGGAGCTGGTCTGACCCCCTCCCCGCCCTCCTTTCTGTCCTCTAGCAGGCGGGTGCGGTTGCCCCAGGTGGGGTGAGTGGCCCTTCCCCAGCCCAGCTAGGGGCCTCGGCCCTTGGGGGGCAGCAGTCCGTCTCCAACAAGCTCCTGGCCTGGAGCGGGGTCCTCGAGTGGCAGGAGGTGAGTTGGCTTGAGGAGTCCTGGGCAGGTGGGTCAGGGCCGGGCCTGGCGGGGTGCAGGGTGAGACCAGGGCCCCCACAGGGTCATGGGCTTGTGGTCCCAGGTCGTCCCCCGGACGCCCAGGCTGGGACTGAGGAGGTGGTAGGAATTGTATTGCAGGTGAAGAACCAAGGCGTCTCAGATTCTGGGCGCAGACGGACCCAGGGGGGGCAGCATGAGGGAGACAGAGGGTGTGGGATGTGGGGGCAAGAAGGGGATCTCAACATCTGTGGAAAGACTAGAGAATTGTGGGATAGATGGTACTCAGGAGGGGCCCAGGGTTCTTAGAACTGAAACTTGGGGAGATCCGGAGCTTTGGGGCTCCCAGGGTTGGGCAGGAGGGGGTGAGCGGACTGAGACCTGGGCCCCCCTGGCTGTGATGTCCTCTCCTTCCCCCTCAGAAACCCAAACCTGCCTCCGTGGACGCCAACACCAAGTTGACGCGGTCACTGCCTTGCCAGGTCTACGTCAATCAGGGCGAGAACCTGTAGGTGACTGTCAGGGGGTGGGGCGGGCTGGGGTTTGCATCCTCCTGACACCTCTCTTTGCGTCGCCCCAGGAAAACAGAGCAGTGGCCCCAGAAATTGATCATGCAGCTCATCCCCCAGCAACTGCTGGTGAGTGGCAGGCAGGAGCAGCCCCAACCCCTGCCCCTTCTCTCTCCCCTCACCCCTCCCCTCTCCCTTCATCCCTTCCTTCTTTCCTCACCCCTCCCCTCTCCCCTCATCCCTTCCTTCTTTCCTCACCCCTCCCCTCTCCCCTCATCCCTTCCTTCTTTCCTCACCCCTCCCCTCTCCCCTCATCCCTTCCTTCTTTCCTCACCCCTCCCCTCTCCCCTCATCCCTTCCTTCTTTCCTCACCCCTCTCCTCCTTCCACCTGTGCTCCCCTCCTCACTTCCCCACTCCACACGTTGTGTCTCCCCAGACCACACTGGGCCCTTTGTTCCGGAACTCAAGGATGGTCCAGTTCCATTTCACCAACAAGGACCTGGAGTCGCTCAAAGGCCTCTACCGCATCATGGGCAACGGCTTTGTGAGTCCTGGGCCGGGGGGACCAGGGTGCGGACTGTTCCGGTTGGTGGGCTTTGTGAGCTTGGCCCCTCAGCTTCTTCCAGAGCCTTCGCTCGCTTATAACTATAACATGTGTCCGGTGGGACTCCACTCCCTGGTGAGATGTGGCAGGAGCATCGGGAAGAAGGTGGCTCTGACAGAGGTTTGCTGGGTGTGTTGGTTTTCTGGGGCTGAGAGCAACAGAGCTTTATTCTCACAGTTCGGGAAACCAGCATCCGAAATCCGGGTCAGCAGGGCAGGACCCTCATGGCCTCTTGCAGCAGGCAGCCCAACTCCAGTCTCTGCCTCCGTCTTCCCATGGCCGCCCTCTCACTGTCTGTGCCCGTGCCTGCACGTGGCATTCTCCTCCCCGTGTGTGTCCTGCTTGCTTTCTTTTTTTTATAGCAAAGGGTGGACATTTATCGAGAAACAAGCACAGACTCCCACGAAGGGAGGGTGAAGAGTCCCCTGTCCTGCTTTCTTATATCGACACCAGTCATTGGACTAAGGCCCACTCTGATGACTTCATTCTAACTCGTTACATCTGCAAGGACCTTATTTCCAAATCAGGTCACATGTATTTGGGAGGACAGTTCAGCCCACAGCCCCGAGGCAGGTCTCCCTCCACTCGAACAGGCCCAATGCCGAGTCCGTCCCGTGGGCCCAGCCCTTCTCCAGGACAGGGAACTTTCGGTGGCTTCCCTCATGGAATCCTCGGGAACGTTCTGCACAGAAGGCGATCCTCAGCGTCAGGAGTGCTGCCAGCTCCAATAACACACACCCAGCCAGCAGGGTTTTAGGACAAACAGATGATAGGGATGGGGGCTACAACCATTTTCCCTCATGGTTCTGTGGGTAGACCGGGCTCAGCGGGGCTGGTCTCGCTGGGGAACTTTTGTGGGGTTGTATTCAGCTGATGGCTGAGGCTAGCCACCTGTCTGAGAGCTCGAAGGGGCTAGAGCAGTGATGGCGAACCTATGACACGCGTGTCAGAGGTGACAGGCGAACTCATTTTTTTGGTTGATTTTTCTTTGTTAAATGGCATTTAAATATATAAAATAAATATCAAAAATATAAGTGTTTGTTGCAAATATCAAAAAATTTCTCTATGTGACACGGCACCAGAGTTAAGTTAGGGTTTTTCAAAATGCTGACACGCCGAGCTCAGAAGGTTCGCCATCCCTGGGCAAGAGGCTCGAGGTTCACTCACATGGCACAGGCTGTCGGCTCGGGGCTCAGCTCAGCCCGCCCTCAGTGCCCACCCGTGGCCTCTGCGTGTGACCTGGGCTTCCTCACAGCGTGGCCGCCGGCTTCTGAGAAGGATGTCCCCAGAGCGAGCTGTGCCAGCAGGCATTTGTTTCTGACACAGCAGGACGTCCAGAGGCAGGCGGCCGTTGGAGTGAGTGTTGCCGCCCCAGGGTGTCAGGGCCAAGATTCTGTTGGCTTCTCTCGTACGGTCACAAGATGGCCCTGAAGCTGCAGGCATCTTGCGTGACTTGATGCAGGAAGGCAAGAAGGAAGTGTGGCATCCGTCATGTGTCCCTGTCTCTTCAGGAAAGCAGACACTTCCCCACGCCCCCAAGCAGGCTTCATCTCTGGGGCAGATGCAGGGCTCCGGGGCCCAGACGCTGCTGCCCCGGGCAGAAGGGCGGGGAGGGCAGCTCGCAGGATCTGCCTCCGATGAGAAACCGAAGCTCAGAGGGAAACCCACTTGGCCAAGGTCCCAGAGGTGGCTCTTCAACCTCGTCAGCCCCACCTCCCGCAAGAGCCCCTGTTCTGAGCTTCCGTGTATTATGGTCTCACTTCACGTTTGATAACGTTTTCTCGGCACTTCCTGTGTGTCCGGCTGTGGCCAGGATGCCTGGTGTGCATGGTGTGATGCTAGTGCTGCTGTCTTCCGTCCTCACTGGCAGAGGCTGCGGCCAGGAAGGGTGCGGCCATCCCCTAAGGGTCTTGCATCCCATGGGTCCGATGTGCTTCCGGTCCCCGCTCTGTATTGAAGCCTCTCCTCATCCGTGAGCCCTCCCAGCAGCCTCACGCGGTGGAGGTGGGGGTCAAGGTTGCAGAGCGGGACCCAGCCCTGTGTTTGGGCCTGGCCCTGGCCTTCGGGGCTCTCAGCGCTCCTTTAAGCAACTCAGTTTGTTCCTGGAGCAACTTCAAGCAATGGTCCAGTCTCCTCAGCCTTTCCCAGCAGAAACCTCGCCTCTCCTCGACTGGGGCTTCTAGGACCTTCTAGAACCGGGAGGGTGGGAGACCTCCTCCTGCAGGGTGTGACTGTTTCTGGTTCTCTCCCCAGGCGGGCTGCGTGCACTTCCCCCACACGGCCCCCTGTGAGGTGCGCGTGCTCATGCTCCTGTACTCGTCCAAGAAGAAGATCTTCATGGGCCTCATTCCCTACGACCAGAGCGGCTTCGTCAACGGCATCCGCCAGGTCATCACCAACCACAAGCAGGTGCAGCAGCAGAAGCTGGAGCAGCAGCGCGGGGTGAGCGATGCAGGTCCCTGTCCCATCCCCGCCCCTCCTAGTGCCCGCCCACCTGGGCCCCAGAACTCCTGGCCAACCCCCCAGGGACCCCTTGGGGCTCTAATACCAGCCACTTACTCCTCTCCCAAGACGCAGGCATCCAGGTGCGGTCCCATCCCCACATTTCTTTGCGACCCTTCTCTCCCTTTTCAGTGACCTCATGGAATCTCCAAGACACAGGCCCCTCCTGGGACCTGGGACGGAAAGTTTCCTTCCCAGACCCTCACCTTCAGAGCAATGTTCCCAGCTCCTTAAAGGTTCCCTTCCAGGCTCAGATCTCTGACGTGTGGAGTGATCCTCTCAGAGCCTCTCCACATGCACTCAGCGACCTGCTCCTTCTCTCCCTGTGCAGATGGGGGCGCAGCAGGCACCGCCCGGGCTGGGCCCCATTCTGGAGGACCAGGCCAGGCCCTCACCGAATCTGGTGAGGACAAAGCCAGCAGGGCCAGGGCCAGGGCTGTGGAGGCCGAGGGGTCTGGAGTCTCTTGCTCACCCGCATTTCTTCCCATTAGCTCCAGCTCCGCCCACCGCAGCCCCAGCCTCAGGGCACTGTGGGGGCCTCTGCAGCCGTAGGGCAGCCCCAGCCCCAGAGTGCTGCCCAGGCTCCCCCAGGTGCTGCCCAAGGCCCTCCCGGAACAGCTCCTGGCCCGCTTCCTCCTGGACCCATCCTGCGGCCCCAGAACCCTGGGGCCAATCCCCAACTGCGGAGCCTCCTCCTTAACCCACCGCCGGTGAGATTTGGGGTGAAGGGGGCATCTGGGAACACGGGTCCTGGGCTCTGACAGTTCTAGACCTTTCATCTCGGAGGAGGGAGGTTGGCTTCATAGAAGGTGTGAGCTCCAGCCCGCCAGCTCCTGTCTGTGTGTCTTCCCTGGGCTTCTGCTCAGATTTCTTTGAAGGAGGACCCCTGGCACAGAAAGACGCTCTCAGCACTTTCTGTGCCAGAGGCCCCATGGTTGGGCGGGGTCTCCTCACTGGGGCCTCTGAGCCACATTTTTGTTCCCTCAGCCCCAGACGGGGGTGCCCCCACAGCAGGCTTCCCTTCACCACCTCCAGCCACCAGGGGCCCCTGCGCTGCTGCCCCCACCGCACCAGGGCCTAGGGCAGCCCCAGCTGGGACTCCCCCTCCTGCACCCGCCACCTGCCCAGTCCTGGCCTGCACAGCTTCCCCCGCGGGCTCCACTGCCAGGTAAGGAGGTCTGGGGGAGGCCAGGGTCTGGACTGAGTGTCCCAGCAGCCCCTGGGCTGGAGCCCTAACATTACCAAGAGCTCCTGGGAAGCAAAGTCCTAGAATTCAAGAAGAGTGCATCCCTGCTTGGCTTTTGGGGAGTTCTGAGGGTTAGGGGCCCAAAAACCTAGAGGGCAAGAGCTCTCCCCATGATCCCTCTCTCGCGTGTTCTCTGGGGTTTGCTGGGAAATGTAGGCTTAGGGCCAGAGAGAGGTTTTGGGGGGTGGGCTTCCAAAGGCATACGGGAAACAGCACGTTTCTGTCCAGATGGGGCCAGAAAGCGCCTCTGACGGGTCCCCCCAGGGCTTTCTAGACAACTTAGTGCCTTGGACTAAGTTGAGGAGGAGGGAGAAAGTAGCCCCAGGGCCCTTCAGGGCCCCAGGGACGACTGGGAGATGCAGTCCCTTCCCCCCGCCCCCCCCCAGGTCAGATGCTGCTGAGCGGGGGTCCCCGGGGCCCGGTCCCCCAGCCGGGCCTGCAGCCCAGCGTCATGGAGGACGACATCCTCATGGATCTCATCTGAACCCCCAACACCCAATAAAGTTCCTTTTAACACATGCCCCGGCTCCCGTCACTGTCGTCCCCCAGGACTGGGCAGGAGGAGACCGGGGGGAGACATCTCTGTCCTTGTTCTTGCTGCAGCAGACATCCCGAGGCCAGGCTGGTGACGCCTGGCCTCGGCAGTGAGGAGTCAGGCGGTCTGGTACAGCCTGGCTCGGGGAGACGTGAGGCAGGCAGGCACCAGGTGGGGGCGCTCAGGCTCCAAACAGCAGCTTGAGGTTTGTCCTGGGGACACAAGAACCCCAGAAGCTACTAGCAGGGGGTGGGCCTTGGTCTGCCAGGAGTCAGAGAAACGGGGAGGAGGCTCGGGGGGATGGAGGCTGGGGACTGGTGTGCCATGTGAAGGAAGTTGGGGGTTTGGGGGCACTGAGGTGGGCCCCCAGGACCTGTCCTGGGTGCTGGTAGGTGGTGGGGCTTCTCTGAGTTAGGGGACTGGGGGAAGGAGCCAGTGGTGAATGCTGATGGTCTAAGGTATGTTCAAGTGACAGCTGCCAGGGTGGGAGCTCATGATGTGTCCTTAGAAGACGTGTGTGTTTGGTGGTTGAAGTCACAGAGTGGACGAGATCACATGTGGAAAGAGGTCCCAGTCGGAGACCTACCTTCAGGGGCTTTGGATAGATGGACAGTGGGGCTGTCCCTGGGGTGGAACCCCAGCAGGAAGCAGGTTCGGGATGTGGTGAGGCAAAGGACCTGAAGGGTGTCCTCAGAGACAAGTCCAGAGGGCAGCTGGTAATAGGCCCAGGTGCGGGGCTTGTGGGTGGTCTCCCTGGAGGCAGAGAGTCAGCTGTCTGTTGTCAAACTCTAGACCAGTGTTGCTCAGAGCGTGGTCCACTATGGACCACCAGCATCCACATTGTTTGGGACGCTGGTTAACATTAGATTCCTGGGCCCTGTCCCGGGAGAGAGGTTGCAATATGGTGGCCCATGGGCCACTCTACAGATGGGTTTTGTTTGGCCTTCCCTGTGTTAGCATACGTGGTATTTTTTCCTAAAGAGTTAGTTGTAAAAATCAGGATAATTCTTTCTCTCTCTCACACACACACACATACAGACACACACACAAAATCTGTAGTCTTGGCTTCTCTTGACAAGTCAGGAGATCTGGCACCCCTGGCCTGCCCTGTTGCCTAGCAACAACGGGCTGGAGCTGCCCCTTTCGATGGGGCGTGTGCTCTCTAATTCGCCACAGTCCCCACCACTCCCTCTTGGCTCTCCCACCTTTGTCACTGGGTTTGCCCTGTAGTTGTTCCTGTGGTAGTGTGCAGAGGAAAGTGAAATCTTTCTTGTACCCATGTCTCTATCAAAAGTGTCACAACCAAAGAGAGAACGAGAGGGCCCTGTGTTTCGAAAAAAATGGGAGCGAGACTGTTTCTTTGTGGAAGTGAAGAACATGCCTACGTGTTTAATATGCAAAAAAATCATGTCTGTGTTGAAAGAGCACAACCTGAAACGTCATTATGAATCAAAGCACAGTAAGAACTTCGACCAGTATACAGACCAGACACGAGATGTGATGCTCAGTGAGCTGAAAAAGGGCCTCAAGTGTCAGTAGGGTTTGGAAAGCCAACCATAGAAATGACATGGCTGCCACATGCTGTCTCACAGTGATGTGAAGAGAATTACCTGGGCATTAAAACCTCTCACACACGGCGAGTTTATAAAGGAGCAGATGACAGAAAACACATCTGTTTGGGCCATTATTTAAGTCGAACAGGCGTTGATTTGCATTGTACGGTGTGTCAAAGGGAAATCAGAAGATTGACAAGTCCAGTTGCTCGACAGAGTCAAATCTGTTGTGGCCTTTTCTATTTCTGCGCATGAACTACTTCCACCCAATTAGCTTTATTTATTTGTGAAGTTGAGAATTTTCATGTGACCGAAGAAGTCTGTGACATGGTGCCAGGGCATGCCCAACCCTGGGAAAAGGCTTATTTTTGTGTATTTGCAGAAATGAAAAGATTACGTAGACAGGTCCGAACTCCTAAGCACAGCCACAGACAGTTATGGTAATGTAATCACCTATGTCACAGGGGAACTTGTCGGGACTCCACAGTCCAAGGTGGCAACGTTTGGTGAGGACAGTCAGGTGATTGTATCAGTCACCTGGAACTGAACTGTGCAAAGAAAGTCAGTGGAGCACACCGCGGTCGCCCTTGATCTGCTTCTGTACGTTCATCACAGGCAGGTTGATGGTGAACTTGAGCCAGTGTATTCCACAGAAGCCCTATGACCTGGTCGTCACGTGATGTGTGGGAGAAGGCAGAACTGTTGCAGCCAATCTACTTGGTTCATTTCCGACGAGGCAAAAGCCACACCTTGGTTTCCCTGTGAAAGTTGGTCAAAGACTTTGGGTCAAGGTTATGACCCTTCTGAACACTTTTTCTGCCCAAGAACATTCACAAACAGCGACTTGAATGTATGACCATGTCTGCCCAGTCCTGGCAAAGACGGGAAGCCATGAGCAAGGAATATTCTGCCTCCTTTTCCTTGGCTGCAGTTGGTTTCCAGAAATGAAAGACATGACCCGGACAGCATTTACCCAAATTGTGGGGTTAAAGACTGAATTCCCCCGAAGGCTTTCTGCATCCAGACTCTGTGAGAATGGACTAATACTGTCAGGTTGCCTTTGCTGGGCGATGCTGCTCGTGTGAATGCAGGCCACACAGAGTAGTTACGGAACCACAGTGCAATAGGGAGCTGGTCCCGGAGCCGGCCCCGCGGCTCTCCAGTAGTTGTCCCGAGTCTCCACGGGCGGAGGTCCCCACGGTTGTGAAAGGCGGTTTTCCGTTACGAAACGGAATCAAGTTAAACACCGCTCCCAGGGTTCAAGGCTGAATTCTTTAGAGCCCATCCCACCGTGCCCCCCGGGCCTGACGCTTCCTTCTCGGGCAGAAGGGGTGATGTCAGCCTTCTGGCTTCAACTCAAAGGAGCAAAAGAGTTACAAAAGAGAAAATTTTAATAATTAGATCTATTTTTCAATTTGTATTTTTTCAACTCTGACTTTGAAATATAAAACTCCAGTACCAAACATGTTTGTATTATGTTCCATGCATTCACCATAGTTCAGTAAAGATGCAGTTTGATTATATTTCTGGCCGTTGACTTTTCTTATACCTGGCTAGTTCACTCATTTATGTGGCCTGCCTGGCTCCTGTAGGCTTTTGAGTTTCCGATCCCTGCCTACAGCTGTTGAGTCTGGGGGAGGGAGGGAGCAGGGAGGCCGGGGACTTCGAACAACTCCCTAGGACCGTGATTCCCACACCAACGAAAGGTGGAGTAGGAGACACTGGTGTTACTCGACGAGGGAAAGTGGGTGTGGTTTCCCAGACAGTGTGTGTAGCAGGGGTTTCTGAAAACTCAGATGGCTTCACGGACCAGGCAGGTGATGGAAATGTGTGAAGCGGACGGGTGTAAGACGGTAGGGAATGATGGGGACTGTGGCGAACTTGGAGAGTGCTTGCCCCGCCCAAAGGCACTCAAATTAAAGACAAAACACACTGAGGACCAAACAAAAATCTGCTGGTGGGTCTGATGAGGCCGCCGGGCTGCCATTTGCGACCTCTGGAAGAAGGAGAAGACGTGAGGATGAGTACAGAGCCTCGAGACACACCCACGGGTGCGGGTCGGGCAGGGAGGGAGCCAGAAGACAGGAGCCCAGGCGAGTGGGTGCCGGAAGCTTGAGTGTTTCTGAAAAGAGAGGGATGGACTGTGTCCAAAGCGGCCAACAGGGGAAGACGGTGGAGGGTACCCTGCAGGGAAGCACAGGTTTGGGTCCAGGACAAACTGGAGGAAAATAAATGTTTTCAGCCGCTGGTTTGGTCGTCTCCAGCCAGGGAGGCCCTCTGGACCTCAACACCCAGTTAGATGAACCTACAGGACTGTCGGGCTCCCATCTCGGGGCCATATTCACAGGGCGAAGCAGGAAAAAGCCCAGGGGCAAGATGCCCAAAGAGCGGGGAGAGGTCTAGACACAGAACCCCCTCCCCATTTCACAGTCCAGGTAGAGACGTCAGGCGGAAGTGCTTGGCGTGCCCACTGGAGCCAGCCAATGCCAACAGAGCAGATCTTTTGGGGACGTTTTTCTCTGAGTGCCAGGTATCGATAAAACTGTGTAAGTGTAGAAATTAGCAAAAACCTTAAAACCGGAAGGTCAAAATTCGAGCCCCAGCACTGACTAGCTCTGTGGCTTTGGGCAGGTCCTTGTGCCTCTGTGAGCCTCAGTTTCCCCATCTGTCAAGAAGTGACTTCCCTGTAGGATTGGCCACCTGGCAGGCTCGGCACAGCCGCCCACCACAGAGACCTGCTATGGCCACTGTGGTCATCGCTGGCCCCAAACACTCTTAGACGGCAGGTGTGCTGGGCAAAGCTCGTCAGAATCACCCGAGTGTCCCTGGAGGTTGTAACTGGGTGAGTGTGAGTGACTGACTGGAAGGAAACCTTTCTTTTTCATTTCTTTTTTATTTTAAGAGAGAGAGAGAGAGACAGATATTGATTGGTTATTCCACTTAGCTATGCATTAATTAATTGATTCTTGCATGTGTTTGGGGATCAAACCCATAACCTTGGCGTATCAGGACAGTGCTCTTACGGACGGCTCCCCGGCCAGGGCCCAGAAACCTTTCATTTTCGACTAGTTTGCTCTTTGTCCATGTATCCAGAGCTGGAATCAAGGCTGAGAATGGCCCTGGCTGGGTGGCTGGGAGCGTCGTCCCATGCACCAGGAGGCTGTGTGTTCTGTTCCCAGTCAGGGCACATGCGTAGGTTGCGCCTTTGACACCCGCCCCTCCCCTGTCAGACTGTGTACAGGAGGCAACCAATCGATGTTTCCCACATCTGGATGGTTCCCCTCTGCCCCCCCACCCCACTCAAATTCTTAAAAAATGCCCAAGGAATGCACGAGACCTTGGTCCCAAAGGAGCAGATCTAGCAAAAGTAGCAGAACATAAATTGAAAAAAAAAATTTAAGGCAAAAATGCTGAAACATCAACGCGCTAATAGCTGTGAATCTGTCTTGGGTGAGGAAAATGCCCACATTCTGCCTCTATAAAGAAAAATTATCAGAAAAGAGAGACCTTCTAAAAAGGTGTATTTGTCTCAGGGTACACAGAACTCACTTATATAGGTCTTCCCACCATCTTGGTTTTTTTTAAAATTAATATTAAAAATATATTGAGTTACACATATGTCCAGTTTCATAAAGATGAGAAGGCACCAAAGTGCGTAGAACAAAAAGTGAAGGACCTTTCCTCCTACCCCTGCCCCAAACACATACCCAACAAGCCACTGTTCCCAGAGGCAGGTCCGTCAGTTTGGCGTTAGAATTTACACGCATGTGGTTGTAGACACGTTTATAGTTTCTTCCATGTTTTACATAAGTGGGTCAGTGTCTTTGTTGACCTTTATTTTGCTTTTGTTTTCCCAGTCGAGTAACGGCCAACCATTCGTGTCATTACACGTGACTCTCCTGTTTAAACAGTTGCCATTGGCCGTGCATTAGAGGGACACGTTCCATTTCCACAAACCATCCTGTCGGTGTGAGCTCTGTCGCTGTGTAACAGGCCCCACCGCTCAGTGGCTGAAAACAACAGGTGTGGAGAGTCTCACAGTTGCTCTGGGTCAGGGAGTCAGGCACAGCTTCGCTGGGGCCTCTGGCTCAAGGTCTCTCTCAAGGTCCTCGTCAAAGCTCAGCTGGGGGAGGGCCCGCTTCCAAGCTCACTGCAGTGCGTTGGCTGGATTCACTTCTTCCCAGGAGACTGGCCTCGGGCCCCCCTCCCTCCCTCCCTCGCCCGGTGGCCTCTTCATGGGGCAGCTCACTTCCCCAGGTGGGCTGGCTTCTCTAGAAGCGAGAGAGGGCTCCCCAGAGGGAAGCTGCAGGCTTTTCGGGACCTAGTCTGGGAAATGCTAGGTCATCACTTTTGTGGTATTTTGTTCATTACAAGTCACTAGGTCCAGCCCTCGCTGAAGCGGAGAGGATTAAGGGTGTAATACCAGGAGGTGGGGACCATCGGGTCATCTTGGAGGCTGCTTGCCACACTGGGCATTTGGCTTGCTGTGCAGTTTTTCGCTATTATACAAAACTGGAGGCCTGGTGCATGAATTCGTGCACAGGTGGGGTCCGGCCAGCCCGTCCAGATCCGGGCCAGGCAGGCCAGGGGACATGGGCGGTTGGTGGCTTGCCCTGCGCCCCCGCCCCCACCCCCATCGGGGTGGTGAAAGCCAATTGGGGGTGGAGGCTGGCCGGGGAGAGGGGCCCCGGGCGGTTGGCAGGGCGGCCCCACCCCTGGTCGAACTCCCAGTCGAGGGGACAATTTGCATATTGCCCTTTTATTTTATAGGATACTGTGGAGGATAAGCATATATCTATATTTTTTCTCACATGTGCAGGAATTCCTGTGTGATACATTCCTAGCAGCAAATATTTAAGATTAAGGAGTATGCCAGTTTTACTTTTGTTTATTTGACTATTTAAAAATTGAAGTTATTTTTTGCATATGTAAAACCTTCATATGGTTCACACGTTGTGACCAAAAGCAACCCAACCCAGTCCCAGCTCCTTCTGGAAACCACCAGTTTCTCGTGTGTGTTTTCTGAGATATGTATAAGCAGGTAAAAGCAAATAGGGAAGTATATTCATTTTGTGGCTCTTCTCTCCAGCTCACTCTTTCCAGCTCAGAGAAGGAAGACTTGCTTCTTCCCCTCTGTAGAATGGGGATAAGATTGTCAACCTCATGTCCGCGTGTGTGAGGATTCAGGGAGTTCTTATGAAGTGTTTAATTTTTCAAAATATGTTTTTATTGATTTTAGAGAGAGAGGAAGGGAGAGGGAGAGAGAGAGAGAAACAGCAGTGAGAGAAACAACATCAATCAACTACCTCCTGTACGCCCCCTACTCAGGATCCAGCCCGCAACCTGAGCACGTGTCGTGTGCCCTGACCGGGACTCTAACCTGTGACCTCTTGGTGCAGGGGACAGTGCTCAATCCACTGAGCAACACTGGCCAGGCTAACTTTTTTTAAAAAAGATTTATTGATTGATTTTTAGAGAGGGAGAAAGAGAGAAACATGGATTTGTTGTGCACTCATTCATGCATTGTATGTGCCCTGATGGGAGGTTGAACCTGCACCCTCTTGGCATATTGAGATGACACTCTAACCACCTGAGCTACCCCACCAGAGCCTACTTAATTTTTTTAGTCCTCATCTGAAGATATGTTTTTATGGATTTTTTTTTAGAGCGAGGAAGTGGGGAAGAGAGAGAAAAAAACATTGATTGGTTGCTTCACGTATGTGTCCCAACAGGGATCAAACCCACAACCTAGATATGTGCCCTGACCAGGAGTTGCAACCTTTTGGTTTATGGGACGATGCTCCAATCAATTGAGCCACCTGCCCAGGGCTAATTTTTTTTTTTGGGGGGGGGTAGATATAGTGGAAGGGAGGGGCGGGGGGAGAGAAAGGCTCATGGATTGGTTGCCTCCCCACCTGCCCTGACTGGGAATCAAACCGTGACCTCTTGGTTCATGGGTAGATTGTTCAACCACTGAGCCACACCAGTGGGGCTGGGGTGCCGAGATTTTAAACTGACACCTGCCAAACTGCCCCCCTCCAAAATACATCTGGTCTGCCCACCCACGCCTCCCAGCGCACAGAAGGAAGCGTCCCGGCGGGACCCCACCCACCTTACCTCTGAAGGTAAGGAGAAAGGCTTGGGGTTGGGGAGGTCGGCTTTACAGCCTGAGAGCCTTTGGGACAGTGTACGCTGGAGGGCAGGTGGCCGAGAGGCAGATGTGAGAGATGCCACAGCGACAAGGATGGGAGGGTCCTAGCCTGGAGGTGATGGCCGTGAGTGGGCTTCTGGCAGGAGGGAGAGAAAAGTGAGGTGATTGCAAGTGGGGGCCAAGGGCTTCTGCTGAGAATATGAAGTCTTGAGACTTTCCCCTTGGCCTTTGCTCGAACCGTGACCTCAGATTCTTGCCTCTCAATCCTTGGTTTCCCTCTGAAGGGTGGGGGTAAGATCGTCAACCTCCTATCCTCGTGTGTGAGGATTCAGTGCGTTCTGATTGTTTACGAAATAATGATTATTGTTTTTCCACGAATGTTTTAAAATTAAGTGGTACAGCCCTGGCCACTATGCTCGGCTGGAGCATCGTCACGTACACCGAAAGGTGGCGGCTTCCGTTCCCGGTCATGGCCACATACACATGCGCCCTGACTGGGAATCGAACTGTGACCTCTTGGTTCCTGGGCAGATGTTCAACGATTCAGGGCACATGTGGGAGGCAACATACTGATGTTTCTCTCACACATTGATGTTTCTCTCCCCCTCTTCCTTCTTCTCTCTCTCAAAGAAATTTTAAAAAGCATGTCCTTGGGTGAGGACTTAGAAAGGTCAGTGACGCAGGCTGGCTTCAACACCAACCACCAGCCTGGCCCGTCCTAGCGTGTGTGGCTGAGGACACCAGGCCATTGTTCTGGGAGCCTCGAGTAGCGTGGAGGAGGGCGAACCCGTCTCCAGGAGGTACTCGGGAACCTTACAGAGTAACAGGAAGCAGCAGCGGGGGCCCAGTTGACACGGGAGGTCATATTTGCAGTTCATTTGTTTGGGAAATATTGACTGGGGGCCTGATGGGGTTTGGGGCTGTGACAGTGTGGAGGTCAGTGTGGTTCCTGCCTCCTGGGAGGAGGAATGGCCGGACAGCTCACCTTGCAGACTCAGTTCTCAGACCTGCAGGCAACACTCAAATGAGACCTTGAAGGACCCTTGTGAGAATCAGTGAGAACTCGCAGTTTCATGCTCAGTAAGTAGTACAGATTATTCTCTGATCATTACAGCTAGAGGAAGGGCACACCAGATAGAGGGAACAGTGTAGGCAAGGCCGATGGCTACAGGCCAGGGGCACGTTGTAGATAAATAGTTAAGCGGCCTGTGTGTGTGTGGTCACATCAGACTGTTATGTTAACAAATCTGTAAATCTCAGCGGCTTAAAGGATTGTCTCCCTTCTCCCCACCCCCACTATGACAGCCTGTCAGGCTGGGTCTCATGCTCTCACCCGGTCACCAGCTTCCCTATTTGGGCGTCCTTAACTCCCTGCCAAGGCCCCGCGCACACCGGCTCTTACCTGCCTGGGACCGGAAGTGACGCTCGTGCCGTGACGCTCACGCTCCCACAGTGAGGATTCCATTGTCCCAGCCGAGCACAGGGACAGCGGGGACACGGTCTCCTGGTGCACGAACACTCCCCAGCCCCTCTGGAGGCGTAGTAGATGCTTAGACCTCAGAGCCCTGTGCTGGGCTCCGGGATGGAGCCGTGAACAAGCCAGACGTGGTCCTGGCTCTTCCCAAGCTCCCAGCCACGCTTAGTGACTCCCACTTAGTGACGAGGAAGTTTAAGGAAGAATGTGTAGCTTTTGGAGAGCGTGCATCAGCCGGACCTCTCAGACCAGCGGTCGCCAACCTGTGGACCGCGGACCTCTGGTGGTCCGCGAGGTCCGAAAGGTTGGCGACGGCTGTTTTAGACATGATTTTGTAAATGAAGAAAACAAAACGGGAAACCCAAGACATGGGCAGCCTTTTCCCCACTTTTGTCCACGTTGTCTTCATGTTCTCGTCTATGTCACATACACACCCAGCCTACACGTACTCCGTTTGCCCTTCTAGTGAACTCAGACGCTAGTCGATTTGATTCAACCACAGTTGGCCAAAGGGGATTACTTGAGAAGGACATACCTGTGTCAGGGTAGGCTGGGTTATGTCCCGACAACAGCTCCCAAATTGCAACTTGCAGTGGCTCGATATTGAAAGGTGGGTTTTCTCACCCTTGCTAGGTAGAGATCTCACTCGGGCTGAAAGATCTCAAATAACACCAAGGATTAAAGGCTCCAGACCGGACTCCCAGGTCACTTTTGCTGAGATCTCATTGGCCAGAATCAATCCCGTGTCCCCACACAACCACATGGCCCCAGGAAGTAGAATCCTTTCCATGTGACTAAGAACATTTCAACAGACACCTCTAGGTAGCACCAAGACCTTTTCTTGTAAGTATTGGTTTCCCAGTTACCATACAGCATATTGTGTATACTGTACCCACAAATCACAATGAGTCGTCATTTCCACAGGTTTTGGTTTGGTTTGTTTTGGGTTTTTTAAGTGACCCGAGAACCTAAAGACACTCAGGAGAAGCAAACGGAAGGCTGGGTCTTCCTGGGTTTTTATGAGCTTTTCTGTTCAATCATTTACAGTTGCTTTGCTTGCAGCGACTGTGGCAGCATTTTTTTTTAAAGCAGCTCACCTTTATCCTTTCCAGTGCAGGCAGCCTGGTTTGCATATAAACAATTCTCGCATTAATATTATACCAGAGGCCTGATGTACGAAATGCGTGTAAGAGTAGGCCTTCCTTCCCCCGGCTGCCGGCACCGGCTTCCCTCCAGCACCTGGGACCCGGGCTTCCCTCACAGCCCCAGCTTCATCTGGAAGGTCGTCCGGAAGGATGTCCGGTCTAATTAGCATATTATGCTTTTATTATTATAGTTTGCCGGGACTAAGTTATTAACTTAGGAACAACTGCCATAACTATAAACAGGATTTGGTAACAGCTACTTTTTTTTTTTTAATATATTTTATTGATTTTTTACAGAGAGGAAGGGAGAGGGATAGAGAGTTAGAAACATCGATGAGAGAGAAGCATTGACCAGCTGCCTCCTGCACACCCCCCACTGGGGATGTGCCTGCAACCAAGGTACATGCCCTTGACTGGAATCGAACCCGGGACCCTTCAGTCCGCAGACCGGCGCCCTATCCACTGAGCCAAACCAGTCAGGGCGGTAACAGTTACTTCTGAGGCAGTGTGCAGCCTATCTTAGAATAGCCTGCTAACGGCACCAGGTTTACAGATGACATGAACAGTGTCTTTCAAACTGTCGCCCTGGGTGAGCAAGCTGGCCCCAGAGAGCTGTGCTATAGTGTTTCCTGTGGAATTTCAGCCTCCGTTTTCACTCCTCATTCTGACATGCTCTCCTTTGGTCGTGCTGGAGCGTCTCCTGGCCCCCCTTTCTCCTGTTTAGGCAGCCCTGGCAGTGCCGTGTGCTGATGGGATCTGAAGGACGGGAAGACAGGGACGAGGTGGAGAGCAGGAAGGATGGTCAGGCTGGAGATGCAGCAGGGGCGCATGAGGCTGGGCCTTAGGCCGTGGTGAGGAGTTTGTGTTTAACTCTAAGGGCCTTGGGGAGCCACTGGAGTGTTGGATTAGTGGCATAAGAGACAAGGTTAGAGGTTGTCATTCTGGCAAGAGATCTTCATGGCTTGAACCAAAGAGAATGGTGAGAAACAAGGATTTCAGGAGATTTCTGTCCCTGTGGTCCTTGCTCCTTCCTGCCGGACACGGTGGTTATCGGGGCTCTGGAGGTACATGTTGACATGTAATTTGAAGTCTGGGTTCAGAGATCCCTGTCTCCCCATTTGGCCGCAGTCTAGGACACAGTGGGGGCTCAGGGCTGGGCTCCATTAGCCCTGGGAAATCCTTGGGCAGGTGGCTGCGTGGATGGGGCAAGCAAGGATGGAAATAGGACCCAGAGCAGGGCTGCTTGAAATTTACTGGTCACTCCTCTGTCTCAGGGCCCGACCCCTAAAGGGATGTGGTGTCCCAGTCTGCATCCACACACATGATCTTTGTAATCTCATTCATTCTCCCCTCAAAAGCTGAGGACTCCCTGCTTCATCTCCAGACTCCTCTGTCTGCATTACTTAGTCAACGTCTCAAATGCAAGTAGGGATTTCTGCCTCCCGCCTCTGCCGCCCCAACCTGTCCCTCCTGTGGTCAGCTCCCTTTCCCCAAATGACACCTCTGAACAGGCACAAACCTTCGCCCCTCTCTTTCTCTCACTCTCTACACAAGTCCTGTGGGCTCCAGCTTGAAAATAAATTGTGAAAATGACCACCTCCACTGCGGCAAGCCCGCCTGCCACCCATCCCATGTGTCCTCTCGCCTGGATTCTTTAAAAAAAATTTTTTTTTATTCAATCCTCACTGGAGGACACTTTTTCCATTGATTTTTAGAGAGAGAGAGTGGAAGGGAGGGTGGGAGGGGGTGAGAGAGAAACATAGATGTGACAGAGACACAGTGATTGGTTGCTTCCCGCAAGCTTCCAACCGGGGCAGAGATCAAACCTGCAACCCAGATACGTGGCCTTGCCTGGGAAGCCTGGGAATCGAGCCTGCAACCCTTTGGTGCCAACGCTCTAATCACTGAGCAACACTGGCCAGGGCTCGCCGGGATTCTTGCCTGTCCCCTTCCTGCCCTCCTGCTTCCACTCATGCCCTACAATCTTATTTTCAACACAGCAGCCAGAGGGGTCCCTGAAAAAGGCTTTAAATATTTCAAATTATTTTTCAATAGGTGACACACATGTTAAAAATTTCAAATCGTCTGAAATAGTACACGGAGTCTCCTTCACTCTGCTGTGCCCCCGCCCCCCACTCCCAATTTGCTGCCATGTCTCCTCAGAGGTGACTATGGATCCCAGCTTCTGTATTGATACTGTGTGCATGCCTCTGTGCATTCGATGAACGATTTCTTTAAGATGTGAGACTGTCCTTCCCTTGCCCGAAACCTTTTGGTAGTTCCCCAGCAAAATGAGACAAGAATCCAAATTCCATCCCAAGCTACAGGGACCCTGCTGTGGCACCTGGACCCTCCCAACTTCCACTGCTGTCCTCCACCCACTGCGCTCCACCCCGCTGGCCTCCCTTGTTTGGGATTTGTACCCTGTTGTTCCCTCTTCGTAACACTCTTCCAGCCCATGTAGAATCGCAGGCTGCTCAAAGGTCACTTTCCTGGCTTCTCTGTGCACTCGCTCTATTTCACACATCAAGAGCTGCGATGATGCGTTCCCCATTGGGCCATGGGCTCTGACAGACCTGGTCTGTGGTCATACTTAGGTTTCCTTTAGATCCCGGGTCGGGCCTTAAGGGAGGCAACTGATCAATGTTTCTCTCACATCCATGTCTCCCTCCCTCCCTTCCTCTCTCGCTAAAAACCAATAAACATATCCTCGGGTGAGGGTTAAAAAAAAAAGAAGAAACAGGGAAATTGAAGCAAGAAATCTTACACAACTGCTAAGTGAACATGCAGTCATTTACTTGAATGAAAGACTCAATGAATGGTCCTGAGAGGCGGGTGCGAGAAGCGGCGCTACAGAGGCGAGAGGGCGGTGGGCGGGGCCTAGGGAGCGGGGCCAATGGGCGCACAGCTGTGGCCCACCGTGTCTCCCCCGGCCCAGGTTCGGGCTTGGCCGCGCGGGGGCCGCTGGGAGTTGTGGTCTCCTGCCGACCTAGCCACGTCACGGCCTTCAAACCTGAAGTCCTCCCCTTGTGCATGGTACGACCCGTATCCCCAAATCTCTAGGCAGGTTTCCCCGCCCGAAGGCCCTTTTTCCTCCCTCTTTTCCTGGAATCTCTTGCAGTCCCCCGGCTTCGCGGGTCGGGGACTCGGGCTTAAATCTCCCGGATCCCGCCCTCACCCCGGAGCCAACTTGGTATCGTCCTCTACGTTTATCGACTCCCCCTCCACCCGTTGGTATGGCCTCCGCCAGGGTCCCCTGAAGTTGTTTCCCACACGTCCTCTCGGGTCCTCCCGCCCTCGCTTGAGGCCCACTGTGCCTTCCAATCGCCTCGCTCCCCGCCCCGCACACCCTCCGCTCCCTGAGCCCCCGCCACAGTTTGGTACACGCTGGCCACGCCCCTCTCGGCGCTCTTGGTATGCGCCGCGCTCCCCCCGCTCCCCGCAGTGGTTCGGCCGCGACGACCCCTCTTCGGCGGCGCGGCCCCCGCGCTTGGTACGGCCCATCCCGTTTCCCCGAGAGCCGCCTACTCGCGCCCCTCAGTCGGTGGAGCCCGCAGCCCCCTGCGCGGCCTGTGGCATCCGCACAGTCTGCTCGGCCCGCGCCCGTCATGGTCCGTCCGCGCCGCGCTCCGCACCGCTCCGGCGCTGGGGGCCCCCTCGGGGGTCGCGGCCGCCCCCCGCGGCCCCTCACGGTGCGCGCCGCCCGCTCACGCTCCTGGCCCGCCAGCCCCCGGGGCCCGCAGCCGCCGCGGATCCGGGCCCGCTCGGCCCCTCCCATGGTGAGCCCCCCCGCCCTTTTTCCAGAGCCTTCCACGGCCCCGCCCCCCGGGCTCCCGTCTTTGTCCGCGGCCCCCTCTTCTCTGGGGTCTCCCAGGTGGCCCCGAAGGGTGGTCCCGCCGGGGGTCGGGTTCCCCCGTGGAACCCCTCGGTGGTACGCGCCGGGCTCTCCCCTTTGTTACGGGTTCGGGCAGGGGCGGCGGGGGTGGGGTACGGGGGCGGGGCGGGCTCAAATTACTGCTGACTCCGCGGCCGGGTCGGAACGCGGGTGGGGGGCTGGCGGCCGACCGTGGACGGTCGGTGCGCGCGCTTGTTTTTCCATTTGGAAAGTTGGCCTCTCTCCGGACAGGAAATGGGGAGACGAAGGAGGGGTCTGGGGGCCGGCGGCGAGGGGGGCCGTCTTGCCCTCGCGCGCCCAGGTGTTGCACTCGGGGGCGCTGTGCGCGGCGCCCGTGGCGTGTGCGCCCGGGGTTTGCTCGCGCGCCCAGGTGCGGGATGCCCAGACCTTCGACATAAACATCGAGCTGTGCCGGCGCACGAAGCCACCCGGCCTTAAAACATGCACGTACTTTTCAAAACCTGAACAAAGCTGCTCTGTCTGTCGGTAAAGCCGCACGTCCCGCTGCTCGCACGCTCGCGCCGAGGTGCGTTTCCCCCGAGGCCCCGCGCTGTGCATGGCCCGGAGCTGTGGCAGCTGCACACGAGCTGCCTCCAGCCTCTAGACACCCAGACTCGGAGCACCCCCCCCCCAACATTCCCCGTCCTGCGCTGCCTCCCCTCTCACCAGCCGGCCCGTCGACGTTTCACAGGCACTTCTGGACCCTTAACACCCCTCCTCGAAGGCTCCCCCCTTCCGAGTCCTGGCGAGGCGCCCCACGCAGGAAAGAGCAGAGCAGAGGTCGGGGCGAAGCTAAGTTTCGCAGACGCTTGCCCAGATGGGACGTTTCCTTTAGGGTCGCCCTGCGCCTCGCCGGGACCTGCCCCCCTGCTGTTGCAGGTGCTCCCGGCTGAGGCAGCGCCCGGGTGCTCACTCTCCAGACCCAAACCTCTTTCGGGTCCTGGGGGGTCACCCTGCCCTCACAGAGACGCTGGGTCTGTCGGGCCGGGTGCTGTCACTGCACCTCCCGAGGCCTGTGCCCGGCAGCGGTGCCGCCACCCAGGGGCGTGGAGACCCATCCGCCACCGCAGACCCTGGGCAGCGAACACCCCGCTCTGCACCAGGCTTCTCCCCCAGACCGAGGGCATGCTCGCTCAGGTGTTTTTGCTTCGAGCTCCCTTCCCCAGTAAGACGCTCCCTGCCCGGAGACACCTGTGCACTTTGTAGGAAAGTTGGAAACGCCCATTAGCCAAGAGGTGGAGGCAGCAGGCGCCGTGTTTTATTCACTTGCTTGTCTTGCTGCCTGGGGCCCTGGGAGGGAGCTTCGTCACGGTTCCTCTGCCGGGAGTTGGGGAGCTGGCGTGTTTGCTTTGAGATGTTTGGTTTGAAGGTGGCTGGGAGAGGACCCTGTGAGTGAGCGCGTGGCTTTGCCGGGTTTTGTTGCTGGAACGTTCTGGTTTCTGCACACGATCTCCAGCCGCTGTGTTCGAGACCCTCCAGGTGTCGTCACCGCCTCCTCCACAGTCTGCCCTGCGCCCTGCGCGGTTCTGTACTGTGTGTGCTTCTGGCCCCGCGTCTCCGCCCGCCTGGGGTCAGCCTGACATGGCTGCACCCTGGGGTGCGGGAGGGACAGCAGCAGCCGCCGCCTGGAGAGGCTGGCGGGAACCAGAGGGAGAGTCTGGACTTAGTCATGAGGAGCCTTGGAAGGAAGGGCTTTGAGCGTGGGCAGGATGGGGCGACCCAGTGTGACAGACAGACAGACACAGCCCAGGAGGGCTTGCGCGTTGCGGGGGCTGCAAGGAGACCCTGGGCCCCAGAGAGCTGGGTCTCAGCAGAGGGACCCAGGGATCAGGCTGGGAGGGTGAGTGGGTGGCGCCTCCTGGGGGGGGGGTGGGGGGGCTCCAGGCTGAGCCCAGCGAGGAAAGGCTGAGGGGGCAGGCTGGCGGCTTCGAGGGACCTTGCGTGGGTGGATGTTAGTGGCTGGGGCAGCGGGTCAGCCAGGCAGGGTCTCAGCCCTGGGTCTGAGGGGTTTGGACGTGGTCTGGGTGTTTCTGAGCGGGAAGTTTGGGTCTGAACATTGGGTGGCCCTTGGGGTGGGTGGGGAACAGCCTGCCCTTGTGGCTGCCCAGCCTCAGGGGTCCCCCCTCTTCCGCAGCAAGGTGCCCGGGTGTTCGGGGCCCTGGGCCCCATCGGGCCCTCCTCGCCGGGGCTGGCCCTCGGGGGCCTGGCGGTGAGCGAGCACCGGCTCAGCAACAAGCTGCTGGCCTGGAGCGGCGTCCTCGAGTGGCAGGAGGTGAGCGTCCCAGTCGGGGCCCCGGTGCGTCCCATGGGTGGTGGGGGTGCCCCACAGGTTCCTGGGCGTCTGAGCTGAGACTCTCGCTCCTGCCACAGAAGCGCAGGCCCTTCTCTGACTCCAATGCGAAGCTGAAGCGGACCCTCCCCTGCCAGGCCTACGTGAACCAGGGCGAGAACCTGTGAGTCCCCGCGGGCGGGAGGGCGGGCGAGTGGGCTGGCGGCTGGGGGGCCAGGACCCCCCTGACCCTCTCCTCCCGCAGGGAGACCGACCAGTGGCCACAGAAGCTGATCATGCAGCTGATCCCGCAGCAGCTGCTGGTGAGACGCGCCCCAGCCCCCGAGCCTGCTCCCCAGGGCACCCCACCCAGTGGTGACCCAGCTGTCCCTTGTCGCCCCCAGACCACCCTGGGCCCCCTGTTCCGCAACTCGCAGCTGGCGCAGTTCCACTTCACCAACCGGGACTGCGACTCCCTCAAGGGGCTCTGCCGCGTCATGGGCAACGGCTTCGTGAGTGGGCGGCGCGGGGGCGGCTGAGGGGGGCAGGGGCTCCCCCGGGCACTTTGGTGACGGCTCTGCTGGGACAGCCCGAGGCTGGGCCCCGGGTGAGCTCTCCTAGGGGCTGGGGAGTCGCTCTCGCTTGAGGTCTCGGCCCGTCTGTGGAGCCGAGTGAAGGCGCCCACCCGCCTCGGGCTCCCCGGGTGTGAGCCAGGGGCCTGGGAAAGGGGTGACGGGAGTGAGCCGGGAGGGACTGGTCTGTGCTGGGGCTCGGCTTTCTCACCCGGCAAGTGGGTGACAGGACTTTCCCGGGGCCCCTGGGAGGCGGGGTCTGTCACGTGGGTGATTGGCGGGCAGAGTGAGTGCTCGGTAACGGCCAGCTGCTGAGACGTGTTGGGATGTGGACGCCGGATGTCAGGAGTTGAACTTGACCCGGACCTGGTGTGAGCAGCACCCTCCCCAGGGGGTGTGGCCTGATGTGGGAGCAAGTCCTCTGCCCAGGAAGCCCGGAGGGCTCGGCTCTGGGGTCCCCTGCGTCCCCCTGATCCTCTGTGGAATGGGCCACCCCCTGGAGGGGGGCCGGGTGCCGTGTGTGCCCCGACCCCGATGCCCAGGTGGGCCCCCTTCCCTCAGGGCCTGGTCAGGCCAGGGGTGACGTGTGGGTCTCCTGTCTGATGCCTTCGAAGGGCCTGCTTGGTGCCTGGCCCCGGCTGCAGGCACGGTGGGCGTCACCCTGAGGCCTGTCCATCACTCTTGTCCTAGTAGGTGTCGGGGAGGCCAGAGGCAGGTCCCGTGAGGGAGGGGCCGTGGGCTTGAGCCAGGGGACCAGACGTCAGGCAGGTGGCGCGGGGGGTTGTGGGAGGTGTTCCCCCCTTTGTCCGGCACCCCAGTGGGGACATGTCAGCTTCACGTTCCCCCACGTCCACTGAGAGGGCACTGGCATCTCGGGCAAGGAGCACTGTGGGCATTTCCTGGGTGCACTGCTGGCACAGGTTTCACGGGGAGTCGGGTCCAGACACGCGGTAACTTACCTTAGATCTCAGCTGGAAGGCAGCAGGTGGCTGGCCCTCCTGGCAGCTGCCCTGGCACAGGCAGCGACCTCAGCAGCTCCGTGGGGCGGGCTTGAGACGTGGTGTGGGGGACAGACCCCTAACCCACACCCACACGTGGGTCCCAGGCTGACCTGACTCAGGGTGGGGGTGAGGTGCATGCCTCTCACACTGAGACCTGGGGGTCAGCTCATGGACCTCTGTCCATGGCGGGCAGGCGTGGGGTCAGGGAAGGGCATTCGCCCCGTCAGCAGTGCCCTGGGGTCCCTGACTGCCCACCTCCCCCCAGGCGGGCTGCATGCTCTTCCCCCACATCTCCCCCTGTGAGGTGCGCGTGCTCATGCTCCTGTACTCGTCCAAGAAGAAGATCTTCATGGGCCTCATTCCCTACGACCAGAGCGGCTTCGTCAACGCCATCCGGCAGGTCATCACCACCCGCAAGCAGGTGCGCCCGGGTGTCTCATGCCAGTGAGATTGAAGGGCGGGAGGGACGACAGTGGCTCCCAGGAGGTGTAGAGAGGGAGGGAGGTGGGGGCAGGCCAGGGCACACTGGTCATGGAGGGTAGGGTGAGGCTGGGAGGCCCTGCAGGGTGACCAGGCGTCTTACCAATGTCCCCTTCTCCCGTGTCCCCGGGTGTGGGACATTTTGTAGCTGCCGGTTCTTACAGGCAAACCCTGTGGCTTTGTGCCCCCGGCTGAGGGTTGGCACTTGTCCTGGGCACGTGGGAGCCATGGGAGGTCTGAGAGCAGGCGAGGAACAGGCCCGGCTCTCGGAGTGCCTGGGGCTGTGGACAGACTGGAGGCTGAGAAACCCTGGCTGGTCTGTGGGGGGAGGCGGTGGGCAGGCTGGGCCCAGGTGACGGGGGCAGGGAGGGGAGGTTGGGGGGCTGAGGCACCAGCCCACACCCCGCCCCGCCTCCTGTAGGCAGTGGGACCCGGTGGTGTTGCGGGCCCAGTGCAGATTGTCAACAACAAGTTCCTGGCGTGGAGCGGAGTCATGGAGTGGCAGGAGGTGAGCCCTGGGGCGGGCGGCCGGCCACTTGGGGACCCGCGCACCCCCCTGGCTCAGGACCCCTCCCACTCCTGATGCCCCCCCTTCCTGTCCCCCAAAGCCCAGGCCTGAGCCCAACAGTCGGTCCAAGAGGTGGCTGCCGTCGCACGTCTACGTGAACCAGGGCGAGATCCTGTGAGTGTGGGGCTGGGGGTGGAGGAGGCGTCCGGGCGAGGCCGGCCTCCTGACCCTGGTGCCCTGGTGCCCTGGTGCCCGCAGGAGGACGGAGCAGTGGCCGAGGAAGCTGTACATGCAGCTCATCCCGCAGCAGCTGCTCGTGAGTGCCGGGCGGCTCGGGGCCGGACCTGGGGCCGGGGTGGCGTGGGAGCTGAGCTGGAGGAGGGCCTGCTGGGTGGAGGGAGGCTCCTGACAGGCTCGGGTGCCGGAGAGGCCGGCCTGGCTTTGGGGGGGGGGTCACAGGCCTGTGGGGATGAAGCGGGCACCATGTGGGGCGGGGCGGGCGGGGCAGCTGTGGATGGTCCCACCCCCTCCACAGACCACCCTGGTGCCGCTGTTCCGGAACTCCCGCCTAGTGCAGTTCCACTTCACCAAGGACCTGGAGACGCTGAAGAGCCTGTGCCGGATCATGGACAACGGCTTTGTGAGTGGGCGGCTGGGCGGGAGCGAGTGCAGGATAGACAGTCAGGTGCACAGGGCGTTTCGGTGACGACAGATGAACCGAGGGGCTGTCTGCAGAGCCGCTGGGGAGGCAGCAGCCCACAGCGATGTCACGTTTGCTGTGAGCCACGCACAGGCTCCTGGTCCACGCGCCTCCCGAGGCTGTGCTGTCCTGACCCATTTTACGGACGAGGAACCTGGTTCCCCAGGTGCCGGGCAGGGGCCCCGCAGGCCCGCGCTGGCCTGTCCCCTCTGCTGCGTCTGCGTTTACTTAGCTCTGGGGTGACCTCACGGAGCACCTGTGCTCCCAGGGTCTCGCTGCCCCTTCCTCCTGCTCTCCCAGGGGCGGGCACGCTCCCTCCAGGTTCCCAGGGTAAAATCTCAGGCTCCAGAAGGCCCCTGGCCAGGCGGGGCGGCGTCTGCTTCCAGTCAGGCGGCACTTCTGGTGGGACTGGGCCTCAGTCTCCCCACGGCCCGCCTGCACCCTCGCTGTCGCTGTCCACTGTTCCCACGTCTGTCACATGGGGAACCTGTTTCCGAGTCGCTGGCGTTGCCACAGGCGTGCGGCTGGGTATTGGGGGCTGCTGTGCGTTTCTTTTGTGATGAGAGTGGAGAGCACAGAGCTCAGGGCCCGTGTGCCCAGGTTGGCCTTCCGCCCGCTCACTGGTGCGTCTGTCATCACTGTTGGCTCAGGGGCAGCGGGAGGGGCGTGCACTGGGCTCGGCTCACCACGGGCCTCCCCCTGTCCTCCTGTCCCAGAGGCGGTGACAGCCAGGCCTCCCCTCCAGGCTCTGGGGACCTGCAAGTCTTCGAGCTCAGCCTGGGCTGGCTGACCTGTGACGACCCCTGGCCTTGAGCAGGGAAGAGCCAGGGAACTGGGTGGGGAGCACGTGGCCCCCTGTGCCTTCTGCACCAGGATCCTTATTACATGAAGCCTCGTCCCTGACTGGTCTGGGCCGGCAGCCTCCCTCCCTCCCAGCCTCCGAGCTCGGCTGCTTCCGGGCGTTGCATGGGTGAGGGAGCCTTAGTGCCGGGCGTCCTTCCCAGTGAGGTCCCTGCGTGGCTGACCCTGAACGCTGCACCCCGTTTTGGGTCCTGTGTACTTGCCCCTGTGGCGCCCCCACAGCAGGGGCTGGCATCCTGAGCTCTTCTGTGCAGAGTCAGCTGGGCCTGGGACAGTCGTCTCTAGGCTTCCGTCTCCGTGTCCCCAAGTGGGAGCAGGAAAGGGCCGCGAGGACAGAGCAGTTAGGACACGCTCGGCTCATGTGCTGAGGGACGCCGGCCTGTGTGCTTCTGAGCAGGGCCTTGGAGACCGCAGCTGCCCCCCCGAGACGGAGGACAGCGCCCTGAGCCGTCTCCGAGGGTGGGGGCACCTGTGACCAGGGCCGCCCGTGACACTGCCCTGCACCCCCAGGCCGGCTGCGTGCACTTCCCCTACAAGGCCTCGTGCGAGGTGCGCGTGCTCATGCTGCTGTACTCCTCGGAGAAGAAGATCTTCATCGGCCTCATCCCCCACGACCAGAGCAACTTCGTCAACGGCATCCGGCGTGTCATTGCCAACCAGCAGCAGGTCCTGCAGCGGAACCTGGAGCAGGAGCAGCAGCAGCGAGGGGTGAGGCGGGAGCAGGGCTCCCAGAGCCTTTCTCCTCCGGCCCGTCCCGCTGCTGACGCCTGGCTTCTTCCCCCACAGATGGGGGGGTAGTGGCCACCCCCGGCCTGGGCCCCTCTAGGAGTCACAGACGAGGCCCCCGGTGACACTGGTGAGTGGCAGCTATGTGGAGTGTGGCCTGCTGGGGTTTGGGAAGAAGTGTGACCCTGGCTTTGACAAGACCAGATGCGTGGCAGGTGGCAGCAGCCCCTGCAGAAGGGAGGAAAGGGCTCTGCTGGGCAGGGGGAGGCCATCCCTGGTCCCCAGGGCCCTGCAGCTCATGGGTCCAGGTCGCCCAGTAGGGGGCCCAGGGGCTGCTGGGAGCCCCCACCCAGACCGTCCCTCCCCTCCGCCCCGTTCCAGGTCGGATGCTTCTGAGCAGGGCCCTTGGAGACCGCAGCTGCCCCCTGAGACGGCGGACAGCGCCCTGAGACGTCTCCGAGGACAGTGCCATCCATGTACGTTTCCCCAATAAAGTCTTTTAAAAGCCCACTGGCCACTGTCCTCAGCGCCGGCGGCCAGGAGAGGCAGTGCGCCCTCAGGTGGGCCTCGTGCTCCACTGGGGCGAGGCCCGCAGCAGTGCCCCCCTTCTTCCCAGCAACGTGCTGGCCAAGCTGAAAGAAAACTAGCATTTATTGGGGGGCAGGGCCGGCAGCGGCTCAGCCCTCGGAGAACTGGCGGTACAGGCGCTCCCGCTGCGGCTCCACCTGCAGCCGGAAGGGGATCTCCAGGAGCTCGGCGAAGCCTTCCGCCAGCGTTGGGGCCTTGAACTGCTTCCTGGTGGCAGAGGGCGGTGAGGGGAGGCGAGGCCCCTGAGCCCCGTGCCCACCCACAGGGCCCACCTGCAGCAGTGCCTACCTGTAGCCGAACATGACCATGTCAGCCACGTGGGCATGAGAGGAGTCTGTCATCTCCCGAAACTGTGGGCAGAGGCAGGCTGGTTAGAGGGGGGAGTGGGGGGCGCAGGGGGCGGGGCGTGGGCACTCACCCGGTTGTTGTGGCGCGCCTGCTCCAGGGTGGCGCTGAAGTGGAAGCAGCGGCAGGGCACGCCGGCATCCTGGGCGCACTTGATGTACCTGGGGTTGGGAAGGGCCAGGCTGGTAAGGGGCCCTGGGCCCCCCCCCTCTCCAGGGGCCTCCCCTCCAGGGGCCCTGGTACCTGGCCCTGCTGGCGGGATCCGGGTTTGTGTTGTCGATCACGACCCGTTTCCCTTGCTTCAGGGCCGCCTCACACATGGCCACACAGCGCTGCCACGACCCCAGGGTGTCCTGGGCACAGGGAGCAAGCAGGTCACAGGTGGACGGGTACACGGGGGGGTTAGGATGGGGGAGAGGGGGGAGGGATAGCACACACAAGGGGAACAGATCCACAGGGAGGTGGGCAGGGGCGGGACCTCACCCTGTTCACGTGGACGTAGCCGGCGGACACCAGGTGCTCCTGGAGGAAGGTGGACTTCCCGGCTGGGGGGGGGGGGGGTGTCAGTGGGAGCCGCTGGGGGGGGGGGGGGAGTCAGAGCTCCTAGGGGTCAGGGGTCAGGGCGTCTCACCCCCAGGGAATCCCACGGCGACGACCACCTCAGGGTCGGAGCTCAGGAGGGAGCTGGACTCAGGCAGGTAGAGCGGCCCCGAGGAGGAGACTGTCCTCTGGGGGAGACAGGCTGTGAGGAGGGAGGCCCCGCCCCCGCCCCCACCCCCACCCCCACGCAGCCCCGGGCCTCACCGGGTCAAAGGCTGGGAGCTCGAAGGGGGCCGCCGGCCACTTCAGGAAGAACTCCTCCGGGGTGGCGAAGGGCAGGCCCAGGTTGAGGGCAAACTGCGGGGAGGGGGCAGGTCAGGCCAGTGGGGGCCGGGCTGGGGCGGGGGGGGGGGGGGGGGGGGGGGAGGGGGCGGGCGGGGGTGCTCACTAGGCGGTCTGCGCAGGAGAAGTCTTTCTTTTTTCGCTCCGGGGCCCAGTTGGCGGTGCGTCCAGCTGCGTCTGGAAGGCACAGAGGACACACCAGAGGCCTCAGGGCCCGACCAGCCCCACCGCCAGCCCCACCATCAGCCCCACCGCCAGCCCCACCTTCAGCCCCACCATCAGCCCCACCGCCAGCCCCACCGCCCCGCCGCCAGCCCCACCGCCCCACCAGCCCCACCGCCAGCCCCACCATCAGCCCCACCGCCAGCCCCACCTTCAGCCCCACCATCAGCCCCACCGCCAGCCCCGCGGGCCACAGTCCCCCACCCCGGGCCTTACCTCCCACGAAGACGCTGTCCCCAATGGAGATGGGCACACCCTCGTTGGCCTGGGGGGGGGGGGGGCAGGAGACAGACAACGGGCCTAAGGAGCGCCCACACCTGTTCCCCCCAGAGCGGCAAGGGCTCCGCGGAGCAGGGGCCGCCTCAGTCTGGGCTGACTCCCCTGCTGGGCTCCCCTGACATGTTCTCTCTCGGCCGCCAGAGGGCGCCGGTCCCACTTCTTTTGACAACCCTCCCCCAGTGAGGTCCGGCCCAGAGCGTCCACAGGCGGCCCTGCCTGCCCCCCTCCCTCCCCTCGGCCATAAGGGCCTCCTCACCGACTGTCCCTGCGCACTCGGGGCTCAGACTTCGCACTTGCTGGGACTCTGGTCTGGAAGATTCTTCAGAACCTAGACTCCCCCTGGCTCCCTCCCTTGCCCTTTAGCCCTTGATCCAGTGGCACCGGACAGACCTCCACCCTGGCTTTGGCCTCGCTGCCTCCGCTGTTCTACCGTCTGCACCCTCCCTGGCAGGGGCGAAGCTATGGGACATCAATCGAATGAAGGGGTTGAGGACTGACCACCGCCCTGCTTCTCGGTTGAAGATCACTGGCCTTTCATGCCAACACTGAGAAGGCGGGACGACGGGAGAGGAGAGGGTGCCAGGGACCCTGACCCAGAGGGCGGAGGCTGGTCAGGGAGTGGGGCTTTGAGGGGAGAGGAGAGCGGTGGGGGGCGTGGCTCACCTGCTCCCGCAGATGGTCCCACATGCCGATCACTGGCTTCCGGTACAGGCCAGCGTGCGTGGCCACCAGCACCTGCGGACCAGGTGGGGTCAGACACCATTCCCGCTCCAGCACCCAAGTCCGTCCAGGACATTCAGGCCCGAGGAGGCTCCACCCTCCCCACCCATCAGGAGCGCTCCCCCTGCCCCCAAACTTGCCACTTCCGATGGGTTTCTCTCCCATAATCACACCCAGGACCCGGCCCCTCTCTGGGCTCTGTCCCCATGCAGCCTCCTGGCAGCTGTACCTGAAAGGGGACTCCCAGCTTTTCCAGCACAGCCTCCACCTTGGCCTTGAACTCCTCTGCGGACACCTTCCCACGCCCAATGCCCATCTGGTTGGTGAAGATCACCAGCTGGGGAGCAGATGCGTATGTCTCAGTGCCCTCACCATGCCCCAGCCTGCCCCACAGCTGGGGCCCACGGGCGCACGCGTGTACACACACACACACACACACACACACACCTTGTAGCCGTCGGCGTCCAGCTCCCGGAGCTTACGTGGAATCTCTAGGTACAAGATCCTAGGGTGGGCAGGAAAGTGCAAGGTGACCTGGGGCCCGGAGGGAGCCTCACTCACCCCCTTGTCCTGCTTATCACCTCCAGTCAGTGGGGCCGGTGGGAAAGACCTTCCCAGAGCGTGTGGTGATGAGGGTCCCATCCAGATCAAAGCCGGCCACCTGGCATCACCAAGAAAAGAACAGTGACACCTCTGACCCCCTCATTCACAGGCTGGTCCACATGAACCCTGTGAGGCAGAGGAGCCTATACATCTTATGTGATGACAAGCACAGCGAGGAGGCATCCCCGATGCCTGATGCAGAGCCTGAAATCTTCCTTTACTGCTCCTATTCCCCCTACACCCTCAGTGTTCCCCATCTTTACAACGGAGTTCATTTACTACCCTGACCGCCTCCACCTCGAAGGGCTAACAACCATGGAAAGGAGACAAAAGCTAAGGCTCAGGTGCTAACTGCACATCGGGCCCTGCCCCCTGGTTTTCATGGAGTCCCCATTTTACTGGTGAGAAAAACGGGGCTCAACGTGGTGTAACAGCATATGGATTAGCATCTCTCTGGACCTAAGAAATACTCATCATAATAGCTCCTGCTAAAATAATCCCAATTGTTGCTATGGTTACAGGGTGGTTACCGTGGATCAGGCAGGAGCGGATATACATCGATTCCCTCAATGCTTACAACCCCTGAATTTATCAGGTCCATTTCTCAGAAAAGTGAAGGCTCAGAGAGGTTAAGTGACCTGCCCAGGGGCGCACAGCAAGCTTGGGGCTGCATCCCCAGGAGTCGGTGGCTCCCTCAGGTCCCAGCTTGGCCCTCACCTTGCTCCGGGCCTTCACCCCGGGTGCGGTGAACACTAGCAGCTTCTCGAAGCTCTCCCAGCCAGGGGATGACTTCCGCATTCGCTTTTTCCGCTGTGCAACATCCTCTTCCTCTCCCTCCTTCTCCTCCTCTTTCTCCTCCTCCTCCTCGGTTGGGGCCACCGGAGGGGTGCCGGGTGGAGTGTCTGGCTGGGATTCTGGCACGCGGGCCTCTTCCCAGCGCAGGGTCAGCGGGTAGAGGCCGTTGACCAAATACAGCGTGTCCCCCACCCCCAGAGAGCCCTCTGACCCCAGCTTCAGCTCTTGGGTCCCTGCAGTTGAGGGATTAACTCCCAGCTGCAAAGGAATAGGGAAGAGCTGGGACCGGCTCCACGGCCCCCCCTCCCCCCAACCTCCAATCAACCCAGGATAGGGCTTGCCTTTCTCTACATGCCAATCAGACCCCCAAGCCCTGCCTCTTCCCTGTGCACCACCAATCAGGGCTTTGGAAAAGTTGCAGGTGTCCGGTGTTACCCAGCTGAGATGTAGAAGGCGGCCGCTGAGGAGGCAACACCTCGGGGACTGCTTTAGTGGGCACACCTGCTTCCCTTCCAGCCACAGGCTCCCGACGGCCCCTCCCCGACCCCACCTCCAGACATTGCTGAGGAACCGGTACCTGTTTCACAGCCACGGTGCGCGTCTGGGGGTCTGCGACCAGCTCCACTGCGGGTGGAGAGGGTGGAGTCAGGCTGTGCATCCCAGCGGGTTGACATCCCTCCTTACCCGGGCGCACGGCCGGCTTCCGGCCACAGGGCGGCGCTGCAGCACCCACTCAGGGGGAGGAGGCGGCAGCTCATTTCTAAATGGGCTTGGCTCGCCCCTTGACAAGCAGTAACTAGACAAGGGCCGTGGGATTGCCTGTGACGCTGGTCGTGGCCTGGGTGCAGGGCGGGCATTGTTCTGTAGAGAACCGGTGGCAGGTGCAGGGCCGGGGCTTGGCCGTTACCACTCGTCCCTGCTCAGCTGCACGGACTTTCCGCCATGAGATGGGCTTTCTCCTTGACAAGGGTCGCAGCCTGACTCCGCCGCTCTCGGCGGCCTGAGCATCCTGCTCTGCCCACTGACAACGGTCTCGGGACAGGCTCCCCCCCCACCCCCCCCAGGAGCCTGCATCCCGGTCGGACACAGCCTTTTCTTCCTGTGCCCCCTGAGGCACTGCCAACTCCAGGACGGGCTGCACCATACACTTCCGCCTGTTGGCTCGACGTATGTTCTTTCCTGAACTGACTGTCCATCTTCCCCCAAGTGTTCCCGCTCCGGAAACAGGCCACACCTCCTGCAGCTCGGGCCCCGCCCCTGCCTACCTTGGTTTCTGGAGCACTTCCGGTCGGTAACTTGGGTCAGGGGGCCCCGGCCCAGGACCAGGGCTTGCCCGCCCGCGGGCAGGAAGATGGGGGGCACGCCCCCAGGGGGGCTCTCCAGCCACAGGCGGCCCCTGGCTTCCATCCCCGCCATCCTGGGCGCCGGCCTAAGGGCAAGCGGGTGGAGGTTTGGGTGGCAGGTCGCCTTCAGTTGCTACAGGAAGTCCCGCCTCCTCTCGTCCCTCCACCGGGAATTCCCTGCAGCCGCAGAAGCTCTGGAAATCCGACCCGCTCGCTGGCCCAGGGCTCGCGCCGTCTCCCAGGGGACGCCCGGGTGGTCCTCGGGGAGCAGGGACCCCTATGTTCCAGGGCAAAGGCCGAGGACCTCGCGCGCTCCCGCCTGGGCCCCACGCTCACCCGCGCTCCGCTCACTCCCTGCTTCCGACCCGGGAGGCCCGGCCCGAAGGACTCGGCCCGCAGCTCCGCCGGCGGCTCCGGTGCTTCTGCGGACGGAAGTGCCCGGCCCTGCACGAGGGGGCGGGGCCTCGGAGCTCCACCCGCGGCGAAGCCACGCCCCTCCGGCCCTCCGGCCCCTGCGGCCCCTCCGCGCTCTGACCGCCGTCTCTCTGGCTGCAGTGTGAGGCTCACGCCGGTAGGGGGTGGCGAGCCTCTGTGGCAGATCCTATTTCCACCGAGAAGGCGAATTTTCATTTCCGTTGCTGGAAATAGTTACAGCGAGTTTTCTTCCCCATTTAATGATCATTGGCAGTCGAAGAAACCCTCACCCCCCACAGTACCCCTACTTCCCATGCTGCAGTTTCCTCATCTGTAAAGTGGGAATAGTCGTTTACACTTCGTGGAGTTACTGGGAAGACTCAAGGAGTTAATACACGTAAACAACATACGTGTCTGGGTGGTAGGTAGCCCTGTGTGAGTCTTGCCCACTAGCGTGCCGCCGGTAGCTGAGGACACACGGAGGACCGGCCTGCCTGACCCAGCCCTGCCTTCGGCCCAGGGGCACCGGTTCCCTAACCTCCAGCTGTTTTATGGCAGAAAACCCCCGGGCTGGGCTCGGCGGGAGGTGTCCTGGCTTTGCTGGGACTATATAGGTTCAAATCCCGATTTCAACACTCAGCCCCTCCCTGCCCGTAAGACTGGGACGGGGGGTCATGGTCCACAGGACTCCCACCGCATGAATGTCCCTTTTTACCTGCAAAATGGGGACAATTCCCACTCCCGACTTTACAGCGATGAGATGCTGCTGATTCGACCTCAGAAAGTTCGTTGAATGAACACCCACAACATATTTCAAGCTCATGTAACAGCGGTAAAACTCTTTAATCTCAGAGCGCCCCTCCCAACTCGCGATCCCCACCCCCCAACTCCCCCCGACATCAGGGCCGGAGAGTGAGGGCCCCTGCCCCCACCTTGGGTGGACAAGGGCCCTTTAAGGCACCTGTGGGGGAAGGGGAGAGGGCGGGAGCCGGGGACGTCCTGGATGGAAGGACGGGCTTCCGATTGGCAGGCTGTTACGGGATGGACCCAGTGAGTGTCAGGCGCAGGGCAGGGCCGGGCCATCCCTGAGGGGCCAGAGCCCAGCTGTCAGGACTTAGTAAAAAAACCTTAGCCCCTGTAGTGTCAAGAACCTAAATTTAAGGTCACAGGCTCATCCTGGGCACAGAAGGGCTTGGCCACGCCCCCAGGAGGCTGGACCCAATCAGGTAGAAGAATTTAGGAAGGGCCCGTGGTGACTGGCAGATTGGTGTAGACCTTTACAGGGCTCCAGCCAATCAAATGAAGCTGCCCATTCACCGTCTGAAGTGGAGCGCCACCACCCAATCCTGGGCCTTGGCTACGCTCTTTACAGGGTTAGAGCCAATGCCATGCGAGCAAAGCCCTTGTCGCTAGGCAGAAAACGACGCGAGTCCACCCATTTAGGGTTTAGAACTAGCCACTCCCGATTGGAGAGCAAGCCAGTCCCTTAATAGAAACAATCTGTCGCTGGGCAGGAAAAGGGGCGACAGCCTGTGGAGCACTGGACAGGCCCCGCGCCTGGCGCAGAAGGGGGTGGAAGGCTGAAAGGGATGGGACTCCGATTGGCGGGCCTGGGGGGGCGGGGTGTAGTGTAGGACCGGCGGACACGGGGCCAGAGGCTCTCTCCGGGGCCTCAGTATTTCCGTATCAGCTTCTGGAAGTCGCTGGTGTTTAGTCGAGGTCGTGGCAGGTCCCCGAAGACCTGGGTGTCCTCGGCCTCCCGCATCACCAGCGCGCGCATGCTCGCCGCGATGCGGTCCAGGTCTGGGGAGGAGGGCTGCGGAGACGACATGGATGCGTCAGCACCCCCAATGGCGCCCACGTGTCCCTCCTCAGACTGCAACCCTGGCGGTCAGCGCCTGCACCCTGGGCTCCGGGGACCCTCCAAGTACTTTTGCCCCTGCCATGTCCATAGCCGCAAGGCCCTTCACCCTGAGTTGCTCGATATAGGACCTTCCTGCCCGGTTCAAATACCACCTCCTCCAAGAAGCCTTCCTGCCCTTCTCCCCTCCTTGGCCTGGACCCTGAGTTCTAGTTCCTTCTCACAGTGGAAGTGCTGCTCCTCTGCTGACCATCAGGCTGTGTGCACCAGGAGGGTCTCTAAGGGTTTGGGTGGGAGATCCAGTCATGTGCCAGTCAGGCTACTGCCACCCCCTAGCTGTCCACAGGGACCTCGCCCCCTGGTGGAGGCTTCCGTCTCCTCCTCTGAAACAGGGTCTGAGAAGATCAACAGGGACAGCTCAGGAGGGCAGGCTGCCACGTGGCCGGAGCGGATCCCTCTCCATGCCAGCCTCCGCCTGAGGGTCCTGTCATCCTGCCTGCAGCCCCACCTAGTCCACCTCCCTTACCGTCCCTGTCACCCCGAGTTGGGCCTGGCCCCCAGCAGGCTGAGAGGCCACCGACAAAGACCCGTTCAGAGACCAGTCCGGGGCCCAGAGCTCAGGCCTTGAACGTTGTTCGTTAACAGTGTCCCCACCAGCGGTACCCAGGGCGGCAGCCACTGCTGGACCCGCCAGTGTAAGTGCGGACACTGAGGAGTCTCGGGCAGGGTCCATCTGGGACCATGGCCGCCTCCCGTGGAGCCCATAGCTCCCTTCCAAAAGGAAGCTGGTGCCGCTCCAGCACTGCCCCTTACAGACTGAGGTCTGGAGAAGTCACATGTACTCTCGGTGCCTCGGTTTCCCCTCTGCTTCAGCAGCTTCAGTGATGGGCGATGATGACCCACCCAGGCCACCCCAGGAACTGCACATGTAGGATCAAACAGGAGGAACAGCGGACAAGGGTGTGTAAGGAAGGTGATCGGTCCCCCTGAGCCTCAGTTTCCCCAGCTGGAGGGGATACCCAAATCCTTGTGCCTGCGTGCAGCATCTCCTCTATACACGGAGCTGGAAATGGGAGCAGGCTTTGTCTACAAGACACTGGGACACGCTGTGAGGCCGTGATCGTCAACACTGCATGGCTCAGGCCCAAGAACCTGCCTGGTGACGTGGGAGGTAGGATTAATCCTATGAAATGCGGCACCCATGTCTGAGGACTTCCTGGAGGAGGAGGCCCTGAGCCCTTCCCACCTCCCCTTTGCCCCTCACCGGCCCGTTCTCTTCATCCGATGACCGTGCTTCTGTCCTCTTTTCCTTGAAGGTCCAGATGGGCACGGACACAGGCAGGGACCTGGCGTACTGCTGTGTGGGCAGGGCTGAGGCCGGGGGCACGGCGTAGGCGGAGAGGCTAGTGGGGGTCTCCTCGCTCAGGCTGCCGTCTGAGAGAGAGGGGTACACTTCACCTCTGCCCCTGCCTCCATCCCAGACACCCACTCATACCCCCACCAGGGCATGGGGACAGCTGGGACACTTACCGTCTGTGCTCTCGGGGTCCGACTCGCAGAAGGGGGGCAGGTCCTGGAGCGTGGCATCCTCGTCCATCACAAAGAGCCCTGCGCATGGCGGTACAGGCCCAGCCAGTCAGGTCGCCTCCTCCAGCCACCGCCCCCTGCTCCCTGCATCGGCCAGGCCCTTGCAAACCTCGGGGTTTCTGGAACACTATTCCTTCTGCCTCAAACACCCTTCCCCTGGTTATCTGCCTGGTCATCCGCAGAAACAGATCTAGTTTCTATCTGTTACATTCTCAGGTGGAAGCAACTGGCTGAACGAAGTCTGTAAGGCAGGGAACCTGTTTTCTGCCAAGGGCCATTTGGATATTTATAACATCACTCACGGGCCATACAAAATTACCAACTTAAAAATTAGCCTGCTTTCCCTAGCCCCCTGGTTGGCAAACCGCGGCTCGAGAGCCACATGTGGCTCTTTGGCCCCTTGAGTGTGGCTCTTCCGCAAAATACCATGTGCGGACATGCACGTACAGTGCGATTGAAACTTTGTGGCCGATGCGCAGAAGTCGGTATTTTGTGGAAGAGCCACACTCAAGGGGCCAAAGAGCCGCATGTGGCTCGCGAGCCGCGGTTTGCCGAGCCGCAGTTTGCCGACCACTGTCCTAGCCGGTTTGGCTCAGTGGACAGAGCGTCAGCCTGCAGACTGGAGGGTCCCGGGTTTGATTCCGGTCAAGGGCATATGCCTGGGTTGGGGGCTCGGTCCCCAATAGGGGGCCTACAGAAGGCAGCCGATCAATGATTCTCTCATCATTAATGTTTCTATCTCTCTCTCCCTCTCCCTTCCTCTCTGAAATCAATAAAAATATTTTTTAAAAAACTAGCCTGCTATATTTGGTCATTTAATTAACTCACCCCTAATGCCTTGGCAGGGCCAGACCATGGGCCTGACAATCCCCACCCCTTCTGTAAGGTCTGTTTGGGATGAACTCACTCAAAATACAGGCTGAGAGAAATATAAGATTATTATGATTCCTGCCTGACATCATGGAAACCTAAAGGCACAGAGAGGTTAAGCCACCTGCCTGAAGTCCCACAGTTCATCAATGGTGTGATGGGATCTGAACTCAGGCCATATGGCTTCGGATCTGTGCCCTTAACCCTATGCAGGCTTTCTCCTCACAATAGTGAAGAAGCCAGCTATTGAGTGACAAAAACGAACAAGTAACTCCTATTTATTGAGCCCCCTGCAAACTCCTATTCACTCTTCAAAACCCTAATGTCACAGTCCAGTCTCTGGGAAGTATCCAACCTCGAGTTTCCCCCTAAAACTGCCCATTGCTCCCTCCCTTGGCTTCCTCAGCTGTTGCTGGCAGCCCTTGACTCCCCCTTAACGCCTATCTTGTTCTCATAGACATCAGGCATCCTGATTTGAAATAAACCCTGTTCTGCTCGTGATTCCAGCTCAGGAGGTCCCCTACCCCCAACCCCACAGCCTCTACAGGGCACAGTCTCCAGTTCTCTGGCTAGACCAGGAGTCCCATAGGTTGGACCCAGCACAGTGTAAGAAAACTGAAGCTCAGGAAGGGACAATGACTTGCTCAAGATCACACGGTGACTCACAGGCAGCAGGCCAGCCTGGCACCCAGGCTCTATGAGACTCCGGCTTCCACAGAACCTCAGGCCTCAGAGATAAGCAAGTCCCATCCCTCCCAGAAAACCTTCTGTGCATGCAACTTGCCAAGCACAGGGCCACCCCCGTCCCCAACGTCCGTGCCTCTCACCTCCATTATCGCTGACGCCCAGCCGCTCCCCAGAGGGCTCCGTCTCTGTCAGCTCGTCCTCCTCCTCCTTGTCTTCCTCCCTGGGCAGGGCAAGCTGGGATGGGCTCCCTACAGGGCTGGGTGGCTGTGGTGCTGGTGGGGGGATGGGGGGCCGGGCAGCAGCGGCAGCTCTGTGGGCCAGGGCGATGTCCTGGAGGCAGTGGCGGGCAGCCTCAGCCAGAGCCCCGCGGCCATGGGCTGCATAGGCGCAGGGGCCAGGGAGGGGTGGCGGGGGCGGCGCAGCCGTCAGCAGCACCAGCTCCATGCCTGTGTGGGCCCGGAAGCGCTCAGCAGCCCCGACCACGGCCTCCCACAGCTCCTCGGGGCGCCCGGACGCCATCCGCGCCCTGGGGGCAGAGCAGGACAAAGGGGTGAGACTGGGTGGACTGCACTGACCCCACTCAGCCCCAAGTGTCCACCTGTCCCTAGACACCCACCCTCCCATCCACCTGTCCCAGCTGAGCTCAGCATCTTCCCCCAAACCCATCACTCCCCTAGAATTCCTCCCCATCAGACCTCAACCGCCCAATCCCACCCTCTGCCCTGCCCTGTGCCCCCTGCCCCCGTCTCTCCTCTTGGACCGGCCTTTGGGAGCCACCGGCCACAGGTGAGCGAGGAGCACCGGAGACGGGGCAGGTCAAAGTGACAGGTGCTGTGTGTATGAGCCACACTGGGAGGCAAAATACAGAGGGGCCTTGACTTACGAGTTTAATTCGTTCCGTGACGGAGCTCGTAACTCAAATTACTCGTATGTCAAATCATTAAAGTGGAACGAGTGAGACACGTGATGCTGGGCTGATGCTGTGGCGTTCACGGTGACGTTCGCTGCGCCAACTAGCGGTGGGGTATCTGAAGCTGGCTCGTAACCCGAATTTTAACTCGAAACTCAAAGCAAAAAATTGGCCAAGAGACGGCTCGTATCTCGAAAAACTCGTTAGTCGGAACACTCCTAAGTCAAGGCCCCACTGTACCTCGAGAGCAATCGGAGGGTGACTGCTTGTTGAAATGGTATTTTAGGCAAACTGACTAAATTACATAGTGAAAATGAACTTCATCTGCTTTCTTTTTACTTTTTAAACGTGGCTTATGGGGATTTTGAACTAGGTGTACGGTTAGTATTGTATTTCTATTGGACAGCGCTGCCCTGCCCATCCAGCCTCTTCCAGTGCCTTCCAGCCTCCAGTCCGGCCAGCACATGGCCCTGCTGGGTTCCTTCCAGCCTGGAGCTGCCCTGCCCCTCCCCAGAACCCCGAGGACAAGCTCACAGCCCCTTGCAGACTTCTGAGGCCATGGTCAAGGTGCCTTCCCCCCACATCTGGACCACGGGCCTTCCATTTACTTGTCATTCTTTCCCTCACCTCTAGATCGTGGCAGCCCCCACACATTGCCCTGTGGACTCCCCAATATCTGAGTGACACCCATTCGAGGACATCTCTCTCTGGGGAGTACTGTCTGGATCCACATCCATCTCCCCAGCCAGTGTGGGAGTCCCTGAGGGCAGGCCTGTTGGGCTCATCTCTGAGCCAGCAGCAAGCCTGGCCCAGCACGACCGGCTTGCGGGTGGGGCTGGTCAGAAAATGGTGTGCGAGCTCCGGTTTGCACCTGGGTTCAGCCCGCAAAACTTTTGTCTTTCCTACAAGACTGTTTCTTAAGCCCCGGCTGGTTTGGCTCAGTGGGTAGAGCGTCAGCCTGCGGACTGAGGGGTCCCAGGTTCGATTCCAGTCAAGGGCACATGCCTAGGTTGCCAACTGGATCCCCAGTGAGGGGCGTGCAGGAGGCAGCCGATCAATGATTCTCTCCCATCACTGATGTTTCTATCTCCCTCCCTTTGTCTCTGAAATCAATAAAAATGTATTTTTTAAAAAAACTGTTTCTCAAAACCGAGGCACTCAGGTTCAACAATAAAGAAACATTCTTTAGAACGAGGCACCCAGAGCTCACCCTGGCCGAAGCCACACACAATGAGAGAACCACCAGCACCTGTCCCGACAGGCCCCGGAGCACTTGCCTCGTGCCAGGCAGGGGCCCAAGGGTGCCACCCACGTGCTCATCCCACCCTCTCAGCAGCCCTACCCCGTTCACACTGCAATGGAGGCCCAGGGAGAGTCGGCTTTGGGACCAGGGCCAGGCAGCCGGTCTGAAGCCACACCCTTTTCTGAACACCGGATGCCACCCTGCCTTCCTTGTGAGGAAAGGTGCATAACCTCCCAGTCAAGAAGGGGAAAGTGAGGCTCGGAGAGCTTCCGGCGCTGGCCTGGAGGCTCCAGCTAGACAGGGTAGACAGGGCCGACACTGCTGTCTGCCCAGCACCAAAACCTAAGAGAAGTGGGAGGTGCTCAGGGCCTCGCAGCCGCTCAACCCCATCTGAGGGAGGACCCTGAAGCCGGGCCGGGAACTGACTGGTCCCGGGTCACACAGCCTAGCAGTGCTAGGCCTGCTGCTCTCACTTCCTTGGATCGCCAGGGTTAGCGTCCTCTCTGTCCTAGACCTTAACATAACGCCCGGGCTGCAAAGAGAGTAATGGGGGCGAGCCCCCACCCCCCATCTCAGAGCATGCACAAAAACGAGGCGTTCCAGGCAGACCTCTCTGGGGACTCACTGGAACCAGTTACCCAAGAGGAAAGGAACCAAGACTTGGGGAGTCTCCAGTCCCTACAGCTGCTGGAGTTAGTCCTGCACCCTGCGAAGCGCTGAGAGATGGAGAAGGCCCTCCCATCAAGGGGGCAGTTTAAGATTAGGGAGAGAGGGAAAGGAAGGGAGACTGTCCCCCGGGAGGGCAGGGAGAGGTGAGAGGACTGGCCTCTTAGGAGAAGGTCAGGAGGTGAGGAAACTGACCCCAGGAAGGAGGGAGGCTAGTGGAGCGCCGCTCCCACCACCTGTCAAACTGCAAGCGCCACCCCAGCCTCCCGCTCGAAGGTGGGAGGCACTCGAGGATGCACCCGCGGACCCGCGCGGGGTGACTGCCTGGGGTCTCTCTCCACCGCCCGGAGACGCCCCCAGCTCGCCCGGGGGCCAGCGGAGACCCTTCTCCAGAAAGAAAACAGGAAATCCCGCCCCGGTGGGGGACAGAGCCGGAAGTCCCTCCTTCAGACGGGTGAGGGCGTCCCGAGACGGTCCCCCCAGCACCCCCCAACCCTAGAGACCAGGTTCACAGTCAGAGAATCCTGATGGACCTGGAGACCGGAAGATACGGCTGCCCAGGGTTCGTCTCGGTTCAGACCCGGCGGTCCATGCCAGCCACCGCTCCCCAGCGCTCAGCGAGCGGGCGCTGGGCGACCTCTGCCCCTGGGCACACGCCGGCTCCGTCACTCCCGAAGGCGGCTCGCCCCCCCGGCGCCCCTCTCCTCCGACCGCCGAGTCCTCCCCACCCCGTGGCTCGCAACGCCGCCTCCACTCACGTGCCCGGAGCTAGCATGGCCGGCCTGGCGCCGTCGCCGCCCTCAAAAGACATGGCGGCGCTGAGCGTCACTTCCGGGCACTTGGCCCGCCTCCGCGCTGCGCACTCCGCCTCCTCCGCGGGGGCCGCCCGAGCCAAAGATGGCGGCCACGGGGACTTCACTGCCCACAAGAAAGATGGAGTGACCCCCCCCCCCCAGCAATATGGCGGCCTGCACATAAACACTCGGGACCACAGTCCCTCACTTATAATCAACCTTCTCCACAGAAGTAGAAGAAAGCCATGCCCGCTACTGACATGGCAACCAGCCTAGTATCATTTGACCATAATGAATAAGGGCTCGCCCTCAGGCCTAGCCCCTTCGGCACCGAGACTGGCAAAGATCCAACAGGCCAGCCTTTCCTGCTTCGGTTTGCCCAATTGCAATATGGCAGCCCGGAAGGCTTTCTCCCGGCGGTGACTCGTGGTTTCGTCTGAGACCGCTTCGTTCCCGGGGACGCTGACGGGCTCAACCCGTTAACCCGAATCCCTCAGCGCCTGTTGCGATGCACAGCTTCTCTCACCTTCTTTTCCTCTCCCGGTTTCTCTTTCCCAGAACCTCGCTTCGTGCCCTGCAGAGGGATGAGATTGCCCCGCACTAACATGGCCTCAGCGGACGGTCCCGGCCCGCGCCCTCAAGCAAAATGGCACCCCTTCGGCTTCGATGCCAGGGCACCACCCGGGGGAAGGAGTAGGCGTCTCGGAGTTGGGGCGCGGGGGCGGGGTTCCAGGCCCCGCCTCCTTGTTTACTTTGCGGTCAGGCCGGGGGCACTGCGCCTGCGCACCCTCGCTCCGCCCCCGCCGTCCGCGCCGGGACCGAAACCCTCGTGACTGGAACGCTCGTGGCGCAAGTTCCACCACCCCATTTAGGAAAATAGTGACACCCACTCCCCTTCCAGGACGAGCCAGGGCGCTACCACTCTCCAGGGACCGAGGGGAGGCTCCTATCCGGACGTGACAGCACCTTGACCCGGAACAGGAGGGAGCCGGGTCAGCGGGTTCTCGGCCGCGGCTATGGAGGGAGCCGGTTACAGGGTAAGCACGGCGGAGGCCTTCCCTCGCGTCCGTCTAGAGGGGCCGCCCCTCCGCTGGGGCGGCTTTCCCGTCGGGCCGCGCCGCGCCTCGGGAGCCCGGCCGTTCCCCGGCGGAGACACCATCCGCTGATAACGCGCTCGCCTTCCCCGCCTCTGCCTCGGGGAAGACCCTTATCTTCGGGCCCTGCCCCTGGGATGCTCTCCTAGGTCCCGCCCCTTCTGGAATCCACACCCCCTCGAACCCCGATCCCTGACCCCTTCTCTGCCTCCGGGCCCAACGCCTCGCTAGTTTGTTGGTATTTGGGATTCGCCACTCCCGGGCCCCGCCCACCGGGAGGATAGCCCCTCCCCAGGACCACTCCCATTGGCTCCCTTCTGAGCCCCGCCCCTCGGTGTGGTTCTGCCCTGGGGCCCCGCCCCTCACTGGTTTCCGTGCTCAGGTGGTGTTTGAGAAGGGAGGCGTGTATCTGCACACCAGCGCCAAGAAGCACCAGGACCCGGACTCCCTCATCGCTGGCGTCGTCCGTGTTGTGGAGAAGGTGGGCCGGGGGGCAGGGCTCGGGCAGGACCAGAGCGGGGTGGAGGCTGCATCTGGCGGAGTGCCATCTGGTTGTCAGCGATGAGACACAGTGGTTCTCAACCTTCCTAATGGCGCGACCCTTTCATACAGTTCCTCATGTTGTGGTGACCCACAACCATAAAATTATTTTCGTTGCTACTTCATAACTGTAATTTTGCTGCTGTTATGAATCGTCATGTAAATATCTGATGCGCTGGATGTATTTTCATTGTTACAAATTGAACATAATTAAAGCATAGTGATTCATCACAAAAACGATACGTAATTATATATGTGTTTTCCGATGGTCTTAGATGACCCCTGTGAAAGGGTCGTTCGACCCCCAAAGGGGTCGCGGCCCACAGGTTGGCGACCCACAGGTTGAGAACCGCTGCCTTAGGAGGATGGACGGGGTGGGGACTGGAGAGAGGGGCAAGACTTTGTCAAGCTGAAAGCCTAAAACGGGGAAGAAGTTTGCCAGTATGGTTTGGGGAGTTAGGAGGGGAGCCCCTCTAACCTCTCCCCCCCTCCCTCAGGACAACGACGTCCTTCTGCACTGGGCTCCGGTGGAGGAGGCTGGAGATTCCACCCAGATCCTCTTCTCCAAGAAGGTAGGCTTCCCTCGCTTGCCGCTTCTCCACTGGCGTTGTCCTAGGCCCAGGCAGTGGAAGGCACTTGGAAGTGCTGGGTGCAGTCCCAGACCTACCTTCGGGGCAGATGTGACCTTGTTTGGTTTCCTGTCTCTGTGAGATGGGGCTGAAGATGCCCATTCACGGGAAGAAAGCGGGTTCGTGGCCGTGGGGACAGCTGCCCTGTACTCCCTTTGCTTCCTGGGAGAGCCCCGCTGGGACAAGAAGACAGCTGGGCCTGTGGATTGGGTGGCACGGTTGTTAGCCCATAAGAACTGAAGAAGGGTGGCGTTCCCTCTGGGGCAGCCTTGCCGTCATGTCCGCAGAGGGAACAGGACCCGACCGAGGCTACTCGCCCACGTCCAAGGCACCCCTTCCTCCCCCAGTTCAGGACCTCGCCCTTCGCAGTACGAGTCTCCTGGGGCTGCTCCTTGCCAGGCCCTGTGCTGGACGGTGCTGGCACCCAGAGACGATCCCCCCCAGACCCTGCCTAAGCCCTCATGACCATTCTGTTTCTGAGAAATTGAGGCACAGGGAGAGGAAGCCCCTTTTCCGGGATTAAAAAACCTAGGAGGTTGTTGGAACTTGTGTTTGAGCTGCTTCTAGAGCCCTGCTTCTCCCTGGGGGCAGACGTTTGGGCTGGGATTCTGAAGACGAGAGGGGCAGGAGGAAGTGGGTTCCGGCTCAGGGGGTGTGGGACGTCTCTGCAGAGGGGTTTGCTGAAAGGTGGTCGGGCCTGAAATGCTAGGCTGCGAAGCTTGGATCCTGTCCTGGGGGCCTGGGGGCAACCGCGGGAGGAGAAAGGTGTGACTGTAGAAAGCTCCCTGGTGGCGGCATGTGTGAGTTGGGCCAAAGGACCAAATGCAGGGAGATTGGAGGCTAGAAGGTCGGGGAGGGGGCAGTGTGATGGGCCAGGGGGAGAGGAGGAAGCTTCAGCTGGGGCCATGGGGTCTCAAATGACCTGGGGGTACAAATGGAGATCCCAGGCACCTGCCCCCCAGGGAGTTGGGGCAGAAGGACCAGGGTTTTGCATGTGTCACCAAGCTGGAAGGCAGTCTGGCTGGTCTAGAGAATACTGTTGTCGTCCTTGGCACTCTGACTTCCAAATAGCAAACCCACAGGTGGGCTTCAGCAGGAGGGAAGCCAGGCATCCAGGATTCGTTCAGCTCCAAGGAACACAAAACCAGGCTGATGGCAGGTTAAACAGACGCAACACTCCAAGAGGTCAGACTCCCTGACCGTCTAGCTGCTGGCCTCTGATGGTTGCCGTCAGCGCCTGGATCACTGAGACCTACTGTGGTTGCCCCCATGGCTGTAAATAACTGCTTCAGCTCCAGCCAGAGCACCTACCTTTTAAGGCAAGAAGAAGGGGGCGAGCGTGGTACCAACCACATCTGTCCTCGTCAAGAAAAATGAAATTTCCCAGAAACCCTCTGCACTGGTTAGGAGTTGCATTTGGCTGTGCGTGTGTGACAGAAATAGGAATAACGGGCTTACACAAGGTAGAAGCTCATTGCTCTCCCATTAAAAAGCCCAGAAGTTCTGCCCTGGCTGAGTAGCTCAGTGGTTAGAGCCTTATCCCAATACACCAAGGTTGTGGGTTTGATCTCCGGTCAGGGCACATACAGGTAGCAACCAATGAATGCATACGCGAGTGGAACAACAAATCTCTCTCAGAGAAAAAAAAAGCCCAGAAGTACAGGTTCACGTGTGTGAGGACCCAGTGTCCTTCCATCCTGCGCTGCCACCCCGTGCGTGTCCTAGCCATCCTCAAGGCTGTTTTAGGTCCCAAAGGGCCTCTGGAGCTCCAGCCTTTTTGACTGTGTTTGTTCACCCTACGTGTGAGTTGCAGGTTGGCCAGTGAGCTCTGCTCATCACAAGTACTCAAGGAGCCTGCTGCTGGTACGGCCAGCATTTTAACAGTCGCCATTCCTTGTGGCAGAGAAAGAGCCAGATTAAAATCCAGCCTGGAAGTGATCTGTCCCAGCCCCTTGGCCAGAACTCGTTGCACGGCCCCACCAGCCAGGAGAGTTCAGTGAGCTGTGATCCTGCTGTTTGCCTGACAGGCAGGGAGATGCTATTTTGCAAATAGCACGGAGGGCAGAGATGGTGTTGCTGGGGCTGGTTTGGCAGTCTTGTGGGCAGGTGTCCCTGCCAGTTCCTGGCCCTCCCCTCATGGGCCTGCTACAGCTCCAAACATGATATTCTCCCTCGACAACACCCAAAGGTGAACCAAAGGGTGTTCGCTCCCATAGGTGCCTTTTTTACCAGGAACTTTCCGTCCTCAGACTCCCCACAGATACCATCTCAGTTCCCTCTGGCAGCAGAGTGAGTCTGTAGGCCACTTAGAACCGCAGGGAATGCTGGGGAAGCGATCGCTGGGGGGCTCCGTCAGCCTGGGCGCAGCAGCAGAGATGGCCACAGGTAGACCCAGTCTGTGTCCTTCTGGTGTCGTTGCTCTCGTCATGCAGGGTTGGGTGCAGGAGTTAGTCTCCAGTTACTTTAGCAGCACGGATGACATGCAGAGGAGTGGAGCTGACAGAATTGCACCAGGGCGGGAGGAACAGCACTCACCTTGTGAGGGGGCCGCCACCACTGCCAGAATGAGGGCTGTGCATATGGGACAGCATTGGTGCTGTCGAGTTCAAGGGCACAGTCGTCAACGCTGCCACAAAGCTAGTGACTGGGCCTGGAAGACTGAGCTGGCCCCACCGCCGCCCCCGTTGCCTCTCCGAGGGCAGGAAGATGAAGACAGATGAGTCTCCTCCTTGCTCATCAGCCAAACAGGCCAAAGTGGCAGGAAGTTGCCCTCACCTAATTTCCACTTTCCAGAGATTAGTGTATCGGATTGGTAGACTCTGTCTTGTGTTTGGCACTATAGCTGCAAGGGAGCCTGGGATATGTAATTTTTAGGTCTTTGATCCATTTTGAGTTAGTTTTTGTGTATAGTGACAAGTTCCATTCTCTTGCTTAGGGCTTTCTAATTTCCCAGAGCTATTAATTGAAGAGGATTTCTTTTCTCCATTAGATGTGTTTTGGCTCCTTTGTCAAAATTATTTGCCCATATACATAGGGGTTTATTTTGGGGATCTCAGTTCTGTTCCATTGGTTTGTGTATCTGTTTTTCTGCCAATACCATACTGTTTTGATTATTGTCTCCTTGTGGTATAATTTGAAGTCAGGGAGTGTGATACTTTCGGCTTTGCTCTTTTTTCTCAGGATTGCTCAGAATAGGCGTCTCCTCTGACAGTTCGCCTCCGTCTCAGGGCTCCACCCCTCTGGGGGAATGTGGCGGTGGGGTTCCCCAGACCCATGAAATCCCAGTGCAGCAGTACAGGGGTGATGGGTGGGGGCGGAGTGACGGGGGAGAGGCCGGCTGGTGTGCTTGTGGCTTTGTTCTCCCAGTAATGGCGACTGCCTGACCTCAGCTGCCGCACCTCTGTGCCACCCATCACTGGGATTAGCCACAGTGTGCTCCTCCTGCTCAGGGAAAGATGCTTATTTCTCTCCAGTTGTTTTTTTTTTTTTTTTAAGATTTAAAAAAAAATTGATTTTTAGATACGAGAGGGAGACATTGATTGGCTGCCTCCTGCACCTCAAGGTGATCAAGCCTGCAGTCCTCCCCAGCGGCATGTGCTCTGACCGGGAATCGAACTAGCAACCTGTCAGTGTCCAGAACGATGCCCAACCAACTGAGCCCCATCAGCCACATGCCTCCCCAGTGTTCAGGGCTGCAGATAATGTGCTCTGTAGCCTGATACTCAATGCTATAGCCTCTGGGGCCCGCTGCTGGCCCGCGGCGGGGAGGCGGCCAGCTTGTGGCTTTTTCTGTTTGGCAGTAGTGGCTGCCAAAATACTATGGCTGCACCTCTGTGCTGGCTCCTCCCTGGTCACTGGGCTCAGCTGCAGCAGCAGCAGGTGCTGACCGTGCAGGCAGGGAACACACCTGTATCTCCTTGGGCTGCAGGGAGTGCAGGGGGCAACCTGATCCCCCCCTCTCCTGAGACCCACATCCAGGGCCCTGTCTCAGGCCCTCTTCCTCCCCACCTTCGGATGCTTCACCGGGTGGGGAACCGCTCAGCCTCGTGAGGAAATCTGTTGCTGCGACTTCCAGGGGAGACCAGGGGACCCTCTCATGTTGCTGTGATTCTAACGTCACCCCTCACCTTATTTTCATAACCTGTGAGCCGGCTACTTTTTTCTTTTATCGAGATAGAATTTACTTACCACAAGCTCAATTTTATAGTAAAACTTAAGAGTTTTAAATTGCATAAGTCAGTGGATTTTAGTATTCGCACGATTTTGCAGCCGTAGCCAGTGTCCAATTCCAGAACATTCCGCCGTGAGTGCCCCAAAGAAATCCTCTAGCTGTCAGCAGTTGCTCCCCCTTCTCCCCTCTCCCAGCTCCTGGCGACCACTAGTCTCCTTTCTGTCCACAGATCGGCCTGTTCTGGACATTTCATAGACGGAATCACACAGTTCACGGTCCTGTGTGTCTGGCTTCTTTACTTTGGGTGCTTTCGAGGTCCGTCCGTGTTGCAGCGTGGGCCAGAGCTTTGCTCCTCTTTATTGCCGAGTAATGTTCTGTGGCTCTGACGCTGTGATTATTCCTCAGCTGGCGGACACTGGGCTGTTTCCCTTTCTTGGCTCTTAGGAATACTGTCTGAGTTCCCGCGTGGGCATTTACGTTCGTTTCTCTGGGGTTCATGCCCGGCGTGGAGGTGCTGGGTGATTCCACGTTTCACGCTTTGAGGAACCGCAGACTTTTCCACTGCGGCTGCCGCACCTCACACCCCCCCCCCCCCCCCCGCAGTGTCTTCTTTGTCACAGCCGTCCTGGTGGGCACGTCCTGGTGGGCCCGTGGGGATCTGAGCGGGGTTTGGTGAGCACTGCCTGCTCCCAGCACTGAGCCCTCGGCAGCCCCGGCAGAGCCCGCCTGCTGGACCACCTGCTCGCCGGCGGCGACGCTTTGATGACAGCCACCGGGAGACTTGGCTGGAGTCCTGGCCCAGTCCCAGTCCTTGGTGCCCTCTTTGTGCCTCAGTTTCCCTCTTTGTTCAACGGGGCTACCTTCCAGGATAGCCTCACGGCTCCGACCCAGAAACTGAATCCACAGCCCCTCTCTTTTCCCTTCTTTCCCCAGGATGCCAGTGGAGGGGACTCCTGCACCTCGGAGGACGAGCCAACCTTTGACCCCGGCTACGAACCCGACTGGGCTGTCATCAGCACTGTGCAGCCACGGCCCCGCCGCTCAGAACCCACGAGGGGTAGGCTGAGCTGTACCCCTGGGGGGCAGGTGGTGACGCCGTACCCTCAGTGGTCATGGCGCCATGGGCTTCACTGCCCACACTCAAGATGGCTCCCCCACCCCGGCCTTCCAGTCCCAGGAGAGTGGGGGGGGGTGGCCAGCGTCCCCAGGGATTGCAGCCTTGCTCATTCTGCCAGGCTCTGTGGTTGGCTGCGGGCATCCCCAGGGAGTCCAGGCCGTCTGAGTGCTGCAGGAGGGGCACCAGGGAGGCACCTGGTCCCTCCGGGGGTGGGGAGCCCTTCCAGGAAGAGGCAGTGCAGAGCCTGGCTCTGAGGGGCACTTGGCGGGGGCACTGGCCCTTTGTGTGGCTCCAGGGTGGGGTCTGGAGTGGAGAGAGGTTGGAGACGACACGGGCAGGGGCAGGGCGAGGGCCAGGGAGCCGATGTGGAGCAGGCACATGTCCCCCGGGCGGGGCTCTGTTCACATTTTATTCACTTGTGTTTCCATGGAAATGTGAGGTGACCCAGAGCTCCCGAGGGCGGGGCCTGGGGCTGGCTCCTGTGGGCTCTTAGGACAGGTGCCATGTGCCCTCTGGCTCCCCACACCTCTCCCGACACGGTGCCACCCCCAGGTGCGGAGCCCAGCTGCCCCCGGGACTCCTGGGCCTTCTGGGTGAGCCTGGGGGAGCTCAAGTCCATCCGCCGGTCCAAGCCAGGCCTCAGCTGGGCCTACCTGGTCCTGGTGACCCAGGCCGGGGGCTCCCTGCCCGCCCTGCACTTCCACCGCGGGGGCACCCGCGCCCTGCTCCGCGTCCTCAGCCGCTACCTGCTGTTGGCCAGGTGAGCATGCCCCTTGGCGCCAGGCTCTGCCCTCCCCGGCCGCAGGGCCCTCAGCTGGGAGAGGAGCAGCTCAAACAGATTCAGAGGCAGGAAAAGGGAACTAATTGGCACAGGTAACCGCCACGTCAGAGGGTAGTTTGGTGTCAGGCAGGCCCGGTCCCAGGATGCTGGAGTTTCTCACGCTCAGGGCCCAGCAGCCCTGGTGTAGCAGCCGGTGGATGGACGGACAGAAAGCAACTCCCTCCTCACATTCCAGCAGCTTCCCTGGCTGCTGCCTCTCGCGCCCGACCAGGGAGGGGGCGGTCAGTCCCCCGACCAGGGAGGGGGAAGGCCCTCATCCACCCTGGGCCGTGCCCACCCCTGGCGTCCAGCTGTGGTCTCAGGCCCGAGAGGAGGGAGTCCCCAGTGGAGGGAGGTGGGAACACTGCGGGGCCTCCACCTGTGCGTCACCAAACCCTCCCTCCAGCTCCCCGCAGGACTCCCGCCTCTACCTCGTCTTCCCGCACGACTCCTCCGCGCTCTCCAACTCCTTCCACCACCTCCAGCTCTTCGACCAGGACAGCTCCAACGTGGTGTCCGTGAGTCCCCAGCAGCGGCCCAGCGGCTGTGCCAGGAGAGGGGGGGCTGTGGGAGTGAGAAGGGGGGCGGGCGGAGTGTGACCAGCCCTCCGTCTGTCCCCAGCGCTTCCTCCAGGACCCCTACTCCACCACCTTCAACAGCTTCTCCCGCGTGACCAACTTCTTCCGGGGAGCCCTGCAGCCCCACCCGGAGGGGGCCTCCCGCGACCTTCACCCGGTCCCCGATGACGAGCCCGAGCCTGGGTTCGAGGTCATTTCCTGTGTGAGTAGCAGGGCGGACCCTATTGCTTTGGCTGCCACCGCGGGCGGGGCCTGCATTTCCCCGGAGAAGGGGGGGTAATAACAGCACCACCCTCATCGGGTGGCGTGAGTGACTGGAAGGTGCTCACAGCCTGTGCTCCTGGTGCTGGCTGTTATTGGGGGGCCCTTCCAGACTTGGGGTGACTTTGTCCCTGACCCAGGGACGGAGTTGCTTCCCGCCCCGCCCTGAACATTACCTGTCTGCTGCGCTAAGAAGGGCTGAGGGGACGTGAAGGTGGCCGGGACGCGGCGGGGGAGGGTTGTGGGGTCCCCCACAGTCGGGGCTCACTGTGGTGTCCCACAGGTGGAGCTGGGGCCCCGGCCGGCCGTGGAGCGGGCGCCTCCAGTCACAGAGGAGGAGTGGGCCCGCCACGTGGGCCCCGAGGGCCGCCTGCAGCAGGTCCCCGAGCTGAGAGCCCGGATCTTCTCAGGAGTGAGGCGCTGGGCTGGTGGGGGGCTGGGCCGGGCCGGCGGCCTGGGGGCCCCCTCTGAGCTCCCGCCCGCTCCGCCCCCAGGGTCTGAGCCCCGGCCTGAGGCGAGAGGCCTGGAAGTTCCTCCTGGGCTACCTCAGCTGGGACGGCTCCGCCGAGGAGCACAAGGCACACGTGCGCAAGAAGACGTGAGTGAGCCCGGCACGGCGCCCCGCCCCCCGCTGATTGGCGGGTTTTGATCCGCACGTCCCAGCGGCAAGCAGGGTGCCCGGCACGTGGCACGGCACCCAGCACGTGGCACGGCACCCGGCACGTGGCACGGCACCCGGCACGTGGCACGGCGCACGTTGGGTTTGAGCCTGTCACGTGCTGGGCAGCACCTGTGCAGGGGGACAGGCGCTGCCGTCTGGCCTGGGGCCGCACTGTCTCATGGTCACTGCTTTGCTGCTGAACTGTGGGCCACCCGTCCCCTTGTATATGCTGTGCCCCTGCTCTGCGGCCTGGTCCCCACACCCGGAGGTCTGTGCCCTGAGCTGTCAGGAGGGGCTCTGCCTGGTCAGGAGGGGCTCTGGGGCGGGGCCGGGGCTGAGCCTGAGGCGGAGGAGGTGGCAGGCGCCCTCACGCCGCCCCTCGCCCCTCAGGGACGAGTATTTCCGGATGAAGCTGCAGTGGAAGTCGGTGAGCCCCGAGCAGGAGCGGAGAAACTCGCTGCTGCACGGATACCGCAGCCTCATCGGTGGGTTGGGGGCTGGGAGCCGCGCCTCCCGGGAGCGGGGTGAGGGCATCTGAGGGGGATGGGGGGATGGGGGTGAGCAGGGGCCGAGGGGCCGAGGCGACGCAGGGGAGAGGGAGGAGAGCCAGGCTCCTTGGGCTGAAGCCCCGCTCGCCATCTTCTCACCGTGGGATCCTGGCCAGTGACTGTACCCTGGGCCTCAGTTTCCCCGTCTGGCTGGTTAGTGACCACAGCACTGGAGGATGTGGGGCGTGGGGAGCAGCCCTCCCTCCAGTGTCAGGTGGTGGGGATTGGCCCACACCTGCCTGGGGAGAGGGGAGGGGGGCTGCAGCCAATGGCCAGCAGGGATGGGACCCCCCCGACTTTCTCACCTTGGCACCCTGCACCCTGTCCCCACAGAGAGAGACGTGAGCCGCACGGACAGGACCAACAAGTTCTACGAGGGTCCCGAGAACCCGGGGCTGGGCCTGCTGAACGACATCCTCCTCACCTACTGCATGTACCACTTCGACCTCGGTGGGCGCCCAGGCAGGGCGGCGCCGCCCCTGGGGTGCTGAGGGCCTGGGCCGTCCCTGACCTCCTGTCCCCACAGGCTACGTCCAGGGCATGAGCGACCTTCTCTCCCCGATCCTCTACGTCGTTCAGAACGAGGTGGACGCCTTCTGGTGTTTCTGTGGCTTCATGGAGCTTGTGGTGAGGCTCGGAGCAGGGGTGGGCGACGGGCGCCTGGGCAGGATGGGGTGCGACGCCTCCGTGCCTCCCCCACAGCACGGGAACTTCGAGGAGAGTCAGGAGACCATGAAGCGGCAGCTCGGGCAGCTCCTGCTGCTCCTCCGGGTGCTGGACCCGCCGCTCTGTGACTTCCTGGGTATGTGTCTCGGGGGGCGGGCGGGGGTGGGGGAACAGCAGGGACAAAGGTGTCGTCACAGAGCCTCTGGGAATGAGCAGCCCCGGATGGTGTCCAGGACATTTGGTCCTGATCCTAAAAAGAGAAACATCTGGCACCACCCAGAGTCCAAGACCTACCGGTGAAAGCAGGGTGGGGGCTTGGAGCAGACCCCGAAATGCAGGTGTGCGCCTGCGCATCCAGGCGCCGCTCCCCGCCTGCCGCCATCAGTCCCGGCTCCTGGGGGAACTCCCACCCGCCTTGAACCCGGGGTTGGAAACTGGTTCTCTGGACTCCTGGCACTGGGACTGCTGCATTCTGGCCTTAAAATGTGTCTTGGAATTTGTTCAGTGTAAAAAATGCAAGAAATTCAGATAAGAGGAAGAAAATTGTTGTTGTTGATAGTAGTATTCTTTTGATGCAGGTGACAAGTTAGCTTACTTACGGTTTTTCTTCCGTGAAGTGTAGGCTCACTGTGGGGGAGGGAGATAGATTGGAACGGAAACCAAGACCTAGAAAGCTCATGCCAGTTCTGGGGACACCTGCACATTAGCTGCCTGTGTCATTAAAAGGTTCTTTTAGTTGCCCTGGCCGGTTTGGCTCAGAGGATAGAACGTCGGCCTGCAAACTGAAGGGTCCTGGGTTCGATTCTGGTCAAGGGCACATGCCCGGGTTGCAGGCGTTAAAAAAAGTTTCTTTTAGCCCCAGCTGGGAGGGCCCAGGCTTGATCCCCAGCCCTGGTTGGGTTGAGTGTGGGAGGCAACCAATTGATGTGAGCACATCAATGTTTTTCTGTCTCTCGTCCTCCCTTCCACTCTCAAAAATCAATGGAAAAATATACTCGGATAGGGAATAACAACAACAAAAAAGTTTCTTTTAAAGATTTTCTTATTGACTTTTTTTTTTTAAGAGAGAGAGGAAGGGAGAGGGAAAGAGCTAGAAACGTTGGTGTGAGTAAAACCTTGATTGGCTGCCTCCTGCAAGCCCCCTACCAGGGATTGAACCTGCAACCTAGGCATGTGCCCTGACTGGCACTCGAACCAGCAACCTTCTGGTGCCCAGGATGACATCCAATCAAGTGAGCCACCCTGGCAGGGCCATTAAAAATGTTCTAACTAGCGGTTCTCAACCTGCGGGTCATGAACAATGAAAATACATCCTATCAGATATTTATATGACGATTCATAACAGTAGCAACATTACAGTGATGAAGTAGCAACGAAAATAATTTTATGGTTGGGGGCCACCACAACATGAGGAGCTGTATGAAAGGGTCGCGGCATCAGGAAGGTTGAGAACCACCACTTGTATTGACCGCACAGCGTTTTATCCGTCTTCATGACTTAAGATGATGTACAAGAACAGATTTGACCCGACCTGGACATTTGCAGTTTTTCATCATGACAAATAGAGTCTGGATAATTTCTTTAGGTAAAATTCGAGGAAGTGAGATTGTATCTCGGGCAGTAGATATTTTTACAGCTTTTGAAATGTCTGTCCCCGTCGCTACTTCCCGGGAAAGTTCTACCAGTTCCCGTGTTTGCTCGACGTTCTCTCACGCCTCTTGGGCCTCACTGTCCCTCCGTGTGTGTGTGGAAAGCACGGGACGGCTCACCTCGCCGGGGTTTGGAAGGCAGGATGGGGACGGTTCCCGCTGACACGGCATTCCTGCCTTGGCCCAGAGGCTTCCCACATGGGGCAGGAGTTACCACCTCGCCTGGTGCAGGGTCTCACCGCTGGGTCTTAGTTGCCATCCGACGGGCACACTGTGAATTGGGACGGGGCGGGCACTGGTTGTGAGCTTGCTGTTTGCTTAGCACCACCCTCCACTGCTGTCCTCCTCTAGACTCCCAGGACTCTGGCTCTCTCTGCTTCTGCTTCCGGTGGCTGCTCATCTGGTTCAAGAGGGAATTCCCTTTCCCGGATGTTCTTCGGCTGTGGGAGGTGGGCAGCCGGCGTGGGTGGGGGCTGGGGAGGGTGGGCAGGGGCAGGGGCAGGCCTGGGTAGGACCTCAGGCAGAGGCTGGCCTGTGACCCTCCCTCCGGCGCTCCCAGGTGCTGTGGACGGGGCTTCCGGGCCCTCATCTGCACCTGCTGGTGGCCTGCGCCATCCTGGACATGGAGCGGGACACCCTCATGCTCTCAGGCTTCGGCTCCAATGAGATCCTCAAGGTGAGGCTGACCCCGCCCTCCTGACGGTGCACATGGGACACAGCGGCTGGAAGGGGACTCTGTGGTACTTGGCAGTCATCGGTACTCAGAGTAGGATTGTGTGAGCAGGTTAGCTGAGCGGGCAGCCCTGAGGCCAGCTCTGTTCTCCTGCCCGGCCCCATCCCTGGCTCTGCGGTGTCCTAGCAGAGCCTGTGGTCTGTGCTTGTGAGCTCCCCCAGCACCCGAACTGGACGGCCAGCCCACTGGGTGGAGCTCAGCGTGCTTTCCCTTCCTGATCCTGCACCTGGCAAGAAGCCTGGGAGAGCTGACCTCCCCTGACCGCCCCCCCCCCCCCAGCTACACTGTGTGCCCCAAGGGGGCCAGCTCTCCATTGTGTGGCTCAGTGGGCGCTCTGGCGGTGGGGGTTGAGGGCCAGAGGCCGGCCTGACTCACTCCCGCTCCTCCCCCGCCAGCACATCAACGAGCTGACCATGAAGCTGAGCGTGGAGGACGTACTGACGAGGGCCGAGGCCCTCTACCGGCAGCTGACCGCCTGCACGGTGAGTCCCCCACCTTCCCAACAGCCCCACTCCCCGCCCCGCAAACTTCTGACTTGGCTTCCCCTCCCCACCCTCCAGGAGCTGCCCCACAACGTGCAAGAGGTCCTGGGCCTGGTCCCGCCCGCAGCGCCGCACAGCCCCTCGCCTCCCGCCTCCCCGCTGCCGCTGTCGCCCACCCGCACCCCGCCGGCCCCGCCGCTCCCCGCGGACGCAGCTGCGCAGCCGGACAGCAGCCTGGAGATCCTGCCTGAGGAGGAAGAGGAGGACGGCGTGGGCTCCTAAGTGGCTGGGCTGGCCTGGCTGCAGCCTGCCCGGCTGCACAGCACTTTCTCCAGCTCCCGCCCCGTGACCACACCCACGGGCTGGGGGTGGAGCCAGCAAAGGGGCGGGGCTCCCGCCCGGCCGCCCCGCCCTCCGATTAGCCGGTTTCATTAACTGACATTTCTGTGTCCCGTTGGCCGCCTGTAGGTGTAGGAAGGGGAGGGGGTGGTGCGTGTTCCCCTCTGACCCTCCGCCGAGCAGGTGTTTGACCGCGGACCCCAAACCCGGTCAATGAGATTAAGAGGAGGGCCCTTGGGGGTGAGTGGTGTGGGGGAGGGGCTTGTGGAGGCAGGTGGAGGAGTGAGGATGGGGTGCTGGGTGCAGCCTTATGTTGTGCAGGGACACATCCTGGACATAACTGACATGGAAGGGCCTACAGAGCTGCCCAGACACCGAGGACCTGCCTCCAGCGTTGTGGTACTTGAGGAAAATAAACTCGTGTTTGATCCACTGTGGGTCTGGCCTTTTGTTACTCGCATCGAGCCCACCTGTGTCGTCACCGTCGGGCGGGCCTGTGATTACCATTGACCAGAGGGAAGCAGCACCCGGGGCTCGGGGGAGGCAGAGGCCCCTCTACCCCTGGCGCATGGCTTTGCTCAAAGCAAAGCGGGGAGGCGACTGAGCCAGGGAGGGGACAGGACCACAAGGCTTTTTCCGAAAATAATTTAATACTCGGGCGTCCGGCTGGTGGCGTTGGGAGTGGCTGTCCCGCGCAGGGTTGAAGGGTAGGTGGTCTCCGTGTGAGACCTGCACAGGGGCTGGCAGTCCACGGGGCCCTCGGCCACGCGCGCGGGCTCCTCGTCCTCCGCGTGCAGAGCCTTCTCCTTGTGCAGGGACTTCTCCTGGCTGTTGATCGGGCTGTGCGTCTGGCCGTTGATGGACACGGCCGCGCGCAGCGCCGACTTGACGGCTGTCTCCATCCAGCCGTGCGGGTAGGCAGTGTGCTCCCCCGCGAAGTAGATGCGACCGTAGGGGTCCGTCCAGTCGAACTCCTCCCAGCCCTCCTTGGCCCGCCAGAGCGTGGGCGGCTGCACCACGAAGCCGCCCTGGCTGTGCGGGTCCTCTGCCCAGCGCTTGACCACGCCGGTGCCGTCCCAGAGCCGGTACACGATCGGCCCGTGCAGCGCCGCCACGTCATCCAGGGCCAAGTGCATCGTGTCTTCCGTGCTCAGGCCGTCGAACGGGGCCGTGGCGTCCCCCCACGTGTACGAGGCCAGCAGCAGCGAGCCCTCCCCTGGCGACGGGTAGGTGATCACGCGCGACGGGCGGTCGGTGTTGGAGTGGCCGCCCTGGATGTGCTCCTCGTGCCAGAAGGGCCGGCGGAAGCTCAGGTACACCTTGATGGCCGGCTCGTAGTGCAGCTCGCGCAGCGCCTCCTGCCACTTGCGGGGCAGCGGCGGCGAGAACTTCATGCGCTGCAGCGCCGGCCCGGTGGCCGTGAGCAGCACCACGTCGGCGACCATGGTCTTCTGGTTCCGATCCCGGTGCCAGGTCCCGATGTGCACGTGCACCTCGTGCGCCTCCTGCTTCACGGCCGCGACCGGCGTGCGCAGCAGGATGGGCACCGACAGCGTGCTCAGCAGGGCGCGCGGCAGCAGGTCCCAGCCGCCCTCGACGCGGCTGTACCTGGGGGGGGGGGGGGCGGGGGGCGGGCAGGAGCGTGACCCGGGCTCTCGGCCCCGCCCCTTTCCGCTGGCTGGCCCCTCTCTGTGCGCTCGCTGGTCACCTGCCCGGAGCTCTCCCTCTAATCACCCCCTATTACCGGCCCATAATTGGCACCTGCTTGCTCCCCGAGAACCCCACCCACTTGCTGAAGTCCCCCCAACCCCCCAACGGGGGCTGGAAAGCACAGAATTATGTGACTCAAGAATCCCGCCCCTTCTGCCTGGGCCACGCCCTTCCTGGAACCTTTCTAATCCATTTCCTCCAGACCCCGGGGTGTGGGGTGAACGTGGCCCCTTCTCCCTAAAAGCTGCACCCTTCTCGCCAGCCCCGCCTGCCCGATATTGTGGCCCCCGCCGCTCCGTTACTCCCGCATTGGCCCCAGGCCCCGCCCCTCACCGGAGACGATCGCTGAGGGAACCGTGGGCCCGCAGGGCCTCCAAGAAGCTGCGATGGAAGAAGCGGTCCTTGGACATCACGTCCCCCAGGAGGTTTGCGGCGGGCTGGCTCAGGTTCCCCTCGTTGAGGAGGTACTCCTGGGGGGCGGGTGCCGGTCAGGGCCCCGCATTGCACCTCAGCTCCGTCCCCACTGCTGCAGGGCCCCTCCCAGCTCAGCCTCCCCATCCCCTGATGCGAGGAGAGCTTAGGTTCCCTGGACCTTAGAGATCCGGTCCCCCTCCTCTTGTGACAGATGAGGAAAGGGAAGCCCCGAGAGGGCATGTCCAACCCCATGGCCAGGCAGGAGGTCGCCAGGGCTGTGTCCCGGGATCCTGCCCTCTGGCTCCAGGGCCAAAGCCCACGGGCGCCCTCCTGCTCCTGGTTTCAGACAGGGACCCGGAGACCCCCCCTCACCAGGAGTGTCAACTTGTCGAACTTCCTCATGGCCTTTCTGCAGCCCATTTTCCTGATATCGATGATGGCCTGCAGGGGAACAAGCAGACAGCTGGAGCTGAGGGGCAGGATGGCGGGGCTGGGCCTGGGGTCCAAATCCGGGTTCTCTTCCTGCTCCTGCTCATGGCTGGCCTTCACCACTCGCGTTCACACCGCCAGGCCTTTGCCCATGCCGTCCTCAGCCCTGCCCTCCACTGCTGCTCCGATGTCACCCCCTGGGACGTCTTCCCGAGTCCGTATGCCTCCCTCACTCCCCGGCACACCTGGCACCAAAATGCTCGGCCAGGCGGGCACTGTTTCGCCTGCCTCCGCCCCAGGCGTGGCTCCGTGCAGGCAGGGACAGTCCCTCTCAGTGCTGTGGCATTCTGGTGCCCAGGAACTACCTCCTGGTTCACTGTGGGCACTGACGAAAGTGGAATTCCTTCTGCCACTGCTGAGGGGGCATGACTGCCCATAGCTTCCCAGGGCTCCCCAGCACCTGCAGCCGCAGTTCTATCCCCTCAGCCTGTCATCCCAGGCCCCTACCAGCCCCTGGACCACCATTTCTTAAGGAAGCTCTGGTTCTAAGGACAATATCCAGTGCCCAGACCACCCTCAGCTCTCCCACCCCCACACCCTGTACTTTCCCCCTGGCTAGTCCTCCTTCACCGCTCTGCTCCAGGCTCATCTCCTGACCGCCTCTGATTTCTGCCCTCTTCTTTGCTCACCTGGCTTCCCCCTTGTGCCCTTCCTCCCTCATTCCCTCACCATCACCTCGCATTTCTCTAGGCTCACTGAACTGGGAGGTGCCAACACAGCATGGCCTGAACTCAGCACCCACCCTTGTCCGGAAGGGGAGATGGACAATTAGGAACTGCCAGAGAAGGGAGAGGGCCAGCTCCTCCCTGAGGGCATCAGGGAAGGCTTCCCGGAGGAGGGGGCATTGGAGTTGGTTCTTGAGGGATGAGCAGGGTTCCCTGGGGGTAGGGGGTGAGGGATGGGGGAAGGGGTCTTCCAGGCAGGCCAGGCAGGAGCCAGAGGAGAGGATGAGGCCCAAGTTGGGGCCAGGACTATTGTGACATGGGGAACCCGGGAGTATGAGAGGTTTAGAGGAAGAGACTGAGTGCAGTATCAGGACCCTGGGTGTGGCCAGGGGGAGACAGACATAGATGTGGGTCTCAGGAGATGGGTCTGGAAGACATCTGCCTGCAGATAAAGGTTTAAGCCACAGATGTAAGAGATGAGGCTGTCCAGGACAGTGTGTGGGTGGTGGGTAGGGAGGGGATCAGAGACCACAGGGTGATGGAGCTTTGGGGATTGGCAGAGTTTGCAGGGAAACTAAAGCTGGAAGAGGCGGCCATGGGAGACCAGGAGGCGTGAGGGGAAGAAGGAAAGGCTGGCCAGAGGGACGATGAGGGGGCGCAGGACGACAGCGTGGGGGGCAGGGCTGCGGGACCGGCGGGAGCGCCCACCTTGTTGAGAGCCATCTGGAAGATGTCCTCAGGCGCGTGGCCCTTCTCCTGGGGGCGCAGGTCGTAGCCCAGCTTCTCCGGCATCTTCTCCACCACGTAGTTCCGCAGCTTCATGTCGCCCACTTGGGTCCACGCGTTCTCGTCGTACTGGATGAATTTGGTCAGGTTGAGCCCCAGGCTCTTGCAGAGCGCGTGCAGGATCCTGAGGGAGCAGGCAAGGCTGGGGCGGTCCGACAGGGGAGGCGGGGTTCCCCTTCCCGGGGGTGGGGGTGGGGGGCGTGAAGAAGGGAAGGGGGTGGGTAGGGCAGCTGGGGACGGGGTTTGGGGAGGGGCATGAGGCTGGAGTGGGGTTGGATTTGGGGGCAGCTGGGGCCAGGAATGAAATGGGAACAGCTGGAAGGCTGAAGGCAGTCCCGTGTAGGACCGGGTTTGGAGCGGGAGTTGGCTTTCACTGGGGTTGGATGGAGGCTTGGGGTAGGGAAGGGACTCGGGTCAGGGCAGGCAGAGCTGGGGGTCCAGAGGCACTGGCGGGGCTCGCTAGGGGTCCAGCTGGACTTGCTGGCACAGTGGTGGGGCTGGGATCAGGAGAAGAATGGACTTGGAGGCGGGGCTCAGAGCAGGGCCCGCGGGAGCTGGGTCAGGCCTCACCTGTGTGACATGGGTATGCGCATGGCTCCCAGCTCCCCGATCCAGCCCGTTTTCTCATCCCGGTAGGTGAGGATGCGGCCCCCGATCCTGTTGGCTGCCTCCAGGATGGTGACCTGAGGGATGTGGGCATGGAACAGGGCCCTTCGGCTCCTCCCACTGACACCATCCTCCCCCCCACCCACCCTGTGCCAGACCCCCACTTCCCATCCCCCAGCTGTACAGACCTGGACCCCACCAGGGGCCCTTTCTTTCTTTTTAAAAAAATATATTTTATTGATTTTTTACAGAGAGGAAGAGGGATAGAGAGTTTGAAACATCGGTGAGAGAGAAACATCGATCAGCTGCCTCCTGCACACCACCTACTGGGGATGTGCCCGCAACCAAGGTACATGCCCTTGACCGGAATCGAACCCGGGACCCTTCAGTCCGCAGGCTGACGCTCTATCCACTGAGCCAAACCCTTTCTTTATGGGGAGGAGGAGGGGCTGCTGGGAGGACAGATGCCACAGGGAGCGTGTACACGACAGCTCCTGACGCAGCAGGAAGGCTGCGGGTCAGGTTAGAGAGGGACTTCCCAGCTCAGGGAGGGGAAATTCCTCAGAAGCCCCTGGCCTGGTCCGATCCTCATTCTTGGATTTCAGTGAGAGGACAGTGGTTAGACCTCAGGGGGCACTTCCCCTCAGGCGGGGTGTCCATCGGCACCGACACAAATTCCCCCAGGAGTGTGGAGGGCCCCAGACTTCCCCCCGGGATGCGAGTGGGGCCGGGGGTCGAAACCCCCCGCCCCCCCCAATGCAGTGCAGCACACGCTCCCTCTGGGTAGACCCCAGAAAGCACAGCTCCCTCTCCTCGCCTCCCACCTTCCCCGCCCCCCACAGGGACGTGGCCAGGCCCCTCCAGCGGCAGCAGGAAAGACTCCAGGTAGACGGCAAGCAGCACCTCTCACCTTGTGGCCGGCATCGCTGAGCACCTTGGCGGCCATCAGCCCGGCCACACCGGCACCGACCACGATCACCCTCTGGGGCTTTAAGGTCCGATTGAGGCCCAAGGTCACCACCTTGAGCAGCTGCTCATAGTCCGGGTCGTGCAGGCACACCTCGAAGGGGTCCTGGCTGCGGACAGTCTTCCATTGAAGGGAGGCCACCAGGCCAAGGAGGACGGGGACCAGGGCAAGGAGGCGCCAGGCTGAGAAGAGGACAGGCCATGGGTATGGGGGGGGGGGGGGGAGGAGAGCAGGCTCCGCCCCCACCCGCAGGGCCCCCCTCAGCTTACTTACCCAACGAGGCCATGACTCGCACTGGGAGGTGGTGTCTGGGTTGGAGGGGAAGCAAGGGCCACTGTGACGGGGGCCGGTCCCACCCAGCACGACTCCTTGTGGGGCTGCCCGGCTCCCGCCTCAGCCCTCTCGCTGTGGCCACCACTCTCTATGGGCACGTGTCCCCTGACCCCGGTCCCCAAGTCCCCTGTTCTGTGTTCGCCTGTCTGCCCTCCGCTCCCCTTCCCTGCACCCCTCTCCCTGCCTCTCCCTGTCGCCCCTCTCTGCCTGTCTGCCTCTCCTCACCCCCCCCACCCCCCCCGTCTCCCTGTCTCTGTGTCTGTGGGTCCACCTCTCCCAGCCTCCTCTGTACCTTAGCTGCCCGAGGATGGCGCACTGGCAGCCCTGCCTCTCCTCTGCCTGCCTCCTCGCCTCCTTGGTCCTTAAATCAGCCAAGCCCCGCCCTCCCTTTGGGAAACGAAACTGCTTTCCTGAGTCCCTCAGAGCCCAGTTGAAGCTGGGGGGGGGGGGGGGTTGGGAGGAAGCAAATCAATCTAACCTCTTCCTCTCGCCCCAAATAGACAGTCTGGGGCAGTGGGAGGGCCGGAACTCAATGCGAAACGAGCCACGTTAAGGGCCTGGCCTGGGCCCTGGAGGCAGGGTCCTGTGTCTGCCTTCTGTGCTCTCCCCCCTCCTGGATTCCGGCCAGGGGCCAGGGGTCTCGGGCCTCGGGCTATATGTTCCCTGTGACGGCCCCTGAGTCCCTCTGTGCCAGCTGTGGCTGTGCCCTGAAGGGCTCATGGGCTCTGCTCCCCTTGTGCAGGGCCGCTGGGAGCCATGACCCGGGCCCCGTGGGACTCAGGGGCAGCGGCACAGTGGCCAGAGGCAGGGCCGGGGGCCAGCCCGCCTCAGTCCCGGCCCGCGTCCATCTACAGCGGTCAAGTGGGAGGACGAGGGAGTGAAGCCAGTCAGTCCATGACCAGCACCTGGGCCAGTGCCAGAACCTGCTCCTCGGGAAATGCCAGCTGCTGCCACCGCGTGTGTGTGTGTGTGTGTGTGTGTGTGTGTGTGTGTGTGGAAGGGGCCTGAGTGAGTGCCCGTGGGCCCGGCCTGGCCATCCCGGCACGGAGAACGCTCGGTCTCAGCTCAGGGGCCGGGCACCTTGGAAACAGCCCCGCAGTTCCTGCCTCTGCCTTTGGTCTCTGCCGCCCCATCTCTGGGGCACTTTTCTCTCGAGGCCGGCCCTGAGAACAAGAGGACCCGCTACCAGGAATCCCCACACGGACCCTGGCCCGGGGGGCTCGGTCGGTTGGGCGTCATCCCATGCACCCAAAGGCTGCCGGTTCAATTCCCAGTCGGGGCAGGGGCTGGGGTTGCAGGCTGCATCCCTGGTTGGGTGTGTACAGGAGGCAACGGATGGATGATTCTCTCTCACATTGATGTTTCTCTCTCCCTCCCTCTCCCTCTCTCTCTCTCCCAAATCAGTGAAAACATTAAAAAGAAAGAAAAAAGGCCGAAACCGGTTTGGCTCAGTGGATAGAGCGTCGGCCTGCGGACTGAAAGGTCCCAGGTTCGATTCCGGTCAAGGGCATGTACCTGGGTTGCGGGCACATCCCCAGTGGGAGATGTGCAGGAGGCAGCTGATCGATGTTTCTCTCTCATCGATGTTTCTCTCTATCTCTCTCCCTTCCTCTCTGTAAAAAAATCAATAAAATATATATTAAAAAAAAAAAAAAGAAAGAAAAAAGGGAGTCCCACCCAGGCAGCAGGGGCCTCGTGGCTGTGGAGGGCTCTGTCAGGGGGAACATGGCGGGTCCCCGGCAGGGGGTGGGGGTGGAGAGCCAGTTCGGGGGATTTTTGGGGAGGAGGGGGGGGAGGAGAGGCCGAGGGCCTCAGCAGGAAGAGGGCTGGAAAGCCCGAGCAGTAAATCAGAGAGGGATGTGGTCTGATGGAGGGCGGGGGGGGGGGGGGTGGTGCATCCGAGTGAGTCAGAAACGCATGATGCAGGGCTGGGGGGCGGGAGGCAGCGGCCAGGAAGGACAGAGCTCGGAGGCCGAGGGCACGGTCGGGCAACAGCAGCGAGAGGGACGGTCCCAGGGACGCCCGCCCGAGGGCCCTCCGCTCGGTGCTCGGCCTCCCCGGGGCCTCACAGGCTGCGCTGGACAGAGAGGAGCTGGGGCGAGGGGTGGCGAGGGGTGGCCAGGGCACCCCCGCCTGCCGCACTCACAGTGACCTGGAGGAGGCGGGTGCCGCCGGCTAGGTCTCAGCAGCTGTACCTCGAGCAAAGACGCTCTCTAGCCCCAGACACCCCAGAGGGAGCGGAACCTGGCCCAGGGCGGGGAAGGCGGGTGTCCCGGGCCCCCCGGTGGGAATGGGCAGGTGCCCCCTGCCCAGGGGCCCCAGTGCTCCTCGGCCTCATGGCAAAGTCCCACACGGAGCAAATAAGGACACGGAGCCGGTGGCGGCAGCTGAGCCCAGGGCTCCCGGGGGCGGTCTGAGTGAGGAGCGGCTGGGGGCCCCGCTGGGGGGCCCGAGTTGACCCCCTGGTCTGCCCCCTACAGGACTGCTTTCCAAAGTCCCTCTGGCTCTGGGCACACCCCACTCGCCTCCTGGACTCTAGGAAGAGGAGTGGGGTGAGGCCTCCCCCAAGACACCCATTCAAGGAGTCAGAGGGAGCGGGGGTGGGGGTGGGGGAGGCCGGCGGGACTCAGGAGGCAGCCTCGAGTTAGAGGAGGGCTCTCCCTAGGGCGGACCTGGCCAGTCTCCTGCTCCCGATAAAATGACTATGGGTGTCCTTCAGTCCCATGTGCCAAATACTTTAAATATATATATAATCCTCACCCGAGGACATGTTCATTGGCTTTTAGAGAGAAGGGAAAGGGGGAGGGGGGGAGAGGGGGGGGGGGAGAGAGAGAGAGAGAGAGAGAGAGAGAGAGAGAGAGAGAGAGAGAGAGAGAACACATCGATGTGAGAGAGAAACACCAATTGGTTGCCTCCCGAACGCAATCTGAGGGGTCAAACCCTCAAAAACTAGGCACGCGCCCTGCCCAGGAGCTGGGCCTGAGATCCTTCGTGTGCGGGGCAATGCTCAACCAGCTGAGCCACCAGCCAGGCCCAGGGACAACCTGACAGTGTACGGCCCAGGCTGGGAGTCACCCCCTGAGAAGGGCAGTCTGTGCTTGGACCCAGCAGCGAGGCTCCCGCCCTGCCCGGCCACAGCTGGGCTCTCCTCCCCAGCGCTGCTGCCACTTGGGCCATCTTGGTGGGGGTCGCCCCCTGCACTGTGGAGTGTTGGGCAGCATCACTGGCCTCTACCCACCAGATGCCAGTAGCGACCGGCCCCTCAGGCTGTGACACCACAGGTGTCTGCAGACACTGCCCGCTGTTTGTGGGGTCAGGGCGAGGGTGGATGGAACTCCCAAGGGTGACTGGACACGGTCCAGGATGGGGACCTGGGTGCAGCGGGCAGGAAGGCCACAGGACAGAGGTGGTTTGGGGGATGGGAGATTGAGTCATTTGGGGACCGCTTTGGCAGAAGTAACCAGACCTTCAGAGCCGCTGCTGGCAATACTGAGACGGGCATTAGGGCTAAAGGTAGGGTATGGAGTGAGGTGGGACGGGTTAGATGACACGTCTGGAATAGGTTCCCTGAGCTTGTGGTAGGAGCTGCAGACACACTGTGAGAACCGGGGGCGTGGCCGCTGGGGGGACAGGCCTGGGCCTCCCCAGGTCGAGTATGTCTGCTTCAGTTAATGGTGGGATAGTCCGGTTTCATGATGGAGTTTCCAGACAAAATGTCAATCCTTCCGGACAGAAACGGTCTCCGGGAGGAAACCCTGCCGTGTCTGGTTTGCTTCTAGAACCACAAGGATGATCCTAATGGGGTTCAGGTCGAGTGTGAAGCAGCCGGCGGCCTGGCCCGGCTCCCTGGGGCCTGTGGCCCGGAGGGCCGCTCATGGTGACGGCAGCCGCACAGCCAGGGCAGGGCGTGCGTTCTTTCCTCTGAGTTGGCCCAAAGACCCTGAGTGGGGGTATTAAAACTTTCCCCGAGTCTCAGAGGGGGTGGCGCCTGCCCCGGGGATGCCCAGGGCCCCTGGCAGAAGTGCAGACCTGGACAGGGGAGGGGGGCAGAGGGCGGGGGGCAGACTTACTGTGATGCCCTGATCTTGCCTGACCCCTGGTCAGGGGCATCCTTCTCACAGAGCCCTCCTGCCCGCCTTCCCGTTTCCAACCCCACCAAGCCTGGGGGTGTAGGGGGGTGTGCGGAGGGGGACACTCACTGCAAGGCTGGCTCTCAGGGGCTCTCTCAGCGCCCATGGCCTTCTGGTTAGCCTGGGACAGAAGTCATCGTCAAGGCGAGTAGTGGTGGCTTTGTCCTGATCCCCTTGTTAGACCAGCCGTGCCAGGGTCCTGGGGTGGGGGCAGAGCGGTTGGGAGATCGCGGAGGGCAGGCCCTCCCTTCACAAACGCGTATTATGGAAAGTGTCAAGTCTATATAAGCACAGAGACCAGGATGGTGAACTGTCCGACGCTCCGTCCATTGAGCCAAACCAGCAAGAGCAAGAACTTACTTTTAAACAAATAAAACTACAATACCAGTATCACATTGACAGTGGAATTGAATCGATGTCCACATTTTCCTGAATGTCTCAAGAACTTTAACAACTGGTTTGTTGGAATCAAGATCTAAGTAGGAGCTCAGACTGCCTGTGAGCGACATTGCCACTGTCAGTGTCACTTCCCCTCAGTGGACTTGGGGTCCGTGTCCTTGGACCCAGGGGTCTGACGTGACCCACAGCGCCACGCTGGACCCGGGCCCCGCGGAGCAGCGCGCCAGGTCTGGTTCCTGCCTTGGGGAAGTCTTTGGAGCTCACGGGTGAACCACGGTGGTGTCTGGAGGCAAGGTGTGGGGGCGCCCGGGTGAGTCCCTGTTGGATCGCTGCCAGCGGGGTGGGAGCTGTGGGACAGGCACGGGGGCAGCTGGGGACAGCTCTGCCTGGCTTCTGAGGATAAGGATTCTGCTCCTGGGAGTCCTCAGCTGCTGCCCTGAGTCTGAGGGCAGACTCTTAAAGCTCCTAGACCAGTGGTTCTCAACCTTCCTAATGCCGCGACCTTTTAATACAGTTCCTCATGTTGTGGTGACCCCCAATTTCATTGTTACAAATTGAACATAGTTGAAGCCTAGTGATTCATCACAAAAACAATATGTAATTATATATGTGTTTTCCGATGGTCTTAGGCGACCCCTGTGAAAGGGTCGTTCGACCGCCAAAGGGGTCGCGACCCACAGGTTGAGAACCACTGTCCTAGACAATTTCAAAGGAGCAGTGGTGCGCTGGGGCTGGCGCGAAACAGTTCATGGAATCTACTGGCTAATCCCCAGATCGTTTTTTGGTTTTGACTTGCAAGCCATTATTAAAAAATTATATTTACAATTAATTTTGTTAAAAACAAAGGATACTTGCCCGGCCAGGGTTGCTCAGTGGTTGGGCATCAACCTATCAACCAGGAGGTCATGGTTCCATTCCTGGTCAGGGCACATGTCAGTCCCCAGTGTGGGGCGTGCAGTAGGCAACTGATCAATGGTTCTCTCTCGTCATTGATGTTCCTCCCTCCCTCCCTCTCTCTTCCTCTCTGAAATCAGTAAAAATATAAAGAAGAAAGAGGAGACTCAAAACTCATTCCTTCCTAATTGCTTGCTTACACTTTACAAGTATACGCTCTGGCGGTGAATTAACTGCATCTGGACAGTGTGCATCAGCCTCCCAAGGTGGTGTCGGGTGGCTTCACGTGGGAACTGGCACATGCTACCCGGTAGGGCTGCCCCCGCCTGCAGATGCGTTCAACACTGACCAGCACACCGCTGCTTCCGAGTCCCGTTCCCGCCTCCCCTGGATCAAGGCCACTCGCTCGCTCTGTAAATCTCTTTCAATCATCTGACCCTCTCCGTGCCAAGCGGTGCCTGACGAGCCCCATCCCGGGGAAGGGGCAGGGCCATGTGGGAGGCAGTGGTTGGAGGTGAAGAGAAGCCACGACCACAAACCCGATCGCCCCTCTATCCCCATCGGGGAGAAAGGCGTGCAGCTTACTGAGATGTGCCTGGACTTAACGGAGAGGAGCGCGGGCAGAGGCCATGTGTCTGGACTGGCGAGGGTGCACCGTTTTCCTCCTGGAAGGGAAAGTGCGGTTACAATGGAGCCGTCACCTGCAGGGTGGCCCCCAGTCGCCGCTGACCCTGCTGCACCCTGGGGACCATGAAGCCTGCTGGGCCATCCCCCAGGGGGCCAGTGCACTGTGACCCCTCCTCCCGCCTGGCCACTGTCCTATTTATAACTGCTCGTGTTCTTCAAACTGGGGCGTCCAAGATCGCCCTGGAGTGGGGGGAGGAAAACGGAACTTGTTTGTTTTTATTTAAAAAATACGTCCTAACCGGTTTGGCTCAGTGGATAGAGCGTCGGCCTGCGGACTCAAGGGTCCCAGGTTCGATTCCGGTCAGGGGCGTGTACCTTGGTTACGGGCACATTCCCAGTGGGGAGTGTGCAGGAGGCAGCTGATCGATGTTTCTGGCTCTCTGTCCCTCTCCCTTCCCCTCTGTGGAAAACCAATAAAATATATTTAAAAAATAAATAAAATAAATAAAAAATACAATTGCGCCCTAACTGGTTTGGCTCAGTGGATAGAGTGTCAGCCTGCGGACTGAAGGGTCCCAGGTTCGATTCCGGTCAAGGGCATGTACCTTGGTTGTGGGCACATCCCAGTAGGGAGTGTGCAGGAGGCAGCTGATTGATGTTTCTCTCTCATCAATGATTCTAACTCTCTATCCCTCTCCATTCCTCTCTATAAAAAAAAATCAATAAGATATATATATATATATAAAAATACGATTGCCCTAGCTAGTTTGGCTCAGTGGATAGAGCGTTGGCCTGTGGAATGAAGGGTCCTGGGTTGGATTCTGGTCAAGGGCACATGCCTGGGTTATGGACTTGGTCCCCAGCAGGGGGATGCAGGAGGCAGTCGATCAATGATTCTGTCATCACTGATGTTTCTTTCTCTCTCCCTCTGTGCAATCAATAAAAATATATTTTAAAATAATGACATAAATAAAAAAATACAACGATTGCCCTAGCTGGTTTGGCTCAGTGGACAGAGCATCGGCTTGCAGACCAGAGTCCCAGGTTTGATTCTGGTCAAGGCCATGTACCCTGGTTGCAGGCTCTTTCCCGGCTCTGTCCCTGGTCAGGGCTCATGCAGGAGACAACCAATCGAAGCGTTTCTTTTCTTTTCTTTTTTATATTTTATTGATTTTTTACAGAGAGGAAGGGAGAGGGATAGAGAGCCAGACACATCGATGAGAGAGAAACATTGATCAGCTGCCTCCTGCACACTCCCCACTGGGGATGTGCCCGCAACCCAGGTACATGCCCTTCACCGGAATCGAACCTGGGACCTTTCAGTCCGCAGGCCGACGCTCTATCCACTGAGCCAAACCGATTTTGGCTGATGCGTTTCTTTCACACCGATGTTTCTCTCTGTCTTTCTCTCTCTCTTCCACTCTCCCTTAAAAAAAAAAAAAAAAAAAAAAAAAAAGGAAAAATATCCTCAGATGAGGATTAACAAAAAACAAAAACTAAAAAATACAACTATAAGCAAGCAGATAAGCTTAGTTGATGTTTAATATACGAAATAGTAGGTATATTATATACACTGGAAGTGCAAGCTCAGGAAAAAATTTGTTCTATCGATCGTGTGGCCCGGGCCAGCCACCTCCTTGGAGATAAATACTTTCATTTTTGTAACCCCAAAGGCCTATCAGGATCAGGTAAGTGCAGGGGCTCCACAAATGGACGCTGAAATACAAACTACTCCTTCCTTTCCGGGGGCTCAAGGCCTCTCCCTCTCTCCTTCCTTCTGGTGGAGGAGTCAGGTCGGATCACAGATAGTCAAGGCTCACAGACCGCACAAAGGGCCTCTGCCGCAGGGGGTGGGGCTTTGGAGAAGCAAGTGGGGCTGCTGGGTCTGCCTCCTCCGGTTCCCCTCCCTCTGCTGTGGCTTCTGCTCAGACGGGACACTAGTCTTCAGGAGCTCAAGGTCGTCAAAGGAATGAATGACTCACGATCAAGGCTGGGAAAGTGGACCCTGGCTCTCCAGAACACGCCCTGGCACTCCTTAGCCTCACGGCTCGGGGGGCAGGGCTGAGGGCAGCTGGAGTGGGGGCAGGGGCGGGCGTAGGCCGGTATGTGAACATCACCCAACCCGGCCTCTTGGTCAACAGCTGCGGACACCTGTGACCCTGAGGGATGGGGACAGGTGACATTTATGTCTTCTACGCTGTAACCCAAAGCGACACACTTCACAGGTTCCCTGTGTCCTGTCCTCCCGCCACCAGCGTCAGAGGAACCCGCGACTTGGGTGTGTGCAGTGAGAACGCCGTGTCCTGCTCAGTGTGGCTTGTTTCTGAGCTCGTCTTCTGGAACCTGCTCCTTTTACCCAGCTTGCTCCCTTTAAGCTATCCACAGGAACAGCACAGCTTACTTTCTGTTCCACAATGAATTTTATTTTATTTAGGAAAGCGACATACAGTCCTGGGTACGTCCGAGTGCAGCGCGTGGAAAGACAGGAAAGACACTGGGCTGCCGCGGGCTGGCTTCTGCCTCTGGACTGGGCCTCACTGGCTGACAGGGTTGCTTCGGCGTCGGGAACACTTGGCAGAACCCAGTCTGTGGCTGCCTCTGCCGTTTCAGCAGGCGTTTTGTGGATTAACGTTTTATGCCGGGTTTCATCTCCATTGTTCACTCATTTGATAAATATGACAGGGATTGTGCTGAGGACACAAAGGGGAACAAGAAACACTCCCTGCCCACAGCGGCTCACAATCTAACGTGAGGCACAGAAGCAAACAGTCGGCACAATACAGAGCGGCAAGTCTGTGCAAGCTCACTGTGGTGCGGGCACGGCAGGACGCCCCCCGACACGGCTGTGGGGTGGCCTAACATTGAGACCAGGAAGCCGAGGTGTGTCTGCCGGGCAACACAGAGACCCCCCGGCCCAAGTCTGACCCTTCTGTCATCACCTTGTTCAAGTCCCTCATCTACCTGCCCTGTCTCCTCTTGGGAAGTTCATTATCTCACGGCCTGTTCTAGGCACAAGTCACTTTGCACAGGTGGCTAGTTTCCACATGTGCACCTTACCCCAGGCTGCTGTCTCCCCGAGAACCAAGTCTTTTTACACGGCACCTATGACTACGTGGTAGACAGAGAGGCTGCCCAGGGAACCGGGCTGGGAGGCAGACGGCTCTCACGTGAGTGGGCACTTCTCCAGCACTTGGCTGGAGTGACGACGAGGAAGGCTGCAGTAGGTGAAAAGGGCCTGGGCCCTGGCCGGTGTGGCTCAGTTGGTTGAGCTCTGTCCTGTGCACCGAAAGGTTGCAGGTTTGATTCCCAGTCAGGGCACACACCCGGGGCTGCGGGTTTGATCCCCAGTTGGGGTGTGTGCAGGAGGCAACAGATCGATGCTTTCTCTCACATCAAAGTGTGGGGTTTTTTTCCTTCCTCTCTCTCTCCTTTCCTTCCTCTTTCTAAGATCAATAAAAATATATTTAAAAAAAGAAAAAAAGAAAAGGGTCTGGGATAAACAAAGAAGTTATACAGAGAAAGCATACCTACTAGGCTGCTGCTCGGACTAGAACACTCGGAATACTTCTACTGATAAATGCAAAAACTCAGACCACAAACAGTTCTCTCGGCAGCACAACTGTTTGAAAGAAACAGACAATCAAACAGCATTTCATAGCAAACACAAGCTAGACAGTAACCGCACACTCCCCCACTGAACACTCTGGGAACCCGCGGCCCTGCGGCCGGCCACGGGCTCAGTCGAACGTGATCCGGAAGCTGCGCTCCTGCTCCTTGCGTCGCCCCTCGCACACCTTGGTCACCTCCTCCACCTTCCTCTGCAGCAGGGCCGAGTTCTGGTCGATCCACTGCAGGGAGTCCATGTGTGCGTTGAGGATCTTGCAGATCTGCTGCAGCGGGTCGCTGGTGTCGGCGGGGCCCCCGGACGTGTTCAGGTGCTCGATGATGTCCTTGAGGTCCTGGGCCATGCGCTTCAGCTGTGCGTCGATGTTCTCGGCCAGCTTGTAGGTCTTCTCGCGCTCCTCGTCGGCGTGCTGCAGGTAGACGGTCCCGCTCTGCTCCTTGACGGACTCCTCCAGAGGGCTCAGCAGGTCCTCCAGCTCCTTCTGCTGCGACAGGATGAAGTCCAGCTCTTGGTCCAGCCTCTTCTGGTCCAGCTTCACCTTCTCCACCTCGCGGTGGAGGGCGGTGATCTTCTCCCCGTTCTCGATCAGCGTGCGGTCCCAGGCGTTGACCTGGGTGGCCTGCTGCAGGAAGTGCCGCTCCTGGTCCTCCAGCTCCAGGCTCCACTTGTTGATCAGACTCTCCAGCTGGGCGTAGGTCATCACGGGACTGGTGGCCGCCCCAGTGGCCGCACTGGGGCCAGACGGAGCGGTTATGGCAGTGGGCGCATTGCTGGGGATCCCGGCTGGTGCCAGGGGTTTTAGATTCAAGGAGAAGCTGCTGGTGCTGGTGGTGGTGGCGGCGGTGGATGTCGCTGTGGACGTGGTGGGAGCTGCTCCAGGACCCTTTAGGCTGAAGCCCAGCATTCCAGGCCCAGACGTTCCAGCCGTGGTTGCTGGGGTCCCAAGAGAGAGCCCGGTGGCAGCAGACGAGGTCGGAGCAGTAGCTAGCGAAGCAAAGAGTGTGGGTCCAGCACTGGTGGTGGCAGCAGTGGGTGCGGGAGCAGCTGGCTGTGTGGTTCCTGCTCCAGTGGCTGCCGGTGTGGCCGGAGTGAAGGCCAACCCGGCAAGTGTCGTGGGCTGGGCCGAACTCCCCATGGAGCCAATACTGAAACTGGAGGTCCCCCCAGCCTGGGTCGTGCCTCCACCTGTGAACGAGAAGCCCCCGGGTGTGGTGGATGGAGCAGAAGAGGTGGTGGTGGAGCCAAACACAAAGCCGGTGGGTGCTGTGCCCTGGCTGGAGGTGACGGCGCTGGAGATGGCGTTGGTGAGGGTGCTGCTACCGAGCCCGAAGCCAGTGGGCTGTGCTGTGGCTGGGGTGGCAGCTGCATTGCCCAAGTTTAGCTTTGGGGTGCTGATCCCTAAGGAAAACCCAGTGCCTCCAGTAGCAGGAGTTGTGGTTCCAAAACTGAATCCTGAGGTCTGTGTTGCTGGCGCTTGGGTAGGGAGTGAGAACAGGCTGGTAGAAGGGGTGCTCGCAGTGGGCTGGGAGGGAGCCCCAAAATTAAACCCGCCAGTGCCAGGCGTAGAGAAAGAAAACCCGGTGGCAGGGGTGGTTGTCGCTGTCTTTGCAGTGCCAAATGTGAACCCGCCTGTGGGGGCCCCAGTGCCTCCAAAATTAAACCCGCTCATGGCTCCAGACTCCGGTGGCAACAGCTCTCCAGCTCCCAAAGCAAATCGTCAGCGTCGTCCGCAACCTTGGGAAGATTTTTAAAGCAGAGGAAGTGACATGGTCAGATGGCAGTTTTGGAAAGGCAGCCTCACCGGCACGGGCGCGGTCTGGAGAGCGGCGGGGACGGACTGTCCTAACGAGGCCGCTCTCCTCTTCCTGACCGGCCCTAAGTCAGCTAGCAAAGGCGGAGCGGCGGCTCGGCGCTGGGAGAGAGTGCTTGGGACCTGCGTGTGCTCAGCAGAGCAGGAGCCCCACGGCCATGGGGAGTCCAAGGGCAGGCACCTGAACTGACCTCAGTCCCCGAAGCACACCCAGCTCCACCTGTAGGATCTGCTCCCCAGGGTTCCCTGCTGCGGCTGGAAGCGGGGAGAGGAAGGGGGTAGAGTGTGCCTCCTTGAGCGGCCTGGTGGACCTCAAGGAACAGGCCCTGGAAAGCTGAGCTCTATGGTGGGGCTCCATCCATGCGCATCCCTCATCATTTAGGAGGACAGAGGGCCTGTTGGAGCAACCCCCACCTTCCTTCTAACTAAGGGGCGGGCATGAAACCCAAGGGCTCAATCAGAGGGCTTGAAGGCGCAGTCCTTCAGCTGGTCAATGATTCTCTCTCATCATGGATGTTTTTCTCTCTCTCTCCCTCCCTCCCATGCTGGCACCCAGCTCTCCTCTCTGAAAGAAAAAGAAAGAAAAAAAGAACGAATGCAGTTGGGAAGCAGAAAGTGTCTGATGAAAGTGAGGCGTGACTTTGTGACTCCTTAGCGCTCCAATCTCTACCAAGGGACAGCAAACCTCTCTGAGGCTCAGTTCCCTCAGCGGGAAAGCGGGGTAGCAGCTACTGCGCTCAAGTGTGGCGAACGGTTGGGCACTAGTTAGGGCGCTCACTGCCACTGCTGCCAGGCACAGGCACAGGCCCACATTTCCACTCCGGGGAGAGCCCCTGGGGCTGGGGAGGAAGGAGGACTGTGCAGTGAGGGGATAACTCAGCAGCAGGGGCTGTGAGCACCCAGCCGTGAAGAAATTCTCGTGAAGAAGCCATGTGGGCTGTGGCTGACCTCAGGTTTAATATGAATTCACGGTCCAGCTGCCACGGCTCAGCGGGCCCTCTGGCTGCAGGACGAGCACCAGTTCCAACGCGGAGACGGGATTTCCCAGCAGCTAACCGCAGCCCCAGCAGCTGTGTGCCCAGCCCTGTGCTACCCACACTCCTCAGCTGGGCCCTAAGCTAACTTCCCAGTCATCCTACCGGGAGGCTGAGAAGACGGCCCCAGGGCACAGATGGGGAAGAAGCTCAGGTTACAGTAATTTGTCAGTCCTCACCCCACTGTAGCTGCCCCTCCGCAACTCCCACCTCGCCCCCTGCCTTCCTCTAAGAACCCTATTATTTTTTTGCCAGGTCTCTCCTCCACACAGCCATGTGCTTCTGGAGAAAGGACCCCACGGCCGCCCATGGTCCTGGTGGGTCTGCTCAGTCTAAGCAGATCTCAATAGGCTGCCCATGAGCAGCTCCTGGGAGCATTCAAAAGGTACACGGGCCCTGGCTGGGTAGCTCAGTTGGTTAGAGCATCATCCCGCTACACCAAGGTTGTGGGTTACATCTCCAGGTAGGGGACATACACGAAGCAACCAATGAATGCATAAACAAGTGGGACAACAAATCAATCCTCTCTCAGTCTCTCTCTCTCTCTCTCTCTCTCTCTCTCTCTCAATTCAATTAAAAAAAAAAATCCGACGCTGCCAGATTAATGATGGATGTCATTCTGGGGCAGGATCCTGGCCTTGACATTTTTACAAAGCTCTTCTGGGGGCTTCAGAGCAAGGCCTCTTTACTCTCAGGAGGCCACAGCAAGTGTCTGAGGCCCCAAGCACGCTGGCACCCAGCCCTTCTTGCGTGAGTGCACACACCTGTCACTGCAGAGCCACCTCAAGCTGGGTTTGTTGTTAGCAGCCACCCACATGTCTCAGTTCCTCAGCCCCTGAGAGCTTTAGCTATTAATAAATTGCAGTTAAAGTTCTCCCGAAGAGCATTTATACAAAGGTCTTTGCTTTTTATACTATTAAAAAACTGCAAAAAAAAGTCTTCTACGGGGGCTTGTGGTTTGCCATTTATCAAATGCGGCATTTGTTTCCAACATCCCAGCTGCCAGGGATCTACTAATAATGGCTTACCACACATCGGTCCCGCCTGTCTATGTGTTTAAGATGCCTTATTGCTCACTTGCTCCCGAAAACAGGTCCATTTGGGGCAGGTTCACTTTACAGACTAGGAGAGTGAGGCCCAGAGAGGTTACTAAGCCTTGGCCCCCTCTTCAGGGCAGCCAGAGACATGGCAAACATCAGCTTCAATCCCAGGACTGCAGGCAGGGGCAGCCAGGGCTGGGTCGCATGTGGGAGCAGGGCCAAGGCTCTCTGGCCCCGGTTCCAGGAAGCACACGCCTAAGCGGAGTGCTGGAGGGTGTGGGACCAACCAGAAGATGGGGAGGAAGGGCTGGTGAAAGTGGCTGAAACAGGTGTGCTTCTGGGGCGCTAAATGATTGTGCGGCTGGAGGGAGCGTGTGCAGTAAAGGGTTACTCAGCAGGTCCGAGCTGTCCACACCTTGCACGTTCCAAACAAAGGACTGGCCCTTGATGGGCTCCTGGGAGGGAACCTCTAAACCAGTGGTTCTCAACCTTCCTAATGCCACGACCCTTTAATACAGTTCCTCATGTTGTGGTGACCCCCAACCGTAAAATTATTTTTGTTGCTACTTCATAACTGTAATGTTGCTACTGTTATGAATCGTCATGTAAATACCTGATACGCAGGATGTCTTTTCATTGTTACAAATTGGACATAATTAAAACATAGTGATTAATCACAAAAACAATATGTAATTATATATGTGCTTTCCGATGGTCTTAGGCAACCCCTGCGAAAGGGTCGTTCGACTCCCAAAGGGGTCACGACCCACAGGTTGAGAAGAGCTGCTCTAAACCCTTAGAGCAAGCATGTCAAACTTGAGGCCAGTGGGCTGCGAGCCTCATTTATTTAAACGAGGCATGTGACTCGCTGGCCACGAGTTTGACATGGTTGCCTTAGAGTGTCCTGCCTGATAGAGAGTGTCTTTAAGATGGGGCATTGGGCCCTGACTGGTTTGGCTCAGTGGATAGAGCGTCAGCCTGCGGACTCAAGGGTCCCAGGATCAATTCCAGTCAAGGGCATGTACCTGGGTTGCGGGCACATCCCAGTAGGGGGTGTGCAGGAGGCAGCTGATTGATGTTTCTCTCTCATAGATGTTTCTAACTCTCGATACCTCTCCCTTCCTCTCTGTAAAAAAATCAATAAAACAAATTTTTAAAATTAAAAAAAAAAAAAAAAAAGATGGGGCATTGGGCCACACAGTATCAGTTTGACCTCTGCAGGGGTTGGACACTGAGTAAAAAATGTGACAGACTTTTAATAAAAAGCCTGGACAGCAAGGCTTGCCGTGTGCGGTCACACATCGTTGCTGGGAGCGTTAAGCGCTGTCTGTGTGACGTCCCTGGAAGAGACAACGGAAGCTGGTGCCTGGTCTCTCCTGGATTCTGCCTTGCGGTGCCTTTTCCCTGGGCTGATTCTTTTTTTTTTTTTTTTTTAAATATATTTTATTGATTTTTTACAGAGAGGAAGGGAGAGGGATAGAGAGTTAGAAACATCGATGAGAGAGAAACATCCATCAGCTGCCTCCTGCACACCCCCCACTGGGGATGTGCCCGCAACTAAGGTACATGCCCTTGACTGGAATCGAACCTGGGACCCTTCAGTCCGCAGGCCGATGCTCTATCCACTGAGCCAAACCGGTTAGGGCTCTGGGCTGATTCTCACTGTAACTACGAGCCTAACCGCTGTGCTGAGTTCTGAGTCCTTCTGGTGAATCACCAAATCTGAGGGTGGTCTGGGGACCCCTGACAATGTGCTGTGATACGAGGGGAAGAGAAAATGTATAAGTTTTTATCCAAATAAAATAAAGTGATGAGGGTCTGCAGGGTGTGTCCCAGTTAACAAAGCCATCGACAACTAGGATTCTGGGAATTTCCCACAAGTGCAGCTGACACACTGTTATGAGCTGACGCAGGTTTCCCACTTCGACCACAGTGGCGAGTTTTCCTAAAAGAGAAGCTGACGGTGCTCGGGGAAAGTGGGAGGAACAGAAACTGGAGAAGTGGGCCTTGCTGGGTGCGTGCCTAGGCCGGGCAGCACAGACATGCCCGTCTGCAGTTCACCCAGGATGAACTCGAGGCCACGAGCAGGGACTCCCTTGAGGTCACTGATGGAACTGGGCAGAGCCTGTCCCATGCTGCCCAAGTTTTTTCAAACCAGATCTCCTTGCCTCCCCAGCCCAGGAAAGTCAGAAAGGCCCACCTGGGATTCCAACCTACACACAACCCACCCCTGACTGAGCACCAGGGTTCTCTGCGGTCACCTCCAGCTTCGCCCAGGTCCAGTCACCTTCTCTATCTTTAGTTCTTTTGCCACTAAACTCCTAACTTTAGTATCTAACTCAGCCCTACTCTGTACAGTCATACATGAAGAGAAAAAGAGGCCCATCCCCCCAAGGTGAGATTATAGAGAGTAAACAAATTCTTTACAGTAGAACATTCATTCATTCAACAAATATTTGGGAGCACCCGCTATGTACAGGCACCGCTCAAGGCCCTGGAAACATGGCTGTGAACGAGACAGAGGGCACCCTGTTGTCATGGAGCTTACAGCCCAGCAGACAGAAAAACAACAATCGTTCAAATAAGTCACCATCGTGTTGTACGGTCTATGCACGAGGAACGAGAGAAAGCAGAGCATGGAAGGGAACTGGGGGCACCGGCGCTGGGTGAGGGGTTAACCAGGCTGGGACTTTCCCTCCCCCCCATACCAATCCCTCTCCTCAGGTATCTGGAACAGGGGTGTTTGGGAACAAAAATGGGAGGACATCAGCCTTGGACCAAGAGGAAATAAAGGATTAAGAAGGACAGGGGCCCTGGCCACTGTGGCTCGGTTGGTGAGTGTGGTCCCCTGCACCAAAGGGTCATCGGTTTGAATCCTGGCTGCGGCACAAGCCTGTATAAGGGCACCGGCTGCGGCTCAACGAGCAGGGAACAGGCTCAGAGAGAACATGACTTCTCCAAGGTCAAGACCTCAAGTTCTGCCTGGGGCAGAGGAGGAGGAGGTGGCAGAATTAAGTCTTTTTGTTGTTGTTTTTTTAACCCTCACCCAAGTATATTTTTTCCATTACTTTCTAGAAGAGAGTGAAAGGGAGGAGGGAGGGGGAGGAAGAGAGAAAAACACCTACATGATGTGAGAGGCACACATCGACTGATTGCTTCCCATATGTGCCCCTATGGGGCAACCGAGGTACGTGCCCTGGACTGGGAATCACAGGCGACACTCTAACCATTGAGCAACTCAGCCAGGGGCAGAATGAAGTCTTAAAGATGGAATGAGGTTCTCTGAGCAGACAGATGCGGAGGGGGTGACACACACAGGCCAGCTTCTGTACAATTGTGGCTGGAGCAGCAGGCTGAGGGAGGGGGGGCTGGGGCCTGGCTAGTCCATCTCCTGAAGACAAAGCCATGATGCTTCCCTTCCTGACCCCACCGCTGCCCTTCATCGGCTCCCCCTCAGAAGCTTGAGTGACCCTCCCCCATGAGGCTCATCCACTGGGGCCCAGAGAGCTGCTGCCCCCGTTCCCGCCCCCTTCCTTTATCGCAGAAACGCTGCTTCATTGGGCGCAGCAAGGAGTCCTGGCTTGATTCCGAGGGCTCCTGGATGGGATCCAGGACTATGAATCCAGGTCTGCTAGTCCACTGATGGGTGGGATGGGGCTGTGGCAGCAGGCCTGTAGTGGTCATTAGTAAGCCCTGTGGACTTGTGTGTGCCCGAGGGCAGGGGCCTTTGCCTGTCCTTCTCTGTCAGTCACCTGGCAAGACACAGCCTATCAGCCTGAGCCCCTGCTTCTCTGCTCTTGGCCCTGGGAGCTCAGATTCTAGGTTCATCCCTATGACTCAGTCTCCCAAAGAAAAACAAAAACAAAAAAAGGGCCAGAGCTCGTGAATCATATGGTCTTTGTGAAGAGGAAATGGTCCGATCCCTGTCAGGCGCCTGTTTTATTAGCGCGTGCCTGTGCATCCTCAGAGCCCAGGAAATGTCAACTTATTAACGAAAGTTCTGGGGAGTGACTGGAGCAAATGCCCCTGGCATTCTGCCCACGGCCAGCTGGTGGAGCTGCCGACGGCGCTGGTGCCCAGGAAGGACAGGCACTGGCTCTGTGTGAATTCTCCCCCATGGAATTAGCTATTTACCAATAATACAATAAGCAACGAATGGCTTGCTAACCAGATCTTAGCCAAGGCAGCGTCCTTTCCAGGCCACAGAGACAGCAACACAAAGGCCGGGACAGGACTGTGCTGATTTTTTTGTTTGTTTTTTTTTAATATTTTTATTGATTTTAGAGAGGAAGGGAGAGGGAGAGATAGAAACATCAATGATGAGAATCATTGATAAGCTGCCTCTGCACACCCCCTACTGGGGATAGAGCTTGCAACCCAGGCATGTGCCCTTGACCGGAATAGAGCCTGGGACCCTTCAGTCTACAGGCTGATGCTCTATCCACTGAGCCAAACAGGCTAGGGCTGATTTATGTTTTGAAAGACTCACCCAGGCTGCTGGGAGATGGGGGGAGTCTTGGAGGGAGCTGGTGGTGGCCTGGACTCTTGTGTCCAGTCCTTAGACATCCATTCTGCCGGGTGAGCATGGCCAGCTCTGGTACAGCTGCACAGAGCCAGGGAGGGCAGAGCAGTTTCTCTAAGCCACATCAGCGGCACGGACACCTCAGTGCATGGCTCCGTGCGAAGGCCATCTCCTTCCACAGTACAAGGTCTCCCCAACAGGAAGGTGGGATGGAGGCGCGCACCTGGGACTCCAGTCCTAACTCCCTCCGGCCTGCTCCTCCCCCAGGACCAGCACACACCAACCTCCCAGGTCTAACTGACTTGCAGTAAGTATTAGGGAGCCGTGTGGAGACAAAGAGGAGGTGCATGTGTCTGTCTGTCTGCTCCTCAGGGGGAGGGGCCATGGAAAGCCTCACTGCCTGTCATGCTACCCGTCTTTTCTCCAGGCCAAATCCCATGAAGGGATCCCTCCAGGTTTACTGCACATTTCGGTGTTTACTGTTTAAACGCCTAAATGTTACTGCAAACTAGCTGCCAAGGAGGCTTCATCCCACGTGTTCCATTTCACAGCCACCCAATGCCTCAGTGGTGGCTATTTTAAAAATGAAAACTGAATTCTTTTTGTGAAGAGGCAGTTTGTTCATATGGTTCTACATTCAAAACGTACAACAGGGAACACCATGGTCTCTACCCGCCCCCTGTCCCCACCGTCACCAGCTCTCTTCCCCGGAGACAAGCTGTTCGGTTTCTTGTGCCTCTTTCCCAGAGATTTTCAGTGTCTCTAAGCAAATGCCCAGTTTGCACTCTCCCCCTTTTGTACACACAAGGCTGAATGCCGGATGCACTGTTCTTTTTCTCACTCACTAGATTCTGGAAATCATTGTAAGCAGGTGCACGATCCTGCTCCGACGGAGACGGAGACGGAAGCAAGCTCTCCGGGGGCAGCCAACCTGGCCAGGCACCGACACTGCCTGCTGCCTCAAGCTGCTGCCTAAATGATTCGTGGACTCATCCTTCTCCTTTTCTCTCCCTTGAAAATACGATCTCTACCCCAAGAAGTCATTTCACATCTAATTAGCAATTACATTCTCCTTTCTGCTCCTGAGGCCTGGAATTGTACCCAAAGGAGCTCAGGTGGTGGGACAAACAGCAATTTTCCCCACAGGGATAACCAATCAGGTAAGACATGCGCAGAAAAGTTAAAAACCAGAAGAGTAGATCTGAAGGAAGATTCTAGAACTACCACTCTGAAATCCAATGTCTTGTTTATTGTCTGTTTCCACATCAGAATGTCAGCTCCACCAGAGGCAGGATTTTCGTGTTTTCACTGCTGTATCCCAGGGTCTGCACTAGTTGCTGGCCATCACAGTTAAATGCTTATCAATGGAATAAGTGGGCCCTGGGGTTGCTTTATACTAGGTACCATATACATATTATTGATTTCAGAGAGGAAGTGAGAGGGAGAGACAGACAGAAGCATCAATGAGAAAGAATCATCGATCGGCTGCTTCCTGCACACCCCCTACTGGAGATCTGAGCCCACAACCCGGGCACGTGACTTGAATAGAACAGCGAATTCCTGGTTCAAAGGCCAACACTCCACCACTGAGCCACGCTGGGCATGTACTAGGTACTATTTTAAGTGCTTTTCAGGTACTAATTGGTTTAGCTCTCACTCCTCCCACCACGAGGTACCATTAGCATCTCCCTTTCCAGTTAAGTAACTTGTCCAACATCAACATACATGTCAAAGTCAGGATGAATAAGAAAAGGTCTTGGCCCTGATGGGGTTCGGGTTCAGTCCCTGGTCAGGGCAAAAAGCAACCAACGAATACATAAGTGGAACAACACATCGAGGTTTCTCTCAAAAATAAAATTGACAACAACAACAAAAGTCCTGGAGAGAGGCTAAGGCACAAGCACACCTGCTGAGAGAACCGCACACACATGTGCCCCCTTCCCAGCCGCTCTCCTGTAATCCACACCAATGGCCCAGGGGAGAGGCAGTGATGTCAGTGGGGGAGGGAGGGGAAGGTCCTGGCCAGGTTGTGGCAGACAGTTACCATGGAGACGGTTTCTCTGGGAACCAGGAGAAAGCCCCCAGAGGTGGGGACAGGGTGGCTTAGATTCTGAGAATCAGAAGCAACCACAGCCTCTACCTGTCCCTGGGCGTCACCCACACGCTAAGGTTCCAGGACTTTCTGTGCTGGGCTGTTGGCAGTGCTTTACCTGCACTGCTCACGGCCTTACGAAGTGGGAGCCGTTAGTGTTCCCATCTTCCAGATGAGCAAAGTGAAGTTCAGAGAACTTAGGTAACTTGCCCAAAGGGGCACAGGTAGTTAGGACTGGCCCCAGAGCCGAGCTGGGCCTCAGGAGCCTCTCCAATGTGACATTTTTTCACACACCATGTGCCACGTCTGGTACCCCTTTCCCATTCTCTCATGACACCCCGGGCCACCTCTATCACCACCCAGGCTAGTTTAGGTCTCATTCTGGATCAGTTCAGGGCTGCCTGCCTTCTCAAGCTTCTGGCTTGGAGTGAAGAGGGGGGACATCAGCTGCTCTTTCCTGTCTACCAGCCCCCCTCAGGAATTCGTTCCTGCTCTGGGCGGGCATGGGCAGAGGGCAAAGGACTCTTGAGCTAAGCAGGCCGAGGCGCAGGTCTCTGCTGACCACTGACCCCCAATGTTCTCCACGCCTGTGGAGGGGGCACTTGGGGGACCCTGGGTGCCTGCGAGGTTTACCTGCTGTGGTTTCCTGCCTCCGTCTCCACCTCCCTCTCGTTTCCCTCAGCTCCCACTGTGACTGGCCACCCCAGTGGGTGTTGGCTGGGTTCAGGCTCTGCTTCCCTCTACCCCTCCCCACTGCTGGGAAGGATGAACACACTGCTGTGAGGAAGGGAAGGGCAGCCCTGCCAGTCTGGCCCTGGTGCTCTCCTGTGGAATGGGGACCATCACGTCACAAAGCACCACCGGCAAGACCACTCTGATCGTGATGGGCCGAGACAAAAAGCAGACAGACAAAAACATGAACATTGTTCAAAGCACAAAAATGACCAAACGCTGATGGCTGCTTCTTAACTAACCACAGTGCTGCGCCACCCTCTGGAGAAGATCAAAATACTCAGTGATGGACTTGTCCCTGCTTCCCTGATCCCTCCCAGTCACCCAACCCAGCCCGGCTCCTATAAACCCTAACACCCCCTTCCTCAGCCACCTCACAGATCCCTGTGGTGGGCGGCCTCCCTGGCTACAAGGCACAAGAGACTCAAGTTGTTCAAGTCTATGTGTTCCTGGTGGCCTCTGGAACAGGTGGGGTACGAAGACACCAGCCCCTTTAGCAGGCACTGACTCCCCAGGACGTTCCTCTAGAGAGCTCCTTCCCTGCGCCCACCAACACTGCCCTCCAGACTCTGTGGGTCTGGGCCGAGACCCAGGACTGGGAGGAGGACTCGGTTCCTTCTGCTCTCTGCTACGAGAGGGAGAACTGCAGGCCTGGGGTGCGGGGAACCACTGAACACAAGGGTCAGGGAGGGCCCACAGCCTGAGCTATCTATCCACGCTGTGGTCTGTTGGCGTTTCTCTGAATCACTTGCCAACCTTTTAAAATGTGGATCTTGCAGAAAAACCTGGTTTCCAACTTCTGTGAAATCAGAAGTGCTTCACCGGCGGCTGGCATTGCTGCCCAGCAAGATGAGCCGCCCCGAGCAGCACCGGTTCCGCTCGGGGGGCCCAGGGCTGCGCTGGCCGGCCCGACACAGGCCGGCTGACTGAGCCAGCGCCATTTTAGGCTTTTTCACATATTATCCCGACTGTCCCCACTTCACTGATGAGGCAACAGCAACAAGGGGGCACGGTGTCCTGCTGGAGGCCAAGCAGTGGCAAGTGATGACACCCCAAGCTCCAGGACACTGTGCTGTCAATTACCTTCAGCTGTGCTTTCCCTGTGGGCCCCGTGGGCCTGTAAGGGAGGGGGCGCCCCAGTGCTGGCCCTAGTGTGTGTCTTCCAGATGAGGAAACTGAGGCTCCAAGAGGGGAGGTGAGGTAGGCTGGACAATGGCGCCCCCAAACATGTTCACACTCGAACCCCCAGAACCTGTGAATAAGTGACCCCACGTGGCAAAAGGCACCCTGCTGCTGTGATTGAAACAAGGGTCTTGTGATGCAGACATCCTGGGTGATCTGGGCGGCCCTAGGTAATCACAGGGGTCTCTGTAAAAGGGGCAAGAAGATCAAAGGAAAACTAGGAGATGTCACGATGGAAGCAGAGGCTGGAGGGATGAGAAGAGGGGCGATGAGCCAGGGAATGCAGGTGGCCTCCAGCAGCTGGAAAAGGCCAGGAAACGGGTTCTCCCTGGAGCTTCTAGAAGGAACACAGCCCTGCCGACCATTTTATACTTTTGGTCCCCGGAACTCAAAGGAACTAAATGTGTGTTATTTTAAGCCATTACAGTTTGTGGCAATTTCTTAGAGCAGTGAGCACAGAAGCTAATACAGAAGATCACTGAAGGTGACACAGAGGGTGCAGTGTGGGCCTAACTAGGTTCTAAGAGCTTGGCTACCTCTGCCGAGGAAGGAGTAGCAGGAGTGAGGGCCGGGAAGGGGCTCGGAGGACTCTGAGCCGAGAGGCCACGCGGCAGACCTGTGCCCCGAGCTGCCCTTTCGCCTAGTGAGCTGGCCTTGGCCTTCCTGCCCTTGTTTGCCAGGACGCCCACCTCCAACTCTGCCCCCGCAGCCTAAATAACCCAGATACCTGCCCTAGTGCCTCTTCAGGGACAACAGTGCTGAACTCCCCAGCCTTTGTGCATGAGCAACTCATTTAAAAGTGAACAGATGCCGCCCCGGCGGGGTGGTTCCGTTGGTTGGAGTGTCATCGCATACACCTAAGGTTTGTGGGTTCGATTCCCGGTTGGGGTGCACATGGGAGGCGAATGATCGATGTTCTCTCACAATGATGTTTCTCTCTCTAAAAGTAAAGATTACCCCCCTCCCCCAAAGTGAACTGATGCCTACAGCAGCACAGGGCTGGGGGTAGGGAGGAGGACCTTGCCTTCTAAGTGCTCAGGGAAACAGTCACGTACACAAACATTGTCTGGGAGGCAGCCATGAAAACAGAACAAAGTGTGATGGGGGCAGGAAGAGAAATAAACATATAGAGATCCTTGAATTATTAAGTGCTGCTGGTTTTACCTACATCGTTCCACACAATCCTCCTGGCACCCGACGCCTTAGAGAGAAATAACTAATGTTCATAACTAGGCAGGTCCCGTTCTAGCAATTTCACACATTTATCGATTTCCTTACAACCACCCTAAGAGGTGGGTCCTCTTACCCCACGTTATGGATGAAACTGTGCCACAGGGAGAAGATGCCACTTGCTGAGGGTCACAGAGGCTGGCATTGCGATGTGAACCCAGCAGGCTGGCTCCAGAGCCCTCGTTCTGACCCACTTTGCAGGAGGTGGCTGAGGCTCAGGACTGGAACCTGGGTCCAGCTGATGCAAACTCGGTGGGTGCCCTTTCCATCATGCCAGCCTGTCTCCTGAACTGTGAGACCAGTGAGGGTTGCTGCAATAGCACAGGTGAGGGCCTCCTCTAGGGCACGGGAGATGGGCAGAGGCAAGTCAGAGTCATTAGAATGAGCAGCAGCAAACTAGAGGCGAAGGGCCAGGCCTGGTGGCCTCCCAGCAGGCTATGCCAGGGACTGGGGGTCAGATCTGAGAGGAGCAGACAGATTCTCCCTGGGGCTTGCAGCCCTGGAAGCTGTGAAGTGTTGGGAGGCCTGGGCTCTAACTAGCAGTGTGATTGTATAAACGCCTTTCACCTCCTGGGGCCTCAGTCTCGCCCTCTGCAAGACAGTGGGTTAGCCGCTATGATCTGAGGCTCCTCTCGCCCTTGCTTCTCAGATTCTCAGGGTTCTGCACAGGTGGCTGCTCCCCCTCCCCCTCCACTACCCTCCCCTGCTGTGCTGGTGCCTCTCCGCTAATCAGGAGCTTGTTGCCAGGTGGCCTGAGGCCCCCGGAGAATCCCTCCACTCCGCCTCCCACCAAAGAGCCAGGGTGATGCAATCTGCCTGCAACCGTCACCTCACTCCACAAATCTGGTCCTTCCGAACTGAAAAAGAATCCCCCACAGCCCCTCCCATGCCACCAGCCCCAGCTCCAGTAGAAAGGGCTGGGACACCCGGACCCTGGAGGACTCTTCCAAGCTGGGGGAGGCGGAGGCTTCTGAATCCTGGAGGGGCCACAGGTCCCGTCACGGATGGGCACAAAAGCAGGCTCTGGGTGCCTAGACCGGGGTTCACAGGCAGCCACTATGACCCACTGCACATGAGTTAGAATGTGCCTGGAAGGGCTAGGCCACTAAGGGTGAGAACTGGCACCCACTCAGCATGACTGAGTCAAGATCTTGGGTGGGGCAGTCGGCACCAGGGTTGAACTGGTTGGGATCCAACAGCTGCAGAGAGAAAAGGCACCAGGTCCCTGCCCCAATGTTTTCTCAGTCAGCATACCCTGCACCCAGCCAGCAATATGATTCCCATACAGAGCTAGTTCATGTCCAGTTATTAAAAAACACCCTAGCCCTAGCTGGTGTGGCTCAGTGGATAAAGCACCGGCCTGTGGACTGAAGGGTCCTGGGTTCGATTCCGGTCAAGGGCACATGCCGGGTTGTGGCCTCAATCCCCAGTGGGGGGCATGCAGGAGGCAGCCAATCAATGATTCTATCATTGATGTTTCTATCTCTCTCCTTCTCCCTTCCTCTCTGAAATCAATAAAAAATATTTTAAAAAAATCCTATCTGACCATCCTCTCAAAAACCCATAATCCCAGTCTATGAGACGAAATCAAACGGAGGGACTTTCCACAGAATAGCCAACTGGCCCTGGTCATGAAAGGCAAGGAAAGGCAGAGAAACTGCTGCAGACCAAGGAGGCTAAGGAGATGCGAGGACTAAATGTCATATGGCATCTTGGAAGGGATCCTGGGACAAAAAAAGTCTTAGGGAACAACCAGTGAAATCACATAAAGTTGAAGTTTAGCTAATAGAAATGTAACAATGGGGGCCATTAGGTGAGGGGTGTACGAAAACTCTGTACTAGCTTTTAAATTTTAACTTTTTAATTTTTTTATTTTTGCTAATCCTCATCTGAGGATATTTTGCCATTGATTTTTAGAGAGTGGAACGGAGCAGGAGAGACACACAGAGAAGGAAACATGGATGTGAGAGAGACACATCGAGTGCCTCCTGCATGAGCCCCGACCAGGGCTGGGGATCAAACCTGGGTCCCTTCAGTCCACAGGCTGATGTTCTATCCACTGAGCTAAACTGGCTAGGGTTGTTTGTGACGATTATTTTTGTGACTTTTCTATAAACCTAAAATTACTTCCAAAAAAAGAGAAACAAACAAACACAACAACAACAAAACCTCTACCTAGTCCCAGTGCATAACCTAGAAGTTCTCAGAAGCGCGAGGGTGTGTGTGTGAGGGGGGGGACGGGTTTGACTGTGTCTCCTCACTGCCAGCAGTCTGTCCAGCACTGCCCCAATCTTCCCCTGTTATTGCTCAAATCTCTACTGACAAGTGAAAGGAGGCCGGTCCTTAAGTTTCATTTAAAAGGAAGAAGACCACAGTTTTTGTTATTTTTGTTAATCCTCACCTGAGGATGTTTTTTCCATTGATTCAGAGTGTGGAAGGAAGGGGGGAGGGAGGGAGGGAGGGAGGGAAGGAGGGAGGGGGAGGAAGGGAGGGAGGGGGAGAGAGGGGGAGAGAGAGAGAGAGAGAGAGAGAGAGAGAGAGAGAGAGAGAGAGAGAGAGAGAGACAGACAGACATTGATTGGTTGCCTCCTCCATGCAGCCCAATGGGGATTCAGGAATCGAACCTGCATCGCAGGTATTTGGTCCAGGCTGACATTCTATCTACTGAGCTACACTGGCCAGGGCACCAGTTATAGCTTTAAAGCGCTAACTGCTTAGCAATGAAGATAAAACATACCCACCCCAATAATAATAATAGTAACAGCCTCTGTGTGTCAGGCACTAGTCTAAGCACCTGACCTGTATTAACTCATTTAATCCTCATAACAGACCTGAGTAGTAGATACTGTTAATGCCCCCTCCCCCCCCAAACCACGAGGAATCTGAGGCATAGGAAAGTATAAGGGAACTCGCCAGTGTCACAGCTAGTAAGTGGGGTGCAACTAGGGTTTGAACCCAAACAACCTGGTTCCAGATCTACGACCTTAACTGCTACTCAGTGATGTCTAGGCGATAATGTAGCCTCTACCAACTCAAGGGAATATCGAGCAAGTGCTCAGATACTGGCAGAGTGGACAGAAGTGCTCTGCGGGAAAGTGGTCAGAGCCCAAGGACTTCCTGCATGTTTAGAGAAGGGGGGGAGGGGAAGCCTGCATGTCTTTACTCCCCACATAACCCTCAGGATTAGGGCTCCCCCACTTCTTTGGATTTTGATTCAGCCCCGTAACTGCCATAAGAGTGATGAAGGCTGAACTCCAGGTGTAATGTCCTGATGTGGACAGATGCAGGGCGGGAAAGAGAAGTTTCTGCCGCAGAGGAAAGACCCGCATCCACTCGGGATGGTGGAGGGCCCAGCGCGCAGGGAAGGAATGGCCAGGACGCTCCCTGTTACAAACGGTGGTACAGATCTCCCTGTTTGGGGCAGGGTTGTGAGACTAACCTAGTGGGGGGGCATCTCAGGAAGTCAGGGTGAGAGCAGGGGCAGAACGAACCAAATACCTGGCCTGAGGGCAGTGCTGTGGACACGGCTATGGGAAGGTGGGCAGTGGACGGTGAAAAGGGTGGAGTGGGGGCGAGGATGCCCAATTCCCTGCACCCGTGGGCCAAGATGGGGCTGAACACCCAACATCTGGAACGGGTGACGGTGGGATGGCTGAAAATTGCCAGCTTAGAGAGAATCACACACAAGAAGGGCCCTCTGAGGCTCTTGCCCTGCCTAGCCTGTGTGGCTCAGTGGGTAGAATGTTGGTCCAGCACCCAAGGGTCCCAGGTTTGATTCCTGGCCCAGGTTGGGACTCGGGTGGGAGGCAATCAGTCCATGTGTCTACCTCACATTGATATTTCTTTAAAAAAATATATATTATTGATTTTTTACAGAGAGGAAGGGAGAGAGAGAGCCAGAAACATCCATCAGCTGCCTCCTGCACGCCCCCTACTGTGGATGTGCCCGCAACCAAGGTACATGCCCCCAAGCAAAATCGAACCCGGGACCCTTCAGTCCGCAGGCCGATGCTCTATCCACTGAGCTAAACCGGCTAGGGCTCACATTGATATTTTTTTTCTCTCTTCCTCCTCCCTTCCACGCTCTCTAAAAATCAATGGGAGAAAATATCCTCGGGTCAGGATTAAAACAACACGTGTCTCCCCGAGGCGCTTGCCGCGGTGGGGGTAGGGGTGTGGGGAGAGTGGGGGCCCCAGAGTCCCCATTGATAATAAAATACGTCGAACGGACATGTACGAGCTGGGCTCTGTGCGTGGGGCTTCCCGAGCATCAACTTATTTGATTCTCACAAACCACCTCATCAGGCACAGCTGCCTATTCTCCTTTTGCAGACAGTTCCCTACCGATCTGAGGCCTGAGGATTTCGGTTATTTTCCCAGGGCCACCGTGGCAGGTCTGTGGCTCACGCGGGACTAAGACACCAGCATGGGGCTGGACGGAAATCCGTGAAGCAAAGGAAGAAACCAGGCCGCTGGATCAAAGGGAGCAGAAGACCGGACCCCAGAGCCTCAGGGAAGGGAGGGCCAGAACCCTCGGGGTCGGAAGAAAAAGGGAGCTGGGTCCTAGGCCGGAGGCAGGAGCGGGCCGAACTCTTGGGGTCCGAAGGAGGAAGGGGCCCGAGCCCCGAGAGGAGGAGGGGGCCAGGCCCGCCGGCCTGTTGGGGCCCCGCCGGGGCGGGGCGCGGAAGGATCCGGCGTGCCGTGCTGCGCCGCCCCCGGTATATCTGTCCCCGGTCCCCGGGGCCGCCTCATTCCCCATCCTCAGGTCACGTCAGAACAGGATCTCTCCCCACGCTGCCGCGACACCGCCTCCGCCCGCGTAGCCCCGCCATGGCTCTGTAGCCGCGACCCCTCCGTGCCCCCGGCCCGTCTCCGCGCTCACCGCGCCTGCGCTCTCCACTCCCGCCTTCTCTCTTCAGCCGAGGCCGCTGCTGCCTCTCCTTTCCGCCGCCATGGAGTGAGTAACCGCTCGTCCCTCCGGCTCCAACTGCCTTTCCCGCCCTTTCGAACCTCGCGGCCTTCACGACCAGGCCTGAGAAGGGGGGTGGGGAGTTGAGAGTGAGGGATCACGGTCGCGCAGGCGCAGAAGAGGGAACTCGCGCGTCGGCGCGCTGCCGAGCATGCGCACTCGGCCCAATGGTGGGGAAGGGAGCTTTCTTACAGAGAATGTTGGCGTTAAAGACGGCCCGCGTGCGCTTGCGCCGGCGTACTAGCCCCCAGAGAGGGTTTTACTTATTTGTTATGCGGGAACGAATCTGTCCACGCGCCGTTGCTCATGCGCATTAGCGCACCAGAGCCCGTATTTCCGTGTGAAGGGCTGGCAGTAAGCCGCTGCACATGCGCACTAGCCCCCAGGAGGGCAGAAGCGTGTGCGCCTTGGGACCGTTTCAGGGGCGGAGCATGCGCTTTGGCCATCGGCGAGAAAGCCAAGTGTGGATGGGTGGGCGGGGGCATGTGGAAGCTGGTCGCCGTCCCCTCCCCCCTCCCTGCTCCACATTGCTTAGTCGCACAGCACAGCCGCCCTGTTTTTTATTCAGGCGTCTGCTGGGGCGGGTGCTGGTTTAACTTGGGTGGAAAGCGGGGCTTTGAGACACCCTGTTAAGAATGGGGTGGAGCGATCTCTTCCTTCTCCTCCCCCTGTCCTCCCCCTTTCCTCAGAAAAAAGGAAAAAAAAGAATGGGGTGGAGCTAGGGCCACGGCCGTCGCGAAGGGTGGGGCTTACCGGAGCCATTGTGAGAGGCGGGGCTAAGCGCACCTTGAGAAGAGGGCGGGGGTTGCGATTGGAGAAAGAGGCGGGGCCTCTGGGGAATCATCGGGGAGGGGCGGGGCTAAGATAAGCAGTGGGCGGGGCTTAGAGGGACAATGGAGGTCGCTGCAGAGTTCTCAAAAGGGGAAGGATGGGATGTGAATGGATAATATTGATGAGGTTGGCGGCGGGCACAGGGGGAATTCCCCTGGGAATTGATTTGGGATGGAACCTAGGGAGGGGGTGGGGCCCTAAAGGAAATGATTGAGAAGGAGGAACGTGACTGGAAGAAAATTCCCCTGGGACTGAGTTCTTTTAAGGTGGAATATTATGGTGTGGGTGGGAGGGGCTAAAGCAGTGGTTCTCAACCTCCCTAATGCCGCGACCTTTTAATACAGTTCCTCATGTTGTGGTGACTCCCAATTTCATTGTTACAGATTGAACATAATTAAACATACTGATTAATCACAAAAACAATATGTAATGTGTTTTCCGATGGTCTTAGGTGACCCCTGTGAAGGGGTCGCGATCCACAGGTTGAGAACCGCTGCACCATGCCCCAACCCATCACATCAGCCAATCATAAACCAGAAGGTGGCCTAGAACCCAAGAAGCTAAGCCATGCCCCTGCCCAGACCTCGACAGCTAATGAGGGCCAAGCCCTACTTTAACTGCACCCTAGAGTGCTAATCTTCTGAAGGAAATTCCCCTGGGAAACCATTAGGTTGCTGTATTGGAAGGATTGGGTTTTGGGATTTTGAAGTCAGGCGTAAAGAGAACTCCCGCCCGGCTGGCGTAGCCCAGTGGTTGAGCTTCAACTTATGAACCATGTCAGGGTACATGCCTGGGTTGGGGGCTCCATCCCCAGTGGGGGGCATGCAAGAGGCAGCCGATCAATGATCCTCTCCCATCATTGAGGTTTCTGTCTCTCTCACCCTCTCCCGAACTCTCTGGAATCAATAAAAATATTTTTTTTTAAAAAAGAATTCCCTTGGGAGTGGGTAGGGCTCAGAGATTTGGGGAAGGGGCAGATTTAGGATTCTGAGAGGGCGATGTATAACCCCAATCCCAGTTGGAAGCGGGAGGGAGGACCCTGGGGCCATGGGGATGTGGCTTGGTTTCTGTACGAGTGAGGCTGGCCTGTGATCCCACCTACTTCTGTCTCACACTTGTAGGTCCTCCACTTTCACCTTGGTGCCTGTCTTCGCCCAGCTGAGCAACCTCCAGAGCCGCCTCCCAGCTGTTGGTGCAGCCTCCTTCATTGCCACCCGTGCCCAGCGCCTGTGCTGCAGCCATGTCACTCCTGGCGACCCTGGGGCTGGAGCTGGACAGGGCCCTGCTCCCAGCTAGCGGGCTGGGCTGGCTCGTCGACTATGGGAAACTCCCCCTGGCCCCTGCCCCCCTGGGCCCCTATGAGGTCCTTGGGGGAGCCCTGGAGGGCGGGCTTCCAGGGGGGGGAGAGCCCCTGACAGGTAAGGGCAGGTGGGGAATGGAGGTGGGGTGAGCTGGGACTTGGGGGGGCAGGGTAGGAGGAGGAAGAATGCATTTATTTATGAATTGGATAAGTCATTATTGAGTGCCTGTACTATGTCAGGCACTGTTTTAAGTGCTGGGGATATAATTAGGAACAAAACGAACATGATCCCTGCCCTCCTAGAGCTCACACTCTAGTGGGGAGACAGACCAGAGGAATAAAATGAGGACGTTGTGGGATAAGTGGGGAACACTTAGTTGTGAGCTAAAAAAAAATGACACCGGGACCTAGTTTAGAGTGGGTAGCCAGGAAACCCTGGCCAAGTAGGTACTGATTTGGCTGAGGCCTAAAGGATGGGAAGGAATGGGCCATGATAAGACCCAAGGGAAGAGCTTTTCAGGTGGAGAGAACAGCATATGCGGAGGCCCTGAGGCAGGAATTACTGTATTCATGCGTGTGCCCCAAATGCGTGGAACACAGTGGGTCTTCAGTAATGAATGGATTAAAGGTGAAACCGGGTATGCGGGGTCTAGTTTGCTTTTTAGGATAAACTACAGAGTACATCGGGGAAACCACAGACATAGGTTAATCCGTAGCGAGGATGTTGGAATGGTTGCAGAATGGCTGGTTGACTCTCTTGTTGTTTGGATCATCGGTTGGTTGACGGGTTCATTAATTGGTTGATTGAAAGAGTTGATTGATTGACGGATTCACTTCGTTGATTGGTTGGTCAATTAGTTCATTGACCAGTCGGTAGACTGATTGGCTCGTTGGAGGGTTTACTCAATGGAGGAGATGAATGAAGCGGGGATGAGTGAGCACCCAGTTGGGTGGGAAACCAGGAACTCAAGGAACTTGTCCTTCTTCACTCCTCCAGGTGATGGCTTCTCGGACTGGATGACTGAGCGGGTTGACTTTACAGCCCTCCTCCCTTTGGAGCCCCCCTTACCCTCAGGTGCCCTCCCCCCACCTTCCCCATCCCCCCCTGACCTGGAAGCCATGGCCTCCCTCCTCAAGAAGGAGCTGGAGCAGATGGAAGACTATTTCCTTGATGGCCCACTTCTCCCACCGCCCTCCCCACCACCACAGCCGCTGCCGCTGACACCACCGCCACCACCGCCACCAGTGCCCTCCCTTCCTCTCCCCCTGCCCACCTTCGACCTCCCTCAGCCCCCTGCCCTGGATACCCTCGACCTGCTGGTCATGTACTGCCGCAACGAGGCTGGGCAGGGGGATGCAGGGTTGGCTACCCTTCCCCCAGCACAGCAGCCCCCTCCCCCACCTCCACCCTCTCGCCCGGCCCCCTACCCCAATCCTGCCACCACTCGAGGGGACCGCAAGCAAAAGAAGAGAGACCAGAACAAGTCAGCGGCTCTGAGGTACCGCCAGAGGAAGCGGGCAGAGGGGGAGGCCCTGGAGGGGGAGTGCCAAGGGCTGGAGGCGCGGAACCGCGAGCTGAGGGAGAGGGCCGAGTCCGTGGAGCGGGAGATCCAGTACGTCAAGGACCTGCTCATCGAGGTGTACAAGGCTCGGAGCCAGAGGACCCACAGCTGCTAGATGGGCAGGGCTTGGGGCTGGAGGGGGCGCTGGTCTTCACCTCTGTTTCTGGGGCTGAGGTGGGAGGGTTCCTCTGTCATCCCTCTGCCTCTAGCCTCTTTCCATCCCCCCATCTCTCTCCTTTTCTCCTTGTGTCCTTGTCCATTTCTGATTTTGCTCCCGTCTTCCCTCCCCAGAATCATGACACCTCTGGCCTTAGTCACTATCAACACTTCTCAGGTGACAGCTGAGGGACTGGGGCCCCGGGGAGCTCAGGGTCTGTCCAGCAGGGCAGTGAGGCCGGGAAGCTGAGCAGAGTGAGGGCAGATGAAGACGGGAGAGCCCTCTGGGGAAAAGTCAGGGAGGGCTTTAAGATCGACACCCACATCATTAAGCAAAAACAGCAAGCCAGGTGACCCTGGGAAATACATTGGTGCCGGGAGCCCGTTCACAGAGCTAGTGGCTGTGGGGGCAGATGGGGAGGCCGGCAGGGCGGGTGTGGCCATAGTTGGTGACTGGGTGTTCATTTAGCTCTGGGAGGAAAGCAGTGTTTTGTGAAATTGTTGGGGCGGGGCTCTGTGTAGGTGAGAGAGGACAGGAAGTGATCCTTGGGGTGTGGGGTGTGTGTGGTGGAAATAAAATGAAGAATTTCTTCAGTCTGTGTCTGGTCTTTGAGAGAAGTTGGAGAGAGGGCAGTCTTAGGCCAAAGACGGGAACGATGATCATAGAAGTAACAGCCCTGGCCCGGTAGCTCAGTTGGGTAGTGTTATCCGGTACCCCAAGGTTTCGGTTAGATCCCTGGTCAGGATACACACAAGAATCTACCATTGAATGCATAAGTAAGTGGAACAACAAATCGATGTTTCTCTCTCTCAAAACAAATCAAATAAAAATGTACAAAAAGAGAGCCCTGGCCTGTGTTTCTCAGTGGTTAGAGCAACCATCCACACACCAAAGGGTTGAGGGTTCGATTCCCGATTCCCAGTCCAGGCTGCATGCATGGGTTACAGGTTTGATCCCTGACCCCAGTCGCACATTCAGGAGGCAACCAACCGATGTGTCTCTCACATCTTTGTTTCTCTTTCTCTCCCCTTCCTTCTCTCTAAAATCATCCTCGGGTGAGGATTAACAAACAAAAAAAGAAATAGCATAATACTTACGGTCAGGACCACACACTTGGTACATGGCCAAGGCCATGACGGGACTGACTGAACCGATAATGATACAGCAGCCCTAGCCGGTTTGGCTCAGTGGATAGAGCGTCGGCCTGCGGACTGAAAGGTCCCGGGTTCGATTCTGGTCAAGGGCACATGCCTGGGTTTCGGGCCGGATCTCCAGTAGGGGGTGTGCAGGAGGCAGCCAATCAATGGTTCTCTCTCTCACTGATGTTTCTATCTCTCTCCTTCTCTGAAATTAATAAAAATATATTTTAAAAAAATGATACAACACCCCTTTTAGATTCAGACCACTAATTACTTGGCAAAACAAAGGATTGCCAAAGGTGCTGGCTCCCCATGGTTCTTGTCACACACAATGAAAAAGGTGACACCAAAACAGAGGGCGGGGCGGCTGCAACCGGAGTTGTGGGGCGCCCCATGCCGAGGAACCCCCTTTCTGGCTAAAGCCTCCCAGGTCGTCGGGAGGTAAGTGGGAGATGGGCTGGCAGCCGTGGTGGGCATGTTGCCCTACAGCTACTGAGGGTTTACCTTGTCCCAAGCACTATTTTAAGCACTTAGCACGCATTATCTCAGTTCACACAGAGGGAAGCTATTGTTAGCTTTCGATGAAGAGCCACTGTTAAAGTGATCAATGCAGTGGCATTGAGTGCGTTTGCAATGTTGTGCAACATCACCTCTCTCTAGTTCCAGAACATTTCAACCCTTACGCCCCCCCCCCCAATAAACCCCTGCCCATTCAGCAGTACTTCCCATCGCCCCTCCCCAATTAGCTGTTGGTTGACACTTGCAATCCCATGAACTGGGGGAAATGAGTGCGACTCTTGGTCACCCCTGATCCTTTAGCCTTTGGGGTCTGTCGTGGGTTGGTGGCCCCTCAGAAGATCTGTCCACAATCCTAACTCCCAGAATCTGTGAATGTGACCCTATTTGGAAAAAAGGCAGAGAGGAGCTCTAAATTCAATCATCAGGGTCCTTGTTAGAGACAGAGAGCCCTGACCGGTCTGGCTCAGTGGATAGAGCGTTGGCCTGCAGACTGAAAGGTCCCAGGTTCGATTCCAGTCAAGGGCATGTACCTTGGTTGCGGGCTCATCCCCAGTAGGAGGTGTGCAGGAGGCAGCTGATCGATGTTTCTCTCTCATCGATGTTTCTAGCTCTCTATCCCTCTCCCTTCCTCTCTGTAAAAAATCAATAAAATACATATTTTTAAAAAAAGAGACAGAGAAAGAACACAGAGAAGGAAAGGGCCCCGTAAAGGAGGCGGCGGAAATTGGAGTGATGCAGCCACAAGCCCAGGGATGGGCGACCACCAGGAACAGGAAGAGCCCAGGAAGGAGCCCCCTCAAGTAAGCATGTGGCCCGCCGGCGGCGAGTTTGACATGCTTGCCCTAGAGCGGTGATGGCGAACCTTTTGAGCTCGGCGTGTCAGCATTTTGAAAAAACCTAACTTAACTCTGGTGCCGTGTCACATACAGAAATTTTTTGATCTTTGCAACCATAGTAAAACAAAGATTATATTTTTGATATTTATTTTATATATTTAAATGCCATTTAACAAAGAAAATCAACCAAAAAAATGAGTTCGCCTGTCACCTCTGACACGCGTGTCATAGGCTCGCCATCACTGCCCTAGAGTCTTCAGAGGGAGTGGCCCTGCTGACACCTTGATTTCGGGTTTCTGGCCTCCAGAACTGAGAGAGTAACTGTCATTTTAAGGGACTAGCACCCACTTTTAAGTCTGTGGTAATGTTACGGCGCCCACAGGAAGCACACTGGGCACCAGTTTCTCATGATGAGGGTCATCTTCCTTTTAGGTAGCCCCTGGTTTTTCATTATCCTTCATCTCCTGAGCAGAATGAAGATTCTTTTAAAAATAGGCTCCGGGTTTTTGTCCACAGCCCCGCCTTCCTGTGGCTGGTCACCCTGAATATACGTAGCTGGGAGGACAGGGACCCTCGGAGCTTGAATTTAGTTTGAAGCATCCGTGACTGGTGTTGCTACCAGGCAGGAGCAGGTGGACATTTCCAGATCCAAGTTCAAGTTTGCCCGCAGCAGCCAAGGCCCTCGGGGCCAAGGGTCTTCAGTGGTACCTCCCCTTTAGGTTCCGGCATCCCCATGGACCTGGGCCTGGGCTGTCCTTGCCACCTGCTGCTCAGAAGATGACTTCCATGTTTGGGCTGTCACCTTTACATACATTAAAGTGAGATGGCTAGTTTGGACAATCTAGAATAGAAACACTTTTTTTTTTTTTTTTTAAAGAAACAGACTCTTCAGACTTTTTTTAAAAAGTACATTTTATTGATTTTTTTACAGAAAGGATGGGAGAGGAATAGAGAGTTAGAAACATCGATGAGAGAGAAACATCGATCAGCTGCCTCCTGCACACCCCCTACTGGGGATGTGCCCGCAACCAAGGTACATGCCGTTGACCGGAATCGAACCTGGGACCTTTCAGTTCGCAGGCCGAGGATCTATCCACTGAGCCAAACCGGCTAGGGCTCTTCAGACTCTTTCTCTCCACCTCAGTCACATGTCACATAGGAAGGCTTGCCATTTTTAGCCTGAGCTCTGCATGCCAGCCATTTACATTGTACATTACAGGCCAGTGCAGCTCAATCTTAGCAAAAATGGAGGAAGGACTAAATTAAACTTTGCTGGGCAACCCTGAGATTAGAAGCATCGAGTGGTTTTTCTTCTCCAGGATGAGGCAGAAGCGGGCACTGCAGGTCCAAGCTGTGTGGCCTTGAGCAGGTGTCTTGGCCTCTCTGAGCTCAGGTTCCTCATCTGGAAGTCAGGGATGGCTACGCTGGACCCGAGAGGCTGCAGATGTGGAGAGAAGGCACCTGGGCTGTGGAGGGGACCGGGCCTGGGGGCTAAAGCTTTCTCCATCATACTCTTCGTGAGCTAAAAAATGGCTCAGACGGGCACCCGTTATAGAGTCAGAATGCACTTAAAGGATTTTGACCAGCATTTAAAAATAGGAATACTAGAAAGAATAAAAACATGCAGGATAGGGTGGTATTTCGCGAAATTATGTTGATGTGAAATGATTTCTGACTGTGCATCAGAAAAGTTTGGGAGCCACAGTCGAGGCCCCCCACCTCGAGCCCCCCCCCCCAGCTCCACCCCCACCCTCACCCGCTCCCGCTGCGCACACTGGATAGCAACTCGCTTTGTCCTAAGCAAACATTTGGGGTCTGCGGGCCGCGCTGTCTTACACTCCGCCGCCTGGTGGCGCCCGTGCTCCGCCGTGAGCGGGTTCTGCTGGATCCTCTGTCCGAGGCAGTGATTGCCTAGTCGCCGGTTTACCGGGACCAGAAGCCCTGATCAGGAACATGGCCCGCGATCAAAGCGCGGCAGGAGGACTCCGTCAAAGGGATATGGTCACTCTGGGATCCATTCATCCCTCTTCATTCCGCAGGTTCCTTTTTAAAAAATATTAATAATATATTTTTTTATTGAATTCAGAGCGGAAAGGAGAGGGAGAGAGAGTAGAAACATCAATGATGAGAATCATTGATCAGTTGCCTCCTGCATGCCCCCTACTGGGGATCAAGCCCGCAACCCTGGCATGTGCCCTTGACGGGAATCGAACCAGGAACCCTTCAGTCCGCAGGCTGACGCTTTATCCACTGAGCCACACCAGCTCGGGCCGCAGGTTCTTTAAATGCCTCTGTGGGTCAGAGGAAGTCCCGCTCTCAGAGCTCACATCCCGGTGGGGAGGGCAGACAGGACCCCAAATCCACGACCTCTGCAGTACAGAGAGGCCTCCCCGCCCGCTTGGTCTGGGCAGGACAGATGCTGTGGAATCCCTGCTCCCGGCCCCCAGCCCCCAGCCGGCTGTGTGACCTGGGGCAGCTGGCGTAGCCTCTCTGTGCCTGTTTCCTCTGAGATAAAATGGGAACAGCACCTACTTCCTAGGGTCGTCCTGAGCACTAGATGAGTTAATACTCACAAAGCACCTCCAAGGGCGTGGTATGTACGGATCCGGCCCTAGAGCCGCCCCAGGGCTTCCATTGGAACTTGGTGGCTTAAACCAACTTGAGTGTGTTCTGTTACCCTTCCGGGGGGTTCAGGAGTCCAAACTGAGCCTCATGGGGTCAGATCAAGGTGTGGGCAGGGTTGGTTCATCCTACAGGTTCCCAGGAGGGAGAATCATTCCTGCATTCCAGCCTATACCTTGTGTCTGAGAGAGAGAGAGAGAGAGAGAGAGAGAGAGAGAGAGAGAGAGAGAGAGAGAGAAAGGGAGAGAGAGAGAGGTGATAGAGAGAGAAACATAAATCGGTTGCCTCCCATAATGCTCTGAGCTGGTTTGGAAACGAGGTATGTGCCCTGACCTGGAATTGAACCTGCAACCAATGTGCTGTAGGGAGGATGCTTCCACCTACTGAGCCATCCGGCCAGGGCTATCTATTTCCACCTGTAAAGTCCTCCCAGACAGATGTACCATTTCCTCCCCTGAGGAAGTGCATAGTAGATATTTGTGATGGGCATCTTTGAATGTTTCAGGAACATTGTAAGTTTTGATGTGACCATGACATCTTTATACCATCCTGTGTTTCGTTGGTCACTGTCCTATATGGATGCATTTGAGTTTTGCAATGTGATTTTGTCTCTAGAAACCTTGCTGACTCTCTTCTCAAGCCCCTACATGTGTCTGTATGTACTTGTGGATTTTCCTATGAAGACACAATCCTTGATGGAGAAAGTCAGCTTTATTTTCTTTCAAATTTCATAGCTTTTACTTATTGTTCTTGCCTTGCTGGACTCGGACCCAGTGCTGCTGCTGTGTTAGGTGTGGAGTTTGCTGAACTCATCCTCTATTCCACCAGGGGAGCCTCCTGCATCCCTAGCTGACTGTGATGTTATCCTGAAGGCCTTTGACATCCCCCAACCCCCACCCGCGCTCACTGGTTCCTCCCTTGAGATTCCATCAGTCCAGGGCAGCGAGGCACACAGAAGCCCCACTATGTGCTCCAGCAGCGGGAATGTAATGTCAGGGTTTGTGATGCCCGGGTTGGGACACAGATGGAGCAGAAAGGGAACACTTCCCATCAGCCTGGGTGGGGCTCTGAAAAGGGACCCAGCGATGAGGGGCCAGGACGGTGGATTTTCATGAACTTTCAGGCGGCAGTGCTGCTGCTGTGCTGAGGTCCCGCCAAATGGGGCGTCTGTTTCCGATGGGACCTTCGAGCCAACACAAGTGTGTCCCACGTCCCCAAAAAGCCCTCAGAGCAAAGAAAGGCCTTTAACTCTCAGCTTAGCCCCTGGGTTCCACCCTCCACTGGACTTGGATCTAAAATCTTTTCTCTTTTGCCAGCACTTGTTACAAAAAAATATTAAAATGATCCTTTTCCAGAATGTTCGACAGTTCCAGCTGGAGGACGGGTCCCCGCCCCGAGTCCCCAGGGCCAGCTCTGAGTGTGCTGGCCCCTGGGCAACCTCCGTCCCCACTTACACATCCTCTGCAAGGTGGTCACTTTCCGATTCACATCTGGACACACCACTCAGCCTGTCAGGGCCTCAGTGCATTTACCTGCAGGGTTGGGGGGTGACGTGGGGTTGAGGAGGGGAGACAGGAAGATTTCTCAGGCACTACACCCCTCAACTCCTGTGGAGACCAAGTTCCCCTTCCAGCCTGGCCCCAGTCTCTTCCCCAGGGCTTCCTGTTGGGGCGTCCTAGGCCCCACCCCAGAGCTGGGCACTTCCCTCCCTGACAGAGGGTCCTGGACTCACTCTGCGCTGCCAGAGGCAGACATGGTGCCCCTGCTGCTGCTGCCCCTGCTGTCGGGGGGTGAGTGGCTGAAGGAGGGGGGCAGGGCAGGTGGGGGAGGAGCGGAGGTTGCACCTGAGCTTCTGTGTCCCCCTCCCCCAGGGTCCCTGCAGCAGCAGCATCCAGGCTATGAGCTCCACGTGCAGGAATCCGTGACGGTGCAGGAGGGTCTGTGTGTCCACGTGCCCTGCTCCTTCTCCTACCCGTGGAGTTCATGGAATTCCTCTAGTGAACTCTACACCTACTGGTACCGGGTCGGGGAAATCATGGGCTATGCTGCTCCTGTGGCCTCGAAGAACCGGAATAAAACCGTGAAGACAGAGACCCAAGGCCGCTTCCTCCTCGCGGACCCCACGACCAACAACTGTTCCCTGGACATCAGAGACGCCAGGAAGAGTGACAGAGGACGCTACTTCTTCCGAGTGGAGAGAGGAGGTTCTGTGAGATATAATTACCTAATGAAGAAGCTGGATTTGCAGGTGACAGGTAAGGCAGGGACCCAGGGACATGGGACCCGTCTTAGAGCAGGAACAGGACACTGGACACTCCCTGTCCAGGCCGTGGGCCCTGGGTGGTGGGAAGAGACACAGGGCCTGGGTGAGCTCAGCCCAAGGCAGGGCCTCTCTCAGGGTCCCACTCTGAGTCCCCACCCCTGGAGCCCAGTCACCTGCCTTTCTCCCCTGCAGCCCTGACAGAGAAACCCCACATCCGTGTACGGGAGCCTCTGGAGTCCGGCCGCCCCACACAGCTGGCCTGCAGTCTGCCAGGGGCCTGCGAAGGGGGACGACCTCTCACCTTCTCCTGGGTGGGAGCCGCTGTGGACTCGCTGAACCCCCAGACCCTCCGCTCCTCGGTGCTCACCTTCACCCCGAGGCCCCGGGACCATGGCACCAGACTCACCTGTCAGGTCCAAGTCCAAGGATCTTGGGTGGCCACGCAGAGAATCATCCGGCTCAATGTCTCCTGTGAGTGTTGGAGGGGGGGCTGGGTCCGTGGGGGCAGTGGAGTGGCCTCTGTGTGTGTGTGTGTGTGTGTGTGTGTGTGTGTGCTGGAGGCTGAGCTAACCTGAGAACACCCTGGCATGGATGTGCCTGTAGGGGGGAGGGGCCAGAAAGACAGATCCCATCCTTCCCCGTTCCCACTGCCCCTCCTTGGGATTGGGGTAACTTCCATCTGAAGTGGGGCCTTGTCTTTATATCCCAGATGCCCCTCAGAACCTCACCATAGATGTTTCCTTAAGAAATGTCACAGGTAGGAAAGAACCCCTCCTCTGGGTCTGGGACCTGCCCTGGGCAGTGGTGGGGCAGAGGGGGGAGCAGTAGTTTGAATGGGATGAGACATGGGAAGGGCAAGGATGAAAGTCAGCACCCGAGTCCCTCACCTCTGGGTGCCTGACCTCCTGTGTTCCACCTCTCTCTCTCTCTCTCTCTCTCTCTCTCTCTCTCTCTCTCTCTCTTCCCTTCCCCCACCCCTCCTCCACTTCTTTCTCCAAAGCCCTCAAGATTCTGCAAACCACATCTCTTTCCATCCTGGAGGGAGAGGCCCTGAGGCTGCGCTGTGTGGCTGACAGCTACCCCCCTGCGGAGCTGAGCTGGTTCCGGGAGGCCCCAGGCCTGAACGCCACCCCCATTTCCAGCACCGCGATCCTGGAGCTGCCTCGCATGGGGCCTGCACAGGAAGGAGAGTTCACCTGCCAAGCTCGGCACCCGCTGGGCTCCCACAGGGTCTCTCTCAGCCTCTCCGTGGTCTGTGAGTGGGGAGACCCCGGGGGGCAGGACAGCGGGGTTCTGGGGAGATTAGAGGCACCGCTGACCCTTCCCATCGTTCCTCACTGACCCCCTGCAGCTGCTGGGACCCTCCTGCTCCTGGGAGGACCAGGGTCTGCGCTGCAGCTGCTCCTCCGGGGCCCAGCCGGCCCCCTCCCTGCGCTGGCGGCTGGGGGCGGGGCTGCTGGAGGGGAACCATGGCAACGCGTCCCACGTGGTCAGCTCCCCCTCAGCGGGGCCCTGGACCAACAGCTCCCTGAGCCTCCACGTGGGGCTGGAGGCGGAGGGGAGTTCACCTGCCGGGCTCAGCACCCGCTGGGCTCCCAGCGCATCTCCTTCAGCCTCTCTGTGCAGAGTGAGGTGCAGGACAGGTGTGGGGCGGCCACCTGGTCAGGTGTTGGGCTGTGGGTGGACTGACACCTGGACAACACGTCACCCTTCTCCCGCGTCCCCAGGCAGCCCGCACTCCAGCAGATGTGTGACCGAGGAGCAGCAAGGCTCCTGGCCCCTGGTCTTCACCCTGATCAGAGGGGCCCTCATGGGGGCTGGCTTCCTCCTCACCTACGTCCTCACCTGGCTCTACTACACCAGGTGAGCAGGCCTGTCTCTCCTGGGGAAGGTCAGGGATTGGCCCTGAGGTGCAGGTGGGGCCGAGCTGTCCGGCTCTGCCTGGAGTTAGAGCGAAAGTGGCCGAGTCTCTGAGCTGACACCTGTGTGGGCCCCGCAGGTGTGGAGGCCCCCGGAACAGGAGGCAGAGCTCCTGATGGATCCTCCCTTCCTCTCAGGATGGGACTGAGGTGCAGACACCAGGCGAGAGGGACCGTCCTGGGACGTCAATGGCACCTTCTCCTTGGAAGCTCTTTTTTAAAATTTTTATTAAATCTTTATTGTTCAGATTATTACAGTTGTTCCTCTTTCTCCCCCCACCCCATAGCTTCCTTCCACTCGATTCCCACGCCACCCTCTGCCCTTACCCGCCCCCCACACTGTCCTCATCCATAGGTGCACGATTTTTGTCCAACCTCATCCTGCACCCCCACACTCCTTCCCCCCCCAGAATAGTCAGTCCACTCCCTTTCTATGCCCCTGATTCTATGATATTCACCAGTTTATTCTGTTCATTCGATTATTTATTCACTTGATTTTTAGATTCACTTGTTGATAGATGTGTATTTATTGTTCATAATTTGTATCTTTACCTTTTTCTTCTTCTTCCTCTTCTTAAAGGATACCTTTCAGCATTTCATATAATACTGGTTTGGTGATGATGAACTCCTTTAGCTTTTCCTTATCTGTGAAGCTCTTTATCTGACCTTCAATTCTGAATGATAGCTTTGCTGGATAAAGTAATCTTGGTTGTAGGTTCTTGGCATTCATCACTTTGAATATTTCTTGCCACTCCCTTCTGGCCTGCATAGTTTCTGTTGAGATATCAGCTGACAGTCCTATGGGTACTCCCTTGTAGGTAACTGAGTTTCTTTCTCTTGCTGCTTTTAAGATTCTCTCTTTGTCTTTTGCTCTTGGCATTTTAATTATGATGTGTTTTCATGTGGTCCTCTTTGGATTCCTTTTGTTTGTGTGCTTCCTGGACTTGTCTATTTCTTTCACCATGTAGGGGAAGTTTTCTGTCATTATTTCTTCAAATAGATTTTCAATGTCTTGCTCTCTCTCTTCTTCTGGCACCCCTATAATTCGGATGTTGGTGCGCGTGAAGTTGTCCTAGAGGCTCCTTACACTATCTTCATATTTTTGGATTATTTTTTCTTTTTGTTTTTCTGGATGGGTGTTTTTTTCTTCTTCATATTTCAAATCTTTTGAGGGCAAGTGGAGTGGCTGGGACTATGGGCTCAGGATGGGTCGGTTGCATCTGAAGTTCTTTGCTCTCTGAGAATGGGCAGCCCCTGGGAGGCCCTGTGTCTCCTTGGCTTCCAATCTGTTTAATGGCTCAAAACATCATAAGATACAGAAATAAACAATAATACACACCCACTGACTGCCCCCTTCTTTCTGCCTGTGCTTCTCCCATTTGACTTGTCCCCTCTTCCCCCCTCTTTCTTTCTCTCTGTTGGTTCTGCCCACTCATCCCCCCACCCCCTGCTCCTCTCTCTCCATTCTCAGGCCCAGAGACGGACTGAAGTTGGCACCTTATCCTCCTCTTGCCCAGAAGTTACCTGGTCACCACCTGAGCTTCTGGTCTCCCATCTGTAGGTGCTGATACACAGTAGAGTTAGGAGCCGCTCTCCTCTCCCTGTGCATAGACGCCAACCTCAGAATTATTGTCATAACACATCCCAGCATTTAATCATAAATGAGAACGTTTATGTGATATCACATGGCCATTGATTTTACTCTTTAGTGTCGGTTGGAGTTTCTTGAGTCCAATTACACCTGGATCTCCTCTTTTTGTTGTTGCTGCTGTTAGACCTGTTTCAAGTGAGGGATTTTGTTTATTCCTTGTACTTATTCTTAATTGGTATTTATATCTCTTCTTATCTTTTAAAATATTTTTGTTGATTTCTGAGAGGAAGTTGGAGGGAGAGAGCGATAGAAATATCAATGATGAGTCATTGGTCGCCTGTTTCCTCCACGTCCCCTACTGGGGAGGAAGCCCATCACCCAGGCAGGTGCCCTGACCTCTTGGTGCATAGATTGATGCTCACCCCCTCAGCCTCACTGGCGGGACTATATCTATTCTTGAATAATCAAAAATTTCAACATTTAAGACACATCCACCTATACTCTCACCATTTTGTATTGTTATTGCATATAACTTACAGCTATAAATTTGATAAACGTTAGAGAACATTAATAATTACTTGGATGTACACAATTATTTTATTTCCAGATTAACTGAGATATTTTTGATATAGAATGCATGCAAGTTTAAGGTGTGCAATGTGCATATTTGATGCACCTATATAGTGAAGTGATTATCACAATAAGGTTCATCCACACTTCCATCCTCTCATGTAATTACCATTGTTATGGTTATAACACTGATGATGTGTAACCATAACACCTTTCAGGTGTATAACAAAATACTGTTAATTGTACTTGCCATGCTGTCCAGCACATCCCCAGGAATTGTTCCTCTTGTAGCTGAAAGTTACCCTTGACCAACATCTCCCCATTTCCCCACCCCCAGCGCCTGCATCACCGTTCTCCTCTCTTTCTGTAAATTCAGCATCTTTAGGTTCCACTGTGAGAACACACTGCAGGAAAACAATGACTATTTTCAAAAATACCCCTATAGTTGTTCCTCTCACGCAGTTCTGGGTTTCCATCACAGAATCACTTTCCTCTGTGCAAAAATGCATTAAAGACCTAAATATAATACCATCCACTATAAACTCTTAGAGGGAAACATAGGGGGAATCCCAGCACATTGGATTTTGCAATGATTCCCTGCATATTTACATTGAAATCACAGACAAGGGAAGCAAACATAGACAAGTGGGACAGAGGACACTCTCACCAGACTCCAGACTACAGGATGGGAGCGAAGCTGTATCTGTTAAGGAGTTAACATCCAGCATGGATTACAAACTCACACAAGACAACATAAGAACCCCAAGTAACACCATTGAAGAAAAGGCTAAAACCTTGACTAGACATTTCTCCAAAGATGATGGACAAATGGCCAACAAAGTCATGAAGAGAGATGCAACATCAGCAATCCTACAGAACCATGAAAGAACTCCTTAGGGGCCTGTGGGAGTCTTACTTGGTGCATCAGGACATTAATATTCAAAACCCCACATCAGATTCCTTCACGGACAAGGAAGGTATGGGGAAGACGCATAGTAGGCCCCGGTACAGAAAGTGATGGGGGAAGTGTAGTGATATTCAGGTCCAAAGTCACACACCCAAAACTAGCATTAGAAATTTTATGTCATGTGAGTCTCACTTCCACAAAAGTTTCGTCATTAGTTTATTTGTAAATTGCGCGCGCGCACACACACACACACACACACACACACACACACACACACATACACATACACAGTCCTCTCTCTGGGATGAATTCTGTGGCCCCTCTTGAGTGTGAAAATGGTTGCTTTCTTCCCCCAGTTCTTTTGTGAGGGCTGCTTTAGGATGGGCCTTGTGCTCTGAGGTGAGTCAGCCTGGCCCCTTCTATGTCCCTGGGGCCCATCTTACCTGGCATAGCTTATGGGGAAATGTCCTCTTCTGCATTTCTGTCTATACTTTGTGGCTTGGGGGGGGGGGCGAGAGAGAGAGAGAGAGAGAGAGAGAGAGAGAGAGAGAGAGAGAGAGAGAAACATAAAGCAGTTGCTCCCATACTTGCTCTGAGCTGGTATGGAAATGAGGCATGTGCCCTGACTTGGAATTGAACCTGCAACCAATGTGCTGTTGGGAGGATGCTTCCACCAACAGAGCCATCCGGCCAGGGCTATCTATTTCCACCTGTAAAGTCCTCCCAGACAGATGTACCATTTCCTCCCCTGAGGAAAGGCATAGTAGATATTTGTGATGTGCATCTCTGAATGTTCCAGGAACATCATAAGTTTTGATGTGACCATGACATCTTTTATACCATCCTGTGTTTTGTTGGTCACTGTGCTATCCGGATGCATTTGAGTTTTGCAATGTGATTTTGTCTCTAGAAACCTTGCTGACTCTCTTCTCAAGCCCCTACATGTATCTGTATGTACGTGTTGATTTTCCTATATAGACACAATCCTTGATGGAGAAAGTCAGCTTCATTTTCTTTGGAATTTCCATAGCTTTTACTTATTGCTCTTGCCTTGCTGGACTCGGACCCGGTGCTGCTGTGTTAGGTGTGGGGCTTGCTGAGCTCACCCTCTTTCCCACCAGGGGAGCCTCCTGCATCCCTAGCTGACTGTGATGTTCTCCTGAAGGCCTCTGACATCCCCCCGTGCTCACTGGTTCCTCCCTTGAGATTCCATCAGTCAAGGGCAGTGAGGCACACAGAAGCCTCACTATGTGCTCCCGCAGTGGGAATGTAATGTCAGGGTTTGTGATGCCCGGGTTTGGACACAGATGGAGCAGAAAGGGCATACTTCCCATCAGCCTGGGTGGGTTGCTGAACAGGGACCCAGCGATGAGGGGCCAGGAAGGTGAATTTTCATGAACTTTCAGACGTAGAGATGCTGCAGTGCTGAGGTCCCGCCAAATGGGGCGTCTGTGTCTGATGGGGCTTGTGTGCCCTCGCTGTCCCTCAGACACTCAGACCCTCGAGCTAACACAGGTGCGTCCCATGTCCCGAAGAAGCCCTCAGAGCCAAGGCCTTTACCACTCAGCTCTGCCCCTGGGTTCCACCCTCCACTGGACTTGGGTCTAAATTCCTCTCTCTTTTGCTCCCACTTGGTCTAAAAACCTATTAAAATTACCCTTTTCCAGAATGTTCTACCATTTCGCCTGGAGTGAAGTATGGTAGTAATCATCTTATGTAGAAACTGTAGTTTAACTCTAACCCTGCTGTTTGGCTTAACAATTGAAAAGTTATTTTGATTTTCTGAATCATATAAATCATCCCATTCGATTGAACGCCTTATTGATTGTAAAGTGAATATCCCATTGATTGTGATCCTACTGGTTTTAGAAAGCAAAATACTCTGTACCTGGGAACCAGGACAGCACGATTATCCCAAGACCTGAGGGTTCCAGATAATGTGTTCCTGTCAACTCAGTGGTCCGAAGACCCAAAACTATAATTAATCTTTGTAGATAACTAATCGGCTCAATCTCGCTTCTGTAATTGCTTTGTGCAAACCGGGGTCCTCATTCCAAACCCTGGGATGTAATCAATACCTTTGTGATTTTTGCCCATATAAACCTGGTGTTGCGGCCATCTTATCACTGAGAGATTTGGGAGAGTGAAATGCCCCCTCCTAGTCCCTGATTGCAATAAATGTGACGCTTTAATTTGACATCTTGAGGCTTCCTTCTGTGATTCGCGGGGTACATTATAACAGAGGGCGGGTCCCCCCGAGTCCCCAGGACCAGCTCCGAGTGTGCTGGCCCCTGGGTGACCTCCGTCCCCACATACACATCCTCTGTAAGGGGGTCACTTTCTGGACAAGCCACTCAGGCTCCCAGGGCCTCAGGACATTTGCCTGCAGGGTCATGGGGTGGGGGGCGGGAGACAGAAAGATTTCTCAGGCACCACCCCCAACTCCTGTGGAGGCCAAGTTCCCCTTCCAGCCTGGCCACAGTCTCTCCCCCAGGGCTTCCTGTTGGGGCATCCTAGGTCCCACCCCAGAGCTGGGCACTTCCCTCCCTGACACAGGGACCGGGACCCACTCTGCCCTGCCAGAGGCAGACATGGTGCCCCTGCTGCTGCTGCCCCTGCTGTGGGGGGGTGAGTGGCTGAGGGAGGGGGGCTGGGCAGGTGGGGGAGGGACGAGGGCTGCATTTGAGCTTCTGTGTCCCCCCTCCCCCAGGGTCCCTGCAGCAGCTTCCAGGCTATGACATCGAAGTGCAGGAATCGGTGACGGTGCAGGAGGGTCTGTGTGTCCATGTGCCCTGCTCCTTCTCCTACCCAGGGAGTTCGTGGAATTCCTCTAGTAAACTCTACACCTACTGGTACCGGGTCGGGGACAACACAAACCGTAATGCTGCTGTGGCCTCGAGCAACTGGAATAAAACAGTGAAGACAGAGACCCGAGGCCGCTTCATCCTCGCGGACCCCACGACCAGCAACTGTTCCCTGGACATCAGAGACGCCAGGAGCAGTGACAGAGGACGCTACTTCTTCCGAGTGGAGAGAGGGAATTCTGTGAAATATAATTACGTAAAGAAGAAGCTGCATTTGCAGGTGACAGGTACTGCAGGGGCCTGGGAGAGGACCCAGGGACATGGGATCCCCTCTTTTTTTTTTTATATATTTTTTTATTGATTAAGATATTACATATGTGTCCTTGTCCCCACGTTACCCTCTACCCCCCACCCCCCCACCCCCGCTCATGCCCTCACCCCCCCGTTGTCCATGTCCATTGATTAGGCCTATATGCTTGCATATAAGTCCTTTGGTTGATCTTTCCCCCTTACCCCCACCCTCCCCTACCTTCCCTCCAAGTCCCGACAGTCCAATCAATGCCTCTCCGTCTCTGGATCAGTCCTTGTTCATCAGCTTATGTTGTTCATTATATTCCACAAATGAGTGAGATCCTGTGGTGTTTATCCGCTCTCAAGTTCCATCCATGCTGTGGCAAATGGTAAGAGTTCCTTTTTCTTCTTCCTCTTCTTAAAGAATACCTTTCAGCATTTCATATAATGCTGGTTTGGTGGTGATGAACTCCTTTAGCTTTTCCTTATCTGTGAAGCTCTTTATCTGACCTTCCATTCTGAATGATAGCTTTGCTGGATAAAGTAATCTTGGTTGCAGGTTCTTGCTATTCATCACTTTGAATATTTCTTGCCAGTCTCTTCTGGCCTGCATGGTTTCTGTTGAGAAATCAGCTGACAGTCGTATGGGTACTCCCTTGTAGGTAACTGACTGTCTTTCTCTTGCTGCTTTTAAGATTCTCTCTTTGTCTTTTGCTCTTGGCATTTTAATTATGATGTGTCTTGGTGTGGTCCTCCTTGGATTCCTTTTGTTTGGGGTTCTCTGCGCTTCCTGGACTTGTAAGTCCATTTCTTTCACCAGGTAGGGGAAGTTTTCTGTCATTATTTCTTCAAAAAGGTTTTCAATATCTTGCCCTCTCTCTCCTTCTGGTACCCCTATAATTCTGATGTTGGTACGCTTGAAGTTGTCCCAGAGGTTCCTTACACTATCTTCATATTTTTGGAATCTCTTTTCTTTTTTCTTTTTCGGTTGGGTATTTTTTGTTTCTTTGTATTTCAAATCTTTGACTTGATTCTTGGGATCCTCTTTTCTGCTGCTGGATCTCTGTAAATTATTCTTTATTTCAGTCAGTGTATGCTTAATTTCTAGTTGGTCCTTTTTCATGTCCTCCATGGTCTCCCTATACTTATTGAGGGATTCATTAAATTTATCGGCGGTTTCCATAAAATTCTTGAAAAACATTATAACCGTGGCCTTAAACTCTATATCCAATCGTTTGCTTTCCTCCATTTCTGCCATTTGTGACCTGTTTCTTTGTCTCCGCATTTTGGCAGCTTCCCTGTGTTGATAGAGTGGCCCTGTGCGCCAGGTGTCCTGTAGGGCCCAGTAGCTCAGCCTCCCCAGTTACCTGGGGTGGACACTCTTGGTGCACTCTTGGTGCCTTGGTTGTTGTAGAATCACTGGGAGGAATTGACCTCCAGGCCAATTGGCTGTGAGAATCAGCTGTGTCTAAAGTGGGAGAACTTCTGTGCTGAAGACACCCTTCTGGGGCAAGACTTGCTTCAGTGGGGCTTTGGTGCTCACTGAGTCTGCTCCCTGAGTGCGTCCCTTATGGATCTGAGGAGTTGCAGTCTGGATGGACCCCCCTCTGATCACTGGGTACAGTGGCTCCTGGATCTAAGGAGGTGCTAATTCAGCCTCTGCCTGAGGCCACACAGCAGGAGCCACGAAGAGGCTCAGCTGTGAAGCAATGCAAGCCGCTGCGGGGCCTTGGGCCTTCTCTTGGAAGTTCCAGGTCTGCCTGGTTCGGCTGCAGTTAGGTACATTCACATGCAAAAGCCTCTGCCGCAGCCTGGGTGGGGCGGGGTCTCAGGGAGTCAGAGGGCGGAGAAAGCGGCCATGGCCGATTCTCCGCCCGGAGTCGCGAGTCTCAGTGTTCCGGTAACGGCTGCAAGCACCTCCGAGGGAAAGCCGCCCTCAAGTTCGCTTGCTGCCGGACAGACCAGCCTCTCCCCGTATGAGTCCTGGGTCCCCAGAGACTTCCCGGAACAGGAGTTCAGAGCAGTCAGGAGCCTGTGACTCAAAAAGTCAGCCGCGTCCTCAGGTGCTACCCCCTTTCCGCGCGCGCGCGCCACCGTACCTCTGCACTTCACCTCCGCAGCGCCTCTGGATCTCAGCGTGCTTTTCTTTCCTTCTAGTTGTGGAATTTACATTCAGCCAGCCTTCCTGTTGTTCTGGATGATGTTTGCTCAGTCCTTTGCGGTAATTTTCAATTGTTTTGTGAGGCGACAATTTCCCGGTGTTTACCTATGCCGCCATCTTAGTTGCTCGTAATCGGGATCCCCTCTTAATGCAGGAACAGGACACTGGACACTCCCTATCCCGGTCTTGGTCCCTGGGTGTGAGAAGGGACACAGGGTCTGGGTGAGCTCAGCCCGAGGCAGGGCCTCTCTTAGGGTCCCGCTCTGAGTCCCCATCCCTGGAGCCCAGGCACCTGCCTTTCTCCCCTGCAGCCCTGACAGAGAAACCCCACATCCGTGTACGGGAGCCTCTGGAGTCCGGCCGCCCCACACAGCTGGCCTGCAGCCTGCCAGGGGCCTGCGAAGGGGGACGACCTCTCACCTTCTCCTGGGCGAGAGCCGCTGTGGACTCGCTGAACCCCCAGACCCTCCGCTCCTCGGTGCTCACATTCACCCCGAGGCCCCGGGACCATGGCACCAGCCTCACCTGTCAGGTGAAGCGGGAAGGGTCCCAGTGGACCACGCAGAGAACCATCCAGCTCAATGTCTCCTGTGAGTGTTGGAGCGGGGGCTGGGTCTGTGGGGGCAGGGGAGTGGCCTGTGTCTGTGTGTGTGTGTGTGTGTGTGTGTGTGCTGGAGGCTGATCTAACCTGAGAACACCCGGGCATGGATGTGCATGTAGGTGGGGAGTGTTCCCACCGACCCTCCGTGGGATTGGGGTGACATCCATCTGAAGTGGGGCCCTGTCTTTCTATCCCAGATGCCCCTCGGAACATCACCATAGGCGTCTCCTTCAAAAACGACACAGGTAGGAAAGAACCCGTCCTCTCTGGGCTGGGACCTGCCCCGGGGCCCGGGTGGGGGAGAGGGGGGAGCGGGAGTTTGAATGGGATCAGACCTGGGAAGGGATGAAAGGCATCACCTGAGTCCCTCACCTCTGGAGGGTGGGTGCCTGCATCTGTGGTCCACACATCTCTCTCTCTCTCTCTCTCTCTCTCTCTCTCTCTCTCTCTCTCTCCCTCTCGCTCTCTCTCACTTCTTTCTCCAAAGCCCTCAAGATCCTGCAAACCACATCCCTTCCCATCCTGGAGGGAGAGTCCCTGAGGCTGCGCTGTGAGGCTGACAGCAACCCCCCTGCCGAGCTGAGCTGGCTCCGGGAGTCCCCAGGCCTGAACACCACCCCCCTCTCCAGCACCGCGATCCTGGAGCTGCCTCGCATGGGGCCTGCACAGGAAGGAGAGTTCACCTGCCAAGCTCGCCACCCGCTGGGCTCCCACAGCGTCTCTCTCAGCCTCTCCGTGGTCTGTGAGTGGGGAGACCCCGGGGGCAGGACAGCTGGGTTCTGGGGAGATTTGAGGCACCGCTGACCCTACTCCTCGCTCCCCACAGACCCCCCGCAGCTGCTGGGACCCTCCTGCTCCTGGGAGGACCAGGGTCTGCACTGCAGCTGCTCCTCCAGGGCCCAGCCGGCCCCCTCCCTGCGCTGGCGGCTGGGGGCGGGGCTGCTGGAGGGGAACCATGGCAACGCGTCCCACGCGGTCAGCTCCAGCTCAGAGAGGCCCTGGACCAACAGCTCCCTGAGCCTCCGCGAGTGGCTCAGCCCTGACCTCAGGCTCAGCTGCGAGGCCCGGAATGTGCACGGGGCCCAGAGCGCCTCTGTCCTGCTGCTGCCAGGTCAGGGCCTGCTGGGGGCAGAGGCCACGGAGAAAGGAGTGGGTCAGAGAGAGGGTGTGGCTGGGGGACCAGAGTTGCTTGGGGACAGGGGGGATTGCTAGGCCAGGGCCTCCATCTCTTGTTCCCCCCCAAAATATTTTGATTGATTTCATAAAAGGAGAGGGAGTGAGAGACAGAAACTTCAAAGAAGACAGAGAATCATTGATCGGCTGCCTCCCGCTCGCCCCCTACAGGGAGGAGATGGAGCCTGCAACCTGGGCGTGTGCCCTTGACCAGGGATGGAACCGGGATCTCCTGGTTCACAGGTGGATGCTCATCCACTGAGCTCAGTTGGGCTCTGGCTGAACAGAACCGACAGCGGGTGCTGGGAGGAGGGGGAAGAGGAGAGACCGAGGCCCGGGCGTGGGTGTCTCACCCCCCTCTCCTCTGCAGGGAAGGCCGTGCCCCAGGCGGGAGCAGTCCCTGCGGCTCTCGGAGGTGCTGGTGCCATGGCCCTGCTGTCCCTGTGCGTGTGTCTCATCTTCTTTTGCATGTGAGCCTCTGGGGCAGGGAGCCGGGTCCTAGGGGTTTGAAAGAGGTCACAGAATTTCACCAACACAAGCTTATCCAGAGGGGATGCTGGGTGGGTGGGGGTGGGGTGGGGTAATAGCTTTATTGAGGTAAAACTCCGATGTATTTAAAGTGTCCGATTCAATGGCTTTTACTTCAGTCACACAGCTGTGCACCCATCACCACGATCAAGTTTGAAAACTTTTTATTGGTCTGAAAAAAAAAAGAGAGAGAGAAACTCCACATCCCTGTATTGTCCTCATGCTTCCATCCTCCCCCAGCCCCAGGCAACCAGTATGTCCTGTTTCTCTAGATTTGCCCATTCTGACATTTCATATAAATGCCATGATATAATACAGTTTACTGTGACTGACTTCTTTCGTGTAGCCTGAGATTTTCAAGGTTCATGTGTCAGCACTGCATTGCTTTTTATTGATAAATATATTCCATGGTTTGGATGGGGCACATTTGATTTGTCCGTTCCTTCATTGACGGACATTGGGTTGCTTGGACGTTTTGGCTGCCATGAATCACTCTGATGATGGCTCGTGCACAAGTCTCTGCGTGTGAGAGGGGCCTCGGTGATGAACATTCAGTCCTGGCCAAACCCCTGGGCATCCAGGGGGACGGGGTCCTCACCTGCATGTCACGAGGGTCTGAGTTTGGCCTCAGGGTCTGGATGCCTCCCTTATCCTTCAGGGAGTGGGGACAGATGCTCACCTGTGCCTGAGCCATTCTGGCTGCTGACTTCTTCCCTTAGAGTGAAAGCCCGCAGGAGGCAAGCAGTCGGAAGACCAAAGGTCAGGAATGATGAAGACCCTGTCATGGGCACAGTCACCTGGGTGAGTGACGGGGTGTCTTCTCATGCCGTATGGGGGGGGGGGCTGGGCATGCCCATTAAGGAGTCCACACTGAGCTCCCCTGTGGTCATCTGGACAGGCAGCTGGGAGTTGGCTTCCCCTTCATTTCCCAGAACCCATGGTCAGCCTCCTACCCCAGCCACACGGACCACTGAGCCCACCTCATGTCTCTGATAGGCACAGGCTGCCAGAACCAGCTCCCCAAAACTATTACTTCCTTCCCATTGTGGGCATGTGATGTCACCTCCCTTTACCGCATCATGTTTACTGGGTTTCTGAGGCAATGAAATATGATCAGTAGGCCCTTGATATGTCTAGTCAACATCTGCAATAGTCTCAAAAAATAAAAAAAAATTAAAAAGAAAGAA